>NC_056687.1:115832399-116449899 GCF_018350215.1 Panthera leo | reverse complement strand
CTAAACTTATAATGAAAGATCCCCAAATCATTAATGGTTGTCAAATAAGATGTTTTATTGGCTCACTGTATGAACATACATACATGCATATGTATCATATCGCTGATGGAACCAATATCACCATATGATGAAAAGTCATCTTAGTTCTTTGATTTCCTAAAGAAGGAAAAGGTAATCCTTGTATAGTTTGCTTTTGCTGCTAAATACGTTTTAGAAAGTTAAGTAATGCACAAAATACACAGGAATCAGCCAAATGCTGTCTCACCCTATCAAACACAGGTCAGTGCCATCTTAGCAGCCGACCGAAATTTCCTCCAATGGAGCTGGTGAATGCTCTGGACACACAGAAAGCCGAGAATTGAGACAGAATTACACTGACATTGTATAAATAATCTAACTGTGACCTATGGGGTTAAAACCTATAATTGGAGAGATACTTCAAAGCAATGACTACTTTTTCAATGCTATTTCATGCATCCAGATAGGAAGATGACTTATTGGGGTTTTATTGGCCGGGAACAGTACTGCAAAAGTGATATTTTCAACAGCTGCTGGTGCATTTGTGCTCTGACAAATTAGAGGCTAAATCAAAGCATTAAAGAACATCAAAGGCTTAATTTAATGCAAAAACAAGTACTCCAACTGGATCTACTTTACAGTGAATTAATAATGCAGATTTACACAGAATATAGATTTTTTTTAAGGTTTGGAAGATAATTTTTTGCTTACAAAATAGAAGATCCGTAGACTGCCATTTTTAATCATTCAGAGAATGCAAAATATTTTGGTATGCTGTGTAAATTCTAGAAATTTATTAAGTGAATGACTAATTGAAATGTATACTGATTACCAAAACCAAGGGTATTTGCCACAAATACAGTGGCAAGATAGACACACAATTGAACCACTGAGCTTAGCTACAATTCTAAAGGGACACATAATGATTGCTCTAAATGCCAAAAGTATTTCTAGTCAATTACTTTGATAGAAGAAAAATACACATACACGTACATACCCACTATTTATGCTGTATTCAGGATTTATGCCTATTTAGTAGACTTGCCTAACTGTACTTACCAACAATTCTATGCACAAGATGAAAAATATCTTGTGAAACATTTAGTAGAAATTGAAAATGCAGATAAAAATACTTTTAAAATGCTACTCAGTGTTGATATGAACAAAGACAATTCTGAGAATTGAAGATGGTGATTTTTTTTTTTACCTCCTTTGAAATGTTCACACATGTAAATTACCCTTCCTTCCTGGGTTGGAACTTAACCGAAGTTCTAAAATGGATATTAGGACACTTGGAAAGTCATCCAGCAGATGTGTTTGACTATATATATCTTATTTCTTTTCATTAAATTCTAAATATTATCTTCCTTCAGGACCATCCTTGGAATATCTCCAAGCATTATGCCAATATATACAAGTTACAAAAATAAATGAGTCAGGTTTTTCTGGAAAATATTTCCATATAGTTGTAAGCCTGCCACAGAACCCTTTGGAGAGTCTAAGAACACTTTTCAAATTATTTCATATGTTAGCATATTTAGTCATATATGCAATTAATATTTAGTAGTGTATAGTTTCATTTGATTTTTTAAATATTTAAGACTATGCATGGGGCACCTGGGTGGCTCAGTCGGTCAAGTGTCCGACTTCAGCTCAGGTCATGATCTCACAGTCTGTGAGTTCGAGCCCCGCATCGGGCTCTGTGCTGACAACTCAGAGCCTGGAGCCTGCTGTGGATTCTGTCTCCCTCTCTCTCTGCCCCTCCCCTGCTCATGCTCTGTCTCTCTCTGTCTCAAAAATAAATAAAAAACATTAAAAAAAAAAAAAAAGACTATGCTTATTTAAAACTTAAAAAAATCATGTCCATCACTAAATATATCACCTAAATTAATTTCTTACTTTTGCCAATAGGGGCAAGGCATTGGGAATAATTAGTGTCCATTTTTCCTTCATGAAGAGAAGAGATTCTGCCAACACACTCTGGTGAAAAGTACACATAGTATCTGAGCTCTGATGCAAGCAGAATACCCAGTTTGGAAACCCTGAATTTGTATCTAGTATTTATTGCAATAAGTCCCCCTTCCTCATTAATTTTACTGAAGTCTCCAGATGGGAAACAAAATATTAATTTTGTTCAGCCTTAGGCATTGTTGACTGTTAAGGTACTCACTAAATCACTGATCTTATTCACATTAATATTAGATTTCTGCTATAAAAATTTAGGACCCTTGGGTATAGGGTTCAGTTTGTCATAAGTATAATTAATTGTTTTTAAAAATGATTAATTTGTCAAAATAGAAAAAAAAAAAAACTATATTGGGCAGATGAGGCTCCTGAGCAAGCTAGCCTACCTTAAAGTCATGGCAATACTCATGAAATTATGCAAATTAATTGACTCTTTCAATGTTGCATAAAATGCTACTTCTAGTACAGTGCATGGAACATTAGGCTGTTCATCCAGCAAAAAAAAAAAAAAAAAAAGGTGGGGGGGAGTGCTGGGGGGAAGTTGCATTTCAGAGGCTGGAATCTTACAAGAGAGGCCTTATGGTTGAGGATACTCACAACTACAATTTATTTTTCTCCAAAGCAATTGGCTTTCAACCACTGCACACAGAACTTGTGATGTTTATTATAATCTTTTCCCCAAGCAACTGTAAGAAAAAAGCCAGCTATGTTTTGTGGGTTTTCCCTCCTCTTAATACAAAGAAAGATTTTCACTGTTCAATCATGCCAAAAGAAAATAATATTTATTCTAAAATTATTTAGCAATATGGTTTTTCCTGAGAAAGGCTCATTTAAGAGCCCTCCAAAACACAACATAGTATGTAGAAATCTAATTAAATTATGTCAAGTTAGTTTACTTACAAACCAGTAAAAATCAGAGACAACACGGAAAAAAAAAAGTGCCCTCCAAATAATTATTTCGTCCAAAAGTAAATTCAAGTCAATTTTCAAATACTAAAGATAACAAATTTAGGAGGTCATGTTACTGAATTTTGTGATATCATAAATGCATTCTTAGTTTAAACCACTCCTGGCAAATGAACGATATAATACAGAAACATTCAACAATTTAAATCTTAAAAATTAGAAAATTGTCCTTTGGAATTATGAGAACTACTCTAAGAAAATAACAGACTCTCCCGTATGAGATTTAGGGCCACATTACAGGGCTTCTACCAAAGAAAGATCATATCCTCTACTTTGTAACCAGACTCTCTCATGAAACAAATTAACTCATGATATCAGTTCTTATAGTTTGAGGCAACAACTCCAGTCTTAGTCTACACATGTATTAATTTTCAAATCTCCTCCATTAATATTATATTAATAAACATATCAGAGCACTACTGTTACAATGAAATCTGTTCCTCAGAATCTTATTGGTTTGGCTTTTCTCATTTTTTTTTAACACTCATTTAAAACTGACCATTTGATTATAAAGTTAGAGTAATTGATTTTTACATTATGACTATTCTATCTTAATGTTCACATATATTAAATGAATTCCATAGGCGAGATTTCATGCTTTACTATGGCTCTGATAAGGTTTCTGCAGCCTTATCTTGTAGGACTTTGTTTAATAAAAAAATCAAGACAGAATAGGTGTTTCCAAGAGCATCTAATCTATTTTTTAAGACAAAATGTAAACCTAATTTAACCGCTTTCTCAAGTATGGACAAGAATTTTCACAAAATATTTTTAAACCATGGGTTTTAAAATTGGCTCTAAACTAACACATTTCTTAGGGAGACTTGGTGTTTCATAATACTGTGGTAATTATTAGTACTAAAATCCATTTATTCATTTCGAATGTGCAGTATTCAGGGAGTTTCTCACCTTACCCTGTTCATGGAAAGACTGTGTTTCATCAGTATCTAAACAACTCTCAAAGCAGATGCTAAAATTAAAAATGGTCAAGGATTCCCCAAAGTACAGTTCTACCTATACAAAGAGAAATCAACATATTGAAAATACAGCATGTCCTATAATTTCCCCTTTTCTTATATTTATATACAGGGCTTTTAAAAATGTCTTTACAAACTAGCAAATCAGGACATCAACATACAGACACATTCATCTCCCAAAAATACTATGATAGGAAGTAATCACCTAATGATCCAACACTCTGCACAATGAGTACACCAGTTAGTGAAAATCAGAAAATTAAAGGAAGCATGTTTATTTAAATTAATTGTAGCTTATTGATGTAATTACCCATTTCTGTTACCCAAGTATGTTTTAATTCATGCACATTTATAACCGTACAGCCTATGTATCTTTCCACGTGGTCAAACAAATTGGGTATACTAATGCGCTATGTAGACTCTTAGCTGACACCAATATTTGTGGGTCAATTATTCTTTTCCTGATACATTTGCTAAAACCGGTATCAACAGAGTTACCACATTTGGTTTTAAAACCTAATTTCCATGCTTTCATACTGCCCAAGAGGTTTCAGTCCCGGCTACGAGCCTTGAGATTATTGGCCCAACGTGAGACAGACACAGAGCAAAAGCTCCTACAGCCACTTTCACTGATGTGTAGAGTTCATTGTTTGAATTCCAGTTTTGATGTTCAGTGGGAAGACGGCCCAACCTAATATGTGCAAACAGGTGGCAGGTTTCCCCAGTGTCCAAGTATTACACTCATCATCCCATAGAAGAGCCTTAGTGAGCCTTTCTGCTCATTAAGAAACCCCATGGTGGACCATCCCAACCTCTCATTTAGCACGCAACTTTTACATGTATACGAAGGATGGCTAACACTGTGCACCAAGGGTGTCCCAAAATGTCATGATTTCTCACATATACCATTTCCTCTGGTTATTTCTCCCTATGCTTGTCTCCAAACTGTGAGGGGCAAATTTGAAAATAAAGCAAGTATAAAGCCAATAGTTGTGTATCTTGGAGGATTCTTTGAGAATAGACAGTTTGGATGAATGATTGAAATCAGAAGCGATTAAGCAAATACCTCAAAGAGCCCATGAAACTCGAGGTTGCAAGATATTTTCACACTTGTTCATTTCAACAAAAACATAACTGTCAACACACATGATAACAGTTGTCACGGCCACCTTTTATTGAGTGCCTGCCATATGCTAGCACTGTGATCTGGTGTAGGTTTGTCATTGCATTTAAACCACCCTAGGAGTTGGATATCTCAGCCCACATCTTCAACAGGTGGCAGCCAAGGCTTAGAGAGATTAATTAACTCCCTCAAGGGTCTTGGTCTCACAGCTCGAATTTGATACTCCAAAACTGTCCACCTCCAAAGCTGGTATTCTTTTTTCCCCCATGTTTATTTATTTTGAGAGGGAGAGGGAGGAAGAGGGAGGGAGAGAATCTCAAGCAGGCTGCACACCCGCATGGAGCCCCACATGGGGCTCGATCTCACGACCATTTTATCATGGCCTAAGCCAAAATCAAGAATTGGATACTTAACAGACTGAGCCACCCAGGTGCCTCCAAAGCTTGTATTCTTCACTACTGACCTGTACTACTTCCTCTGTCATTTACACCAAGAAACCCTCTTGGCCACTCTTCCTTACCCTCAAATCAGCACGGGGTTCCTAGCCCTAAGTGTGATTGTAGCTCTTTATCGGACTTAATGTTCCTTGAAGGCAGGAACCTGCTTTTCTCTGCCACACTGGCGCCTACCACAGCATCTGTCGTAAAGTACTCCCAAAAGGTTACAATGAAAGGAATCTAGAAAGGGCCAGAATCAAATATTCATTGTTGTCACTATCAACATTCACTCTCCACACTCCCAACCATATAGCGCAAGACATGAATTTTATGTAAGAACAGGTGGCCCATTTGGCAGCCTAATCGTCGTTGCCATTATTATCACTTAGTATTCATGAGAATGAAGAGTTCAGAAATGGAATCTTCCTGCTTCTTAAGAAGCCCAGAAAGTGGGACTAGAATATACACTCAGCCAAACGAAAATTGTCGACAGCTCTGCTTCCATCAAAGGCTTTGAGAAAGGATAGTAGGGATCAGTCGCTTTATACTTCTGCGCTGGAAGCTCTCACACCAGAAGGCCCAGGGTTGTCTCAGAAGCGACAACGTGTTATGGATTAACAATCCACATTTAGAAAGGACTGAAGCAACACATACTCAAAAACTTCATTTGCATTACAAATAGGTAACCTGCCATGGTATTTTGCTACCCCACTGACATGTTGCCAGGGAACGACAGAAAAATAAAAACCAGTGTGTCTCCTCACAGGTGAGGAGCAGAACTTGAATAAAATGAAGCTGCTATTCACTCTGTTCTTCAGCTCACCATATAAACACACCCCCACTCTTCTTCCCAGCCTAGAGAAGCAGGATGACAGGGGCATCCACCTCTGCCTCCTGAGGTCCCCAGCACGGAGGGACCCTAAGGTTCTAGCACAGGCGGAAGAGAAGGCTGAGAAAACAAAGAAAAGAGGTAGCGGCATGGGGAAGAGACGCTGGGATTCTCAACCAGAGAAAAGCCATTTTAAACCTGAGAGCTAACAGGCCTTCAAAATAAGAGAGTGCTAATTGGTTGTAGCAATTGCCAACAGTAGACTTAGCTGGGCCAAGAGGCTGTTACGAAGCGCCAACGCAAACTCATTAAGAAAATTCATTCCACAAATATTAAATGTGCCAGCATCTGGTTGGGTTTTTTTTTTAAGTCCACCGTGATGGCTCTTTACAGTTTGTATTAGTTTTGTTTAATTTCCACGTCTATTTGCCCTGTAAGGCAGTCATAATCTCTGGCTAATAAATACGCTGTCCCTTAGAGGCCAGCGACCCGCCTGTGGTTACTCACCGGAGAAGCAGGAGACTCAAGAAATCCAAAGCTTGCATGCAGATACATCCGACCCAGAAGCCCTCCAGGCATCCACGCTGCGCCACGTTGCTGCACGCTACACCAGCAGCTCAGGCAATCGCAGTCTTCTGGCAGTGTGTAGAGGTGATGGGTCAAGAAAGGCTGCAGGAACCGCTCCTTTCCAACTCCTCAAACTCACCATGCAGCCTTGCCTTTACTCGGTCTTTCCTTATATACCCTTCCCTCATTCCCTCTGGTCTCCATCTGCATTCTGTGAGGCCACTCATTACCCACACCATCACTTCCACTCATGTTAATCACAGGAGGATTATTTTTGAAGGCAAAGGGCTGTGCTAGGAAACGTCTTCAGGAGACACTCTACGTGAGCATTCAGTCACCGACACTTCACAGCACCCACCAACTCCTCTTCAGCCAGCCGGACAATGAATCAAAAGTCAGAGGAGTCCGAGGGTTCACTGAGAATCTGTTTCTTCCTTCTCCTTTTTAAACCAGGAAGTACTTCCCTTGCTACATAGGCCAGCAACATGGGCATCACCTGGGAGCTTGTTAGAAATGCAGACTCGTGGGGCACCTGGATGGCTCAGGTGGTTAAGCGTCCGACCTTAGTTCAGGTCATGATCTCACGGTTCGTGAGTTTGAGGCCTGAGTCAGGCTCTGTGCTGACACTCATAGCTTGGAACCTGCTTCAGATTCTCTCTCTCTCAATCTCTCTCTCTCACAAAAATAAATAAACATTTAAAAAAAGAAAGAAATGCAAACTCTTAGCCTTTCGGATTTATTGAATCAAATTACCTTCTTCCAGATCACCGGGTATAGGTAATTGGTATGCACATCACAGTTCAAAAACCAGTGCTTCCTCACCAAGGACCATTAGAAAGAAAATACCTTTGGCTGTGGAAAGAGGTTTGTGCAGGTGGCAATTATCAAAGGATAACCTTAGGCAAGACAAAAGTACAAAAGGAAGTGGTGTAGGTATAAGGAATCATACAATACTTGCCCTTGGTTGTTCTAATTAGATCATTGTGGTGCTGCCCTCTTGCTTTATAAGCCAGAAAAATGACCCTGCTGGATCTGAAAGGTCATCCTATTGCAATGGCTACTCCCTGTATTGATAGGTTATGTATATTGAGCTGTTTGCAAAATCCCTGGATAATGTCTCATTACACTTTATATTGAGGAGACACCAAGACTTCTTTAGGTTCTAAAATCAGATGGGACTCCAAAATGGCGAACCTCACAATCCCATAACAACTATATGGCTGGTGATGGCACTTTGCTTGGCCAAAGAACATTCTGAGACCTGCAGACATGTTATTTTATCTTTAAGGCAGTAAAAAACCTTTATTACAGTAAGAAATAAGAAAATGTCAGGGCAACTGGGTGGCTCAGTCGGTTGAGCGACCGACTTTGGCTCAGGTCATTATCTCACGGTCCGTGAATTCGAGCCCCACATTGGGCTCTGTGCTGACAGCTCAGAGCCTGGAGCCTGTTTTGGATTCTGTGTCTCCCTCTCTCTCTACCCCTTCCCCACTCACGCTCTCTCTGTCTCTCAAAGATGAATAAACGTCAAAAAAAAATTAAAAAAAAGAAAATCTCATTGGTGGATTTGAATAAAGACTAACAGAAATGAATCGACTCCATTACGAGTCTCTTAAAAAAAAAAAAAAAAACTTGCTAGGCCAGAGACTACACTGAAATGGGATAATACCATTTCTGTAATCATACTAGGAGCAACTAAGAAGTGATTTATACCTTGAATTTAGAATTTAGAAAAGTAGATCCCATGATAAAGTCTGACTTTTTTTTGCTATATAAAGTCTCAGTTATCTGTTCTGGCTCTTAGTAATATAGTAAAACATTATGTACCATATTTCCATAATTAATCTCTTGGGAAAGACAAATTATATCTAACTTATATCTGTAATTTAAAGTTACTGTAAATTATACCCATTACATCTTTTC
Source organism: Panthera leo (assembly GCF_018350215.1). NCBI lineage: Eukaryota > Metazoa > Chordata > Mammalia > Carnivora > Felidae > Panthera > Panthera leo. The sequence continues at coordinate 116,441,094 of NC_056687.1, read as the reverse complement.
CTGGATCTGTATATATTTTCTACAGTTGCATTTGTTTCGGTTAGATACAGACATAGCAAAAATGTCCTTTGGTGGTAAGGAGTGACTTTTCAACTGGCAATTTATAAATTCCAGATTGTCAGCAAATGGGAGAAGAAGAAAATTCTATTATGAGCAAATTAATTGCCCCATAGGTTTGGATAATACCAAGGACATAATTGCATTCTCTGAATTACTATATCTATCTATCTATCTATCTAGTAGAGGCAGTATTCACCTATAGCAAAAGGTGTGATGCTTATGCCCTGTCTGCAGCATTTATAAAAAGTTTCTTCCATAATAAAACACACAAAAGGGAAATGTGATAGAAAAGGAATAAGAGAGCTAAAGAAGGTATTTTTTTTTTCAGCACCTGAATTTTATTTTTTTTTTTAAAGTTTTTTTTTTTTTTTTCAACGTTTTTTTCATTTATTTTTGGGACAGAGAGAGACAGAGCATGAACGGGGGAGGGGCAGAGAGAGAGGGAGACACAGAATCGGAAACAGGCTCCAGGCTCCGAGCCATCAGCCCAGAGCCTGACGCGGGGCTCGAACTCACGGACCGCGAGATCGTGACCTGGCTGAAGTCGGACGCTTAACCGACTGCGCCATCCAGGCGCCCCAAGCACCTGAATTTTAAAAAGACTAGACTTCATGCCAAGTCCAAATTATTTAGGTGATACTTCCCATGATGCTCTATGAAAAGTGTCAATTCCTTACAAGAAAAAATGTAACTAATACCTTGAATGTGTATGTATATAAGCATACAACTAATAACTAATATTTATTTAGTGTTTAGAAATACACTACAAGCACTGTCTAAAAGCTTTATAAATATTAACTCAATACAATTCTGAGATGAGTAATATTATTATTACCAGCCCCTTTCATAATGGAGAAACAGAAGTACATCCATGTTACCCAATTAGCCCAAGGCCACCAAGTAGTAAACAGTAGAACCAGAATCTGAGCCAAGAAAGTCTGGCTTCAGAGCCTATGCTCTTAACCACAACACCCACCGTGTCTCTTTTTTATAAAAAGTGCAAAATACTTGAATGATCCTTTCCTGTGCTAGTAATTTACAGTATTCCTAGGTATTTTGTTTCTAATGAATGTGGATATAGATTACATTTTTATAATGAAGTTTTCCATGAGAAATGTGTTACTGTTCCAAATACACACCAATTGAACGTGCACTAGAACGTCCAGATTCTGTGAGGAGATTTTACATAAAAGATCCTTAAAGGTGCCTAAGTAAATCACATTATGTTAAATAGTGTTTCCCAAACCTGCCTGATCATTAGAATCGCCTGGATAGCTTGTTTACCTTACAGGCTCTGAGTCCCTTCCCAGAACTAGTAAATCCTGGAAAAGTATCTGTAAGCAGTGCCTCCAAGTGATTCTTAGGATTGAGGAACTGTGAAAAATACTGGTTAAATAATCAGTTTCAACTTAAACCCTCTTTAAATGATCAACTCTTGAGTTTCTGAGTGTCTGCACAACCTTTGGTGGGGGAGTGGTTTCTGGGACTATGGCAGCTTACGTAGAGCAGTGAGCCTGCTCAACATTTAGACTTCCGTGTTGACTCAGACGAATCAGCCGAACCTCTGGAGTTCTACACTATTGCAAATAATGCAAGAAAACATTCCTCCGACATGAAAGTAATGATTGAAAAAACGAGCAATCTTATTTGTTTCTGTTTCCACACTTACTAAATTTCAAACACATTCGTTTTTACTAATATTTCATGACGATAAAGATATTTTAAAATAAGTAGTAACACCAAAAGGCACTAAGTACTTTTAAATTAGTGTTCTCTCCAAATAACAGGCCAAGAATTTCTTTTTTAACCGTTTCCCCTTGTATCCATGTTTTACTCCTATAAAACTCTTGCTATTTCAGCCCTACAGTTCCAAATACCATGTTTTCATTTTTCAGTAAAATTGATACCTCCATGGGAAAATGTTGAAATATTTTAAAAGAAGTTTTTTATCCATCAAAAATTACTACCGCATTAAAAGCATTTCAAACCTATATGCACTTCATACCTATAAAATGCCAGTATGGTATTATGGTTGTAAACACTGTTATTATACATATATATATATATATATATATATATATATATACACACACACACACATATATATGTGCATATATATATACACACACATATATATGCACATATATATGTGTGTGTATATATATATACATATATATTTAAACTCAAAACATATTTTTAAAACTCTATAAATATATGTAATTTATGGGAAAGCAATAATTAAAATTGAATTGAATTATGCCATTTTCTATGCCAGGTTTTTCACTTCTTTGGAATTTATAGGAAATAATGCTATAAACCTATTCAATGATTATAAAAGTGACGTGAACCTGGGTGCCTCATCTGAAATATAAATTTGTTTCTCCCTTATAGAGAAGTACCTGGAAATAAAAGATATTATAAATCAAGCCCTCCCATGTGCATAAACAAAATGCATGGTCCATTATCATTCTGTCTGATTTAATAACTTCAGAGCAGAGGGCTTTGGGCACCTTAGAGAGAGAACCGATCACTCATTTTTTACCTGCACAGAAGGAGAGAAAACTTGGTTTTGAGATGTGACACCCAGATAAGATGTTAGTACTCCATTTAAAAGAGAAAGCCATCTTTGTCTCTTGGTTTTATGAAGTTTAAATGTACTGGGTTGTAGAACTATATATATTGCATCTCCCTTCTGTGAGACCCACCAGGGCACCCATGAAAAGAAGATGTATCTCAGTAGGGTTTTCCTTGTAAAATATTTAAATGAAAAATTGAGCACTTTAAGGCTTTCACAATCATTCTTTTTCATCATGCAATAAAATATTCATACAATGCAAAAACGCTGCCGTTCTTACAGCATTTTAATTTAAAAAATAAACAATACAATGGTGATTTCCAAGAATGCCATGCAGTAGGATAAAGGAAATACCAAGAGAAGGAAAGGAAATTATATTTTTAATCTCCTAGAATTTAATATTTAACAAAGCAACCCTTCACTTTTATTTCAAACAAAAACCTTTTTTATTAGAGAATTCAACACGAATTTAGTAGGCACAGCACAGATTATTTACTTGTTTTATAGGTTCTCAGTTTGCAAAATGGCATTATCACTTTTATTACTCACTGCTTTGGTTCATCACATGACTAAGTCTGCAAACCCAGAAAGACTCCTCCATTAACTTCTAGGAAGTAATTTGGGTTACTTATTGAATTTGGGTGCTGGAACATTTGACGATAAGGAGAGCTGATGAAGATAAGTCTATTAAAAGCTGAAAAAATTACACAAGAAAAATATTTTAGAAGTTTCTCAAAGGCAGTTCTTCCATACATAGCCCATACCTCCTATTCGGGTCCATGATATAACAAAAGACTATAGATGGAGGCCATATGAGAAGGGTGTGTTGTATGTATATTATATTTAAGCATTTATGCAGAGTGTGTCTAAATATAATATATAATGAAATAATATGTCATGAACATTTAAAGCACTGTAGAAACAAACATCAACACATTCTTCAGTCTCCATAGGAGAAGGCTAAGTAACTTGTGGTAAAAGAAATTGGACTATGGAAAATTAAGTTCATAGGTCCCATATAAATGAGACAGAAGACTTGGCCTTTCACTTCCTTTTTGAAAAAATTATAGGCACCACCTCTGTAACATACATCAGTTAAAGGCTATATGTTATTTTAACTAGGATCAGAGCCCATTTATAACAGTAAGCCCTTTCAAAGGCATAGCATTCTTCAATTTAAATATGCATGTATGTATATCTCACACACTAGGCATTTAAAGAGAACTATCCGTTATTGAGATGTTTACTTTTTGCTTTTGTTAATAATTTTCCTAGAATATTTATGTAAGGATGGGATCCTTAATGCTTCATCAATAAAAACACACAAACTAGAAGCTGCTGAAACACAGGGCATGAGGTTGCTTTTGATGTTACCCAACTTTATATTAAAATTAAATGTTAGAACTCTGTGGGAGGTAAGCCATTGGGCATGCAGGGGTTAACCTATGGATAGGGTCAAGAGGAATTGAAGTCAGCAGGGGTAACCAGATGTTAGAGAACCCCAGGCATCACCTCTCAGTTGGTGATCTGCCTTTCTGGCCCCACTTTGTCCCAGTCTGAGTGCTTGAATCATGGTGCTTCCCATTGCCCTCCTGACTCTGACCTCCAGGGTTCCCGACCTTAGTTTGCCAACCTGGCTTTGCTCTGTGGTAAGCCTGACTTTGACCTGACCATCTGATTCTAATGTTCTGCTCTGTTTCTGATCTTGCTTCCTGTTCGCTCTGTCTATAGTATCCCAGGTCTTAATCTATTTCCACAAACAAATCTCTATCCTTGACCACATAAAGATGACTTTATGACTTTATGACTAAATCTGTATGGTAGCCAATTTATCTATTTTATAAAAGAAGGAATAACCCTAGCCTCTCCCTTCATGAACTTTAGATTCCATTGGCATATCAAAGTTCCAGATTTTTAAAATATATATCAATCCTATGACATATATCACACAATATATGTAACCATAATATGTATATAGATTTAGGTAGCCAGCCCTAAAGTTTCCAGATTTTTAAAATATATATAAATCTTAATATGTTATATAGACTTAGGTAGTCAGACCTTCATCAGTAAATTCAAGATACCAAGAAGAGTTAAACTTAAAATTTTCTCTATCTACTAAGCCTATAGAATCAACTGTGTATTTTCAAAACATATAATAACTTCCTTTTATTTATCTTATGATACCAAACTATAAAATGTGTATGAAAAGACAAAGCAGAAATTTTCTTTCTAATAAACAAATAGCCATAATAAAATTTCATCTCATGTGGCATCCTTTTTGAAAATATGATGTGGGATGAGGGTGTCACACTGTGAAATTTTAATTAAAGCATAGATAAAATCCCAATGCTTGGCCAAGAATTATAACCAACCTGACTTTGCTTATCAGTCAACGTTGTTATCTAGTGTAATTGCCAACTAAAGTTTCTTTTATTTTAATACACATACTGCAGGGTGCCTGGGTGGCTCAGTCGGTTGAGCGTCCGGCTTCGACTCGGGTCATGATCTCACAGTTTGTGGGTTCGAGCCCCGCATCGGGCTCTGTGCTGACGGCTCAGAGCCTGGAGCCTGCTTTGAATTCTGTGTCTCCCTCTCTCTCTGCTCCTCCCTCACTCATGCTCTGTCTCTCTCCTTCAAAAATAAATAAAAATGTTAAAAAATTAAAAAAAATACACATACTGAAAACAAATGTCCACTTATGGTTAAGTAAATTGAACGGGGTAACTGTTTACTGTCATCACTGAAACTAATACACTGAGTAAATCAACTACAATCTATAAGAAATCAGAAATCACTCAGCAAGCCCAAGGTGACTTCCGTAGATTCAGCACTTCAAGGAATAAAAATTATGTATATTGATAAACCCCATGCAGGTTCCAAAAACCAATGAACAAACATTGCCCATTCCAGCACTTTTTGAGCAATATTCTATAAATAACTGCAATTTGAAGGAATGGACAAAATAAAAAGTCCAGAAACAATCAATGTTGGTCATGCAAATTACCGTACATCACTTTGACAAATCTGAGTTCAGAAAATTCAGTAGTCCAAAATCGTGTGCCCTGACCGTCCTCATGGTCTTCGTGCACACGGTGAGTCCGACCACAGACAGGTTAACAAGATAGGCAAAGATGGAAAAACTAAGGGTGATTGCAGAACCACTCTGAAGTATATTCTGGATATTTCTTTACAGGCTGGATAAGGATGGAAATTCTGTGAGGATATATCTAGTCCCCATTCTGATAAAATGGTAATGTTCTGAAGTACCCACCAAGAAACAAAAGTGGGTATCAGTGGACCTCATACCAGCTTCTAAGTCTTTGAAAATCAAATTGTACCTTCACCTCTTTCAACCCATTAGTTTTTCTGAAAGCGTAAGCTCCCACAAATCTTGGTGTGTCTGTTACTTAAAAGCATCTCCTTTAAAAGGAGGAAATCACCACACTGTATTGGCAACCAAATAGGAGATGTAGTGACATGCCTCCCACAGGAAAGAGCCACTGTCAGCAAAGGACAAGAGGCCTGGTAGTTTCTCTCCCTTCAACCCGCTAGATACTTACAGGCTCTCTCAACCAGAATATTAAACAAAGCATTCAACAAATGCTCAATACATTTTTTTTTTTAATATTCTGACTTAATCTCAAAATGGAGTTTTTATCTTGTAGTAAGAAGAAACCAACACGGAAGGAAAGGACCAAAAATGCAGCTACAAACACAAAGGTAATTCCCTCAAGAGGGACATCATTCCGTGCCTTATCTTCCCGGCTCTGGATATCCTGCCTGCCTGGCCAGCCACCTAGAACTGCCTGCCTGTGCAATACTCAGGGGGGCGCCCTCACCTTCTCTCCAGTGTAAACAAAGTAGTAGAGTCTTCGTCCCAAGAGGGCTTAACAACCTTGAAGGGACACGGGGCAATGGCTACCTTCTGCACCTAGAAATGGTCTGGCCGAGGTAGTATTTGAAAGGCTGATGGAGGAGCTGGAGGTCAAAGACAGGAGCTGCTGCACTGTTCGTGTGAACCACCATGCTAGGAACTTGCCGGTGTGTGCCACTGTCCTTTGTGGGGCTGCCTTCTGGTTGCCAGGGGCTCCGGGGACTTGTCGGAGGCCACACAGAAGCCGCACCCCCTCAGACACACCAAACGCACACAATCACATTGCTATTTTTTTTTTTTTCCAGTCTCCAAATCTGCCTAGGAATCGAAGACTACTTAATAGAACAAGCACATCAGATTTAGTAAAAGGCGGGTGAAAACAAATGCTCCAAATTCGGGGAAGGGATTCTGTGCAAAAATATGAAGCCAGCGACAAAGCAAAATTGTCCAATCACTTGTTTAGCATCATCTATCCAAAGAAACCTCAGGATTCTTATTGATTTTTCTTCTCTTTTTTTGCTTGCACTTATATCCCGGGAACTACTCCTTGAACCCCCCACCTGGGGAACGCAAAAAACAAAAACACACAAAACAAAACCATGGACTCAGCACCCTTTGAAAATTGAGCTCGCCTGAAAAAAAAATGAGCCAGAGCGGCTGGTGGCTGCTTTGGTGTTCGCCACCAGAGCCGTTCGCTTTCAACCGCGCTGCCTCGGATAAGTAGTCATTTAGAGGCTTCTCGCCGTTGAGCGTAGAGTCCCTTCATTCTTTCAAAGCATCTCCATTTTCTAACAGTCACTGTTTTGCGAGTCGTTTGCTTCTCTTTTTTACAGTTACAAGGCTCTTTCTCTCTCGTGATTTTCCTAAGAAGTGAACAGGAGTACAAATTTTACTACGTTGCTAGTAAGCCTGGGGCAGGAAAGGCCAGGGGCCAGACCCTCCGGGACAGCAACCTGGAAAAACTGGAGTCGTGAGGAAAATTGTACAGCGACTACAGTTAAATCTGAATCAGGAAACTTCCCTAGGTTTTTCTTTGCTTCCTTTCTTAAGAAAGAAGAGAGAAAGAATGCTTGTTTAATGCGAGGTTTAAACAGCTCTTTATTTTTCTACATCCCCCTATAGAGAGATTTTCATACATTCGCAGAAAAAAGGAAGCTAAGAAGATTATAATAGCTTTTTGGTCATGGTTAGGCACGTTTTTAAAGAATTATTGAACAACCTGATGTACGTGTTGATCTGAATTCTAAGTGTTGGTGTATAGGAATAAGTTCATGAGTACCTGATAGACACACGACCCCTGCTTTTCCACCTATTTTTTTCATAGAAATGTATAGTGTATATTCTACCTGCATTTACCTCAACATTTTTACCCCATTTGATGACTAGTCATTACTACTCAAATTGAAGTCCTTCTCTTATTACATACTGCAAATGAAGTTAACAAGGAAAAGTATTGTCTCTTTGATGGATACTATTTTAATTGTATATACAATAACACAGATAAAGAGAGTTGTGGCGTGGAACAAAAGCAGAGATGCTTTTGCAACAAAAACAAGACAATTTGTGATTGTGTACCCTGTCACGTAGCTTAAAAACCGCAGGTTAAGCAAATTACCATAGGGACTTTATTCTTAATTCTGCCCATCACCTAAGTGAATGATCAAGTCTGAACCTTTCAGTGAGAGCGCATTTTTTTTCCAAATACCTTGCTACTTAGCAGCCTAAAGGGACCCGTCACATCAGTAACACCTTCTATGCGCTGTCGCGTCCCAGCTTGAACACACTAAACTCGGGGGCCTTTGAAATCTTTAAAGCCAATCATACATAAGACAGATTCGATATTGCAGGGCTGGCTGGCTACACTTCAGCACAAAACAATATTTCAAGCTTTCTGATATACATGTGTCACCTCTTTGTGACAAATAGCTGGTATTAATTAGGCACTAGACTTGGTAAGATTGCTGTTATTAACTGAGAGAAGATGGGTTGGATTTAATTGTGTGTGACATCAAAGTCAAGTGACTGATATTTCAAGCATCATTTAAAATGTTTGATATTGAAGTCATTGTATTCACATAAAGACTGTCTAAAAATATAAAGGAGACTGATGAGAAAAGAACTGAAATGCATTTGTACATCTATCTTATGAAGTGTATTTGATGGCATTTTACTGGTATTTTCAGTCCACGTTTGTAATATTTATTTGTTTAGCTGCATAAAATTTTTATTTCATAACGGACTTGAGAGTTCTCAAAATTAACACTAAGCCAAACGTGGTCTGTTTAAAGTGGTAACTGTTCTTTAAGGGACAAGTTGCCAATTTGTTTAAAATATGTTTTGATGTAAACAAGAGTAAAACAAGAATATTAAGCAAAATTATTTCAACAAAGTATCATATTACCTATAAAAAGATCATTGAGAATAACTGAAACAACAAATAAGCATTTGAAATTAAAAATCTAAAACTTCATCAAGAGTTGCACAAAAGGCAGTTTGGCTACAAAACAAAAATAAATTGAAATACTATCACTTGAATTATTTAATGATGATCAGCATTTCTTATATTGTGTTAATACATGAAAATGTAGGAGAGAAACACTGTAAATCAAGATCAATTCAATAAATCCAATTAGTTCAAGTAAAGATGCTCTAACATAAAAATAGTGTAATAGTTTAATTACTTTCAGAGAAAAGATTAAGATATTTATTTATTTGACAGTTGACATAAAATACACGAGACAATTACATGGAAATCTGCTTAATTGAAATGTAATATGTTATAACAAAATATCCCTTGGGTATTGTTTTAAGAACAGAAATATAGTTCACAGTAACCAAAAGCTAATATGTTTTCCAATATATTGCCAAGCACTCTCATAAAAAAAAAAAAAAAAAAAAAAAAAAGACATCCAAATATAAAAATGTTGAGAATTGGGTAAGTGGTATTAAATCATTGTATTTGAATATTTTTTCATTTTTCTTATTGATCTTTTTAATCACATAGATCAGTTCCTAACAAAAATTTAGTCAAAAGAGTGTGCTTAAATCTTTACACTACACTTTAGTTTTTTATATTATATACCTAATTTCTCCCTTTATTCTCAAAATACTGAGTTACTTATGAAAACAAACATGATAAACCATTAGATTTTTTAACATATTTGACTAGTGACCAAAAATATAACTGTGGGAAAAAGAGCAATTCTTAAAGTAAAAGTGCTAAAACTCAATATATAAAATTACTTCTATTCCCCTAAATTTTAATGTAGTATTTTAAGGTGGTTATGAGCCCTCAATTCTCTAGATAAATGGTAAAATGGTACGATGGATGATGTACCTATGGATACCTATCAATTTATATACAGAAACTTCCAGAAATAAATAGGGGAGAAATCTATCATCTCTGCTCTGCTTCCTATGGACCTGATTAAATAATTGTAATTTAAAAGTCAGCTTTACTACACCCATAGACCTAACAGGTGCTTGTTAATAATTTCAAGTGTAAGTCTTCTGAAATTTAAGAGTTTTAAAGACTATTGAGATATAAATAAACTATATATTAAATATTCATTACCAAGTATTTCTTTGATTTTCCGAACTTATCACAGAAACAATTATGTGTTTGGTGTGTATTTTGTTCTATATTTCTGTCTCTTACATTTAACTTCCAAAAAAGCTATCCAACTTAAGTTATATCCAACTTAGGCATGATGGTTACTTAAATGGTATTTGTAAATTGAAAAGAAGTATTCAAATGTAAAGTATTATTAATATAAAAATCATAGGAATAATGTCCCCTTTATAATGTTAAAGTATCTGGCTTTCCATTCCCTACAAGGACTGTTTTGTTAACAGAATAAATCAAACTCACTTAATAATTATGCTCTGGATCCACCAGAGGCAACACTTTGAAGTAAATAACAATCGTGGTAACCTTACATTATATATAATCATACTATTGTTTACAACATATTTTTGTTTTATTTTATCTATCACAATAACCTTAAGATAGGTAGTAACCTTTTGTTGTCCTTGAACCCGATATGAATTTTTGTTTGTTCCTTCACACTCTGCCCTCTTCCCTACTGCAAGTCCTTCTTTGTTAGGTGAATGATTGGTTAAATTATGCAACAGTCTCAAAGAGAAATGGTAGTGTAACCTGGGTCAATCCCAAGCAAACTCATTTCCAACAGGGCCCTCAGAATCTTTCCAGAGAAGTACTTAACGTTGAAGTCACCTGACACCATGACATTTCAATGTGACAAATGTTTTGGGCTTAGGTAACTTCCCTACATCCTTCCATTCACATTGTAGATGGACACCTACCCCCTTGTATGCAGGGCAGGCCCAGATCTAACGTGACTGAGTGTGTGTTTGTTTTTTCTCTCCATCTTTTCAACGTATGCCACTGGTTGTCCTTATCGATAGTGGATTAGAGAATGTAGCTAAGTAAACTATGTTCCTAAATTTAATTCACATGTGAACATAAGCATATCCCTAGATCTGCCAGACATTGTGTAGATTTGTGCTCCTAGTCATAAAGTGTGACAGGTGGATAGATTTCCCAACATATCCTTCTGTCACACCAGATAGATGATATAAATAGATGATGATAGATACATGATCGATAGATAGATAGATAGATAGACAGTCAGTCAGGTGGACTTCTATAACAAGACATAAGACTGGGATGCTAGAAACTGATTAACAAGTGTTAGCATGGTCACTTTTGGAACAATGGAAGTCCAGAATTCTTACTCTCAGCCCTTACCGGGGCCCATCGTTCCAGTGTGGCCCAGTCTCTTCCTCCGTCATCTGTAGAAGGTTCATACACTTACAGAGATAGGGACTCTATCTTCTTTCACCATTGCACCCCAGTGCCCTGGGACAGAGTCTATCCAATAGCAGAGTTTTTTGTAAAAAGCCATACAGATGGAAGATCAATGGTTTCATTTAGTTTTCAAAGGACAACACATTATTAGTATCAAGGATCAGTTAGAAAGAATCTTAGCCAAGTTGTAGAGGAATGGGAGTTGCTGTAGAAGATAACCCCAGAATTGATTTTCAGCCAATAAGTGGCCAGTGTGTAAGAATATGGCTTTATTGCTTAATATATTTGAATATATACTACTTGGGAGAAAGCTGCTAAGTCTCCTCAGCCGCAGCCACTCAGGGCAACCCTGCCCTGGAAACCACAGGTGGGCACCTAGAGGACACTGCCCTGGTGCTTCCAGTCCACCAGGCCTGCCAGCCAACCCAGCTTGGCTCCTGCATTCCAGTCCCCATCCCAGTGTATTCCTCTGGTTAGAGCATATCACAGCCGGACAGACAGTGCCTAACAGTGGCAATGGCATCCTGACAGGGAAATACCCAGTGCCCATCTACACCTAATGTCCAATGCCACTGCTGCTCACATCACCAACCAGCAACACCCCAAAGTCACGCTCACATGATTGCTTCTGGTATCTATCTGAGCCTCGACAGTTCAGTCTCAGTCATCTAAAATATTTTTAATAGCACCCCTGTGCGACCTTGTGTATGTAAAGACATTCATCTGTCAAATAAAAAGATAAATCATAGAATATTAGAACTGGGAGAGACCTACGACATCACCTTATTTCAACTATTAATGTTGCAAATTAGGAAATTCAGGTCCAGAGAAGTTAAGTAATTTTTCTAAGTTTACATAGGAAAGGGAAAATGAAGATACTACACAGGAATGTGTGTATGCATTTTTAATACTATTTTTATTTATTTGAATCAAAATTTAAGCCAAAAAATATGAAAGTACTTATAAGAGGAACTATTGATAAAGGCACAAATGGAAACAGAAACTCCAACAAATATCACTAGGTCCTTTAAAATCCCCATAACAGATTTTAGATATGTAAAAATCAAGACAAAACATGAATGTTCTGTTATAACTACTTCATGCTGGTCATAATATATTTAATGGTATTATAAATTATGATGTATGTAAGAATGTCCAGGAAAGTCCCTAACATATAAAAGGTGTCATAAATGTTAAGTAAATGACCGAACTGTTAGTTACTATATTAACTAGTAGAATTTCTTCCAAATTTTTCTCTAGGTTTTATTTGGATACAATGAATAAGCCAGAAAATAGTATCTTAACCCTAATCCAAGGCTTGTCCTTCCTGGGTACCCACTCCTGGTCTTAGGGCAGGGCAGTGTCACCGTCTAGACAGCCTCAGTCTTAAGATGAATGGAGACAGAAAATGGATTCAGTATTACTGGTCCCTCAAGAACCATGAGCTGACTCCATTGCATCCTTGTCAAAGCTGCAGTTCCAGAGAAAGGGATAAGAAGCAGACAGGATTTCCAGTTCTATCCAAGGAGGAAGGACACATGGACCGAAAGGACTTATCACATGTCCAGTGAGCTCCCCCTCTCATTACATGCAGTATTTATTTCTTAGAGATTTGCTTCTTCTTGCAGTCTACTAAAAGAAATAGAGGCCTAATTGTAAGTGGCTTAGAAAACTTTAACTAATATTATTAAAATACTCATGTGAAAATTATGTTACAATAAGAAACCCACTATGGAAAAATCTTGGTGAGGAGAATTCCAAGCAAAGAGAATAGCAAAGGCAAAGGCCTCAAGGAACATACAATATTTGAAAGCAGAAAGGCCAGGGGTGTCTGGAAACCATGATGGAGGCAAGGAATGGAATGAAATGATCTGGAAGTCAATAGATAGCAGATTAAGGAGAGCCACGAATGTCATTGGAAGGAGTGTGAATTCCATGCTAAACACAATGGGAAGCTAGGCTTGAAGAGAGAGGCCCTTCTCTATCCATTCCAACACTACCCCAGATTAAATTCCAATCAACAGTAACCTCTTCCAGGACCTTTTTTGCTGTACCTGTGTCAGAATTGGTTGGTGGGTAATCACCAAAGGTCTCCAGTTGCTCTGCAGGAAGACCACAGTCTATGTACAGAACTGATGTTTTAGGCAACATAACACCAGAGATTGATTCAGTAACCAAGAAGCACCTTTCCTGACGTCTTCAATTACCACTACTTCCCTCATCACCCTCCTCTTTCCATCAAATATAAGCTTCTTAATAGATTTTGATTTAGTTTCTTACTTTCATCATAGTCTTATGGCATTCTATGTTCTAAATATGTCATCTATTGCCAAATTTTCTTTTTAAATTATTCCTTAGAAATAGCAACATATTGGAGTACCTCGGTGGCTCAGTCAGTTAAGTGACTGACTCTTGATTTCAGCTCAGGTCATGATCTCACAGTTTATGAGTTCAAGCCCCTCATCAGGTTCTGTGCTGACACGTGGAGACTGCTTGGGATTCTCTCTCTCCCTCTCTCTCTGTCCCTCCCCTGCTTGCTCTCTCTCTCTCTCAAAATAAATAAAAACATTTAAAACATTAAAAAGAAGAAACATTAACATATAGAATGTCTCAATCATATCTCCTCTAAGAAAAGCATGAGTTAACAAAACATTCACAGAGAAATTAAGCAAAATTGTTGTCTCCTCTATTTCATAAAAAAACGGGGGCCTATTCTTAAAGAAGTAAAAAGTTCAGGCACGTTCTTGGAAAACACATTTTCTGCCTTTGTGGTTTTTACCATAAAGAACTCTGTCACTAGGAGAGCTCCTCAGTATGAAATGTTTTAAGCTTCTAGTTGCTCAGGTAGATGTTTATTAAGGTGTTTTTATCTGTGAAAGAGCTGTCCCTTAGAATTCCATCATTGGTAACATGTAAGAATTTTCTTAGAGAATCTAGTACCAGAAAGGGTTTTTGTAGAAACAATATGCAAAGTACTTGTGTAGAGAGAGAGAGAGGAGAGCCAGGGAGAGGCAGTAATACCAAGATCCTCAGATATTATTAGCATATTAGTGACCACAAGTGAAAAATGTGACTTGAATGCTCTACTCAGGTTTTCCAAAATGCAAACTCCTCTGTAATTTCAGGAAAGGGTCATTTGAAGCAATAAAGATATTCCCACACATAGTAAAATGACAAAAGAGTGATGGTGACCTAAGAAATCACACTTCCCAGAATATCCTTTTTTCCAAAATCTCTACTAAGACGCTGCAAGATAAGAGTATCAGTCACTGCACAGAGCTGTGCAACCTCACCTCAACAACCCTGGCCTCTAGATAATACAAAATAATCGTAATTAAAGTTGGGATACGTTTATATGAAATATAAAAATAAATGCATTTTTTACAGAATCAGTATTTCAACCAAAAAAACTTTTCAAACAAGGGATGACCTGTGGTCACTCCAGAAACTAAGGGAACATTCAGGTTCTACTAACTCACAGTGGAAAGTCTTTCCTCTTCACCACTACTTTTTTTCTGACCATGGGCAAGTTGCAGACCCAACAACTAAGTGATTTATGTCAATAAAACTTCTGTTTATAGAGTTGAGATTGCCTGCTTTTGAAAGCTTAAACCTTGAAGATGACATGGACAACTTGAAAAACCTATGGCCAGAAAAAGAGAGATTTAAAAACCATGAAAAGAGTGTTTGTTCTGTTTTGATTATCCCGAGATATAAAGGATATTTAACATTCCAGAAAGATTCAAAATAGTATTGTGGCCAAGGAAAGCAGGGTATGGACCTTACTAGTTTATAGCACAGGAAGACTTCCTGAGATTTCATGGTGTGTGTGTGTGTGTGTGTGTGTGTGTGTGTGTGTGTGTGTTTGACTGTGTCTGTGTGTCTGTGTAAAACATATGCCTTGAAATTTTATCACATAATTATGTAAAACAAACTATTATGCTTTGTAATATTTGCACTGGTACCTGTAACATCTTGCAATTTTCTACAGCATAAGGACATCCAGGCAACATATTCAGATTGAAATCTAAGATATTTAAAAGAAAAAAATCAAGTGACACATACTAAATTTTTCCATAAGAACAAATTGAGGCTTTTGAAATGCTCCTAGATTTTAAAGTCTTGTTTTCAGGTTAACAAATTCCATACATATATAAACTCACACACACACACACACACACACACACACACACACTTCATAAATCAGGCCATTTATACACCAACTGATATTCTCTATAGAAAACTTCTAAGGTAGATGTTAAAACATCTATATGCATATATACGTACAACACACATTAACTCTCACACATACAAATTTTCTCTGTTTCTTTGGTGGGGGGGATGTTGCAAGGTGGGGAGGAAAGTAAATTCATCCAAATATCCAGATAATATGCAATTGATTGACTTAATTCAGACAACTATTCATTTATCATAGCTTCAATAGACTTCAAACAGTATTTTTAATGCTATTGAACAATGTTGATTCATTTTTTATTTTGCTTTTTAATTTTTTAAATAAAAATGTTCTCCAAAAAATAAATAAAATCCATAGATCTAAAAATCATGCTGTATACCTTAAACTTATATGGTGATGTATGACAATTATTTCTCAATAAATGGAAAAATGTTTCCTACTTATAAAAGTAATACTTATTAGATGCATAAACCTTGATAGATACATAAAATAGATGCATATACAAGAAACACCAAAAAAACAAAACAAAACAAAAAAACAAGCCTGTGATCCCACTACCCAGAAACCACTGCTATTAATATTTGATATATTTTTTTATGTAGTATCATTGGACTTTAATCCCACTACCCTAAGACCACTACCACGAACTTTTGGACGTATGACCTTAGAGTCTTTTTTCTATGGAATCATTTGGCCTGTAGACAAGGTACACAGCAGGCTGGATCCTTCAGGAATCAAAACCATCTAATGCTGGCCAAAACTGAGCATCCCGTGTATCCTCCTTTAGGTACACGGCCTTTAGGCCTTTAGGTAGCCTCCTGATTCTGGTAATGCTCTAAGAAAAGTCACCTTCCCTGCCATACTAGCACAAGAGAAGAAAGTCTAGGGATGCTGCAACCTGTCCACCTCTGTGTCCACATGCCTGACCCCACACCCCCCCGAGCTCAATTAATTCTGCATTTAAAGGGATAAAAACAGAATCTGAGTCTGAGAAAACTGAGAAGTGAGTCATTTACAGTTAGAATGAGACTCTGGACCACAATGGTGACATAGAAAACTCCTGAATTTCCCTCTTCCCACACACAAATGTATAGCTATACATGAAGCAGTTAATTTTTCGATAAATCCAGAAACTAGCTGCGTGACTCGTGTACATTGGGCGACTGAGAAAACACCCACATCAAAACAGGTAGGAAAGGCTAAGAAACACTTTGGTCATAAAACCCTACCCCCAGCACAGCACCATACAATTGGGAGGAAACCCTCAACTCCCAACTTCTCCCTGAGGGGCAAAGAATTTGGACCACATATCTAGCTCCCCATTTGTGAGGCTGCCACCCAAAGCATGGGCCCTCAACACACTACTTCTGACAGGCAACAGGGCTTGCATTCAGAGTCTGACAGGACTACCGCAAACAAAGAAGCAGCTCATATCAAGCATGTGAGCACTTGTCACAGCTACCCCTCCAGAGCTCAGCACACGGGAAGCAGGCAATGATGTCTACCTCCCAATTTTTCCCCAGAAAGCATGCATCTAGGTGCTGGCTGTCATCCTCCTCAGAGCCAAAGAGCCAGAGGGCACTTCCCCTGTTATCTCCCTCCAGCTCATTCCAACAATAAAACCAAGTTTCCAGAATCTTCCTGCAATGAACAGGTCTACACATTCGAGCACCCAACTTTTATGGCGCCATTGGAGAGAATGACACCCAAATCACCTAGATCTGATAATCAAAAGAGAATGTATTCATGAGTCCCACAGGACTAAAGCAAAGAAAAAAAAAAAACAATTCTTAACCAAAACGTAAGCACTTGGGCTAAAAACATGTTAATACCAGCCAATGAATTCAGTAAAATTGCACCATAAACCAATATACAAAACTCAGTTGTGATTATATACACTAACAATGAACTATCAGGGAGAGAAATTAAGAAAACAATCCCACTTAGAGCACCAAAAAAAAATAAAATATTTGGAAGTAAATTTAACCAAGGAAGTGAAAGACCCATACACTGAAAACTATAAAATACTGATGAAAGAAATTGAAGAAGACACAAATAAATAGAAAGATATTCCGTGCTAAAGGATTGGAAGAATTGTTGTTAAAATGTCCATTTCACCTAAAATGAGCTACAATTTCAATGCAAGTCCTATCAAATTCCAATGGCTTTTTTCACAGAAACAGAAAAAAAAGTGCTAAAGTTCCTATAGAACCACAAATGAACCCCAAGAGTCAAAGCAATCTTGAGGGAGAACAAAGCATCACACTTTTGGATTTCAACTTATATAAATATATATTATATACATATAATATACACTATTCAATGCACATATAATATACACTATATTATATATACATATACTTACTATTTGGTATATATATAGCTATAGCATTCAGAACTGTATGGTATTGGAATGAAACAGACACATAGATCGATGGAACAGAATAAAGAGCCCAGAAATAAACCCATGCATATATGGCCAATTTACAACAAAGAGGCCAAGAATATACAATGCAAAAAGATAGTTTCTTCAATAAATGGGATTGGAAAAACTGGACAGCTACATCCAAAAGAATAAAATTGAATGACTGTCTAACACCACACACAAAAATTAACTCAAAATAGATTACAGTCTTAAATGTAAGACCTGAAATTGTAAAACTTCAGGAAGAAAACACTGGGGTAAACTTCTTGATATTTGTCCTGGCAATCATTTTTTTTGATTTGACATCAAAAGCACAGTCAACAAAGCAAAAAACAAGTGGGACTACATCAAACTAAGAGGTTTCTACACAGTAAAGGAAACCATCAACAAAATGAAAAGGCAACCTATGAAATGGTATAAATTATTTGCAAAAAAACGCATCTGACAAGGGGTTAATATCCAAAATATACAAGGAACTCCTACTACTTAATAGCAAAAAACAAAATTAAAAAAAATTTAAATGGGCAAAGTACCTGAATATTCATTTTTTCCAACGAAGACATACAAATGGCCAATAGGTGCTCAAGATCACTAATCATCATGGAAATGCAAATCAAAACCACATTGAGATATCACCTCACACCTGTTGGATATCTATTAGCAAAAAGACAAGATATAACAAACGCTGGCAAGGATGCAGACCAAAGAAAATCCTACACATTGCTGGTAGAAATGTAAAGCAATACAGCCATAGTGGAAAACAGTATGGAGGTTCCTCAAAATTTAAAATAGAGTTACCATATGAGGCGTGTATGGCTGCCTCAGTCAGTGGAACATTCAAATCTTGATCTCGGGATTGTGAGTTCAAGCCCCATGCTGGGTGTAGAGATTATGTAAAAATAAAATAAAATAAAAACGAATTACCATATGATCCAGCAATCCCATTTCTGGGTATATATCCAAAGGAAATAAAATCATTATCTCAAATAGTCATCTGTACTTTCCTTTTCATTATGGCATTATTCACAATAGCCACGCTCTGAAAATAACCTACCAATGGATAAATGGATAAAGAAAATGTGGCGGGGACACACACACACACTCACACACACACACACACGTGAAATATTGCTCAGCCTTGAAAACAAGAAAACCCTGTCATTTGTGACAACATGGATGAAGCCGGAAGGAATTATGCTAAACAAAACAAGCAAGACACAAAACGACAAGTACTGCACAGATGATTTATACAGGAAATCTAAGTAATAGTCAAACTCATAGAAACAGAGAATACAATGCAGTTGCCAGGGCTGAAGAGTGGGAGAAATAGGGAGAGGCTGGTAAAAGGGTATAACCTTTCAGTTATGAGATGAATTAGAACTGAGGAGTTAATATACAATGTGGTGACTATAGTTGATAATACTGTATTTTATAACTGAAATTTACTAAGAGAACTTAGTGTTCTCACACACACACACACAAAGATAAATATGTGAGGTGATGGATGTGTTAATCAACTCAGTGGTGGCAATCCTTTTACAATGTGCACACAGATCAAATCATCACATTGTACACTTTGTATATATGACAATTTTATCTGCCAATTACACCTCAATGAAGCTGAAAAAAAATTTTAAATGAGATAATGCACATAAGCGTAATGAATAAAAAGTACTATTTGGGGTGCCTGGCTGGCTCAGTTGGTAAAACATGTGACTCTTGATCTCAGGGTTGTAAGTTCAAGTCCCATGTTGGGTGGGTGTAGAGATTACTTAAAAATAAAAATCTTAAACTTAAAAAAAAAGTGTCGTAAAAATCTAAAGGAGAAAATTTTTTTAAAGTTTCTCTTACGTATTCATTCTACTTCCCAAGACTTAAATGTCAGTGGCAAAAATATATATAAAGCTAATTCACTTTTTTCTTTTTCTTTTGATAAAATAATCAAAATAGAAAAAAATAAATTGCTTTTCACTTGGAGGAATAAATGTACTTTGTATTGAATTTATTAATATGACCTTAAAAACATTTTTTATTTTTATAAATTTGTCTTCAGGTAAAGAAAAAAAAAGGTGTTCACCACTATTTTAGAACATTAAATTACCTAATCGTATCTACTTTTTACTCATATTTGGTGATTTAGTAAAATAGATACAATTGAGTCCCAAATATATATGCATTAATGTGTGAAAGTTTATAATATTCTAAAGTAGAATTTTCCCATGAGAAATAGCATTCTATCTTTATAATAAGATCCAAAGTGTCAGTCAGACCTAAAACCCAATAATTTCATTGCTGGCATATCAGAATATAGAAAAAGTTTGACATGAAAAGCAAAGGAATATTTTCCTTATTTTATTCAGATTACATGAGACCCAGCCATATTTACAACTGTGTAGTTAGGTAGCTTTTCAGGGTTATAGATATATAGAATAATGGTAGTGCTATCCCTCATTGAATACTCAAGCAATCCAAATATCTTAGCCAGTTCAATTTTCTATAGTATGTGATTAAAAAAATAAATAAATAAACAAAACTCTTGTTGCCATTGAAATGATACAGATATTTCTAGATTCTCCAACAGATAAAACTTGGTAAATTATTCAGAATAAGTCAAAATTTATCAAATACAAGCAGTTTTTCTCCGCCTATATGCTCAAATATACTGATAATTTTTTGTTCTGTTTTTTAAAGATTTTATTTTTAAGTAATCGCTACCCCCAACATGGGGCTCAAACTCACAACCCCAAGATCAAGGGTCACATTCACTACCGACTGAGCCAGCCAGGTTTCCCTGTACTGATAGTTTTTTAGAACAAAATACAAACTACTAAAATTAACTTTAATAAACCCTGTTAAATATTGATTCAATTTTTTTAAGTTTCCCAGTTCAAAAGATACTAGTCATAGCTTCTTGTGAACTATCAAGAGATAAACTATGTCTTATAAAAACTACTCCATATTATTTAAAAAAAAAACAAAAAACTGGAACCTAATCAAATAATGTTGAGTCTAACATAACCTTGATACCTAGTAGAGTAAGAATAGTATTTTTAAAAAGACAGTTATTAAAAGTTATTAAGAAATCTCACTTAAGAGATAGGTACAAATTTTCTAAAACTTATTATTAGTATATCAAAATTATGACGGTGAAATACATCATACCAGAAATACATGATACTTCTGCATCAAGCAGGTTATTAATGTAATACAACACATTTTCAAATTAAAGATGAAAAACCATATAATCACCTCCATAAAAGCAAAAATCAAAAACTAAGTTAAGGTGAAGTCAAGAATGCCCTCTCTGACTCCTATTTTACAAGGTACTGCAGGTCTTAGCCAAAGCAAGAAGCCAAGAAAAAGAACTAAGCCGTAAGAACAAAGGGATGAAAACTTTATTTATATACATAGAAAACCCAAGAGATGGGCCCCTGGGTGGCTCAGTCGGTTAAGCATCCAACTTCAGCCCAGGTCATGATCTCATGGTTTGTGGGTTCAAGTCCCGCATCAGGCTCTGTGCTGACAGCTCAGAGCCTGGAGCCTGCTTCTGATTCTGTGTGTGTGTGTGTGTGTGTGTGTGTGTGTGTGTGTGTCTGCCCTTCCCCTGCTCATGCTCTCTCTCTCTCTGTCTCTCAAAAAAAAATAATAATAATTAATTAAATAAATAAAAAAAAAAAAGAAAGAAAACCCAAGAGAATCTATAGGCAACAGGGTGAAGGGGTGTTAAAATAAGGAAATCAATAAGATTGCTTAATAAAACATCAATCCACAAAAATCAGTAGCCTGCCTACACATCAGTACTAACTAAAATATGTAATAGAAAAATTAAATGTGCTATTTATGATATCAATAAAAACTCTAGAGTACCAAAAAATAAATTTGACAAAATTATATAAAACTTTTATGGAAAGAGTTGTAATGCAATACCAAAAAAGAAACCTAAATAAATGAGAAGAAAGGCCACATTAATGGATAGGAAGACTCTATTTTAAAGAAGTCTATTCTCCCCTGAATGAAGTTTCAATGCAATTTCACTCCAAGTTGCAAGGAACATAAGTTTATCTAAAGCTCATATGATAATACCAAAATGCTAAGAATAGCAAGATGACTTTGGAACAGAACAAAGTCTGAGGAAGTTCTCAACTATGTATCAGAACTGTTACAAAGCTATACTAATAAAATGGGATGGAATTAAAATGGACATGGAAAAATAAACCAATGGGGTAAGATAAAGCATCCATGATGAGCAGACCTACTCATATATCAATGGTGACTTGATATATGACAGAAGTGCGGTTCATGACCTGAGCCGAAGTTGGTCGCCTAACCGACTGAGCCACTCAGGCACCCCTGAACCAAGAATTCTACTTCTAAGTAGACACCGTAGAAAAATAATCACAGAGGTACACAAAGATTCGTATTTTAAATTAATGATACACTATAATCAACATAAGTGTTTGTAACATAAGAATAGATCAATAAATTGTGATTTTTTTCATAAAATGAAATAATATTCATCAGGTAGAATAAATGAGCAACATGGATAAATCTCAGAAACAAAATGTTGAGTCAATCTCTCATAGATTGCTGGTTGAAATGAAAATAACACTTTCAGAAAATAATTTGGTAGCATAACAAGACTCTTAAACATATTCATGTTCTCTGACTTGGAAATTCTGCTTGGAATCTATCATAAATACATTACTAGAAATATGGAAAAACCATATTCACAAATATATTCATCATTTTGTTACATATAACTGCAAAAATAGTAGAAGGAACATAAATAAAACATGGAAAATTAGTGAGGTAAATTATGCATATCCAAATGGAAGAATACTATGTATCCATTTGAAACAACATGAAAAAGCTTATGATATAATATCATAGGAAAAAAACAGAATACAAAATTATATATACAAGGCAATTGCACTTTATGTTAAGGATGACTTCCTGAATACCACACATAATTTAAGACAACCATTCACACAGGAATAAATGTCAATGGAGTGATGGATTTACAGAATACATACATCTACAGTCATGATAGCATATTTTTAACATATGTTTGGGGTTTGTTTTTTTTTTTTTATGTTTTCAGCCTTATCTCTCGTTTTTCTACGTGTTTTTTTTTCCCAATATGACAGAACTGGGTATCATCATGATTGTTTGGCCTCCTTTACGGTGTTTTAGCCAGGTCAAATTCCATTCCGGTATTCCTGATTTTCAGGCCCATTTTTCAGCACCAGAAAAACCCACCATTTGAGAAACACTTGAAAGACAGTGCGATAAGATCCTAAAAATATTTTAAATTATAAAAATTGGATACAAAAAAAACCAGCTCAAGAGGTGACGAAACCATTTATAGAATTTCTGATGTATGAAAACCACAGCATGTCTCACGTGATGCTGGAAAAGATGGTGGGCATTTCTCTTTAGCAGCTGAAATGACACTCTATAAGAACACAGTAGAAACCCAGTATGTGCATGCCAGCTTTAAAATTGAAATAATCGATTTTTATATTTATTTCAGCAGGTTATTTAAGTATATTACAACCAATCCTAAATGATACAAAAGCCAAAACGTAAGTTTTATGCAGTAATCAAAATTGACTTGAAAAAATACTTAATCAAGCCCCAAAGCAATATTGTAATAAATCAGTAGGGGGTTGAATTACGACCCCAAAAAGACATGCTGATACCTGCGCCCCCAGCACATGTAAATGTGAACTTATTTGGAAAAATGGCTTCTGCAGACATAATAAAGTATCTCGAATGGAGATCATTCTGGATTATCCAGATAGGTCCTAAATCCAATGATAGATATCCTTATAAAAGACATCCAAAGAAGAGACACAGAGAAGAGGAAAAAATAACATGAAAACAGGGGCAGAGATTGGAATGTTGTCACTACCAAAAACACCTAGGAACACCTGGAGCTGAAGAGGCAAGGAAAAGAATATTCTCTAGGGCAACCAGAAGGAGCATGGGCTTGCTGACAACTGGATTTTGGACTTCTGGCCTCCAGAACTGTGAAAGAATAAGTTTTTGTTCTTTTAAGCTACCACAGTTGTATTAATTTGTTAAGGAAGCAACAAGAAACTAATACACCATCCCTTCGTTTCTCTTTTTTTTAATGAAATATTTTGATTTCTAGTAGCAAAAATATGCCTTCATAAATATGCACTAACCTTTGAGGGTCAGAAGGGAAAACACTGGAAAACAAACAAACACACACACAAACAAAATATATAGCAAAGGACTACGAAATCGATACGTATTTACACTTTCAATTATTTTGACAAGAGTAATTTGTCCTTCATCATAATGCTTTAAAATAAGCTGATTCCTGGTTCTCAAAAGAATTTTGGCTTTAAAACCATGAACACCCCTCAATACATCTCATTATTAAATCATCTCTAAAAATTACTTGATTATATTGAATTCCTACAAGAATTATAGTGTTTATTTTGACAAAATTTATCATTGTACATCTAATAAAACCCAGCAACTTCAAGAAGAGAGATCATAGAATTCTATATAAATGTGTACTAGAAAAACATAATAAATTCTGCCTTTTAACTTTATTCATTTACTAAAAAGAGATGAGTCACAGAGATACACTTGCTGGTTGGTGGCAGGACAAATCTCTAAAATATGGACATTCCATTTGCAACTCTTCACATACCTCTATTTAGACTCCCCCTGACATCTGACGTCCTTGGCATCTCTAAATAATAATTAAACTCCCCAAATCCCATCAAGGATCAAAATTATGAAAATTATTTCATGGGCCAGACCACCCAATGAGGGAGTATGCCTGATAATAAAATAAACAAAGTTTTTTCTATTTTGTATATGTATTACTTTTTTTTAAAGAATAAAAATCATAGACAAAATAGACACACGAGTTGAGACTGTTTCCTCAAAGATGTCTGCACCAACGTTGTTCCCTCCAAACCGGGGCAGGGCGGGGGGGGGAGATTTCTTCAGAGGTGCCCCAACAACTTTCTACCAACATCCTATTTGTAGAGTGGGTAAGGGGATACATGGCCAAAGCAGTCTGCAGTTCTAGAGGCTCAATCATTCAACACTATGCAAACCCACTTAAAGTCTCAGCCTACATCTATATTGGAATGATTTACAACCAAACTCCATTTACAACCCTGAGTCCAGCAAATTCTGCATAGTTCTCATTAAGTAACTCTTTCCTCTCTTCACCTTTCCCTGGCTGAAATATAAAGAAGGTCAAGAAGGGTGGGGGATAAGAATGAATGTGTGTAGAAATAGCAGGACACAAATGCAGCTAATTCAGGCAAAAGATGACGCTAGTGTAGACCATGTGGATGGCAATAAAGGTAGAGAGCTATACCTAAGAAAAAATGTAAACAGAATAACATTATTTCACATACAAGCAACAAACTAATAAAAAGGAACGGAAAATGAAGGGAAAGGAAGGAAAAGAGGAAGTGAGAAGGGAAGTGAAGAAGAGACCTTTCTAAAATTAGCATCCTCATGTAACTCTTTCCAAGCATAAGTAAAGTTCTCAAAAATTTGCACCATCATACTAGGCTCATCAGTAACCTCCTAGTTGCTAAATCCAACACACTCTTTGTAAATGTTTCCTTTCGTGGCCTCACTCCAATGTTTGGTTACTTCATCTTAAAACATCTATCCTTTGTTCTCTACAACCACTGGCTGACTTTATTGCACTATTTCAAACAATCCTTTTAAAGGACATAAGAACATTCTAATAAAATATTGTTAAGTAGAAGGAAACTGAGTATACATAATTTTAGCTATGTAAATATACAATGCCTAACACCTAGTAAAAGATTTTAAGAAAACATTAAATGTGACTGTTGTCCCTAAGTGATAGATAATACTTTTCTTATTTTTTCTTGATTTTCCAAAACAACTTAATAAAGGTCATGTTATACGCACATGAAGCAACAATTAAAATACATGTACAGATGGAGAGAGATCTCTTTACACAGACCTCCCTTCCTTTCATTCATACCAAATTAGGGTGACTTTTCCAAATATGCTGGACAATTTCACTCTTAGGTATTTACTCAACAGAACTGTATACATATATCTATCAAAATATATGCATAAGAGTGTTAATGGCACTATCGTATGTGATAACCCTAAATTGGAAACTACCAAAATTCCATCAAGAATAGAAAACACAATCCACAACCATGTGGTCAACTATCTTTGACAAAGCAGGAAAGATTATCCAATGGAAAAAAAAGACAGTCTTTTCAATAAATGGTGTTGGGAAAACTGGACAATGACATGCAGAAGAATGAAACTGGACCACTTTCTTACACCAGACACAAAAATAAATTCAAAATGGATGAAAGACCTAAATATGAGACAGGAAACCATCAAAATCCTAGAGGAGAACACAGGCAGCAACCTCTTTGACCTCAGCCATAGCAACTTCTTACTAGACATGTCTCCAGAGGCAAGGGAAACAAAAGCAAAAATGAACTATTAGGACTTCATCAAGATAAAAAGCCTCTGCACATCGAAGAAAACAATCAACAAAACTAAAAGGCAGCCTAAAGAATGAGAGAAGATATTTGCGAATGACATATCTGATAAAGGGTTAGTATCTAAAACCTATAAAGAACTTATCAAACTCAACACCCAAGAAGCAAATAATCCGTTAAGAAATGGGCAAAAGACATAAAATAGATATTTTCCAAAGAAGACATCCAGATGGCTAACAGACACATGAAAAGATGCTCAACATCACTCATCATCAGGAAATACAGATCAAAACCACAATGAGATACCACCTCACACCTGTCAGAATGGCTAAAATTAACAACACAAGAAACAACAGGTGTTGGCAAGGATGCACAGACACTCTTGCACTTTTGGTCAGAATGCAAACTGGTGCAGCCACTCTGGAAAACAGTATGGAATTACTCAAAAAGTTAAAAAAAAAAGAACTACTCTACCATCCAGCAATTGCACTACTAGGTATTCAGAGGATATAAAAGTATATATTCAAAGGGGTAAATGCACCCTGATGTTTATAGCGGCACTATCAACAATAGCCAAACTATGGCAAGGGCTCAAATGCCTATTGACTGATGAATAGCTAAAGGAAATGTGGTATATATACAATGGAGTATTACTCAGCCATCAAAAAGAATGAAACCTTGCAATTTGCAACAACATGGATGGAGCTAGAGTGTATTACAAAATAAGACAGAGAAAGACAAATATACCATATGATTTCACTCATATGTGGAATTTAAGAAACAAAACAGGTAAACATATGGAACGGGGAAAAAAGAGAAGAGAGGGAAACAAACCACAAGAGACTCTTTGCGATAGAGAACAAACAGGGTTGATGGAAGGAAGTGGGTGGGGGATGAACCAGATGGGTGACGGGCACTCAGGAGGGCACTTGTTGGGATGCTCACTGGGTGTTTCACGTAAGTGACAAACTACTGAATTCTACTCCTGAAGCCAATACTGCACTGTATGCTAACTAACGAAAATTTGAATAAAAAATTTGAAGAAAAAAAAGATCAGAATATATAAATAAATTGTGATATAGTCATTCAATACGATACTGCAGAGCAATGAAAATGCACAAACTCCAACCACATAACAAAAATGAAAACAATCTCACAACGATGATGCTAAATGTAAACACCATACACATGCATGCTGTAGATTCCACTTATGTGAAATTAGGAACCAGGCAACTCTGATCTCTGGGGTCAAGACGGTGATTATCCTTGGGAGACACGAGACTGGAAGAGGCCACTACAGAGGATTCTTGGGTGCTGCTTTTCTCATTTGAGAGCTGCTTACAAGAGGTGTGTTCAGTTTGTAAAAAGGCAGGTTGCACACTTGTAATTTGTGCATTTTCTCTGTATGTGTGTTATCTTTCAAGAACTGAGAAGTATTGCCATCTTTGATGTGAGGAAGTGTCACTACCACATTTCCACGTGGGTCATGTTGTTCCCCTTCAAAAACGTCTGGATCCTATTAAAGATAGTTGCACCACCTCCAGAAAATTGTGAAAAGAGTAAGATCAATTCAAAGGCAAGCTTTTGCAGGCAGCTTTTTTGTTTGTTTGTTTGTTTGTTTGTTTGTTTTAAGACCTAACTCTTTTGAATACGTTTCCTCTGCAGAACCTGTCAGTGTCTATGTGTGCGTGCACATTGGTAGAGTTCCACTCCTGAACCACGGATCTTTGTCCTATTACCTAACTTAATGCTGATGCACAAAAAAACTGAAAAGCACTTTTGAAACCCAAACGAGGTCAGGACAACAGGGAAGGCAGAAATCAGAGGATAATGGAAGAATAAATGAAACTCATGGGTAGTCTAGTCGGAAAATCACACACTGAAAGGCCGACCCATCCCCTCATTAGTGGTGTGGCTTTAGAGAAGTGACTTTACCTTTCTCAGCCTCAGCTCTGTCACCTGAGCAGACTATTTAGTGAATTTGTTTATGGGACAGAAGCAGAAAATAACTTTGGGCAGAGGAAATGTTCCTCAAAATCAGTATAGAATATTGCAAACATGCTTCACTTAATAATACTGCAATATAATAAAACACCTGTGTTTTATGGAAAGTTAGTTCAAGACCATATTTGCATCGCTTGCTTTTGTTTTGTTATTTACGTACATGCGGATGGTTGCTTGTAAGTCTGCACCCATTCATATATTAAATGAGGAAATTTTGAGAGTACTGTTTATTCATTTCTGACATTGTATTTAAGAAAAAGGAGATTATTAGTGGAATAAGCAACGTTTTAGCTCATACTGATAAAAATGATACCTTACTGAATCTGGCCATCTTAGAAGGAACTCCCAATGTTCAATGAAATGTTCAAGAATGGAATTCTCATTAACCTTGAACATCCTCCAGATGCTCCTTTGATAATATTAACTACCTCAAACACCATGTGGTTTCAGCCCACTGACCCATACAATACGTGGTGTGAATGCACATGTGAAAGTTGAAATCAAAGTTTGAGAAAGGTGGCTTGCCCAATGTCAGATGAACCTCTACAGACTCAATATTTTTGTTAGCCCTTATTGAGTAAAGTTCACAACGTGTTTTTTTTTTTTTTCCTTTAGTTACTTATCCAGATGATGGAATCATGTGTTCTCGGTTGTCTTTAATTTTAAAGGCAGCTAAAATGTCTGTAGAGCGGGACTCTAAAGCCCCACATAAGGAGTTTCCGCAACATTTTTATAGCCAGTGATGGTCATAACTAAAATATTACTAGGATTTTTAGTTCTAAAATTAAAATGAAGGGTAGCAAACTACTCTTAACATTTACATTTTAAGAAGTGAAAAACCAATTGGGGGCTCTATGAAGATAGGAATTTTTGTATGTTTTTTTTTTCACTTCTACCCCTACAGCACTCAGGACAATGCTTGGCATATAGTGGTGCTCAATAAGTGTTCAGTGAATGAATGAATGAATGAATGAATGCATGCATGCATGAACACAGGTTCCTCACTAGTAGAAAGAAAATTATATTGCTCAAACTTGATTTGCCCACCAGATAACTCTAGGAAAGTTTGTATTTATGTCTTTTCCTTTAAAAATTTAAATTTTCTTGAGTTTATTTATCTTTTCCTTTTCATACCTTGCTCTCTTTTCTCCCATAACTTCTCGTATTTATCATTAGAAATAATTTTCAGACATTTATTATACTGATTGCCTTTTTCTTATAAAATGCAATGCTCAGGGGCACCTGGGTGGCTCAGTCGGTTACGCATCCAACTCTTGATTTCAGCTCAGGTCACGATCTCACAGTTCCTGGGTTCGAGCCCCCATCGGGCTCCGCGCTGGCAACATGCAGCCTGCTTGGAATTCTCGGTCTCCCTCTCTCTGCCCCTTCTCAACTCATGCGTACATTCTCTCTCTCTCTTTCTCACAAAAATAAATAAACACTAAAAGTAAGTTAAAATAAATGAATAAAAATAAAAATAAAAATACACTGATGGTTTTATTAGGACCCAAATAACAGGCTTTATACTGATTCCCATGATTTTTAAAACTCAGGCTTGTCATTCCTAACTATTAAAGTTTTTATAAATTATCTGGTAAAGATATTATCCCTCACTGTGGAGCAGTACTTCTGAGCCTTCAGGTAAGTCCCTTCTTTATAGCTGCGTTGTACTTGCTCAAAGCAATCTGTCCTCTTAGAAACAATGGAAAGTTTGGCAGGCCCTGCATCACCCAAGACGCTACAATCAGTCCCTAAATACCTTTCGCTGAGGTTAGCCAGGACCTTGGGTGCCAGGCACAGTGTCTGCACAGTGATTGTCCAGTTCAGGAGGTGCACGATCACAAAGAGGAGCAAAAGAGACATTGCTGAAATAGGAAAAGGGCAACATTCAAAAGGTCCTCCCTGCTGTCACTAAAGCTAGAAAGAGAAGCCTTGTTCACCAATGCTTAACCTTCTCATAGGAATTCCTTGCAGCCGTGGTCTCTTTCATTCGTGTGTTCCTAGAGCCTCGGAAATAATGGCGCACAGGGCATATACTCCTGTTGATGACCACGGGGGTCTTCTTTATTCAAATAAGTTCTTCCTTATTCCATGAACTAGTGAAATCATAGGAAATCTCATACTAACCAAAAGATTGTTCCCAAACTCCTTTCTAAACGTAAACTCTCCCAACACACCGCTTATCACTTTACATATACATTTAACCTTTGGTTTCTAACCTCTGTATTATAGATACAGACGTATTATAGATTATAGGTTATAGATTATAGATTATAGGTATTATAGATCGAGGTATTGTAGTTGTATCTGTATGATAGATTGACCTGCACGTTTAGGGGGATTCTTAACGTCTTTATGTTTTTCCGCTTTCTTTGAAACAATGAGAATTTTGAGGTTAAGAACTGCATCCAATACCATCAGGCAGCTACTTAATGCATTGTGATGATGATGACAGTAGTGGTGGCAACTATGAAATATGAATTAATTAACAATATGCTCGCAAAAATTCCTCATAAAGTAATACTTTAAGGGGGCGCCGCGGTGGCTCAGTCGGTTGGGCGGCCAACTTCGGCTCAGATCATGATCTTGCAGTCTGTGAGTTCGAGTCCCACATCGGGCTCCGTGCTGACAGCTCGGAGCCTGGAGCCTGCTTCGGATTCTGTGTCTCCTTCTCTCTCTGCCCCTTCCCCATTCTCACTCTGTCTCTCTCTGTCTCTCTCTGTCTTTCAAAAATGAATACATGTTAAAAAAAAAAGTTTTTTTTAAAGTAATACTTTACTTAAAGTAAAGGAAAAGTGCCGTGCATTGAGTATTGTTTGGAATATTAATCACAATTGTCACAAATGGGAAATAGCTAAATAATTTTTTAAATCATTTAACAAATATTTACTGAGCATAGTCTAGGTGCTAGAGATATGGGAGTAAACACGACTTCATAGAACTTCCATTTCTTTCTTTCTTCTAGCTCTTTTCTCCCCAACCCCCTCATAAATGTTTTCCACTTCCAACAGGACGAGTGTTTCTTATTATCGCTTAAAAAAATCACTACAGGGGCGCCTGGGTGGCTCAGTCGGTTAAGCGTCTGACTTCAGCTCAGGTCACGATCTCACGGTCCCTGAGTTCGAGCCCCGCGTCGGGCTCTGGGCTGATGGCTCAGAGCCTGGAGCCTGCTTCTGATTCTGTGTCTCCCTCTCTCTCTACCCCTCCCCCGTTCATGCTCTGTCTCTGTCTCAAAAATAAACGTTAAAAAAAAAGTTTAAAAAAATCACTACAGAAAAACAGCGCAAGTTCAGTAGTCCACAAAATACAAGAATAACCATAAGTGAATATGTGCTATGTTCTTAACTATGACACCTTGGACAACCCATTTGACCACATTGAGCTGGTTTTCTCACCTAGTAAGTTGAGGATAACAATATCTATCTTTAATGTTAAATACACAGAACAAACTGGTGGCTGCTAGAAAGGTGAGGGTGGGGGGATTGGCAAAACAGATAAAGAGGATTAAGACATACAGACTTGCAGTTATAAAATAAATAAGTCACGGAGACGAAAAGTACGGCATAGAGAATATAGTCAATAATATTGCAGTAACGTTGTACGGTGACAGGTGTTGACGACACTCATCCTGGTGAACGTCGAGTAACGTAGAGAATCGTGGAATCACTAGGCTGTACATCTGAAACTAATATAATGTGGTATGCTGATTATACTTCAATATAAAAAGAGTATTTTTTAGTCATCTGTGGAGATAATGTATATAAAGCTCTTAATACGTCACATTGTACATAACATGCAGTAAGTGATCAGTGTACTTATCACCTTTTAGCAGAATACACTTTCAAAACATAGCCACAGCTATATCTCCAACCACAGGCATTCTGCAGTAAGGCCTTGTGACCTGCCCCCATCAAGAGAAATCGAGTTTTTTCACACATACACCCTCTCCATGAATCTAGGCAGCCCATGACAGCAAAAGTTACCCTGTATCAGATATAGGTGTAGTCCTTCCCTAGGCCTGGCAGTTTCTTCTTTCTTTGTCTTAGAGCCCTGAACTGCCATACAGGCTGCTCTGCTGGAGAGAGTTCCCATGGAGGAGCATCGAGGCCCCAGACATGTGAGCGAAGAAGCTGCCTTGGGCATCCTAACCGACTGAGCCTTCAGCAGCTGTGAGCAGCTCAGTCCAATCCACCCCAAAACCATGAAAGATAATGCTAAATTACTGCTTTAAGCCACTAAGTTCCACAGTGGTTGGTTACAATGGATGACTGGAAGAGAACTATCTGTATATTAAGTAACATGAAATCTTTTCAATCCTCATTTATGTGACTTTTCTGAGTATTCGCTATAGCTGAGCATTCTCTTCTCCTCCAAAACATCTTTCTCTTTCTGTTCCTCTGTTCTTTTCTTGCTCTCTGCTGGCTCTCCCTTCTTCAATGTTGTCTTTCCTTGGGGCTCCATACTATATAGTGATGACTCCAAGCATATAGGTCCAGCCCAAATCACTCTGTGATATCAAGATCCAATTAACCACCTACTTGGTATTACTACTTGGAAGTCTCACATCTCAGGTAAGGAATGTGTCACTCTTTTTTTTTTCCATTACCCCCATCTTTTTCCAAACTTGATCCTCTCTCTAGCCTCCTTCTCTTGTCAATGCATAACGGTCACCATCTAGCCAAAGGACTAGGTCTCATGCTTTTCTCCTTCCTCTCACTTCCCCCCCTCCAAAGTATGTGAGTAGTTGACAAGCCTTGTCATTTATGGCTCTTAATTTCCCTCAGATCCATCCACTTCTCTCCACCTCCGTTTGCCTAAAAGTTTCCTACTTTGGCTTTTTACTTAAAAAAACTCTTTTTAAAAATTTAAAAAAATTACTTAGAAAAGCATTTCTTTTCTCTAACACCTTCCATCTAGATTAGGTCTTGGCATATACTATTTACATCTCTTCTTGTATTAATTGCACTTGAAATTACCTGTCCCACATCTGTCCTCTCTACCAGACAGCAAGTTTCAGGAAAGAGAAACCATGCATGTCTTCTTCAGTTCTATTTCCATTCCCATTGTAAGCATTCAAAGAGTATTTGTTGAGTGAATAAATAAATGATTGCAAACACCAATTATAGAGATGCCAGAGTTCTTCACTTTGCTATAAATGACTGGCCAGGGCCAATAGGCAATCAAAACCTAGAAGTGGTCATGGGCCCAATCTCTGAATTCCAATCTAAAATCTAGTATTTTGTTTTATTAACACATAGAATAAGCATGCATTGTCCCAGTTAGTAATCAGAGTGCAAAGGAGACCACTAAATACAAACCACGAAGAGTGTTCATTGGTTTCCAAACTTAGCATGTGCTACCTAGCAATTTCTGTGGTATCTTTTGTTTACTGCATAATGTTTATATTGTTTTAAATCTCTTCTTATATTTTGGCTGTATCTTCCCAACTAGATATCAAATGGAGCAAAGGCTATGACATGCATATTTTTAAATTTTTTTTTTTTCAACGTTTTTTATTTGTTTTTTTGGTGACAGAGAGAGACAGACAGAGCATGAACGGGGGAGGGGCAGAGAGAGGGAGACACAGAATCGGAGACATGCATATTTTTATATCCCTCTGCAATTACCTCAGATCTTTACCCATTATAGGTATTAAAAAAGGATATGGGTTTGAAGTTTCAAATAACACAAAGTTGATGAAATAAGAAGCAAAAGAAAATGAAATTGTCAGTTGAACTCAGATAATGGGGTTTTTTTGTTTGTTTTTGTTTTTTGGGTTTTGTTTTTGTTTTTTGGGTTTTTTTTCCCCCATGTTCCTGAGAATCTCTCAAAGGATACAGACTGGGGTTATATCAGCTTCATTCCAAATTACGTGGCCTTTTAGTACTTGGGACACAATTCCCCTTTTTTCCAACTCAGGAGCACTCCAAACCTATTCCACTATACCAAGTTAAACTCATCTGCTTCCCCAGATCTTTCAAACAAAAGAAACAGACAGTCCTCTTGGGCCTTTAGTATCACCATCCAACCCCTAAAAGCCCAACACCCATCACGGTTCCCAGAGTGATATTAGATTACAAGGTCCATACACCTTTAAGGACAAATGTCAAATTCAGTCTAATTTAGAGCTAAGTCCATGGTTTTATTCCTGCATCCAAATGTACAGTCCTGTTCCTTTCCCTTTTCTTACTTACTAAGACGTAAGTAATAAATTTCCATATTCATGCAACCCCGGAATTGTACCTTCTCCAAATTTAAGCACTGGTCTCATATGGTAGAGTAGACTCCCCTGGGAACCTAAGAGCTGGTGTCTCCTGGATGCCACATGCAGGGCCAGTCTAACTGCAAAGTGAGCAATGTGTCTCATGTGCTCTGAAGTGGGTTTCAGGAGCATCCTCTCCCTGGATGCCTCCTTTCTGTTCGCACCTCGCACTGGTATGGCTGTCCCATCCCCTCACCTTTGTTACACCAAGCCATTGACCTCCCAAGTTCATTTTTGGATCGTTATATCAGAATTCCATGTTGTCAAATGACTGGCTTAAGAAGCAGAAGATTTTGGCTTTTGCATGTGAGTGAGAGTTTTTCGCAAACACAAGTCAGCTGGGGTTTCCCAGTAACCGTATAAAGGCTTCATATCAAATACTAGTTCATGGGTGTGACATGTTCATGTGTGACATGATCATGTGTGTGACATGGGTCAGACAGAGTCTTCTGTTTCATAAATGTCTTATTAAAGCATAAAATTTAGGAAAGCATGCCTTTCTTATATTTGAGATATTTACAGGATTATGGGAAGAAGGTACATGACATTCCAAATTATTCCATAAAACAAATTCCCTAGGAAACTAAGTGAAAAATTAGAGGAGGAAGGTTTTGTTACAAAGTGTAACAAGTCCAGAGAGGAAAAGTTTTTTACTCCCTCATCCAGATTACCTGCAATGATTTTTCTACACCAGCCCCTGCATAAAGTGTGTTATAAATGACATGTGAAAGACTTCATTTGCTCAGCCCAACAAATTCTTATCTGTCGCATATTTAAAACAATTTTTGTGTGCAAATATGGCCAAGAACATATGTGATGGGAAAACTCTTTTACTGTTTCAAAGCTCACAAAACTAAGGTCCGATGTGCTTTCAGCACATATATTAACTACACATAGTAACTGAATTTGAAATGAAACATCACAGATCAACTAGAAATATTTTATCACTGGGAATTTTCATTGTTCACTACGCGAATGTGTTTAAGAGTCAAACTCTGAGAGCAACTTAAAAACACATTCAAATCACTTGCAAACCCAAGAGCAAATTGATCAAGTGAGGGTTGAGAACAATGTGTGTCAGCCAAGCTTATTTTAGCGGAAGTAGATTGTTTGGACGGGAGAGTAGCCTCATGTGGACACTCCTTAGCGCTTGTTTTGTTGAACTACATCTGGCAGTTCACCGTTTCTTTTTCTGCATGGCATCTCGTTCGTTTCCTGCATTTTTCCATTTCCTGATTTCAGTATCAATTTTCCTTGGATTACATTCCTTCGTGAGAAAGAGAATAGTATCTCTTTGTTTTGTAAGACGTAAAGAGCTCTGGCAGTTTTTCTAGAGTCTATGGAAATTAATTATATTCTGAGACAGTTATAATGAGAGCCAGAAATAAACGTTCTTGAAATGTACATTTTAAAATCCAAGAGTAACCAAAACTGAATTTCAGTGTGGAAAGAAAAATCTAATATACACTTTCAAGAATTTTCTCCCTTCAGATTCTAGTGTCTACACAGTATTGAATAAAAATACATTTCTAACGCACGATTGTCAGAAAAGCTGTTTACATTTATTTATTTGTATTTTAAGAGACAAAATTTCTAATGTAAATATATTCAGTAAAACATCATTTTGATTATATTAACTTCAATTGTAGAAGTATCAACATTATATTTTTTTATAATCTGAATTATAGATTTAGCTTATAAACCATTTTTATTACAGTGCTAATATTCCCCACCAATAGACTTAAGTAAGCTCTATAAAGATAAACCAGGTAGGATATATGATTGTGGAGTTAAGTAATCTAGTATTTCTTACTTCATTTAATCAAGTGAAATTCAAGGTAAAAAATACCATAAAATGAATTAATAACCACACTGATGTTAATAGTTTTATAAACATTTATTTTTTTATGTCCCAATTTCTGCTGGACACTGCAGCAATAATAAGCTAATAGAACATTTATTCAGATGTCTTGAATTCTCTGTTTTCAATGTTTATTTATTTTTGAGAGAGAGAGGGAGAGAGAGACAGAGGGAGAGGGAGACAGAGAATCCCAAGCAGGCTCTACACGATCGGTGCAGAGCCCAATGCAGGGCTCAAACTCACAAGTCAAGAGATCATGACCTGAGCACAAAATCTAGAGTTGGACGCTTAACCCACTGAGCCACTCAGGCACCCCTTGGATTCACTTTAAAGACATTTTGTAAACTTCTAGTAGCTGTCACATACATCCATGAAGGAACTTACCTTCCCTGGACATATATGCAGGCTGTCACATTTTTTATTATTGATTGGATGTTTAACAATTAAATCTGAGTGAACTAGTAAAGCATGTTCAAAAAACACCCCATTTTTGTTGCAACCATAACGTAGATCATGACAAAGTAAAAAAAAAAAAAAAAAAACCACAATAAAATAGGGAATATGGGGATTTATTGATTTTAAGTTCTGTTGCCTAAAGATTCCATAACCGGGCCCTTATTATTGACAAACATTATATCAAGGAGATATGAGTAAATAAGACATCTGCCTAATCCCCTGAAGCAGCATACAAATATTCATAACATCTGCCCATACCAAAGAGAATGGAAAGATGGTTAGCAGTTAGTGAAGACTCATTGGTGTTGGTCATTGAGGAAAGCTTGTGACTTAGTGTGGGAGAGAGAAAATGAGAGACATTCTCAAACGCACTGAGCACAATGAAAAGAGTTAGGAATGAGAAGGACATATAAAGAGTAGCCCAGACAAGGATCAGAGTACCATAGTTATTGTAAAATTTGAACAAACTTGATGGATGCAGAATTTGAGGTTTCTTAGCATAAAGAACCAAGAAGTATATGCGTGAGTGCAGCAAATCACTGAATTAAAATGTGCCGTTTTTAAATTTAAGTGAGACAAATATTTAAATTAAAAATAAAAAGGTACTTATGTGTTAAATTTATCTTTCTATGTATCGAAAATATACACATTCCTTATTAATAAAAACCAAGGGATTACATCACATATTTCATGGATTTCCTCTGTTGTTAGAATCAGTGAGATAGCGAGTGAATTAAGGAATCTAAATTCATTTGGCATTGCAAATTAATTTCCTGCTTCAAAGCATAACTACAGTGCAAGAAGCCAAAGTAGTGGAACCTTGGTCACCATCTTTCTTAGAAGAATATATCACCACAATAACTTACTCCTCCAAAATCTCTAACCTACACTTAAAAAGTTTCTGTTGTTATAAGTCACCAGCCAAGAAGCTAAATAAGCCTATAGAACATTCTTACTGCTATTCCTAATAAGATGGGCTTGCTTTCAGATTTCTATACTTTGATCAGATACATAAAGGTTAAAATCATTTTTGAAGATAATGTTTTCTTCAATAGTTATATAAACAAAGCAATGAAATTAGGAAGCATAGAATATGTTATTAAACTACTATTATACTTTTAATATCCATGAACTTTGTAATGGGAAATAAATCATATTTTGATGGCAAAAAAACAAAACATTAAAAGCTTAGACACCAAAATGTGGTAATTTAATTCCTCAAATTGTTGGCTCATATTTGCCTCAAAACTTAATCCTAATACCTAATTAAAATAATAATTTTATTTAAACACAAGCCTGTATACTATGTCTTAGTTTATCTCTGCAATATATATGTTCTGTGATTTTTTCTACTCAAGACGAATAAAACACACACACACACACACACATATATATATACATATATATATGTATATATATATATATATATATATATATATATATATATATTACATATAGGAGGAAGGGTTTCCTGGTTCCCATTGAAATATTTCATTGAATTTTTGAAATATGATTTTATGTATCATAAAATCCATTTTAGTTTTTACTTCAGTATAATATCATATTTGTAAATACATTCAAAAGGTAATAGCAACATGATGTTAAAGTCAGATGAGAGGTTATATCACCATCATTTCTACTTTGCGCTTTGACCTATTTAGACAACATACAGTGTCAACCCTTGGAAAGTTTCAGAAGTTTGAAGACAGCTTTACTAAAAATAAATCCACAGTTTGTTAAATAGTCTCTATTACCTGTATCATTTTTAAATAATAAAGCACTTTGCTTTTTTCTTAGTGTTTTACCCTCATACATCTATACGTTCAAAATGCTAAATATATACACATTTATATATCCTTATATTTTATATATGCATCTACATATAATAGAGATAGATACAGGTGCTGATATAGATAGTGAATCTCTGGTTAAGACTTTTCTCCATTAGTAAGTACAAATCGTCATTGATTTGTTTTAAAGAACATCTACCAAAAAATTACTTTTTTATCTTGGTAACAATATTTTCATTGCTTCATTTCTAGGACAGCAAAACTATTTCAAAAACTAAAACTTCCCTGAAAGTTTACAAAATTCTCAAATTGTGTAAGCCCTTGAGCCTCTTTTCAACAATCTGCAGTGTTCACCCGGTGTCCTGACTAAAAATGCAATGCCAATTTCTAAAAGGGGAAGCTTTCTGAAACTCATTCGACATTCTTTATTCTTAATTAGTCTAACTTCCAACAGAGATCTAATGGCAAATTGAATCATTATTTCGCTCTCTTCTATCCTCTTTTTACTGTCATATTTAATCTCTTTTTTAAGTTGGTTTTAATATTTCTAAGTGAAATTTAGCAATTTTTGATATATTAGCATTCAAATAGGATCAATGTAAACACCGTAAGCAAATTTGAAAGCCTGATAAAATGTTATAAAAAGAAAAAATCAAAGCAGCAACATCTGGAATTTTAAAGAGGGATAAATACATGTCCTTTCAAGGTATCATTGTAGGCTTGAGTCACTAAATGGATGATTTCCATTCAGGATAGATTCTTTTTATCTTATTTGTTCAATATACACGAATGACTTGCTCTTCTAAACTTGTTGGAACTCTTATTTATAATATAAAGTTTCATTCAAAGTTCACATTTCATGGTATTACATTAACTAGTTTGGAATACTGTGCCATACTTGTACTGAACATTAATAACATATTCCCAGAAACTCGGGTTCCAGGAATATAACTAATATTGACTATTATAGTACTTAACATGCTTAATTAAATAAATCTCTATTTGTAATATAAAGGAAAATATGCGTGACTCATACTGCAAATTTCAGTTTTAAGGGAAAATGGATGTATTTTCTAGTAACTCAGAGATACAAGGGAAAAATTTATCTTGTGTATTATCTAATAGGCCTTCCAGAACTAAAGACCACAGGAGGTAAGGCTAACAAAATTAATATGCAAAGAAGCTCAACACTAGGGACCTATAATTTTCTTGCAAATGGTTTCGCTTTAAGGATGAAACAACACAAGACAATACCAATTTCTTTCTTTTTTTGCAAATAGATGAAGCTTTAAAAAAAATTAACGCATGACAGCAGGTGGGAAGAATCTAGACAAGTGGATATTCAAAGTAGAGGGAATCCAAATTTGATTTGTCTAACATTTCACAAACTAATTTGAATTCATTGGTATGTCTTTAAAAAACCAACTTGGGTAGATATATTTAATTAATGAAGGACTGGTTATCTGTCAGACATGAAGTAAACAGCAGACTTCGTGAGCCATTACAGATTTACGAACATGAAAGGGTCTACAAAACTGAAGTTCATGGAATTTGACTCAATAAAAATATTTGTGAGCATTTTATCTGTAATTTCTTTACTTAACGATTCTTTTACTTGACATAATATTAATAAGCTATTGATCACAAATAATCTAGGTAAATTAGTAGATAAGCAATCTTCAAATCCATTTTAAATATTCACTCTCCTCAGATTCTTAGAAGGTCAAGCAGAAAATGACACATTAACATTTTAAATAAACAATGTAATTTTCCTCAATCTTCAAATGCAGTAAGTTAAAATTAAGTAATTTGCTTCTAGTTATGGAACTAGTGCATCTTTAAACGCTATTTCCATATTTGTTCTTAATCAGCTGACAATATATAGGTATTATCTGTCTTGTGGTAAAGAGCCCACTGTATTAAAAATTTTTAATGTATTCTTGCACCCCAGGAATAGTTTGGTGCTGTACTATTCCTATCAATTTAAAATATGTTAGTGTCAGACAAGCTTTGAAACTAACAAATCAGTTCAGTTTAATTTGAAATTTTAAAATCTGGGTTTTCAAGAGAAAAGAACCTTG
Source organism: Panthera leo (assembly GCF_018350215.1). Lineage (NCBI taxonomy): Eukaryota > Metazoa > Chordata > Mammalia > Carnivora > Felidae > Panthera > Panthera leo. The sequence goes on along the minus strand of NC_056687.1, from coordinate 116,400,176 downwards.
TGTCAGACTGAATAACTCATTTCAACTTTTTCTTATAATTTGATTTCCTGATGTGTCCAAAAATGATCTGTTGTAACACTGAGGCAGAATAGTTTACATCCTAACAACACTAAGAATAGGGAACAAAGTCGTATGCATTTTGATAGTGAATTCTTGTGTGCATAGTAGATTAAATTTAATTGGCTAATGATCTATATATTAAAGCCAATTTAATGGAGCAAATTTGGTAGTTGTATTACTTTAATAATTGGCTTTAAAAGAATTGATACAGTTAATGTTGAAATAATGATATTTTTCTAGGTATAACAGAAAAAAATAGTAATTTTGCTACCTAGTGTAGTAGTTTTTAACTTCTTTATTAAACATATCAGACACACTTTTACCTCTTAATGGTGAATTTATAATCAAAGATATTAATATACTAGATTAATGTAGTATAATGTAATGTTGTCCTTTACAACAGTATTCTAGAAAAGTCTAAATGATTCATACCCCAGGGAAGGGTTGGTGCTATCAATTTAAAGTGTTTAATATACATTTATTTAAATGTGAAGTTGCACTTTGCCTGAGGAATGAGTATTTAAATAAATTGACAGCCTAATAAAATTCCTAAGTAATGTAGTCTTTCCCCCATTTACTTATTAGTCATATTTTAAAATCATTCATTTAGAGACACGAGAAAAGCATGTGAGCTAATTGTTTAGGGATACAATAATTGTTTAGGGAATTAAATGTTAAGTCTATGGGTATCTTCTTTTTTATCATAAATATAGAGTTTTGATTTTCAGTCTGCTGGAGAGCAAGCAAGTTCCTGAATTAATGACTTTAAGTGAATGGCTCAATGGATCGTCAGAACATTTTCAATAAATAACATATGTTATTAACATTATGTAGAATTGTCCAAAGGTAATCTCCAAATATCAATTTTTAAACTAAGAACCAATACGGTTTATTATGAAATTATAAAATGTTTCAATGAGTTAATATATAAAAATGAATCCTTTTTATAGAAACATTTTAGATAGTTTGAAATTTCACATTATTATGCTTTATTCTATTCTCATAATTTATGTGCGTTGATAAATTTAATTGTTGTAGACATCATAAAATTGAATTATTTTTCGTGCAATCAGATTAGTTCCATTAATTATTTGCTGGAGTTATAAATATGGAAATCCACAAAGAAACAGTTTTTAGCTCTTCAAAGTAAGTAGTTAAAATCCATTTTCCTTCTATTTTGTACCAAATAGAAATTGTCCTAATAAGTAGGTGGAAATTTTAAATAATTCAGTAATTTATCATTCATATGCTTCATTTTGCCGCCACCAAGAGTTACCTATTACTGAGCCAAAATTACTCAAAGTATCCACAACCTACATGTGGTAGATGTCTATGCTATTTGTAACACGTCAGTCTCCCTGAATATCTAATGTGATTGCCAGTGTGAAAGGTTGCAGTATGGAATGGTGCCCCTTCCTCCTTTTCACAACACACACACACACACACACACACACACACACACAGACATTTACACGCACCAAGTAATGCTAAACTATCAGGGTTTACTAAATGGTAACCCCATTGGGTAAGTTCATCCTTCAGAAGGGTTGGCTTTGGTCTCACAGTGGCTTTAAAATCTCTCAATTTGCTTGTACCTAAGCAGGCATGCCCTTGCTGATTGGTTCATCACAAGTCTACCATTTCCTGTGGGCTTATATTTGCCAGGATTTACACAGTGACAGGGAAATGTAGATACTTGGTTTTGTTACCCCCTCTCTGGCCTGGCAACAATCATGTTCTCACAGAAAGATTGGATTCTACTGACTTAGAGATAGGCACATTGTCCTCACTCTACCCTTTCTAGCTACTTCTTTTTGGATCCTAAAATTATCGCCTGCTTCTTCCTAACCCTGAGAGTTGACACAGTATGAAGTTAACTTTACTCTTATTATTCTGTGATGTAGTTACCATAGCCTGTTCAAAAGTATCAGCCATAGTGAAGAGAAGAAACCAAAGAAGATACTTCCATGTGGAAATGTCACTTATTGCTGCCTAAGAGTTCAAAAATTAAACTTAAAAAGATGTTTTATATGTCCATTGTTTGTCAAGTACAACAATAAATTGTTTTTCCTTCAACAGACAAACATTAATGGCCATTTTGTCTTTGTGCTGGAAGCAGTCAAATATTTCTCTTAATAGAGAAGCTTTTTCATTATGAAATGCTGTACCATTATGTGCCACCCCAAATTTCATGATGCACTTAATAAAATAAGCTCGGGAATGTCTCAAAGTGTCTTTTTTAAAAATACTTTTTCCTAAGGACTTATTAGAGTCACACAGAATAAATCACTGTAACACACAAATGAAAAATGATAGCATCATATCTTTGCATATGCATGCATATCTTATAGTGATTCAGATATTACTAATCTTTTCAAGTCTTTAAAAAGAATAACCTATATCTGTATATTATCGAGCTTAAATTTACTTATCTATTTAATAATTCTTCCTAAATTATGAAATATCTTTTAATTTTGTCTGAGGTCCATCAGACGTCCATGATATAAACATATATCCACATTACAGGATACTTTTGTGAAGAAACTATGAGAGTCTTAAAAAGTCAGAAGTATATTTTATTAAAAGTATACTTTCATAAATTTCATCATTTTCTCTCACTTTGAAAGAGGAAATTGCCAGGTTAAAACCACATTCATTTGTAGTTGAGGAAGGCAGCACCCAAATGTATTCCTGGAATCATTTAGTATAAATGTGTTAATTCATTAAAAAACGGCAGTAATAAATAAATAATAAATGTGTTAATTCATAACAATATTCGGTTAAATAAATATTGCTGTTGGTATAGTATAATTTTCTTTTGTGATAAATGTCATTGATTTGCTATTTACTTTTCAATTGATTTTATTTGCCAAATTATATACCAAACAGTCCCATGGGCTTACTGAATATATGAGGGCTAACAATGAAAAATGTACATAGTTTTAACACTAACTTTGTAAATTGCCTTAATAATCGCTGGTATAATGTAATAGTATTTTCAACCAGTACTTTTAATTTCTAGCTCATAAAGCCTTTTCATTGAACCCCAAGGGTGTAGCCATAAAAGTAAGATTTAATTTTGTATATAATGTGGCCTAAATTAGCATTAAAGCAATAGGAGAAACATGCAGTTACAAAGGATAAGCTGAAATTATTATAACTTGATATGAATTTCTGCAACAACATTAATTATTATTTGTATTCTAACATAATTTGTAGTGAAAATTTAAGGCTGTTCAAAATACACATTTTAAATCCTATTATTTTTTAAACTATGACAAGTGTATGGAAAACTTTTACGGGTATATAAGAAGACACCATTAGCCAAACGTATTTTTCTCATACTTTCAAGCACCTAGGTAGTCATAAAGGCCAGGGACACTTGCATGATGTTTATGTTCTGAGAATATCTCTTTGCTATGCTAATTCCCTGCTAATTATTTGCCCACTGAGACAAAACAAGGAAAATTCAACTTTGTCCTTTGGTTCCTGATGTTTGTATATAAGGAATATCATACTCCCTTACGTTTATATGGTGATTTACAATGGACAATAAGTTCCAATTTGTGATTTCATTTTGCCCCTCTGTGAATGTTTATGGCGAGTATTACTATCTGTATCTCATGGGTGAATAAGCTTAGGACTTTGTCCAAGATTAATGCAGTAATATGACTAATTCATATGCCAGGTACACAGTATAATCTTTGAGGTATGTAATAAAGGGATAATATTTTAGGAAAAATTCACATGCATTTATAGAATTAGATGATCAGTTTTAATCCACTATGTTTCTTAGGTCACCAACCAATTCACACCAATCACTGACAGTATTTCAAGTCCTTTTTAAGTGACCTATAACTTCCTTCCTTTTTTACATTTTTAAAAGAAAAAAAAGGAAAAAAAATTCTTGATAAGGTATGGCCATTCCTGTTAGAGTGAATAATAGCTATACAAATAGCTACACAATACAAGTGCTTGACATTTGTTGACCTATATTTTTATATTCAAGACACACGTTTAGGTAGAGTTCTCTTCTAAATAAATTTTGACTTAAAAATAAATGAAGAAAAATGGTATGAGATATAGATTCCTATTTTAAAATGGCATTACAGTTCTATTTCTTTCAAAAGAATAAATTGTGGAGATACGTACTTCACTTGCATTTTGAAGTCTTACCATATTTCATCACAAGAAATAGGCAGAAATATTATATGAGAAAGTACTGCAGAATCTGGGTCCAGTTTCTGAGTCAGCTAACAAACTAGACTGATGAACTTACACAAGTCATTTCATTCTGCAGGGTTTTGACTTCTGCAACAATGACACAAAATAATTGGGATGTATAAATTCTACGGGCCATAGCCAGCTCCAAAATTTGTACAAATGTATAAAAAAAGGCTTACTTTTTTTCTCCACCTTGGCTGCTTTTCAGTCTTTGTTGGTCCAAATTCATTCTCCCCCACAAAGGAAATTGTCACATTATTTAACCTAATCAAATGTTGACATTTAGTACACACACACACACACACACACACACACACATAAATAGATACTGGGTAAAAAGATAGGAAAGGATGTTTTTAAATGTTAGCATTTAACATGTGGGAGAGGGAATTTCCACAATTAAAATGTTTAATCTAATTCACTAAACATGCAAAATATTGAAAGCTTATATAAGGTAACAAAATATTGTGTCATGCTGTTTATCCTGCTATCACAAAAAATGAGACATACTTTAAGTATGAAATGAGAATAATCCAAAATTATTCTTTTAAAGATAGCCATTATTGCTGCATATAGTAAATAAAGCAAAATTCGTGACCAGAACCTGCATGTGCCATGCAGTCCTATCCTGTAGGAGACAAAATTCTCCCTACGTCATCGCATGGCATGATAAGAGCACTTTAAAGGCCTGGCTGTGAGCTCACTGACTAAAAAGCCTGACGTGGCATTAATTTATTACCAATCTGGGGGCTTTCTTTCCCTTCCTCATTTTTTGGGGGAGCTTGTCTTTAACCGAACATTTAATTTGTTTAGTCGCTGTGATTATGCTTTGGTCACATTTGGCAACGGGAACGATCTGGAAAGCTTAAAGGGAATACATTATGGTGCCATAAATTTGAGATGGAAGTATGTTTTTGTATTTCTGCCAGGAATATCAGACAGCAAGTTACTGTTCAAAAATCTGCTTTTTCAGTCTGCTCTGCTAATACAAGGGTGGGTGGTCCTGAGGTCATCTCATTTCATCCTCAAAAAGACAATCACTATTCCTGATGTGTCCGGTGTGCTTCCTGACAGACAAGGATGGGGGGATTTTCCTTCTATCATAAACTGATTTCATAAATAAACTTGAGGGGTGTTTTGTTTTGTTTCATTTGAGTTTCTCCTGCACCAGCGTGGATTTCTCATAGCTGTCGCCGTTCATGTTTATAAACCCCTCTGCAGAACTTGCACGTTCGCACCTAAGGTGGGATGCCTGCACTCTCCCAGCCCTAGACCGTGAAGAATGTGTTCCTGATCTGCATGTTCATCCTGGCTGCCTGCGAGATAAAGAGGAATTCAGACATAAAGACTGGGAATTCCCATGAAGAGACGAAAACAAATGGTGTGGTTCAAAGAAGAAGTTGTTACAAGAAGAGATGCATTCCTGATGTTGTGCAAAGAATTGTGAGCATTCTCTGCCCTGCAGAAGTTGCCTGAGAGCAGTTACATTTGCCAATTCAGTGTCTCCATGAGTTATCTGACTCACAAGAGTTTATTGTGAAAAGATATGTTGCCTGGCAACAGCTTTAACATGGTGCAACTGACTTTTCTGCACTTCTGAAAAGATGTTTTATTCATTACTTGCCTTCCTTTGCTTATTTGTGCGGGTACACCCCCCGTTCCGTATCGAACGCCACTTCTGGTTGTGAACATCTCCTTTTGCTTCTAGGCTAAATGTGCCATTGTTCACCATTCATATATATCCACATTCGTACATCGAAAAAGAAACAATGGTCGAGAGGGCCACTTCCTGTTACGTGGAGAACAAGCAGCCAGCGTTGAGAACTATATTAGGTTGTACCAAAAGTGTCCTTGGTATTTAAAAGTGTTTTCTAAAAATCAGGCGATTTATGGGTTGAGAGAGAGGGAAACAGACACTGTTGGTGTGACCAGTTCATTACTGGATCGTATTCCAAATTTCTATCCATACAATGAGCTTCGCCTATATGAACAAAATATATCTAGCAAAGTGCGTTTTAGACTTCAGGTTGCCACAAGCCTTCTTTAACCCAGATTTGACTGGGTAAAATATTGGTAGTGTTATAGCTAACCCCTTTGTGTCTTCTCCCTGCCCCAAACTGACAAAAGCAAGCCTGTCACTACACCCATAGGACGTAGAGTCTGAAAGAGAGACTGAGCCTCCAGGTAATTAATGACTCAGGCATTTGAGCTGCAATCATAAAATTTCCATCCTGACATTATTCTGTTCAAGCATTTTTTAAAGCCAACTAGAAACCTGGAAGGATTATATTACTCTGCTAATGGCACACGACTGCTTAGAAACTCAGGTCATAAAAGCACAGTCCCATGTTTCACTTTCAACTTCATGAGGCTTTCCTACTTAGGCCTTACAATGAGATACAAAAATACCATTTCTGAAGAAGAAGATTTGGCCACAATGACTACCTGATGTTGCAGTCACTCTGACAGGTAATAGAGATCCTAAGGCCAGTAGTATTTATTACACAAAACCAAAAGAGGCTAACATATGTCTAGTATTTATCACATGTAAACCTTATATACCTTATTCCACTTTTGCTTCACCACATTAGAAGTACAACACTATTACCCCCATCTTACCAGAGAAAACTTCCAAAGTTTAAGTTACTTGCTCAAATTCACGCAGCTAGCAAATGACAAATGTAGCATTTGCACCTGACCATTTAACGGTGTCCCCTAAGAGCTCAGAGTGAGCATGTAAATATAAACACATATAATTACATTTGTACACGAGAGTATGCATTACACAAAATAGTTTGAATTTTAGAGCTGGAAAAAACTTGGAAACAATATATTCACATAATAACAATCTATTCGGTATATGATTTTTCCAAGCATCCATTGTGCTAAATGCTAGGGGATTCATTCATTCGTTCGTTCGACAAGTATTTACCGTCTTGGGCTACATGCAGGATACTGCACCCAGCGGTGGGACATAGCCATTCTCCACTACACTCACATTCCTACAAGGGAAGGAGACCGTTATGATGAGAGCCATGCGGGAGTGGAAATGAATCTTATACTGGGATCTGATTAGGATGAGTAAGAGTTAGCTACAGCTCTGAGACAGAAAGAAGTAGATTTGTGTTTCAGGAGCTGAAGAAGATCATCGTGGCCGGACTGCTGTCAGTGCAAGGGAGGACAGGAGAGGAGGCTGCTGAGGGAGAGAAGATCCCAGGCATGCAGGGCTGGGTGGGCCATAGTAAGGACGTCCCTACATTCACGGAGACTGCAGTCCAGCAAAAGCAAAAATGTACTGACAATCATATATCTTACAGGTGACACTAAATAAATTAGTTTAAAGATCAACTTTGCAAAATATCCCATCACAAACATGGCTTCGTTCCCTTTTTAGCATAGACCAGCCTTCTAAAACATTGACAAACATTTCCAAGGGACTCAGTTTCCAAGCCAATCTTGTTTGTCAAATACACATTAGTTTATCCCTAAATTTATTTCTGTAAAATAAATGTGGCCCATTTAAATTCATACAGTCCTTTCTCTAATTTTACTGTTCTAAACTATAAATTATTTTAGTGGAAATATATAATTGATGGAAAAATTATAAAATGTGAAATGCAAACTAAATTATGCCCAACTAATAATTGCCTTACACCTAACGGCTATTTCAAAAATAAATTTGTTCCCATATACTTAGATAATAACACAGTGGAATGAGTACCCACCAAATTTACAGAAAGATAGTCACGAAGATGAGCAATCAGTTGTGGCAAACCCTCTAAGTATTACACTAAAATAAGAAGACTTAGAATGGCACGTGCGTGCAGTATTATATCTGCTTCTCGGTCGGTACTCTGTAATGGTTCTAACTTGGCTGAAGAATTGCTTATTTGAGAACAAAAAATAAACCAACTAACAAAAAACCTGGGTTATTGTTTAGTTTTTGTGCTGTACAAAGGATACCGATGTAGTCTTTATAAGGAAAATTGATTACCAAATGGACTGTCTTCTAAAGTCTTGAGGTAAGACTCATTCAGAAGTAAACAAGTCCACGTTTGCAAAGACCACTAAAAGTTGTTTACAAACTACTCTATGGTGTTTGCATTTGTAGTGGGCTATTTGGACTATTCAAAAGTCAAAACTGGAGTCAATAGATTTTATAGCATCTGACTTGAATATACCAGATTAAATACTTAAATGTGATTGTACACTTCTGAATTTTGAAATTAACAATGGCCGCACATCTTCTATGAAAAGGATAGTCCTCATTTGCTCTTCTAAAACATCTAGCATGTTTTGGACATATGTTTTATCATGTTTTTTATCTTTTCATAATTCAATGCAGAGCAACTACTTCATTGGCTATATTTTTCACTACACAATTGCAGTGAAGGGTAAATTAAAAAATAATAATAAATAATTAAATCATCTTGTATAGGCCCTACCTTGTGTGTGTGTGTATGTATGTGTGTGTGTGTGTGTATATATATATATATATATATATATATATATATATGCAATGACGTACATGTCACAGCAAAAGTCAATGGACCAGATAATTGCCCCAGATTCATAGATTGTGCCTCTGCTGACATTTAAGTTTTGAACCTAATGGTTTCACTATTTAACTGACCTTTGCTCTACCAATTATGGATGTTTCTAACATTAATACATTAATATTAAGATAGTAATATAATTTAATCTGCACTATTTGATAAGTAAATATAGAATACTGACAACAATCCTCAGTTTAAGCCTACAAAGCACTAGGCAGGAAAGAACAATGTCAATACCAGTCCAACTTACTAATTTGTTAATCATTTATAGATATTAATCAGTATGTAGTCATAATGTGTATATATGTCTATGCTTTCAAGGACATTTTTGAAGAATCTGCACAAACGATGCTGTCTCTCTCTCTTTTTTTAGTTTATTTATGTATTTATTTTGAGAGAGAACAAGTAGATGGGGGTGCAGAGGGAGAGGGAGACAAAGAATCCCAAGCAGGCTCCCGCACTGTCTGTGCAGAACCCTACGTGGCGCTTGAATATACCAACCGAGAGATCATGATCTGAGCGGAAATCAAGAGTCTGACGGTTAAGTGACAGAACCACCCCGGGGCACTGCAATGCTACCACAGGCTGCACAAGTAGAGCGAAGTCTGAGACGGGGTGAGAGCAGGTACAAAGAACAGCTGACGTTAATTTCACGCTCCTGCGGCAGACGCTCTTCTCAGCACTTTTCTCGAACTTCCTCATTTATCACAGCCTCACAGTTCTAGAAAGGTAGGTTTTAATATCACTATTGTAATGTCCATTTTACAGATGAAGAGACTTAGGCTGAGAGAAGTCAAAATTCCAAAGCAGAACTTTCCAGGACACCACTGGTACTGCCTCTTTGCCTGTAAGACAGAAATTTTCAGCCCCATCTATCTTTTATTTTCTGAAGGCCCACCCTGAAATAGCATTAGATTGATTTTTCAAAATCCTTTTCCCAGCTAATTGACAGGGGTATCATTCTTCGATGCCCAGTCCTCTTTGCAATGCCATTCCTGCAAATGTAAGCTTTGGACACCACGCATCGGGCCCCTGTCTTTGCTGTTGTGTCACTTGTTGGATATGTTGCTAAGTCAGAAAGAGTTGCACAGAATTTCAGTAGGAAAAAAATGGTCCTGGAAATTTCTTGTCTGGTAGCCAACTAATCAAAATCTAATGGAAACATGATTCCGTATTCAAAGCTCCCACAAACTTGATGACAAAATCAATAAATGTCCTCAGCAGCCCTTTCCATAGCCACAGAGCCATCTACACTGAGCATGTATCTTGTGAGCACTAAAGGGATTCCTACTGCAGCTGAAGGCAGTTGTGGGGACTCCCTGGACCCCCTATTAGAGGTAACTGACCACCTACACAGCAAATCCCCCTGGCAGATGTGTGTTGTGGGTTTTTTTCAAATATTTATGAGCACTTAGAAATCAGAGGATTTCACAGCAAATCTGGTTTTATAATCTTCTTTTAAAAAATATAAAGGTCAGGGATGCCAGGCTGCCTCAGTCAGTAGAGAATGCAACTCTTGATCTCAGGGTCATGAGTTCAAGCCCCACATTGGGCATGTAGCCTACATAAATATATTATACACACACACACACACACACACACACACACACACACACACATAAAGGTCAGTCAAATTTGGGCAAATTCTCACTGACAACAATTAGCTATGAGCCACTACTTATCCTAGACTGGGTATTGTATCTCCAGTGGATCGCAGCCCTCATCACATTCTATAGCGTGACATCAGGCCCATTTCACAGGTCACCTATGGCTGCTCAGTCGAGACACTTGAGTCTAAGGCTTTTGTTCTCATCCAAGATTTCTTCCATCTCTGAAATTCTATGTGTTATAACAGAAGGAAAACTAAAATATCACTGAACTGAGTTCAATGACTCACTCAAGGTCACCAGGCTAGGACTAGTTAAGAGCATGGACAAAATTAGAATTTAAATCTCAAGTCCAGGCTTTTGTTTTTTCCAGCTCACCTACTGCCTCTTATTGGGACAGGAAGTAATATGATTCAGGAATGGTGAAACTGGGAATATTGTCTTGGCAGCTATAAGGAGAGTTAACTTAGCCTCTTTAAGGGGTAGAGAAACCTGGGAGGTGAATTAGGATTCTGCCAGTACACAAGTGTTCCCGTAAATCCTATTTAACAAAAAGAAAAAAAGAAAAAAAGATTTCAAGATCTGACAGTGTGTGACATGAATAGGAAAAGGTAAAGAGAAGGCACATGAATATAATTTGGGCTACTTCTGTGATACCTTCGGATCCCTGGAAATTTCCTGGGAAATTCCAGTGTGGCCTGAAGTCACTTACATGCAGATGCGGCATCGAGACTCTCTCTACCCCAGGGTGGGACTATGGCTTCCCACAGTCCTCTAAGAAGTTCACATATGCACATCTTAACTTAAGGCAAAAGCCAAGATAGGCCTAGAGGTCATCTCAAAGCTTAAGAGTAAAACCTTGTCCAAATTCTTATAATAAATTGCTGAGCAAAATATGTCATTCCTCTGGGGGAATCGCACACAACAATTTACAAATGACTAGGGTATGTAAAATAATCTGGTAATTCTTTTCCCAGAAATCCTATCATTCAAAGAGGATTTCACACTAATTAGTCATTATTTTTATTCAGAAGCACCAGTCAAGCCAGAAAATATGGGGAAGAAATTCAAACAGTTCTTGAAACAAAACTCTTTTTGTCTAAAAGCTAACAGATTTATTCCAGGAATAAAAATTTCTACACTCAAATGCATGGATGTATTATTACATCCGCATTAATTCAAAGTAAGCTCGTATATACATGTGGCTCTATAGCTTTCTAACCAATAGAATGTTAAGTTTTAATTTCTATAGAGGCCAGATAAATGAAAATTTTAAAAAAACCCTTATTGTTATTTATTCAATTAGTATTTTTCTCAATGCAGAACAAGAACTTAGACTTTTAATCCCTAAGTGATTGATTATTAAATCAGTTTTGACACAGGCGACACAAAGCTCTCAAATATTCCAAAGATGCATAGAGAGCACGACTCCAGCAAGCGCACACTGTTGCCTAGTCTGTTTGCTCTGGCTGGGGTGGGAGTGAAATTATGTTTACCTCCAACTTTTATAAATCATCTGAGTCTGCTCAGAGGAATGGCACCGTATCATTATTATTATTATTAAGTTGTAACCTAAAGTTTCTGAAAACCAGTTGCTTTCTCTACCATAGTCCTTTGTCACAAACATATTCTGTGTTATAAATCTTTAAAACATTCTCAAGGAAAACAAAGAGAAAAAGTTGTGCCTTTTTTTTTCCCCTCCAAATGATATCTCACTGAAGAAAAATGTGGAGGGAAATGAGTCTTCCAGTCGACATTTGGTCATGTACTTCAAACATCTGTTTCTCATAAGCTAAAGTTCCATATTTCACCTATCCTGATACCATTTAGTTAATAAGTAGGGAAAAACGTAGACTTTCAAATAAAACAAAACTGAGGCAATAAGCCTACTGGTTATAGATGTGGACTTTGGAGTTAGACATGGGTTCAAATTTGAATGCCCCTTCCAAGACCACCACTAAGTTTTCAACTTCTGTAAAACCTAGATTTCTCATTTGTAAAGAGGAGAGAACTATATCTACCATATGGACTTATGTGCATAAAATGAGATAATGGTATAAAGTGTTTGGCATGTTACCAGGCATAGAGTCATGCACTCGATGAGGTTCTATTGTTGTTTCTACACAACAATCATACTATGCAGAGTGCTGGCAAGACTTTTACTAACTAATTTCTCATCCCATACAGTTCTGGAAGGGAATGAAAAGAGGCAAATCAAGAAGGGTCACACCCTCCTTTGTTATGTAGTGCACTAACCTCCTAACAATTTACTCTCTAATAAAACAAGTGACAATGATTGGAAGCAGGAAACATGCAAAGTTGAACCCCCCCTCACCAAAGAAAGGAGTGACTAAAATGAAAGAATAGGAGGAAAGTGAAAAAGAGACAACGGAAAGGGGAAAAGGAGGAAAAACAGCACAAAGGGGAGGAAGCATGAAGCACCTCTGAGTTCATTCTGCCTGGCCACTCACCCCAGTTGAATGAAGGCAGAGCTCACAAAAAGCCATGCATTGCTCATTAGGCAGAAGAGTTACTATCAACAACACTGGCATGGGGGTGGGGGGAAAAGTTGAAATAAAATTGCGCACACACACACACAGTACCTGATTCTGTAAAAAACATGGATATATATCAATAAGGATTTTAAAGCATATATATAGATATCTATAATTATATGATCTAGATCTGTATTAATAGACACAAAGGTATAGATGCCTACATGTATAGACACATATCTCAGTCATATATGGAGAATAGTCCAGATATCTATAGACCTGGATTTTTTTTAATGTATTTATTTTTGAGAGAGAGAGAGAGAGAGAGAGAGGCAGAGAGAGAGGGAGACACAGAATCTGAAGCAGGCTCCAGGCTCTGAGCTGTCAGCACAGAGCCTGGTGCGGGGCCTGAACCCACGAAGCATAAGATCATGACCTGAACAGAAGTCAGACATTTAACCGACTGAGCCACCCAGGTGCCCCTATAGACTTGATTTTAAAGAATATATATAAATATATGATATATATATGTATATACATATACATATATACGATATATATATCGTATATATATATACGCACACACACTTTTATGATATATATAAACCCAGATAAATATATATATATATATATCAAGATCATATAATAGATATATGACATAAATAGATAATATGTCCAGATATTCCATATATATGATCAACTTATTCTTTAAAATCTAAATATATAGCTGTAAAGATATAGAGATGGATTATTCTTTAAAACTGGCATGTACCTGTTTTTAAAATTTCTGTACTCACAGGAGCCAGTGCTGTTATATACACATCTAAAGACTGAAATGCTTCCTCTACGGTAATGAAGAGCCCACTATGCTGATTATTGATAGGCCAATTCCAATTTCACAAGAACTCTAATAGGAAGCAAAGAATTCTTACAGAGAAGGCAATCTTACTCAAGTATATAAGTTAGTGTTAAAAAAAACTTCCATTTTTGTTGTACTATAAATGTCTCTCCTTTTTAAATGGTTTGCCTTTTTTGAATGCTGAATTGTTTACTCATAACTAAAAATATATATAATCATATATATATACATATACATATATCACTAAAAATATATAGTGCTGGTGTAAAAAGTTTTTGGAAAAAAATGTTTAATTTCAGAGCCTTATTGTGGAATTATTTTCAACTTGGATTTCTTTTCCCTATATTCTGATAAATTATGTTTAACTCATAAATGTTTATTAAATAATACAAGTTTTCAGGGATTATATCTACAATAAAAATGTGACTCAGTCTATTTAACATGACCTTTATACTACTTTGAAACTAGCTTTATTTTTCATATTACTTTATTAACATTATTTTACCATTAATTTTATTAAATTTTTTAATGTTTACTTTTTTGAGAGAGAGAGTGAGCAAGCACAAGTGGGAGAGGGACAGAGAGAGAGGTTGAGAGAGAACCCCAATCTGACAGTGCAGAGCCCAGTGCAGGGCTCGATCCCACGAACCATGAGATCATGGACCTGAGCAGAAATCAAGAGTCAGATGCTTACCCGACTGAGTCACCCGGGCACCCTGCTACCTGGAGCCTGCTTCAAATTCTGTGTCTCCCTCTCTCTCTGCCCCTCCCCTGCTCCTGCTCTGTCTCTCTCTCTTTCAAAAATAAAGATTAAATATTCTTTTTAATAAATAAATAAAACCAGCCAAAAAGTATTATAATTATTTATGTTATATATTTGTATATGAAGCATGTTTCTTCCCTCCCGCCATTTTGTTCCAGCTTCTGGGGAAACAAAATAAATGGTTGCATAGCTCACTATTGTGCTATAACGAGTTATGGTTATTAAATCGTTAAATTACTGCCACGTCTGCTTTTCACGGTATCTAAAAGTTAAATGGAGAAACATTTACTTTTATATATTATGACCAGAAAAACTTTCTAAATTTATATTTCAAAATACCTTGTCTATATTCATCAGCATCATATAGAAAGTAAAAAGGTTGTTCAACCTGAAGGGACCAGCATATAATATAGTATGCCTTCATTATTTGTCAACTCTAAGAGTTTTCTGTAAAAGCATTTACTGTTTGAAAGCTATATATCCAATGAAGCATGTTAAACAACTTTCATATCTGGAAGAGACATTTTTGCTAGAAGTTTTCCTGGAGTATTTCTAAAAAATATTAATAGTTTCCAAAATAATGTATATATCACTCTTGTTATGTCACATCTATACATTTAATTTTTAAAATATACTCAAGTTACAACATGCTTAATTTTATATATTAGGTATTACCTAATATATAATATATATAATAGATATATTTTTGCAATAAATTTTATTTATTCTCTAGAGGTTTTTAAATATCATACAAATTTAAATTTTTCTGTATTTAAGAAATTAAATAACTGTGAAAGTCCAAATCACTAATGAATTTGTAGGAGATATTGATTTCATTTTTTTAACATTAGTCAATTTAACATTTAATATTTCCAGCATGTAACAAAATAGCTTTGTTATGGCCAAGAAAATAATTGCTCTGTTTCTTTCTCATATATGTGCATGCTAATGTATGAAGAAAATAAATAACTGATGGTTTTTATGACCAATATAATCTTTATCAGTAAAATTTTTACAGATAACACTGAACAGCAAACAAGGAAAGTTATAAAGACTCAGGAACACTACCTAATTAATATCATTTTTGACAACATAAAAGGTTTGAATGCATGATCATTATGCATACCCATACAGAATAAAATGAGAAAGTTTGGGGGGGAAGGAAAATGCATTTAGTGTTGGCCAAATGCCTCAAAATATGTATGTATATGTATGAATACATATGTATGTATACATGCATGTATACCTGTATGTACATTTACATAGTCTTATATATACTTACTCATATATGTGTGTATATATATTCTTATGGTTATGTTTTATGTATATATTCTCATGGTTTAATAATAATTAATTTCAAACTTTATTATCTGTAATCTATAAAATTTATCATGTATTTTTATGTCTCTTTATTGTAGTTCCTGCCACCTTGATTTTCCTCCTGATGAAGTTCTGTGCCCCCATCTAGCCCTACCTTAGTTGCCACCACTGGCTGCAGTGAGTCCCCCTGTGCACTTCCTGAGTATTTTACTCCACCTGTCTCGCAGCTTCTCTTGATGTAGCTTGATATCTCATTGTACACATGTCAGTTCCTCCCCTCTCTTTAAGGAGAGGGTATCACTGTTGATAGCACTGCGCCTGACACATTCACTACTTTAACTAACGGACATGAGGTATAATTATCTTCAAAAAGATGGCCTTCATTTAGATCAAGGAATTTCTCTTATACACATAAATTGTTACCTGTGGTTGAGGGTGAGGGGTTGGAGGATAAATCAATATTATTAAAAACCAACTTTCTAATTTTAAAGATTTAGATGGACATTTCCATCATTCATTTACTGACCAAAATTAAGAACTCTCTGACCAAAATTAAACAGATAAGGAATATGTTGAATTCATTCCAGATATCAAGATTACAAACAAGCCTTTCCTGAAGTTCTCTGAATAGAGCCTAGCAGATTTTTCTAGGCTGATTCTGACCAGATTTGGCACAAGAAATACAAACTGAGTCTCCTTTGTTACCTAATCCATTCATTGTCTTAAAGTAAAATATTCAAGAAGAGAGTCTGGACAGAGGACGCTTTTAAAGATGACAGGGGGACAGATCAGCTGGTAAGAACCTGAGTACCTGGAAAGAAGTTTGTTAACCAAGTTGTAAGAGGGAATGTGGTTAGTGTTGCCAGGTCAGACCAGCAGCAAAACTCTGAGTTACTCTCTAAACTGACCATGTGAGGAAAATCTGTGGGTCACATTGAACGGTTGCAAGGATTAACAATTGCCCAAATTATTAGTCAACTCCAGGAATTGTGAATTAAGTCTAGACTGAGCTCAAATGACCTTTGCTTCAATACAGAGCCTCCAAAATCAGTTATTTGAAGTGGAATCCACTTTTGACCAATAAAATACTAAAAATATTTCTCTTTACTTATGAACAAAAGAAGAAAGGCTGTAATCAGTTTAGTGATATCACAAATATAACATTCAATATTGTTTAAAATAAGTGTAACTCTTTTTGCAATGTTTGTTAATATGGAATTTTTATAAAAGACATTTGTTTTCTGAATTATTATTAAGTGGGATTTTTCTCAAAGCTTTCATAAAACTAACATCTAAAATTTTCATTCTGTTGTGCTGTTGCTATATAATTGTGATCACACATTAGAGGTATACATATAAGTATGCATATACTATTGTCACATTTCTTAATATTACTATTGGTTAATTATTTCTTTAAATGAGGTCCTGTATGAGTAAGGAAAATTTATCATCAAATATAAGTGAAAATAAATTATTCAGCCAATATTTCTGTAGGCTAGTCACCTTAAGCAAAGTGCAGAACCTTATCTAAATGAGCAAATTACTGATCTTACCAATATTAGGAAAAATAAATCATCTACCATATATTTACCAGTTATTGAAACAATGTAAGGGACATATAACAAAGGAAAAATTAGAGTAAAATTCAAGAATGTTTTTGACTAGGACTTGGGGCTTTCAATCAAATTCATAGTCCATCTGTGTTTGTTTCTCACATTTATTGTCTAAGACATAATAAAGTGACAATCGCTGCCTTCACTGTGTCAAGGCAGATATGAGTAATATCTGTAGGCTTTGCCCACTGTAAATATTATAGGGTTTGCACTGTACCCAAGTGGATATCTTCATACTTGAATGGACCAGAGAATACTCACTTTTTTCCCAAATGTATTTTTTGTATTAGAGATAATGATACTATGCAAATTAGCAAGGCTTAATGTTCCTACCAATATTTGATGATTTGAAATCAGCCCCTGGTTAACAGATGGCCCCATCATTCTGGAACATAATTGATATCCTCTTTGCAAACAGACAGGCCAATGGACATGTATTCCACCTGGTCCCATGGGAACTGTCATTTTCAGACAGGAAACTTTCCTAGAGTTTATTAGCAAATTCCTAAATTTTGCACCCACCAAAAGCCAACGGACCTTTCCAAATTTCTCGCAGCGTTCTGATTTTTCATCTTGTACAATTATATTTTTTAAGATCTTATAATAGTGCTGTTTGTTGAATTTTTGTTAAGATTCCTTAAACACACATTTATCATAATTGCTCATCCAAAGGTGAATTTCCTGACAAAAGACCATGAACTTACTGATATGCACAGGAAAAAAAAAATGTTTAGTCAAACCCGGTATGTCCCCAGACAAAATTGAGACAAAAGAAGTTGAGCTTGAGCGTGGCGTGCACGAAACAAGTCATATCACAAGAATTGATATGGCTGCAAGAGCATGTGTGGGGTGATTGTAGATACACATACCTGTTCACTAGCAACACAATTTCACATTCAATGGTTGGCTACCATACAGAAATAGCTTGTGTTTGCCATTGACGCCACTTGTCGAGACGAACTTTGTACCAGCACAGATAACATCCCAAAGGTTTGCTCTAACCACCAAGCATCACCCAGACTTCGTGAAAAAAGAAAGGTCATCTTTGGGATCTCAGCAAAGTTTAAGCCTTCCAGAGGAAGCATGGCTCAGACCAGGTGTGATTGATGAGCCCTCTCATTTATACAATGAGATTCAAATCCAGGCTGAAATAACTAATGTAATGAAAGGAAAAAGATTGGTAAAGATTAATGAGTTTTCAGAGTTGTACCCTCTGTTCTGAAACAAATGTGTTAGCAAAATAGTTACTACTTCAAAAAGAAAGTCTTTTTTTCTGCTTTTAATCTCTGAAATTTCTAATCCCTTTGAAGATTCAACTGTGATGTTTTAAATTCAGTAGTCAAGATTTTGTTAAAGAAAAATGGGCATATTGGAAAAGAAACACAATAATGATAGGAAAAGGTATACCTCTTTTACCAGGAGAAAGTCACACCTTAATATCTTAGGCCACAACCACCACTATGCACATAACTTTTAGTTAGGATGCTGAGGTGCAGATAATAAATTCTCAAACATTTGGCAGTTTATTGAAGAGAAATACTCACAACATGAGCTACATAAACTCATTCTCTAAATGAGAATATTTTAAAAGATATTGACTACAGATGTTTCAAAGTAGAATTTAAGGTCTCACTGGGTGTCCCCAACTGGTGATCACTCTATTATAAACTTAACTCTTTAGCAAGGTCGTTCAAATTCTTGTTTTCCCTTCTCAACTTTTCACCCAGCAAGCAGTCATTGTTACATTTCAACACTTCTTTACATCAAGCACCTAATATAAAATGGGAACAGCTGCAATTTCACTGCCCAGCCCTTTCTTCCACCCTTACAACATTTGTTCTGTTAATGTAGGTTAATTCTGCAAATAACACTTCTGTAAATTGTTCTTGCAAACTGCTACATCATTTATGTAAGGACTTCTGTGAACTTTGAAAAATTAATGCCTTTAATTTTGGTTGATGGCAACATCAGCAGAGCTCTGTAAATTGCACTTTAATGAGATTTTGCTACAGGGGATAATCTGCTACTGACAGAGGAACATCTTGAAAACATCTGTAGACCTATAATTTCTCTATGACGATTAGAGCCCACCACAAGACTCCAAATACAAACCCAAAATAAAGGGGGAAAATGTAAAGTTCTAAATGAGAATACAACCTGTTCTTTAAAAGCAAAAGGCCCAGTATGAAAAGTTTCGTGCACTAAAAATAAATCAATTTTTTGGACTAATTAACATTTAGCTTTATTTAATTAAGAAAGACTATTACTGTCTCCACTGCTGTGCATCTGTATATAATGAAGCAAACAGCAGTAGGTATAAGATACCACTGAGGGATATGCCCAAGTAACCCAGCACTATAGGTGCAAAGGAACGTCTATTATTGTTAAGTAACTGACATCAGAGTCTTACTTTAATGTTGTCATAAATAAAAGGAAGATTTCCACAGATGCCTTCACATATGGTTTCTTATTTGTCTCTGATGGAGACTAGGAGTTGGATTAGATGCCAAAATTAAATGATTTAAATAGACAGCTGCATACTGGAAACTACTAAATAACACCTTTTAAACAGTTTCTATTTATAGCATGTCTAAATCACAGAAGGATGACAAATTTTATTTTGCGAAAGCTAACATTGCTTGTTGATCTAATGCCATTACTTCTAAAGTCCCAGCGTTATCTGAACTTCACTCTAGCTATTTGTGAACATGCCATCTTTAGAAGGGTAACTTTTGAAATCACATCTCATTTTCCAGTCAAACCCTATTCTTGAAGTCCAATCTGCTTGGAAAATATACCATATTCATTACATTGGACAGGTTGAAATAAGCAGAAAGCCCATAAGGTATTATACTATATTCTTCACCTTCTGGGCCATGAAATTAATAACTACGTGTTAGATTGCCAACATCCAGATAGTAATATCCTGTCCATAATGCTTACGTCTTTGTCATTTTTCATAGAAAGGAAATTAAGTAAAACTTACAGAATTAAATGAGTACTTAATGAGACACAAACTGTTATTTCTGGAAAACTTAAATACATCAACAGGTCTAGTGGCTGTTTTCTTGATCCTTCGAGGGCTAAATGGCGTGTGTATCCTAAAACAAGTGAGAAATAAGAACGATAGATGATCAAAACTGAATCTGTACAGCTTCATTGTGTAATAAAAGAAGGAAGCTTATTATTACCTCATTAGTAGAGCCTTTTAAAAAAAATTCTTAAGTGTGTCTGCCTGAGCTGGATACTATCAACTACCCCATATAGTCCGTGATTGTTCCACTTCCAGCAATGGTCAGTGACTACAGAGCTTCTAGTCTTGTGCAGTATATAAAATTGCAACTGGAAGGGAGAAGAGATAAGACACACTGAGGTGGAGGTCTCCAAAGGGGAAAAAGAATACATAAGGGGATGACCAGCAGTGATGTTTCCCCATAACATCTGAGTAACCCACAAGGAGTGACGCTACATGTACTGGGCATTAGGCATAAGCATCTATCCCCTGCTTCAGCACCTCTCATGACCAGAATTTGTGGGCGTGACTGTAGGGTCTCCCTATTTCCATGGGTTAGTTCCTGAGCCACTGTCTGAACTTGAATTGGGGACCATCATGTTCTTTTCTCTCTCTTCTTCCCCTCTGAGCTTTTCTTAGTGGTCTTGCACCTGAATACGTTCATCAAAGGCCACATCCCTACCTCCACTCATAAGTATACCAAACAAGTCACTTGTACACAACTAAACAGTTCACTCCTTTCAAACGCTGCAAGTACAAATAAATGTTTGGTATTGTGAGTATCGTTTACAAGTAATCAACAGTTCCAGAAAAACATATTTGGAGAAATAATTCAGAAAATTAGGGACTATACCCCTTAGATATTTCTAGGGGCTCTTCAACCTAAGAAAAAAATCTACAATCATGAAATTGATCATTATCTTTTCTTCTCAGGATTAAACTTTGTCAAAATGTGACTTCTGAAGATTATGAACAATATCTTTTGTATTCAGTAAATATTGTCACTGAAATATGTTCATTATTTACTGCAAAGAAGCTATAATCTTTTAAACTAATCCTGGAAAAGCAAGTATTGTCAATTGTTTGCTAAATACTGTGTATCATGGTTGATTCACAAACTTTGCTGCCCTTTTCTCCCTGCCATTGCAATGATTGGCCAGCTTGTCACACACAGAGGTTTAGCCCTTGAACGAGTTTAGAAAAACAATCCTCCCTCTAGACAAGAAGCATTTAAGTTCTATCAACCCTCGGCCACTGTGCATTGTGTGTTAATGAAGTGAATTCTGGAATCAACAAACTATTGTTGGAATGTCATCTCAGTCACTTCTGAGAATTGGGACTTCTGAAGACTGATCTCGGGCTCACTTCCCCAGCACATATACTGAAAACTATTTAATCTCTCTACGTCTTGGTTCCTTCATCCACAAAATGAGGGTAAAAATATCTGCTCCTGGGTTGTTTGTGAGGATTAAATATGATTATGTATGTAAAGCAGAGACCCATACATGTAGAAGAGTCTCGGTGTATATTAGTTATTTTTATTAGTTCTTTCTTCTGTCATCTTTTCCATTTTCCTGGACAGTTGTTATTAGTAGCTGCTGGTGTCATACATTCTGCTATCTCAAATGTTTCAAACAAGTAGCCAGGTCTGGTCACAAATAATTTTCAGGACCACGGAGAGATCTCATGTGCCCTTTACCACAAAATGTATTCGTTCTACTGTGCCAAGAGGGCAGTTCATTGATTCAGTCAGTAAATATACTCTGAGTATATTACTCAGTAAATATACTATGTAAGTTACTGGAGAAACAGCATTCAACAAAACAGACAAGTCCCCAAACTTGAGATGCTCGTATTTCAATGGGGAAGTAGACTTGAAACAAATCACTGGTCTCTATCACTGCACACCTCCCACCCAAGTCACAAATACTAGCTACATAACTATCATAAACAAAAAGTTCAAAAACTTAAGAGACGAATCCTTACCAAATCTTAGGGCATTGAGGGGTTGTTAGGAATAATTTTCCTGAGAGGTGATATTTTTGCTGAGATCTCAGGTATATAAGAGATAACCACACAGAAAGGATGATTGAAGAGCACTACTGAAGCAGAATCATTTGAAGAACTTCAGAAAGGCAAGTGCTAGTGTGGAATGATGAAGGAGTAGCATAGTGAGAGATGAGGAGAAGCAGAGGCCTTATGGGTCATGTTAAGAACATAGAGCATAAGTATGGAAGACTTGGAGATCTGGCCTATTAATTTTTTGACCTACTTTCTGGTTTTCTCGTGTACATTAATTACAACACGTAAAATTCAGGATAATGAAATTTTGATGTCTCTTTCAAAATTATAAGATCTGGCCATGCTGGGCCTGCCTTTCCACATGAAGACAGTTGGTAACCACTTCACCAGCTACACAAGGCTTAAGCTCTCGAGTCGCCTCAGTCTCCACTGGCAGAGTTCATTCATATGCCTTTTTCTGTTCAACCTCTGCAGTTTGGGAAGTCTGCACGTCCAGATGTTGGTTTCCACCTTATCCCTCACCTTATCCTTGATTCTTGTGGTTACATCTTGATATCCAGCCAGTCTGAAATATTTTCCAAGATACGTGTCAACCTCCCACATTTGTAGCAAAAGGAAGGATCTCGGAACATGGCCTACTTCCCAAGGTGCTATTTTCCACTCAACTATTGGGAGTTCCTGGCTATGTTTATTTGTTCTACCAGATGTTTTCTCTGGTCATATTGTTCAGATACTTGTTTACAACCAGTATATTTACAGTTCAGTAGTAGTTCAGTAGTATCGCAATCCCAGTCAACAGAATCACAAATTTCAGTCTCTTCCCATTGGTCTTTCTCATCTTTCATTCATTAGGCATTGAAAAGTCACTTCACAAATTACATCAGGTAGATTCATTTCAAAAAGCGCTCTTTTTCAAAAAAGAACCAAGGGGTGCCTGGGTGGCTCAGTCGGTTAGGTGTTCGACTTCAGCTCAGGTCATGATCTCACAGTTGGTGAGTTTGAGCCCCACATCAGACTCTGTGCTGACAGATTGGAACCGGGAGTCTGCTTCAGTTTCTGTGTCTCCCTCTCTCTCTGCCCCTCCCTCACTCATGCTCTCTCTCTCTCTCAAAAACAAATAAACATTAAAAAAAATTTAATAATAACCAAAAACATATAGAAAGGATGAGTCTGTGATAAGCACTCAATTATTTGGAACTCAACTTCCCTCAATTAATCAAAATATCCAGCTTTCTCAATTCATCAAATTTTTCTTAGCACTTTACTTCTAAGAAAACGTAGCAATTAAAAGGGAATAGTTTCAAACACAAAGGTATATATTTCTGGAATAGTCATGGAGCTCAGTGCAGTCTCCTTCACCTTTGACATCCATTTCTGAACTGATTTTCAATGAGAAAAAATTTTCAGAATGGAGATTACAGGAGGCACTACAAGATCCCCGGTCATCAAAGAAATGCACAATTATATTCAATACATTTCTCACATAGTAAGAGAGAAAAGCTCCTGGCCTAGTGCCTCGTGCATAGTAATGGCCTAATTTTTGATGAAGAGAATCAAGCGCAGACTAGTGTATTTTACAGAGTTGTAACATTAAAGTGAACCATAAAATTCATTTACCTAGGATATCCTAACATTTCTAGAGAAATAGAGATTTTATTAACATCGAACAGTTCCTATTAGATATATTAATAAGCAAGTAGATATCGCATAAATAGTATAATTTCTAGGCATTTGTTAAGGAAAGATGGTCCAAAGCATTTCCCTTAGAGATTGGTTGATATCACTTCCTGCTCTGGCAGAGTCCCCTCCCTTGCTATACTTGTTAGTATCCTACTCACAGCCCTTTTTCCTGTTTGCCAATGTTAATGGCCCTTTTCCTAACAGTGTCCTAAGAGAGGCCCAAACCCTGTCAGCTTTGTGTCCCCTGGCCATTGTGATGCCAATTTGTATCACTGTAGTCTTTATCAATTCACCCAGCAATCCTGAGGTAACTATGCATTTTGAGATTCTGCTAACATTTGTCTCTTGCTACAAAGAGCTTTAGGGGGAAAAAAAAATTATTCCAAATGGCATAACGGATGTTTTAGTCACGAAATTTCTTGGAAGCTTAAATTAAAATAAAAATGATATGCTTTGTACATGGATTTTCTTGTACTTAAGCCTTTAATACCGGCTAAATAACAAAGGGGGCCATTAATGTAAAATTCAGCCTAAAGTCAATTGTATTACAAGCACTCTTAATGCTTGTACATTCTTAATGTAACAAGAAGTCTGAAAGGCACTTAACTGGATACAGCTGTATGCAAATTTGCTTTAAACTACTGAAGGTTAGAAACAGACATTATTTTAATCTTGAAAAATAAACCACTGAGTGTCTACCATTTGGGTCTGTTAAACTCATCTACTAATGATTCCCCCATTAAACCATAATAAAGTGTTTGAAAGTTGATCCGGTCTTTTGCACATGGTAAACAAAGAGACTGGAACTACAGCAGGCTGTGCCAAAAACCAGCAAGAGGATTCTGGAATATATACATCCTCATGCAGCCGTCACTCACCCCCGCTGCATTATATATTCTGAGATCATTAAACAAAACTACGTGACATTTATCTAAAACTCACAAATTGGCCTTTTGGGGATGTAGCCCAATCCATAATCTGATTCGGAAATCTATTACCCAGTAGAAAGGAAATCAAGTTTTTAAAGATGAAAGAATAAAATGGTCATAAATTAAAATGTGGGCGGAGATACAAAAACATTTGCCTTCTCCATTGTAAGTGTGGTCCCTTAAGAAAGCACACAAAATAACACAATCATTATCATTTTCAAGCATACTACATTCTGCTCTCTATAGTTCTGAAGTAGAATGCTGAGGTACACCTACATGCATCTATAAACAAATTCTTTATTAAATCATGAGTTAAAAGATGGTTTTCTAAATTAAACTGAGGAAAAATCTCATTAGGAAATAGGGAGTATGAATTAAAGGATCATTCCTTGCTGAAGTTACTCTCTTTAAGCAAAATAACTGGAATACCTTGAAATTTTTAAATGCTGCCAAGTTAAAGTTCATAATACCTTTAATTTCTTTTCCTTTTTTAAAATTTTTTTTGTTTATTTTTGAGAGAGAGAGAGAGAGAGAGAGAATGGAGGAGGGGCAGAAAGACAGGAAAACATAGAATCTGAAGCAGGCTCCAGGCTCTGAGCTGTCAGCACAGAGGCCGGCAAGGGGCTCGAACTCACAGACTGTGAGATCATGATCTGAGTTAAAGTCAGACACTTAGCCGACTGAACCATCCAGGAGCCCCCCCCCCCTTAATTTCTTGTTTTAATGAACTTAATATATTTTGGAATGTTAACCTCTAAATAAGTATACTTCAAAATTAAACATTGTTATTACAATGTCTATTGCAAGTATAACCATTTTTATTAGCTGCAAATTCAAAGAGATTTTTAAATACCTTATTTAAAATATATTGTATTTATAATAAATATATGTGTAAATAATTACTTTATTGATCTTGCCTGGCTTGTTTTCTTGATTAATCCAAATAAAATCAGGCTATTTATCATTCATGGCCACCTCCCCAAAAAAGAGCAAGAATTAAAGAAAAAGGAAGGAAGGATGGAAGGAAGGAAGGAAGGAGGAAGGAAGGACCTAGAGACATAGGTCACACAAGGTCTGGGAGGCTTTGCTCAAGGTCTTTGTCTTTATCCATTGGGATAAATTTCACTAATGGGAATGCAATGAAGACTAATTTTAAGTAGGAATTTGACATTACCAGATATGCATTTCCAAAGGATCTATCCAGGTACAATGAAGAGAACAGAATGAAAGAGCACAAGAGTGTTTATAAAAAGATCAGTTCGGAAATTTGGGTCGGGGAGTGAAATGGAATGGGGTCCTGGAATAATTTGCCAGAGATAAGAGGAAGAGGGATGGAGATATTAAAGAAATACATCAGAAGACACACTGAGGAGAATTAATGACAAATTACATATGAGGGTTATGTTTCCAACAAGTATAATTAGATAAATGGTAGTAGCATTCATTGAGAATGAGAAAACAAGGAGTGGAGCAGGAAGAAAAGGAGTTCTATTTTGGGCATACTGAATTTGAGGTGCTTTTCACTACATTACCTAACAAATAAATTTAAAAGGAGGGGTGCCCAGGTGGCTCAGTCGGTTGAACATCCGACTTCGGCTCAGGTCATGATCTCACGGCTCTCGTGGATTCAAGCTCTGCTGACAGCTCAGAGCCTAGAACCTGCTTTGGATTCTGTGTCTTGCTCTCTCTCTCTACCCCTCCCCTGCTGGTGCTCTATCTCTCTCTGTCTCTCAAAAATAAATAAAAATGTTTTTAAAATATTTTAAAAATAAAGTAATAAGTTGCACATTGTGAAATTTTATATTAGTAATAATATTAAGATTTCAATAAGGTTTGTTTTTTGTTTGTTGTTTGTTGTTTGTTTTTGAGAGAGAGAGAGAGAGACACCAGGAAAGGGACAGTGGGAGAGGGAGAGAGATCATCTTAAGCAGGCTCCACGCTAGTGTGGAGCCTGACACAGAGCTCAATCTCATGACTGTGAGATCGTGACCTGAGCAAAAATCAAGAGTCAGACACTTACCCGACTAAGCCACCCAGGCGGCCTTCCAAATAAGTTTTTAAAAAAAAATAAAAGTCACAATCAATTTAGAGTATGGACAGTATCAAAAGATTTCCAACTAGAGTCCCGCACCCAGTCTAACTAATGATAAGTTATGAGAATAGAATAAAAGTATTTGCACACATGCAAATTTCCAAATATAATTATTCCTTTGGACCTTTTTACTCAAGAAACTAATGGAGACTGTATTCTAACAAAATGGGGGTGTGAATCAAGACTGAGGTAATTATGAAAATCAAAAACAGACAACCCAAACAGAAAAGAGAAGTTACCTAATGGGAAGTATTTTTACAGAGCATGGGAAGACTTGGCTGGAGGTGCTAAGAAATTAAGCAAGTAAAAAAGTAAGCCCATTATTAACTCCGGGGAAAAAGTTACATAATAAAAGAAATGCAATCATAGGACACTACTTGGTTTAAGAGTGAACAATATTTACATAGTAAAAATAATAACGAAAACATGAAATTATGATAAATTGAAAGATGAGTACTAAGACACTATTGTGTCAGTGTATCTGGGTGGCTCTGTCCATTAAGCATCTGACTCTTGATTCCAGCTCAGGTCATGATCTCAAGGTTTGGGAGTTCCAGCCCCACATCGGGGTCTGTCCCACAGTGGAGAGCCTGCTTGGGAGTTTCTCTCTCTCTTTGCCCCTCCCCCACTCATGCTGCCTCTTTCTCTCAAAATAAATAAATAAACTTAAAAAAAAAAAAAGACACCATTGGGTCTCCTCTGGCCAGGTGAGCAAGGACCTATTTTGGGGGAAACTGTGTGGCCACCAGAGCAATGCCTCACACACACAGACACCCCTTCCTCTGGGTTATAAACCCTGCATGGAGTGCTGAGAAACCATGACCCTTCACCTTTCTTCCTAGAAATCAGGAGTCTCCCCTCTCCTCTCTTGGGTGATGAGTCCATTCATTAAGGCTTGCCTTATCTACATTCAGCGAGAATATCTCTACTTTTGAGTGAAAGTGCACTCACATAGGGAGCGTGGCTTCACCACTGAACTTGACTACATTACACGGTTAAAGAAAAATTTGTTGTTAAACAGACCAATGAGAAATAAATTAACCTTTTGCTGACCCTACTGGGGCAGAAGTGGACCAACCTTCACAGGGGGAAGAGGGGCAATGTGAGGGAAAATCAAAGATGCTCAAGGATCAAGAAGTGGAAGAGCTTGAGGAAAAAGATCAGAGGGAGGATGTGGACCACGCACCCCTGCAGACTAGAATTAACGATCCTGTTAATAAACAATAGCAAAATCCTAACACCCTCAAACTATGTGTGGAGTGGATTATACCACTGAAACCTAAAGGAAAGAACTGGTAAAAAAAAAAAAAAATTCTGGATTGTGTTTGTTCAACTCCTTTTTGTTGCTTGCCATGCTCTTCCTTGCTCTACAGTATGAGACCACTGTCTGGGTTTGACTACCCATTTCTCAGGTCCCTAATTAAGTTCCACCTCTTCCAAGATACATTCCCTACTATTTACAGACATCACAGAGCTATTGATCTGCCCTCATACTTTAACAAGTCATTTTGTAGTCATCACTACATTAACCTTTTCATATATATGTATTATGAAGACCTAAAGTTTAAAAAAAGCATACTTTTTATTTCTGCATTTCCTACAACCATCAGCACAAAGCTAAGTGCCTTGAAGGCACTTTATACTTTATAGTTTGATGCTAATATACATACACCACAACCTACCACATCTTCATGTATGTAAGTTGTGTTCAATCCTTTATAAAAATACTGTCTATGGCACAAAAACAGACACATAGACCAATGGAATAGAATAGAAACCCCAGAAATAGACCCACAAATGTATGGCCAACTCATCTTTGACAGAGCAGGAAAGAACATCCAATGGAAAAAAGACAGTCTCTTTAACAAATGGTGCTGGGAGAACTGGACAGCAACATGCAGAAGGTTGAAACTAGACCAATTTCTCACACCATTCACAAAAATAAACTCAAAATGGATAAAGGACCTGAATGTGAGACAGGAAACCATCAAAACCTTAGAGGAGAAAGCAGGAAAAGACCTCTCTGACCTCAGCCGTAGCAATCTCTTACTCGGCACATCCCCAAAGGCAAGGGAATTAAAAGCAAAAGTGAATTACTGGGACCTTATGAAGATAAAAAGCTTCTGCACAGCAAAGGAAACAACCAACAAAACTAAAAGGCAACCAACGGAATGGGAAAAGATATTTGCAAATGACATATCAGACAAAGGGCTAGTATCCAAAATCTATAAAGAGCTCACCAAACTCCACGCCCGAAAAACAAATAACCCAGTGAAGAAATGGGCAGAAAACATGAATAGACACTTCTCTAAAGAAGACATCCGGATGGCCAACAGGCACATGAAAAGATGTTCAATGTCGCTCCTTATCAGGGAAATACAAATCAAAACCACACTCAGGTATCACCTCACGCCAGTCAGAGTGGCCAAAATGAACAAATCAGGAGACTATAGATGCTGGAGAGGATGTGGAGAAACGGGAACCCTCTTGCACTGTTGGTGGGAATGCAAATTGGTGCAGCCGCTCTGGAAAGCAGTGTGGAGGTTCCTCAGAAAATTAAAAATAGACCTACCCTATGACCCAGCAATAGCACTGCTAGGAATTTATCCAAGGGATACAGGAGTACTGATGCATAGGGGCACTTGTACCCCAATGTTTATAGCAGCACTCTCAACAATAGCCAAATTATGGAAAGAGCCTAAATGTCCATCAACTGATGAATGGATAAAGAAATTGTGGTTTATATACACAATGGAATACTACGTGGCAATGAGAAAAAATGAAATATGGCCTTTTGTAGCAACGTGGATAGAACTGGAGAATGTGATGCTAAGTGAAATAAGCCATACAGAGAAAGACAGATACCATATGGTTTCACTCTTATGTGGATCCTGAGAAACGTAACAGAAACCCATGGGGGAGGGGAAGGAAAAAAAAAAAAAAAAAAGAGGTTAGAGTGGGAGAGAGCCAAAGCATAAGAGACTGTTAAAAACTGAGAACAAACTGAGGGTTGATGGGGGGTGGGAGGGAGGGGAGGGTGGGTGATGGGTATTGAGGAGGGCACCTTTTGGGATGAGCATTGGGTGTTGTATGGAAACCAATTTGACAATAAATTTCATGAAAAATAAATAAATAAATAAAATAAATAAAAATACTGTCTATAAGCCTATCTATTGTCTTGAGAAAATTCTAATTTTTAATTTCTGATTATAATTTTTACATTAATTGTTTAAATTTTAAATTTTCAGAAGCACCTGGGTGGCTCCATCTGTTAAGCATCTGATGCTTGATTTTGGCTCAGTTCATGATCTCATGGTCGTGGGATGGAGCCCCGAGTCAGGCTCTGCACTGACAGCACAGAGCCTGCTTAGGATTCTCTCTCTCCCTCTCTCTGCCCTTCCCCAGCTCACACACTCTCTCTCAATAAATAAATAAAAATTTAAACAAATATAAATCAAACATAAATGTTACATTTTCAGGAATTTTATGAGTCAGTCGTTAAACATAACCATTATTAAAAATTAAGTTATGGTTTAGGGGCACCTGGTGGGCTCAGTCAGTGGAGTGCACAACTCTTGATCTCAGGGTTGTGAGTTCGAGTCCCATATTGGGTATAGAGATTCCTTAAAATAATACAATCTTTAAAAATCTTTTAAATTATATTTTAAAATATAAGTTATCTTAAATATATTTAAAGTATATAAATAAAATATCTGAAAAATAAAGGTAACACTAAAATTTATCACTTCATAATTATTTACCATATTTTACTATTGAACTGCTTTTCAGGTCACTTACATCTATCATATTGATGATAGAAATATATTATATAGTATTGGGCATCCCTTTCCAACCTTGCTTCAAGAACATCACATTGGTAGCTTGAAATTGGCAAGGCGGGAGTGAAATGTGAAAAATGCCACAAAACAGGCCTTATATTTCGTTGGTTGTGTTGTCTATTCTGTGTAATGCAGATTAAACTTAGAAGTGCATCATGTCCAAGGGTGCCTGGGTGGCTCCGTCAGTCAAGTGTCTGACTCTTGATCTCAGTTCAGGTTTGAATCTCAGGGTTGTGAGTTCAAGCCTCACAATGGGCTCTGTGGCAGGTGTGAAGCCTGCTTAGAATTCAAAAATAAAAAGTATGTCATATCTATAACTATTACATTGTGAATAATGAAAAAAATTGAAGAAACATTCTTTCAACGTTTGAAAACTCTTACCTTGTTCAGCAAAGAAGTTACTGACACCATTGACTAATATTAAAGTGAGTTCCAATATAATCTTCATTGGTTTATTTTTGTCTTACCATAAACAAAATTATCCACCAACATTCGTGTTGCAACCATATTCATTCATCAGTTACAACCTTAATTTGGCTACAAATAAAACAGTTCAGCAAAAATCAAAAACATCATTATGTGGGAATCGATTGACTATATGGAATTTACAAAAAAGAGTATTGTATATTTTATAATTTTTATGTGGTACAGTGTATATTCTCTGCATCAGCAAAGTTTATAATACACTATTTTTCATGAGCAAGTTGTTACATATTTGCCAATGCAGCACTGCTCAGGATAATTGTTTACAGTGCAAATTCCCAGGTCTCAATGCCTCAGATTCTAAATCTGTGGATCTGGGCTAAGGCCCAGCAATCTCTCTTTTAAACAATCTTTTTCTACAGTGGAAGAAAGAAAAGTACACAAAATGAAATACGTTGTTTGAGCTGAGAAAAGCACCAGCAGATGTTTCCTTTAAGAAGAAACCTACAGATATTCCTTTTGAGTATCACATTCTCTCTTTCAGGAGGGAAAACTATCTATGGTCATGATTCTGCATGGGGTATTATACAAAGAAAATCTATTTTGTAAATTAAAACTATAACCTTCTCTTCAAAAACTACTTACTATTCCTAAATTCCTAAATTATTCATTTAACATTATCACGTAGTCAAAACCAGTGTGGAAATAAGAAGCCATTTCAGAATTATCCATGAACTATGGAGGTCAGTTATAGTTTTTCTTTATTCTAGAAAACTAATACTATTGAAAATTGTCTTCAACCATAAGGTGAATATTTGGCTCATGAAATGTTGCACTTAAGCGTTTCCTACTCAGAATACCAAACTGTAACTTGCACCATTAAAATGTATAAAGTCTATCTTTCTGACACCCCCTTTAATATTTTATAAAAATTTCCAGCCCATACTAAACAAACACTTTGAAACTCTTTCTCCTGGGTTGATGACATAACATTTATCATATGACCATCTAAATGTCTTTATCCATAGACATGGGTTTTGAAAACAGTTTTAAGCCAAACAACTAGGTATTGCTGGTGAGAAGCCATTAGACCTTCAGTTACTGATTCTATTCAACTCTATTAATCACTTTTAGTGTATTCACACCCAGCCCATTGTGATACTCTGTTTTTATTGTTCAATAGTTACCTTCATATAAACCTTAAGAGAAGAATAGCAAGCCTGCCCAGAAAGGCCAGCTGAAACATGAAAATGAATCAAGAAAAGTATTCAATTATCGGAATTCTTAGTACAAAGAAATGTACTGTAACTCATTATTTGAGTGAATACAAACTTATCTCCTCACCTCCCCCCAAAGTAAACAATACTATCGATGACACTTCCATAACCAATTTTGTATATTCAGTGTCCCCAAGCATTGTGTATTGGGACATACCCAAGTTATTTCGTTGGGCTATGACATAGTGGCCTCGATATGATTCGCTGTAGCTACCTTTAAAAGGCCATATTTTCACATTTTGTAGCATATTTAAAAGTGAAAAGAAAATTTCTGTATCAATTGCAAGAGAGAAATGACTGATTTCAGACAACATTAAGCAGATCCTATTTCCTAGACATCTTCACTTCTGGGAGCCTGTGGAAATCAAAATATGATGAATCTTCATATAGTGGAAGCCAAGCAGGTTCATCACTTTATCTGTCCTTAATATCTAATTCAAAAGTAACCAGCTACATTCACAGCAGGACTTACAAGATAAATTAATTCAAAGCCCTTAGCAACCTTACAATAACTAGAATTAAACTTTCCTTGTCAGGAGCTTAACTATGGTAAAAATTTAAATTAAAAATGTCTTTCTGAAAGTTTTGAAATTAATAAACCCAATTCATTTGTGACACTAGAGACAATTTAAGTTTCGCAATTAAATAAGCAAAGGAAAAATCATTTGAAATATTTTTTGAACGTCTTAAAAGTTAAAACATCATGTTTAAAATGAAAACTCTTGGGCTTTCCACTTTTGATGAGTTGTGAGCATCTCGGTCATAATATTACTATACTTCCCATCTTTAAATTTTTACTATAATGAAAATAATGCTTCCTATATTTGTTTAGCCACAAATTATTTAAGACACAATTAAGCATGAAGTATAGCTAAACATTTTCAAGCGGATGATTATTTGGAGCTTTAAATTACACATATTTAGAAAGCAAGATTGTTTTCTTTACTCCTAGAAATTGATGGGTCACTTCTCCTAATTACTTACAGTATAAGTACAAAGAAAAATCATCAAAATAATTTGCTAATGTGAACTTTCCTTTGGTTTTATTCTCTGATTTACAAAAGAAAGGACCCTTTACTGGAAATCCAGGCATACAGAAAGCTCATCATGTATTACAACTGATTAAAACACAATTTTTGAATGTACATTATCCAATGTTATATTTTTCACCTGATAAGAGATGTAAGTTTTTTTCAAGTCATTGTTTGCCTAATGTTCAGGACATATTTTCAGAATTTTGTTTAAAATATTTTTTGGATCAAATGAAGGTGTCTTTCCTATTCTTACTACTGCCAAGCCTATGATTTACACACAGTTTAATTATTCAGATGTTTATTATGTTCTACATAATGAAATTTGGACCCTCATATTTTCTTCCTACATGCTCGATGCAGGCTGCAATTATAGCCACAGATATCTGTTTATTTGATGAATTTTGCTTCTTCTGCATAGTTTGATAAATATGGAAATAAGTCAAAACCTACTTTATATACAGTAATTAAAGTGAAAAATCTAGTCATGATGCAAATCCTTAATTGGACTCCAGGAGAGATATGCAGAATTTCTCTTTAATAATATGGGATGACTAGGGACAGAAAAACAAAGCACACTAAAATATGGTTTAGAAGCACAATTAATCACAAAACAGAAAACAACCAATTTAGCATAGCTCATTCAGTGACTCTCATGGCTCAGGTAATGTTCTTTTAATCATCCGGCTCTAATATTAAGGTTGTGTCATGTGCATCTGAAATAAAATACAATATATAGGCTGATCTTCAGTGTGAAACGTGTTCTCTGGTCTAATTTGTAAACAGAGCCCTTTCGTAATAAAATGCTTACACTACTTAATGACATGTAAGTGAATGATCAAAGCAGTACAAAATGGTTTCAACTGTATTCTTTAAATATATTAATTCTTAGGCAAAAATAAATAAATAAATAAGCCTCCAGAGCTCATGATAATTTGTTAGTTCTTGTGGGGATTTTGTTTGGTCCTAATAAAGTAGAAACAACTAGCCAAGAGATGTTTTAGGCTTATGACAACATAAAGGATATACTTGTTAAACAAAATTAAATTAATGTACCCTGAGATAGTGCAGATGAGGCTGGAAAACAAATCGTAACAACATCTAAGTAATCTAAGACCATAAGTGTTTTCATGTGCAATACATGCATTTTTATAATCAGCTAAAAATTAGCCATCGCTGTCCCCTAATTTGATTGGAAAGATATTATTCTCTATATAGGATTTTGTAATATCTCATCAAGGAAATAATTATATGAGTAGGCTTAACCAGAAAAAAAAAAACTGGATTTATTGTGCTACTTTGTTTAAACAGAAATCCCATTATTCTGTTCTTCTGTAGAAATTATCTTAGTACCATACTAAGCAAATGAGAGTAGTGCTTTCAAATTTGGAAATGGTCCCTTTCCAAAGTTCTACTGAATTGCCTATGTATACCACAAATGCCCTGATGTTTGTGTCCTGAGAAGAGCCAAAAAAGAGGCTTCATAGGCACTCAATGATATTATCACAAGGATCATTTTTCTGTTCCCCAGATGTGTCCATCAGGAGAGACCATGACTGCAGCCTTCATGCTGAGAGCAGCTGAAATCAGAGAGGCTTGATGTCCAATATTCAAATTACTGCAAAACTCTTTCTAACCCAGGATGGCTACCTTCCCAAACAGATGAAAGAGACCAAAGACAATTGAGTTTAGATGGAGTCTTCTTCTGGTTTCTTGAGATGACCTGACATTCTCTATGAGGCACCTGCCGTAAAACTTAAAGACTTCAGGGAGGCTGCCCTTTGATGTCTTTTAATGACAGCTGGCCAGCCTTTTATGTTGTACTGGGGCACACGTTTTAGTTTGCAAACTGAAGCACAGTTTAATAGCAAACAATTTCTACACCCAATCAAGGCAAAATTGATGATGCATCAGAACACATATGTACAATCAAAAAGTGGAAAGTGTATTTTGCTTTTACAAAATTAAACTTACAATTAAATGTGGAATTTAATTGTAATTGACCTGATATTATAAATGGATTTATTGTGTAAATTTCACATTGGCCAGTATTTTTTTCTTATACTATAATAATATCTTAATCCTGTCATATAAATACATCAGATTTAGAAGTAAATGTACTATATTTAACTACTATGTACTCAATACATTTTCAGAAATATTGAAAAGGTGGAAATGCATTTCCTTATGTACTGAATCTTTGGTCCTCCACTTTCCATTATAATTAAACCTTTACCTCTGACTAAAAGATTGTTTACACTCTTTAATTTCTCTTTAATTTCCCATTTCTAATGTTCCTAAGCTCAAATTCTGGCAATACTAGTTGTAGAACAAATGCAATCAATCCTTCCCCACACCCTCAGACAAAATAATGATTTAGTCTTTTCTGAGTTCAAATTAAATGTCATTGTGTACCTGGACTTTTCCTATGGTTCTCATAAGAAGAAAAAGACCAGAAAATAATACCTTTTCAGTAGCCCCGGAAGGCAAATTTCTAGCTACATTAGATAGATGATTTTAGATTACCTCAATCTATTTTCTATTTTCATTTTATCAGGTAAAAATAAAACTCCCATCCATTGGAAACTTGTATCTACATTATTTAGGTAGTAATCAAATAATACAGGGTAATTACTTGGTCATTAGTCCTTTAATTCATTTTCTATTTCAAACCAAAATTATTTTATTGGTCTCATGTTATAGAAATTGCTTCATTACTAAGAAAATCTAACATAGGTTTAATTTTAAACTGTGTCATGTGGAATTGATTTTTTATTCCATAATATTTGCAATATGATAGCTTTTTCTTATCACGACAAAATCATGTCCCCTAAAGCTAAAAAAAAAAAAAATTCCTGAAAATTTTAGCTTACAGTGGTGTACTCTTATAGAGAGATATTTATTTGGGAGACTATTACAAATATTTATAGATTTACATTTCACTAGCAGCTTTTTTTTCATCTATCATAAAAATCCTGAATGTTCCACTCTATCTACCAGAGTGGTTTGTGTTATTGGTTGTTATGCAACAGCTATTTCCTAAGTGCCTATGTGATGCACAGACCCATGCTAGTTGTAGGATTTTAAATTTTTTAAAAGCTAAAATCATACCCCCCTTTTAAACGTTTAACAGATTATTGCCATCATTGTAAAACAAGAAGGAGGAGGAGGAGAAAAAGAAGGAGGAGGAAAAGAAGGAGAAGAAGAAGGGAGGGAAGGAAGGAAGGAAGGAAGGAAGGAAGGAAGGAAAAAAGGAAGGAAAAAAGGAAGGAAGGAAGGAAGGAAGGAAGGAAGGAAGGAAGGAAAGGGAAGGAAATGAAGGGAGAAAAGGAGGCAGAGAGGAAGAAAAGGAAAGAAATTAATAAAACAAGGTTTCCTGTTGTTTGAAAACAATACTGACACTACAATGTAGAAACAACCTCAGCTTTCCCATTGGAAATACATAGACTTAATTGCATGTTATAAAGCCATTTTTGATCCTGTGAGGCCTCAAAAAAAATGCCTGTAACTTTTTTTTCTCTCTAAATAATTTATGGAAAGATGAACACACCAGGTATCTTCAATTCTACATGTGTCATTTTTAAGAAAAAAATGTAGATGATTTATCTCATATTCCTTTATCGTTTAAAATATCTTAGAGCTTTTAAATTTCTAAAAGGGAATAAGAAAACAATATAACATATAGTTAACATATAAAACTTTTGGCTCAACTTGTTACCTGTCAATCATAACCAACAAAATAGCTTTTACTTCTCTAACAAGTTAGAAATGCATATGAGAACACCAACTTTTAAAAAACACAAATACACACACTCCACAAAATGTGATATCATAGGATTCTCATAGTTTCATGATCTGACAATAAAAATTACTCTTTTTCTCTGAAAGCATGTGTTTGCAAAAAGCAAAGCATGTGTGTGGTTCTACATTCTTCCCTACCATCCCCCCACCACCCACAATTTGTGTACTTAGGAAGAAACCTGTTAATCATTTCATCAATTTCAAAAGCTGTGCTGTGGGCAAAACTGAATTCCACTGTCACTTCTCTTCAAAATGTTTCATGTTTTGAAAGTGAAGTCCAATTCATATAGTACCAAAAACCTGGGTTAATACTTTTCAACATTTCTATTTTTCATATTTTATCATATGAGCATATGAGTTAGAGGGGGAAAAAAAGCCAATTCATTTGTTCATCACAGGATTGCAGTTCTACTGTGAGAGATGATTCCCTTTTGAAGAGATGCACTGTTGAAACTGGCAATATCTGTTAAGAATCCTAAATCTTGTGCAGGCTGTTTTCTGAAATGTTCACCACCCAAGTATGATAATCGAGGCAGTGTGTCCCCTCCTCAAAAAAAAAAAAAAAAAAAAAAAAAAAGTTAAGTCTATCGTTCTGAGAGAAGAATAAATTCAAGCCACATTATTTCAATTGTTATTTCAGGGAGGAAAAAAAAAAGCATATTTCACAGGCTAAAGATGTCCTTATAAAATATGTTGCTATGCAACTAATTTAAGTTTATTATTTGAAGATATAATATACATGTTATATGAAATGATTAAGATGTCTTCCTCTGGACCTACAACCCAACAAGGATATGTGTCCTCCTGTACTCATAAATCTGCTCTTGAGGGAATAATGATAAAACTAGCAAACCTCCCGCAGCACTTGCTGTGTGCCAAATACTGTGCTAAGAGAGTAAAACATTTCATCCTTGCTGATTCTCACACAGCTCATTTTAACTTTGCACAATAAGTGGAAATAATTACCCATGTATTACAGAAGCATTGGCCATATATTCCAAATATGCCCATATATTAGGTACCTTACCCTAGGTCACACAATCAGTATGCAAAAGCACCTCCATGGTAGCTCTTACTTGGCTTCCTGGGTGACAGAAACAGACATAACCTTCTAAGTAGCCCTGCAGGCAACTAGACTTTTCTAGCTTCAACATCCTAAGGAAGGGATACAGGATACAGACCTTGCCATGAAAGAGAGGGGGAGAGTTAGAAAGAGGTGGCCAGTGAAATCAGAATGAGGAACAACTAGTTCCCCAGTCAGTCAGATGGCCTGGGAATGAGAGCCACCTTTTTTCTAAACATTTTTTTCAGCTATACTCTACCCCCCAAGGTGGAGCTTGAACTCACGACCTGGAGATCAAGAGCGGCATGCTCTACAGGCTGCGCCAGCCAGGCACCCCAGAGAACCGCCCTTCCTAAAGGGAAATGATCATAGAGTTTGCAACTCTTCCTGCATGATTTAAGAACCTCACTTCTCCAACCATGAGGAAATGCCGAGTAAAGAGAGTACACGACATGGGTCACCAAACAGAGATGAACACTGAAAGTTTGGCCCAAGTTGGTGTGAAATCCAAAGGCGGGGGGGGGGGGGGGGGGAAGGGGGGCCACAGGAGAAGCTGGAGCAGCATGAACAAGCAGCAGGAGAGTAGTGGACGCCCAGAGTGACAACTGCACGGCAGGCATTCCGTAAGGGGAACAAACCCATTCAACAAAGGAAAGGAGAGGCCACCAAACTTGTCGTGATTTTCACTGAGAGCAACAAAGCCTGGCTCACTGAACATTAGTCTAAAGGGGTGCAAGTCTATAATACCTGTCCTCAAAAACCATAGGTGAGCAGATGAGGACCAAAGGAACCAGAGGGATATGACTACAGCTGATTTGAGAGAGCAGAAGGCCACAGCTTAGTCACCATCAGAAACGTTTACCCACTCTCCATGCAAGAACCGGTCATGTGGTCAAAGAAAGGGTTGCCCTGGCCCAGTCTACAGTGAATTGCAACATTTGATTTCATATTTAGTAAATGGAGTCAAGAGTTTTTCCACAGAGCCCTTAGAGTGTTCTCCAGACAATCTGGTTTTAATTACAAGTTTAAGACTCTTAATAGGAGTGTGTCATGTTCTAAGAGCTAAATACAACTGGATCCTAACAAGACACTGGACAGATGTGCAGAGATAATATGACCCAGTTTGCCTATTTCTCTCAGACTGATGGGGAAGGGTGAAAGAGGCCGAACAGTGCTAAGACCCTTATAGATGTCTTGTAGATTAATTGCCAAGTTGATTCTTTCAGTTTATCCTCCGCTAAGGATCAGAGTACTTGCGTATGTGCTGTAAGATACAGCTGTAACAGGGAGAGGGTGCTTATACCAACTAAGGCAACGATTTGCGCAGTATTGACTGAGCTTGATATTTTTTGAGCACTTTCCTTTTCCCATCTCCGTCCTGTCTTTGTTCTTCTTCTTCACTTTTCCCTTTGTCAGGCCCTTTTGTTTTTCTTACTTACCCCTAAGGATCTCTCTCCTCTTGACATAGCTCATGTTAGCCTGACACCCTCCCTCCCTGCTCACCTGTGTCGATCAAAATCTAAGATTTTAAAATTGAGTGATGCCACGTAGCCCGTTAAAGTAAAATATATGTTTTTCTCTTTCTTCTCCTCTGAAATGCTTTTAAGCTACTTTTTTGTTGTATAATTTATATATTTTTAAAAACTCTACGTGTATGTGGGAAAGGATTTCATCTTTTCTTTCCAGTTCAAATGTACATATAGAGGTATTTAGTATATGCCCTGAACAGAAGTTAGCTCATTTGAAAATCTATTTGAACCCTATCTAATTATAGCATAAGATATTACAATATAAAGTATCTTTCCCTCTATACACAGCCTTCTGTTTTAGAAAAAGCTAAATGATCGAAGTTAATACAAATAAAAAGCATCATCACTTTAAAATTCATTGTATTTTCATTCGCCTCCCATGTAGTCCTCATTATCTCCTTTTAGTTGGTGCCTGTAGCCCTGTACTCAATTTTCCAATTTTCATGAAGGAATTTTTATTTCTTTCAATTACATATGTTCCTAATATTTCAGTTGCCCCCAACTTTTTTCCAACAAAGGGCCAAAAGTCATAGTTTTGCTTTGTTATTTTTGCCACAATCAACATTATACCTAATGTCCTTTGTCTAAATGGTTCTTCATTATCCCCCATGTCTTTGTGGTTGTGGTTTTTTGCATTATATTTTTCCTAGTATTGCAACTCTAGTTTCTTGAATATCTGATGTGTTGATATTATTTTCTGAGACGCTTATTATTTCTGGCACTCTACCCAGAGTAAACAATGTATATTCCATTATTTTCTTAATTGCCTTTACACTATTTTTAGGAAGGTTTGAATAATCAGATGACTATAATGCATGACTCTGAACTTCTTTTCTGACTGACCAGGGCAGATCAGTATAAATATAGAAACTGTATATGGGAAACTGTATTTCCCATTAGTGGGAAAAAAATATTTCAGATTGTTTTTAAGTTCAAGAAAAATGAGTCAAAATATATGTTTAGATACAACCCCAAAAAGTCATGATTTATCCTAGTCAATGAAATAGCATATTTTAAATATAAAACTTGGAGAATTTGGAATTCTTATGAAATGAATCTTAAATTCTGGTCCTCGTCATTATTTTATTTTGTTGTACTGCCTTCAGAGTAGAAATAGCCAACCAGGAAATGAAATTTATAAAAGGTTATCATTTGTGGTTCTTATTTTGATTTTTCCCTAGGTGGGCCAGAAAAAAGAAATGGAAAATATTTTAGGAACTAAATGAAGCCTATATATACCATTTGAAAAACAAAAACATGTATCAAGCACATATAATACTCCTTCTGTACGTTTAAAATTTTTTACATGTAACATCTGGTATTTTAACATGGCCTTGAAATTCAGAAAGTAAAAACTTTAAGTGATTTCCGCCCATTTCTAGAAGGGAAGGTGGGTTGAAAGGAGAAATCATAATCACGAATAAAGGAGAAAGTTTATGCAAGATGGTTTGTAATTATCTAACCTGGAATCAGGACAAAATCGTAAAGTGTAACACCTTATTCTTGTCAAAAAGTTCATGGAAATGTACTCATTAATAAAAAAGTATTGGTTTATATATAATTTGAATGTCAGACTGGAAATTAAATTCCAGATTTCATCCAAGAGGAAAACCTATGCAAAAAAAGAAAAAAAAAAAAAAAAATATATATATATATATATATATATATATATATATATAATTACAGCCACAAGGATTTAAGAAAAGACGGTGCTCCATCTGATTGTATTAAACATGTATTTTTCTGCTCCAGCTCCTGAAACAGCACAGCCAGTGTCCTCCAGCAGCCTCAGGTGTGCTCTTTGAATTATGGCAAAAGTCACATTTCCAACACACCCAGACGGCAGTTCCAAAACCCAAACCTGAAGGCAATCACAGCTGACTACAGTAAATTCAAAGGTGACGAGGACAGAGGGTGAGAGATCCATGTTACAAAATAAGAGCAACTTCCCTCAACCAGAACCAGCGTCTCGACAACAGCCTGGCTTTCAAAACTGTAGATATTATTAGATTGAAGGTATTGATTCCCAGGGCAAACATGTCCACCATCAGGAGGCTAATGTTTCACTGAGAAACAGCAGAAACAACTTCTCCATGAAGTTGTTTTTGACAAATGCCATGATATAATGGATTATCTTAACACATTGATGCTTACTTATTTGGGCGGAGGAGGCCCTGAAACACAGCTAGTTAGATACCGTAATATGTAATATTTTAAATACTCGGCTAATGTTAGAAGTAATTAAGATAGCTCCATGTCTCTAGAGGAGATTTTAGAGAAACAATCTTTCCAGGCAAGCTTAAGGAGTCAGGAATCTGTTTTGAACAGGCATTGTTAGGTGTTCTGAATACAGAGACGTCACCCTCCTGCTGTTTGAAACTGCATCAACTGGAAAACCTGCGAAAGAAGTTGCCAATGCTACCCAAAGTGGCCAGCATACTGGTGAAAGGCTGGCCTTGAGCCAAAAACTTTTAAAGTCACACACACCCAATTTCTGATGGTACGGTTTTGTTTGAATTATTATGGGAAGCTTAACGTATAAATAATTATGAGAACCATTTCCATAAACTCCATGCACAGCATTTTCATTCCTGGGATTGGAAATAGATATGACTAGAAGCTCTTCCCTCTGTCTTTAAAATTCAGATTCTTAGGGTGGTTGCCAAATCCCATGGTTAGGTTTACATAATGAGAAATAAAATATACACACTGAAAATAATCAATGAGAGAAAGGTGCCTTTTAGACTTTGTTTTAACATGACTATGGGTGAATTCTCATTTTTCATATTATTTTAAATGAAGACCTCACAAGAACACTGTCTCCACCTGCTTCTTTTTACTTCGTAGGAAATGATAACAAAACCAAGATATGTAAGTGACATCTCTCTATCTCTTAAATGTATCTCTATATAAAATGGTATCGCAGGATGCCTGAGTGGCTCAGTTGGTTGAGTGTCTGACTTCGGCTCAGGTCATGATCTCAGGGTTCCCGAGTTCGAGCCTCACGTTGGGCTTGCTGCTGTCAGCATGAGGGGTCTGCTTCGGGTCCTCTGACCCCCTCTCTCTGCCCCTCCCCTGCTTGTGTGCTCTCTCTTTCAAAAAAAAAATAATAAATATTTAAATGAATAAATAAATAAATAAATAAATAAATAATAGTATCTCTATGATTTAATGATTTTTGTTTAAAACATTAGTGAGCTGTTTACAAAGATTGGAATCTAAATGAAGACTTGCTGTTGAGACTATAAAAACCAAACCTAAATGTTTGTAAGATTTTAAGTTGATAAAGGTATAAATTCATACATTAGCCTTCTGTAGCAGGGATGCTCAAAAGAGGAATGAATTTGAAAATGTTAAAAAAGGATGAAAAAGAGGTAAGATTCATGATGCCATGAAGGAAACCCAAAAGGGCAATTCGTAGTTCACTCCCAGTACAGGGAGATGAAATAGACAAAGAGATTTTCTTTTTTTCAAATTTTTAAATTCTAGTTAGTTAACATGGAGAGTTCTTGATATAAGTGAGAAATAAAATTTTAAAAAAAGAGGGCAGTAAAGGCTTTATTTACTTTACCGCAATTACCCATTACCATAAAATATTGCCCATGCCACCAGTACAAAGATACATTTACCAAAGTCCACAAAACATTTCATATTCTGCAGGTATTAGAATTATCTACAAACTCCAATATTCTCAAAAGCATTATTTTTTAAAAAGAAAAGTTTCAACCATAATTGATTAGCCTTTATATTCACCTTCCCCCCCCCCCCAAATTTACATCTTTTTGCCAGACATACTAAATCTCTTTTCCAGGCTTATTAAATCTCTTTCGTGCTAATGTACTCACTTCCTACAATTTGCACTACATTACCCCAAATTTGTCCTCACTCTGCAGAAGTGCTTTATGAAGACTCTCATTGTTTGCCAAGAAATTAACTCTCAAGAACAGGCAGAGGTTCCTATACAAGTGCTAATGAGCACTTGGCTCCCCCACAGCAGCCACGGCAGCCCCCACAATAGTGTTAAGTATTTAACACCTTTAGGGAAGCCTCCGGGGTTGAGGACAAAGCCTCAGAGGAGGATGTTCTAACCCCCAGCTCCAACGGTTCTCAAACTCTGCCACGTTTGGCAGATTTCAGAATTGTGCCAGGCACCTCCTACAATATAGATGTGGGAGCCTTTCTACCAAAGATACTGATGCTCCGGAGGCCCAGGAATCTGCATTTTTGTGAGACCATCCCCCATCTGTAGTTCTAATGCCGCTAGTTCATGGA
Source organism: Panthera leo (assembly GCF_018350215.1). Lineage (NCBI taxonomy): Eukaryota > Metazoa > Chordata > Mammalia > Carnivora > Felidae > Panthera > Panthera leo. Next base: position 116,355,708 of record NC_056687.1, on the reverse strand, counting down.
TAAGGTTTACTGTGCAAGTTTCTGCTTGCAGTGCTGACACGAGTATTAACGGGATCCCCCTTTTATTCTCTATTCTTGTTTGAACAGAGAACAGACCGTCACCGACACTGGACCCAGCACGATAGTCACTCACGTGGACCCACATTTTGAAGCAGCCCTATGCTACACTATCTTTAAGGACAGAAAGTGGTCTTTACCGATCTTCAGATCACTCTGTCACAATTGTACCCATTCATTTGACAACTATTTTTGAATGCCTACTACCTGCCAGGTGTTGACCTAGGTGCTGGGACACAGTAGCAAACAAGACATGCAGATTATATGCTGTAAGAGTGGGGAGAGTCAGATAATAAACAGGGGAGCAGTACATGCACAAAGAGAACGTCAGAAAATGCTAGGACAAAACTGAGACAGGAACTGATCCGGAGAGTACCTGTGGGTGGAGAGAAAACAGACGGGGTGGTCAGGGAAGGCCTGGCTGAAGAGGTGACCTCGAGGGCAAAGAACCAGAAGCATAGGCTCTTGATGCACATGAAAAACAGAATGTAAGTCAGGGTGGCTGATGGTAGGATGGGATAAGATGAGGTCAGAAAAATAATCTTTGTCATAATGACATAATGAACTGGGTACAGCTGTAAACCCTTTACATACATTCGTTCATTTCATGTTTATATCATTTCATGAAGAAAGTACTATTCTACCCATTTTGCAGATGAGGAAACAGAAATCTGGAGATTTCAGTAACTCGGCCAAAGACCCACGAGTAGCAAGCGACGGAGCGAGGGTACCAAGCCAGGCAATCTGGTTCCAAAGTCCGTGCTCTCGAAACATCTCTCAATGATGGCTATAATGACTGTAGTAGTGATCATCATAATAATCAATATCAGCTCATATGAGTGTTCATTATGACACTCTTTTCAAATTATGTTTCAGGTGTACTCTCATCTCATCCTCACGAAGACCTTTGGAGAGAGACCCTAGTATTTTCCCTATTTTACTTATGAGAAAACCTGAGTCACAAAGAGGGGCTTATCACTTGCACATGGTTACAAGTCAGCAAGCGTTAGAGCAGGAATAGATTTCACTGACTCTTGCAGATCATGAAAGGCCCTACTGAATTACAAAATTTTGGCCTTTTCTACAAACATTTTTTTGCTCTTAAAGAGTCCAAAGGATTTTCCAACAGTTTTCTGGGCTTTAATATATCTTTAAAATGGACTTTTAATATTAACTTTGGAACTTCTTGTTTTTAATGTTTACTTATATATTTTGAGAGCGAGATAGAGAGAAGGGGAGGGGAGGGGCAGAGAGAGGGAAAGAGAGACTCCCAAGCAGGCTGCACATCTAGCACAGAGCCTGACAAGAGGCTCGATCTCATGACCATAAGATCATGACCTGAGATCATGACCTGAGCTGAAGCCAAGAGTACCACACTTAACCAACTGAACCACCCAGGCACCCCAACTTTGGAATCTCTTCAATACCACTCAAGAGTCTTTTTTCAACATCTAAATTCCTTTCTCCTAAATTATCACACATTATGGGCTTCTTATATTTCCCTGACACATTTCCACATTTCTGTGCCTTCTAATTTTGCTTTTGCTTTCACTTTGTCACTTAACTATGCACGGTTTGTGTCACTTCCTTTTCATTTACAAAGACCAGATATTTAGGATTCTATGTCTTATTATTTTTTAACATCTATTTATTTATTTTTATTTTTTTAAGTTGTATTTATTTATTTTTAGAGAGAGAGAGAGCATGAACAGGGGAGGAGCAGAGAGACGGAGAGAGAATCCCAGGCAGGCTCCACACTGTCAGTGCAGAGCCCAACGCAGGGCTTGAACTCACAAACTGTGAGATCATGACCTGAGCCAAAGTCAAGAGTTGGAGCCTTAACCGACTGAGCCACCCAGGCACACCAAATGTTTATTTTTGAGAGAACGAGAGAGAGAGAGAGAGAGAGAGAGAGAGAGAGAAACATATGTGCGTGTGAGCAGGGGAGGGGCAGAGAGAGAAAAAAAAAAATGATCCGAAGTGGGCTCTGGGCTGACAGCAGAGAGCCTGATGCGGGGCTCCAGCTCACCAACCATGAGATTATGACCTGAGCTGAACTCGTATGCCCAACCAACTGAGACGCCCAGGCACCCCAGGATTCTACGTTTTAAATTAAATATTTATTGAAACCCTGCCTTCTAAAGTCTCCAAGTACACAGCCGCGGAGGGACACATAGCTGTGTTTCTCTAAATACAAGGCATGATGCAAAAAGTGTCCCTAGACTTACGTGCATTATTTTATCAGCCTACAAAGCTCATCCCCACACTCCCACACCATCATCACAAAGAACACCACTTTCACCACACAAAAACCACGGTACTTATTTCTCCCTTTTGAAGTTATTCTTAAAATCGTTCTAAAATGAACATCATCTATGTAAAATGCTGGGGCTGAGAGCCACAGTAGTGAGCCCCCCACTCTTGAAGGAAGAGCTTCAAAAATGGTTGGAAAGCACAGTAAATAGAATTGGTCTGTGTGTGCTAATTCCAGAATTCTTGCAGAGCTGATGATTTTCCAAAGCTATTTGCTCAGAAAACACATCTCATTGTCTCTTTAGCTTTCTCATTACTGTTGCACAAATAATAATCAATTTGAAGCTCAGAGAGGTTAAGTGCCTTGCTCTAAGTCACACAAATCAAATGGTAAATACTAGAAATAATCAAAGAAATGGAAGAGAAGAACAGGACGTCATCTTCATAAGGCAGAGATGGCCATCTGGAAATCTATCAGATCACACCAACGTCGGAGGAAATACAACCAGAGAACAATTCCAAAAAACAAAGTGGAAGCAGACCACACTTAATCTAATCAAAATCTAGCAAGGGTGCTGGAGAAATCATTCAGCTTTAGACTTCCAAAGATCGTTAGTTGTCAAATTAGATAGAAAATGAAAGAAGAAATTGCCTTTTGCTGAGACCAACTGCTAAATTTGGTCAATTTTGTTGTTTATCAGTGCATAAAGTCCTTGCGCTTCCCATGTGACAAATCTGAAGAAGAAGGAAAAAAAAAAAAAAACACTTGCTGCAATCAGGTGAAGTAGGTTATTAATGGTTCTGAACAGATACACAGGATTGCCTCATCCTGAGGCAATTAAGGCTGGGAAGAAAGCGTGTTTAAAATCTCTGAGGATAGACTATCATGGAACAGGTGGTCTTCCTACAATTGTCATTGTATAATTCTGAATTGTTTGGTATATTTCTTCTTTTTAACAAATCACTCATGAATTCAGAGGTCTTCCTTTCTTTTTAATCCCAGCTGAATGACAAATCACCCGAAGAAAGCTGGAGATTTTAGAAAGGCAAAATCGAAGCAAAAAATAAAGCATCATAACACTTAATACTATCATGCATAAGGGGCGCCTGGGTGGCACAGTCGGTTAAGCGTCCGACTTCAGCCAGGTCGCGATCTCGCGGTCCGTGAGTTCGAGCCCCGCGTCGGGCTCTGGGCTGATGGCTCAGAGCCTGGAGCCTGCTTCTGATTCTGTGCCTCCCTCTCTCTCTGACCCTCCCCCGTTCATGCTCTGTGTCTCTCTCTGTCCCAAAAATAAATAAAAAACGTTGAAAAAAAATTTTAAATAAAAAATACTATCAGGCATAGTATGAATTGCATGAATATTGATACAAACCAATTAAAGGGAAAACATAAATCAGATAAAACCAAAACTTGCAGGTGACTTTTGCCAGTTGGATCCCTGAATCACCTTGACCCTAGCAACTCAGTCTAATATTACTTGCCTGTCAAAACTGCAAAGTACAGAACGTGCAAATTACTGAGGTCATAGTTCTTGGGAGGGAAAACCTACTTTTCCAAATACAAAGATATAGGTAAATAAAATTCGATTCAATGCCCAAGTTACTATTCAAATGACTTTTCTTCCAGGAATCTAGCATTAACTATCTCCCTTCCATACACACATACACACTAGCACAAGATTAGATCAGATAGCCCTAAGTGCTCTCATAAAGTGTCCTACACTCCCCCTAGCCTAGTAGAAGTCACACATTGTCATTGCTTGTACAACTTACTGTCTTTCCTTGTATCAGCGTGGATTCAGCCTCAAGTAATTGAAAACCACATAAAATGACTTAAACAATAAAGATACTTATTCTCTCCTTAACATGAAGATAGGAGATGGAGTGGATCAACATGGCCATCAAAGGACCAACTTCTTTTTCTCCTTACTCCCTGTCACCCCCAGCTCATCAGCTACTCCCCTCATGGTCACCAGATGGCTACAGCATTCCTCCAGATATACCTAGGGTGGACTCTGGTTGAGTCAGCTATGTACTGAATGGATAACTTATGTCCTGGTTTGTCTGTGGAAATTCCTTCCTACACCTGCTGTCTGGGCATAACCACTTCTAGTATCCCCTTTCATGTTCAAAAGTGTCTCTGTGTGGATGAGAAATTAGATCACTCTCTTGGATGTTCTGGGGCAAGTTTCTTCAATTCATTGAGCCTCCTTTTCTTTATAAATGAAGATGAGTGGTGTCAGGGTGGCTCAGTGGATTGAGTGTCCGACTGGCTCAGGTCATGATTTCACAGATGGTGAGTTCGAGCCCTGCATCAGGCTCTCTGCTGTCAGCACAGAGCCCGCTTAGGATCCTCTGTCCCTCTGTCTCTCTGCTCCTCCCCCGCTGGAGCTCTAGCTTACTCAAAAGTAAATCAATAAGCTTTAAAGAAAAGATAAATAAATAGAAATAAATGAAGATGACACCTCTTGAATGAGGTACATGTGAGTGAGCATTAAATGAGATAGTTTATGTAAAGTGCCCAACATCTGGTTGATCCTGAGTGGATAACAGCTCTTTAGATAAGCTGCCTTGATGTTGAAGATGAACTGGGAGGTGGGAAGTTAGGTAGTTAGAGAATACTAAAATGATTCAAGTGACAAGAAACAAAGGAGTAAAAAGGAAGAAAGAAACTAGGAGCAAGCTTCAATGGGAGGACTTAAAGACAAATTGGACATGGGCCTAAAAGGGGAAGAAGAATGAAAAGAAAACTCCTTGATTGGGAACCTGAAAACTGGTGGTCCTATTAAACAAAATTTGAAATAGACTTGAAGGAGGGGGAAGAGGACAGATAGAGGAGATCTGAAGCTCCACTTTGGACCTGTCCAATATGACAAGCCATGTTTTAAGAAATACACATCTTGGGAGGTGGGTGGGAGTTATGGGAAATGCCTATGAGGATTAAGGGGGGCACTTGTGATGATCACTGGGTGACGTATGGAAGTGTTGAATCACTATATTGCACACATGAAACTAATATTATACTGTATGCTAACTGGAATTTGAGTAAAAACACTAGATACTGCTCTTACTTCCATCAAAAGATATAATATTAATAAGTTAACAATATTAAGCAGAATAATACTAAGTTCAACTTTATTATTTAATCTTTAATTTTCCTTATTATTTGTACACTTGTGCAGTAATGTAAGTGTTTAATGTTTTAATGATGCTTCCATTAATTTGAAATAGAGTCAGGTGTTTACTAGTTCATTTTTTTCACATACATAACAATCTTTGTTTTTTCACTGGTTTTAATAACCTATAATTCAATTCACCAAACAATCTTTCCTCATTTTCTGAATATTATCCAAACATAACATTCTCTGGAAGAGGTCACTGCTTATCATAGAATGAAATAATCCCTTCCTGTTTTTTGATGCTTTTTCCCCACATCCAAATAAAATAAAGTCAATCTTCTGCCACATGGAAAACTCCAAAATACTGCCTCTGTGTGGCAGTATCTTGTGGTACTGATATCTTCCACTGATTTTATGACCCCTACTTAATTCTGTAGTCCTCAGGAAAAAGAAAAAAAAATCCCAATTAAAGTGTGCCAACAATAATAAAGACATCTTCTCCCAGTAATGAAAAAAATACCTTGGAAAAGAATTTTAACAGCATCTAGATTGTGGCACTATCATACCATCAATTAGAAAGATTTTTTTGCAGTGGAGTAGAATCACAGAGGGGAAAAAGGGGGTGAAGCAAGCTGGGGACCCAGGAGCACCCAAGCAGAATAAGTGATATGCTCAATCCCCAAAAGATCATGTAAGCCCCAGAACAGGTGTTAATGTAAATATCCCCATTCTTGGATGCCTATTAAGAAAGCTCTGCTAGGGGCACCTAGATGACTCTCATGGTTAAGTGTAGGACTTCTGATTTCCGTTTGGGTCACGATCGTGGGGTTTGGGGATCAAGCCCCACATTGGGCTCTGAGCTAGCATTGTGGAGTCTGCTTGGGATTCTCTGTCCTCTCTCCACCCTTCCCCATATTTGTACTCTCTCTCTCAAAAATAACTAAACATGTAAAAGAATATTTGGGGGGAAAAAAAAGGAAGGAAGAAAGAAAGCCACACTAAATCTCAAGCTAATAAAGAGGACAGTCTCGAGCAGCAAAGCAATTATCTTCCCAAATTTCCAGCCTCCAGAATGCAGCAACAGGGGCATCTGGGTGGCTCAGTTGGTTAAGCGTGGGACTTCCTCTCAGGTCATGATCTTGTAGTTCAGGGGCTTGAGCCCCACGTGGGGCTCTATACTGACAGCTCAGAGCCTGGAGACTATTTTTGCGCTCTCCCCTGCCCCTCTCCTGCTTGCACTCCATCTCAAAAATCAATAAATATTAAAAAAAATTTTAAAGGGATGCAGCAACAACTTTATTTTTTCTTAAGTTTATTTATTTTGGGAGAGAAAGAATGGGAAGGGTGGGGAGAAGCAGAGAGAGAGGGAGAGAGTCCCAAGCAGGCCCCATGCTGGCAGCAATCCCACAAACCATGACGTCATGCCTGAGCTGAAACCAAAAGTCAGACGTTTAGCTGACTGAGCAGTCCAGGCACCCCAAATGCAGCAACAAATTTAGATCATGTAAGGCAGATGTTGGCAAATGCCTGACTGCCTGATAGGCAAGAAGAACATCATTTTCCCAACTCAAACTATATACTCCAGACATACTTGATGGTTCATGAAAGCATGACTCGACTTTCAAAACATCAATATTATCAGCATTTACTTATTTCAGATAATAAATCATTTGCCCAGAGCTATTATAAATCTTGCAATATTTAAAGCCTTTTGTGTAATCATTAATCAAACACTGTTTTCTTCCCATATTTTCCTGGGGAGATGACTTGATTTGGAACCATTCACCTTTTTCAGTTTAAAAAGTTGTAATATAACTCATATATCATTTTTAAGCTTATTTATTTATTTTAAGAGAAACAGAGAGAGTGTGCTCAGGGATGGGGCAGAGAGAGAGGGAGAATCCCAAGCAGGCTGTGCACAGACAGCACAGAGCCCGACACGGAGCCTGAAATGAAACTTTGAGATCACGCCCTGAGCTAAAATCAAGAATTGGACACTTGACCAACTGAGCCACCCAGGTGCCCCCCAATATATCATTTTTTCATGTTTATTTATTTTGAGAGAGACAGCGAGAGAGTGCAAGCAGGGGAGGGGCAGAGAGAGAGGGAGGGAGGGAGAATCCCAAACAGGCTCTGCATTGTCAGCTCAGAGCCCAACACTGGGCTGGAACCCACAAACTGCAAGATCATGACCTAAGCCAAAATCAAGAGTCAGACACTTAACTGACTGAGCCACCCAGACGTCCCCCAATGTATCATTTTTAAAGGCAAAATTTTACTAATTTGTCCCATTATTACAAAATGAGTTAAAATAAAATGCAAGGCAATCAACATAGCTTTTCTAGACGACTAAAGAGCACTGTGCTCCCTAAATGATACACAGAAAAATAAAGTAATAATAAAGCATATATTTTAAGTTATATACTACTAAGCAGATATTATTTGGATGATTTGTTCTATTCTAAATTGCTTTTTTTTTTTTCAGATTTCTACCTCCTGTTTATGCTGTTCTTGTGCAAGTCCTATCCACACACATATTCTGGCACTAATCTTGGTTCTTATAGCTTCTAAAAGTGTTTCATGTATACGTCTTTTTACAGCACTTATTTCAGCCTTGAAACACAACTTTCAATGGACCAAGGACTGAGGGCCCCCTTTTCTCTCAAATAAGAGTCCACTAAAATAAGATATTCCCATGCCATACCTACTGCACTGTTTTTCCAAGTTTTTCAGAATAGGTTTCTAGCGAGTGATTTGGTCTTGCCATCCTTAAGAAATGCAATCCACCCTCAGAACTTTAATTTCTTTGTTTTCAGTGAAAGCTTCGAGAGCTTTTTGTTCCAAAGCATGCACAGGTACCACAACGTCGTGAGAAGCACAGATTTGCCTTTCAAAACAATTATAATCTCTGTAATGTGCCCATTCCCATTAATAGAAGCTGGATGAAGACCAGAAGACCTAAGTCTGGTCCCAGACTATGTTCTTCGGAATCAGTTCTTTTCCATAAGCCTCATTTTTTTTTTCATCTGTAAAATGAAGGATTCAGTGTGATACTTGAATCTCCACCAAAGATAAGCCTCTCTAATAGTATATTCTACACCCAAAGTTGTCTAAATGATAAAAATGATAAAAAATCCTCTAGACTTTCATATTTTGTTTTAGACAGGTTTCATGCTTACCTTTCTCCCACTATATCCCTAAAGGTAGAGGTATCCCTTCAAATTCTTTCAGGCAATGTTGGTTTTATAAAAGGTCTCTAAATGCTTATTTCAATATAAAAAGGATAAAACCATGAAAATGACTAATTCTCCAACTGTGATTCTCTCTGGGAATGTAAAAACATTCTTTTGAGGGTGTGTATGTATGTGTGTATAACATATTTGTTCATATATGTTTATACCCACACACACACACACACACACACACACACACTCATACGAACAAAGCTTGTCAGAATAATTCCATGTTTGGTGTGGAATTTAACAAACAAAACAAATGAAGAAAAAAAGAGACAACCCAAAAAATAGACTCTTAAATATAAAGAACAAACTTGTGATTGACAAAGGGGAGGTGGAGGGGATGGGTGAAACAGGTGACGGGGATTAAGAGTACACTTGTGATGAGCACAGAGTAATGTAGACAATTGTTGAATCATATTGTTCACCTGAATCTTTAAAAATAAAGAAATAAATTTTTAAAGATAAAGGAAAAAAAAGAATTCCATATATGAAATCACCATGTTTTGTTTTTGTTTTGTTCTGTTTTTTACCTCTCAACATTATAGAAAATTAGGAAAGTATTTGCTCTTTTAGAACTAAAAGGGCCCAAGTGTTCTTTCAAAGACTATATACAAAGAATGTATAGCCCATCAAGTTCATATGACCAAGTCAAATCTCCACTTTAAAAACAAACGGGCAAACAGAATAAACTGAGGCTTGATGGCGGGCAGGGGGGGGAGAGAGGGGAGGATGGGTGATGGGCATTGAGGAGGGCACTTGTTGGGATGAGCGCTGGATATTGTACGGAAACCAATTTGACAATAAATTTCATATTAAAAAAATAAAAAATAAAAAATAAAACGGGCAGCTAATGAAAGTCTCCCTGCTACCAGGAATGCAGTCAGGCGGGCTACACCCTTGGTTTTTCAGCAGAGCATTTCCATGCAGGTTGGCACAACCTTCTGGGATATCAGCTCCAACTCCAAAATATAATGTGTCCAATGTGAAGTAAATACCACTGCAGCCAATATGAATAAACTACTTTTCTATTTTTTATTTCATAGTTGTGTTATACCAAAAATCATGCTGTTTTAAAGATATAATGAGTTGATTTAAGAACTTGCTATAAAGATGTAATTGTGAATGTTTTCCACACTTACAAACGCATATGCATATAAAAACTATTCTTAGGCAGCTGCTATGTAATATTATGTTTTTTAATAAATGCCAACATATTAAACGTGTGACTCAACCAATATCTAAACTAAAGCTCTCTTGCAGAAGCCTATTTAATAAGATGGCAGAATATCTAAAATTTGAAGTAGAACATGATCATTAGAGAAGATGGCATATTATATCAATCTTACTCTTTAGAAAACAGTTGATTTTATCATTTGTTACTTCGGCTAAAAACAAGTTTTTAAAGAATATCTAATTATAGGTATCTTTATTCTTGTATAAATGAACAATATTTTTAAAGCATCTTAAACTTTTACAAATTTGTATCAATCTGTATACGTGGGTGTATACATATGTGTGTGTATAAATATACAGATACATATATAAAGCTAATATTTTAAAATATATATTGACTAGTTGAATAATTATCTTAATTTAATTCACATTTATACTTCATGATATAATCTATATTCTTGCACCTTAGTCGATTAAGGTCACATAACCATGTTTTCAATATAAGGTTTGTTGATATTGAAAAACACAAATATTACAGAGAAAATTTTCTGTTGGGAAAGAAATTACAATTAATTCCCATCCTTACTCCCAAGCATACCAGATACTAAAACTTAACTGAAATATTTTCTTGGTCCACCAATAAGCTTAAATGATTATGTGCACGTTCTTACAATCTGACCAATCACAGATCAAACTCCATGCATATTTAGGAAACTTTATTTTCCCTATCATCTTCCACTCCAATGGCTATGCTATGATTTTGCCTTGAAATCTTCATAGGAGAGAGAAGATATCTAAGCTAAAAGAAAAGGTATATTTGGTCATTTCAAGCAAAATATTTTTCAAGAGATAGGAAAAAATAGATCTAATGGATATTTTAATTATTGGATATCATCTCTATTAACAACCAAATAATGGTTTTACTCACTTGCCTGAATATATGACAAGAACAATATGACCCTGAGTCTCTGACTGTAATTGTGGGCCAGAACTTTGTGAAATTTTAGGGGCTACAGATATTTATAGTGTTGGGAAAACAGCTTCACAACTAACATTGAGAATAATAACTTCTAGTCAAAGAACTATTCTACAAATATATTTACAAGTAACTAAAAATTAGCCTTATATTAAACCAGAGTTGTGGAGAGGGAAATTCAGAGGTATTCAACTAACGGCAATAGAAAAAAATATTTAAATCATTGTATAATTCTAGGAATTAGATCATTTATTTGAGATGAACGTATCTTAGTTCTTAAGTGATGATCAAGAAGTGGGGTATAAAAGCTTCAGGGTTTATGTAGATTATCAGAGATTTCTCATAAAAGTTTAAAGGAGTTTGAGGCAAACAGGAAACTGTATACAGAGAAGTTGAGGAAGAGTAATGGCCACTCAATGCAAATATTTAATTCTATACACTCAAAATAAACAGCTCCTGCCAAGTCTTCTAAAATCCTAAGTGTTCATGAAATGTGAGATGAGAACCATGTTCTTACTCTAGAGAGAAAGCTCGTATTAATTATAAAGTCTTGTGCTCACTTCCTGGGTACCTTGTGGGGGCCGGGGGAGGGGCCCACCCAAGGATGTCTGTGCCTTCCGCCAGGTGGAATTTCACAAATTAGCACTTTCTAAAGTCACAGACTCAGTTGATAATCTATACAGCCCTTATCTCCTCTAATTCTATTTTGCCCACTCTGACTCTGACCCCACCACCTTCTGTTCTGATGTCTGTATTTATGACTCATCTTTCTGGGTATTTTTTTTGTTTGTTTGTCTTTATGTCTGTGCATACACAGGCATGTATCTGTGTTTGTGTATAGTAACATGGTTACTGAAAAAGGCAGAGTACAGTTAATTGTGGGATTCATAACCCATCAACTAAAGGCATCTTCTCAATTTTCGCTGAAACATTTATGTGCTGATAAATAACTTTCCTAAAGAAAGAACACCATTCAGGAACTTGCTTCTCAGGAACTCACTTCAGAAGCATTTTACCTCCTCCAGCCCCTCATCCTATCGCTTCCCTGCTTATAAAACTCCGGTTGCCTTGGGCTCCATGAATAAATAAATATACATAAGCCCTTTGGGAAAATGTTTGCGTACACCTTTCGCTAGAGTCCTGCGGAGTTTCTAAAGCTGGAGGGGATGGACTAATTGAATAGCAAAGCATCTATATTTATTAAAAGAGAATCTTTCCAACAATCTACAATGACTCTTAGTTTTCTGTTCTAATGCTTATTCAGCCCTCAGCTTCTGTAAATTTCAAAGTCTGTATACCTTCTTCCAAAATTACCTTCACAGAAATCTAGTATATTGTGAATGTCACTAAGTATTTAAGAAGACTTAATAAGCTAAATAGTGTGTTATTCAATCAACTTAGTAGAGTTTCCATATGAACTCATGAGGTCTGGAGGTCAACACAGACAGATTTCTTTTTTCGAGAACATGATCCACATAGGAGACTCCTCATCCTGAAAATACAATTGCAGTTCTAGCCAAATTAGAGTTAATGGGAAATTGATAAGTAGAATATCATAACTGAAGCTTCCTGCTCAGCCGAGTAATCCTCACCGAGCTTTTAGGAGAGTATACTCTTTCCGAGTTAAAATCCCTAATTTTTTGCTACTTGGGAAATTATATCACAGATTAATTGAATTCTCATTTAGAAAATTAAGTATTCATCTAGCGAGTATGGAGATGTTCACATTTTCCCCATTTATTCTCCAATTGTGAGAGCCTTTTCTGAGGGCAGTGATTTACTGAATCACTACTGAAACACAGAAGGCGTTAATTTTCCAAAACCTTCCATCTCTTCACGGCTCCCCCAATAGTCCCAAAAGCTTTTTTCAATTAATTCCCTGGACATCTCAAGTCTTTTGCCTTAAGAGCAAAGGCTTTCAAGGAATCAACAAAACTTGGCCAAGTAACTTTGCTTCGTCTCCAGGGAGGTGGGGGGAGGGGGAAACCCTGGTTGCCCCTCTTTTTCCCTACCCCAACCTTTTTTCTAAAATCTTGACATCCACCGGGTGGAGAAGTAGGTTAATTAGGCAAGAGTCTCTGGCTTGGCCCCCGGCTGCGGATTTCAGGGGGCTGCGAGCCCCGCCGCCTTTCGAGCGCGGAGTGATGAAAACTGGAGAGAGACCGCGCGGGGCGGCCGCCGCGCACAATGGCGCAATTATTTGTCTAAAGTTCCATCCTCTGCGGAGCTCCTTGCATAATTCAAGCGTAATTAAGCCGACGGTGGTAGCTTTAAAGACATGACTTTGAGAAGGGAGGGGGGTGTTTATTTACTTTGGGGCTTCGCTTAGAGAGCAGCTTCCGGATGGGCTGAAAAATGATTACAGGAGGATTTGCACCATCTGCATGGAGAGTTCAAAAAGTTTGTCCTCTTGCAAATCGAAGCTTTTCAAACTTTCCTCTCCCCAGCTCCCCTCCTCACCCGCAACCTGGTGTCACAGTCTCGCATTCAACAACAGCTGGCTCTAAAAAACTCCACCTAGGAACTGTGCTCACATGCCTAACACTCCAAAGGCTGGCTCTCACCCTGAAATTTGTTCTTCCCATTCAACTAGGGCTGAGTCGTGCCTTTTTCTCGATGTCCTTGCCCTGGGTCTCAGAACCTCCGCTGACTCAGTTTGACCCTGGAAGGTCGCCACGCGTGGGGAAAGTTCCCTACGATGAACCAAACTCAACCCCCTCGCCCAAAGAAACTAGCTTTGAGGCGAATGGGGCACACTTGGCCAGGCAGGGATAAGGCTGGAGTGTTTTGTTTACATATTATTATTTCCTTATTTACATCAAGATAAAGGATAGGACACAGAAGTACTGATCAAGAGCAGAGGTTAGAAATGGCGCTAGTAAAAAGAAGGCGCTTATTTTTTTTTTCTCGGCCAGCCAGCGTTGGTTCCTGCTAGAGCTCAAAAGATTCCACTCTGCATTGCCCAAAATTGTAAATACGCAATCTAAAATAAATAACATATATATCTCCAGCCTCGTATATACAACCTAATATATAATAATATGCTTCCGTTTAGATAATATTGGCCCTTAAATGCTATTTTACTGTCGTCCCTTATTATGCAATTCCAAAATGGCAATGCACACCTAACATATTTATCACCATATCTACATATATATCCTAATATAAAACATATACCACCTAATACAACTACGCATATCAATTAGTCCTGTGATATATGAAAATAAAATGAAAGCATATGTCCATATTCGTCAAATACAGTGGTACATACTAGGTGAGAGAAATACAGATATATCTATGTATAATGCGAGTGTGTGTGTGTGTGTGTGTGTGTGTGTGTGTGTTTGCGCGTGTGTAGTTACGTTACACCTATGGACATGTGTTGAACGAAGCACACTGGATACTAGAATCTGCTTTGAGCCGCATCCCATTCCCTTTTACCTGTGGTTGAAAAGCCTGTGGCTGCCGTAAGCAGGAACCTAGCACCCAAAATCGTTTCTCTTTCTTCCCCAAGGGCTCAAGCACTACCTATCAACTCCCAAGGTAATGGAAAGAAGTCCTTGTTCAAACAGCAGACGTGCAGGGTCCCAGAAAACAGACGGAACTCCTATTCCGAGGAGGCCAGAGCAGCTCAGGCTATGGAAAACTCCGTAGAAGTTGAACTTCAACAGCTCTCCGGAGAGAGTCCCGAGCTCCCAGGAAATCAAGGAAATTGAAGTCTTACATGTGCTCAGGACGATCATGGGGCACCAAGGCGGGCAGAACTGTTGGAGTTAGGTTATTGGGGGAGTCCTCCACACTTCCCTCTCTCTGCGCCTCTCTCCCCTCCCCCGCCCACCCCGTGCAGATCTGGGCCCCTTGGAAACACGTCTCTCCTGGCCTCCGCAGGAGATTCTGGGGAAAGTGCAAAAGGAGAACTAATATTATTTTTCTATTATTCGATTTCCATTCTCAGGGTTCTTACTTCTGGCCTTTTTTAGGTGCTATCTCATGCCAGGAAGAGTTATATTTTGCCAAACGCGCCCACACCCAGAGATCTTGGCCACTGGGAGGGACTTAACGGAAAATGCGTTAATTTTGAGCGACTGTTTGGGAAAGAAGTTGGGCGGGAAAGGGACTGGTGCCACACTAGAAAACTCCAACGTGAACTCTCAGGTCCCCACGCAATCAGCCTTCCGCGATGCGATGGAGGGAGTGCTTTTCCTTAACTCGGGTCCGGGCGCCTCCCACATGTGACCTGCGCTGGGCGACGGTGAGTATGCGACTTTCTGCGCTGTGCTGAGAACATAACATAAATGTCTATAAAAACTTCGTGGAAAGAATTTGATGAATGTGTCTAATTGGTTTAACCCGCCATCTATTCACGAGAAGAAAAGCTCCATCATTAGTCTTAATTAAGTTTTTTTTTTTTTAAGTCGCTGCCTTTAATGATCATAGAAACCGAGAAATCCAACACCAGCATCTGCGTCATTTTAATTACCCTGTTTATTCGTTGGGGATGTGGCAAATTTACCCAATATTTTCCCACGTGCTCTCCGACTCCTAGGGGAGCCCCCAGGAGCAGGGCAGGCTCGCGTCCAACGCGGAGGAAAAGCGCAGCGTTTGCAAAGTTGAGGCTGAGCCGCTTGGCGCGGCTTCCAGTTTCTTCTGCCACGCGCGCCCCCGAGCGCCAGCTATTTGAGGCATTTGGACAACCGCCTGAGGAACGATTTGCCATCGGATTTGTCCTCGGCAAATGTCTCACCAAATAAAAACAAAACAAAAACAAGCCCCCGCAATCTGCAGATAAATGTTCTAGAAAAATAGCGGCTGAAAAGACTTCTACACTCCTGACCGTATTGGCAGGCTCGTGGTCCCCATGTAATCTGCCCGCGGGAATCTGCACTAACAAAAACAAAAAACAAAACAAACAAACATAAAAGAAAAAAAAAAAAAAGCTCGCTTGTCACATCCCATTCCCAGGGGGCCAGAACCAGAAGCTCATTCAAAAGTTTCCTTTGAATTCCTTCAGTGTTTCTGGTGAGGGAAACCAGGAGACAGACTTCCTGGAATCTGGTGGTTGGTTTGAGGTCCCCACCACCGCACCCCACAGCAAATGACACACACAAGCACAGGACCAGAGCCTACGTCAGAATGCTTCAAACTCCTCCATTCTTCCTGTTAATTCAGTTTTGACAATTAACCTTAGATGAGCTAGGACCTCAACGATTTCTCTCCCATTTGTACATCAGGAATTTCGTAGCTTCTGCTACTCAGGACTTTGGCGGTCACTTAATTAACCTTCAGCTATTCTCTCGGCCATCAAAAAAAAAATTAACAACAATCCAACTTCTTAACCATTGATGGAGAGGTGGCAGAAACCAGAGTCCTCTGAAACCCTGGAGTCTGAGTCAGAGGCTTTTCATTCAGTCAGGCTCTAGGATTTTTTTCAGCAGCAACATCCTAACTGCATTTTAAAATTTTGTTAGGAGTTTTACCTCCAACTTTCTAAATTTAGGATTTCAAGAAGTCAAGGGAATAAGAGACAAGCCAGTTAAACCAGATAAAAGGTCTTTTCTCCAATGTCTGGCAGGCAGTTGTTAATCAAAATGGAATTTAAGATTTTTTTTTTCTCTACTAGAGAATGAGGATAATGAGGGAATTAGCACCAAGAGCAGAACAACTTTTTTTTTTTTTTTTCTTTCCCAGTACTAGGAGGCAAGTGGCTATTTGGCAAGTACCATTAGCCACAGCTCTGAACTTGGGCAGGGCTCTGCTTTGAGGCTGCTCAGGCTTGGCTCTCTGAGGATCTGAACCATTCTGTTGACATTGGACTCAGTGAGGGCCTGAAAGGCAGACTGGAGGCAGCTGGACAAGTCTTGGACTTGGCTGCTCAGGCCATAATTCAGGGAAATGTGTCCCTCACATTGCTCTGCAGAGTTTGTTTGGGTGGAGATGGGTCTGGAAGCCTCAGGAGGCCTCATCTCAGGGGTCACTCCTGTTACTTCTTCATCTGCTAGTTGCTTTGCGAATTTCCCCTTGGCCTGTACACGTCATGCAGCTTTGGGGCTGCAGGGGTGAAGTCATTTCACCCCGGTGAGCTCTCACTCGGCAGAACAGCTTGAAGTCACAGGGTACTTCTCGGAGAGTCTGAGTCCAACAAAACTAGTCTAAAAAACTCAGTGACCCCTCGTCCCCCATTACATCTCCCTAGTGCTGGGGTGAGGGGTGGCGCTGAGGGAGAGGGAGGGTGTTGGAATTTAGAGTTTCATCCTTAGGAGAAACTCAGTCACAAGGAGCCACCCAGGTGGCTGAACCCTTGGGGCATTTCTGTCAGGGCCCCTGAGTGAGCCATCACGACTCAAGACCACCCCCTACAGACCCCCCCACCCCAGCTCAGGAATTTTTACTGCCCTGTCCCCGGTTACCCATCTTCTCTATCAGACACACCAATTTCTCCAAGATAGATGACTTGGGATAGACAAAGAATTCCTGTTTAACGAGATCACTCTTGATTTCAATTTTGTGATTTCCAACCTCCTATTCTTTTGTTCTGTGATGATGTTCTTCCCATCCCCATCCTTCCCACCCTTCCCCAGATTCTGGGCTTTTTTGCATCTCTGCTGTTAAGGAGGAAAAAAAACCAAAATGCCTGCAGAGGCCAGGCTGCTGAAGGGAAGATAGAGGAAAAAGCCTGGTGGCCTGGGGCCCTGGTCGGGATGCGTGCAGCCTGCCCTGGTCTGTCTATGTGCACGGGGTTGGCGCACGGGCAGCAATGGAGTCTCCAGCCCTGGCCAGACAATGGGCAGCTGGACATTTGCGGCTGTCACAAAGGAGACCCTTAGCCGAGGCGCTGTTTACTTAGTGTCGGGCCTGACCCCAGGTCCGCTGGAGGCCCGTACAGATGCTGATCCCACCCTGGGAACCGGCTTTCACCCCTCCGTGGTCCGCGCTGGCCCGCTTGTGTTTGCAAACAACTTAATTGACTTCTCTAATGTTCATGTGCTGGCTTTAGCTTTGGAGAAACTGAAGGAGAGACTCCTGGGGCAAAGGGCTGAGGCCTCTGGAGGGTTGGCTCCCCACACATGTCCAGACCTCCTAACTCTCTTGGCTTCTTTCCGGGGAAAGCAGAGAGTCTCTGGCTTTTAAAAATTTACTGGTTTAGTTTTCCAGCCTCGATGTCCAGAAGTAGCCACCCTGCAGATGGGAACAGCCCTTCCCAAAGCCTGCCCACACCAACATGGACACATACAACACGTTGCCTGCCAAGGCAGAGAATTCTCTTTGTGCACATGGAGAAGACATTCATCTAGGACTGCTGCTGGCCCACTCCTTTCCATGATCTTCTACTGATACATACACCCAGCAATCACCATCCCTGACTTCTCAACTTGCCTTAGGTTTAAAAAGAAAAGTGGCAGTCAGCTGGTCTTTCTTGCCAGAAGAACCTAAAAAGCATTTAGAATTTGCTTCTTAGGTGTGAAAATTGAGAGGCCAGCAAGCAAGAGAATGCCTCACTTAACTGGCCTCCCCTCCCAATGTCTTCCCCTTTGGGGGCCACTCTCTTGGAAGAACTTCCAGGAACCCACATCTGCAAAGACAGCTGTGGGGGCTGCCCCAAGATCTGCCAGTCCAGGGTGCCCTATATCCCACCCCAGTCTATATCTAGCCCTAAAGACATTGCTGTCTCCTCCCTATACCAAAACTGCCACGCTTTTCCTTTGATAATGTCCTGAGCTTAATTTCTTGAGCCAGCCTAATACCACTGATTTCAGCAGACTTCCCCTGATTTCAGCAGACTTCTTTTTTCCTAAGTGCCCCTGTAGGATTGAGGGTGGGGTGGGTTTTTCCAGGAGCTCCTTCTCTGAGGAGGGCTGAGCTAACGCCTACTCGGACACTTGCTGGAGAAGATACCTGGAAACCCGGCTGGGGCAGGGTTCCTAGTGCCCCCAGCTCATCTTTTTATTTCCCTTTATAACATTGTTCAAAATGATGGTCTAGTTCAGATATGACGAAGCCAGCGCCTCCCCTTGAAATGGAAACAGAGGACTGAATAAAGAAGAAAAAGTACTTTGTAGTCTGCATCGTCCATCTTTAATTCAGAGACGCATCTATACTCCGGGGAGCTCTGCCTTTGATCTCTTTGATTTTTTTTATACCAGATCTGTTATGGACTAAAATTCCTAGGTTTTCCATAGAAACATCTCCATTCCTTCGGGATATTGATGTTTTCTTCTTCCTGGGGGTTATGATATGGTAAATCAGATTCAGAAAAGAGGGGACAATGCCAGCATTCATGGGCCTGGGGTGGGGTTTTTCTAGGCCTTCCCCCTCACGCCCTCCCTCCCTCTATATTCTCTCTTCTCTTTCCCTCCCTCTCTCATTCATTCATATTCATTCATATTCATTCTCATTCTCCTCCTTTCCCTCTCCGCGTCTCTCTCTCTCTCTCTCCTCCCTCCCCCTCTCCCTCCCATCGCCTCCCTCTCCCTCCCTTCTCCTCCTCTCCTTCCTTTCTTCCTCTTTTCTTTCTCTGCTTCATTTTCTCCCCGTTGTTCTCGGGGAACCGAAATAGGGTTGTGATTCTGGTCTCTTCAAGCCCTTTCAAGCGCCTTCAACTTTGGCGGTGGCAGCAGCAGGTTGCGTTGCCATGGAGACTGTACTGTATGGCGGAGGCTGGGGCGGCCGCAGCTCGAATCCCCCAAACAATGCCGCGCCAAGTGCAGGTTTCTCGCCCTTTTCCGTGCACT
The DNA here is from genome assembly GCF_018350215.1 of Panthera leo. Lineage (NCBI taxonomy): Eukaryota > Metazoa > Chordata > Mammalia > Carnivora > Felidae > Panthera > Panthera leo. The sequence goes on along the minus strand of NC_056687.1, from coordinate 116,336,162 downwards.
TTTCCCTTCTAATGGGGCTAGTGGCCTCAAATGGGCGCTGTATCTTGACACGACAACAATCCCTACCCCCTTTCCCCCCTCCCCTGCTTTTCCTTCCTCCCTCCATGTCTTTGATCTATTAAAAATCAAAAGAACAAAGTCACAGAGGAAAGTTGGGTTTTGTTGTGGCTGCCACTGCACAAAATGGGACTCTTCAAACAGAATGTGGTGGAACCCAGGTCTGACAATGCTGATCCGAGACTGGTTGCAACTACAGGTCACACTGGACAGCTCTATACAAGAGGACGCAAATTATAACCAGGCCTGCCAAGGAGTAGCCAGCTTCTCCATCCAAAATTGGCTGTAGGGGCTTCTGGTGGCCAGAGATGCCTCCAGTCAGGCTCCAAGTGCAACATGAGTGAGGTCAGGGTTCTGAAGGGGCCCCCAGGTAAGGAGCCCACAAGGACTTGAGGCTACAGTATCTGTTCAGTCTTAAATCATCTTACAAAGCCCTTTGTAGCATTGGACTGTGCCCAAATCTGGACACGCTTCGGCTTCCTCCGCAGTGCTTGGCACGCAGCAGGTGATCAATAAATAATTGCTGGTTGTCCTAGCTGCTGGTGCACTGCCAAACCCTCCACTAGGGGGCAGGAGTGGGGGTTTACCCGAAGGGAAGGAGTGGTGAGGCCATACCAACCAAGAAACAACCAACAATATTGCATTCCATATTTGTGATTCGCTAAGAGTAAATCTTAAAAATTCTCATTACAAGAAAAAAACATTTGTGTATCTTTGTATGGTGACAGATGGTAACTAGACTTATCGCAGTGATCATCTCACAGCATATACAAATATCAAATCATTGTGTTGTACCTCTGAAACTAACATGTGTCAATTATGCCTCAAAAAAAAAAAAAAAAAAAAAAAAAAAGACCCAATACCATATTTTTCCATAAAGTATGATTAGATGGTTGGGGGAAATGCCAAACCACCTGTAAACAGATGAAATTCGGGGTGGTTGTTTTTTTTCCAGAGTGAGAGTAACATTAAGATTATCATTATGGTTAGATGTCATTTGCCACAATTATTTCTGGTAAGACCATCTCTGAGACTAAAAGTATGTGGACCATTTTCCCAAAACCAAGACCATTGTAAAATCATCAACCTTGAGATACTTGGAGCATTTATTTAGATAATATATTCATCACTCACAACTTAAATATAGTAGCAATATTAATTGAACTGGTTACATCAGGATCTAACATGCAGACAACAGGTTTATAGATTGGTTTTGTCCCACTGAAGCTTCTATTTTGATAGCAGAAAACATAAAGAGACTCACACTACATTATCTCAATTTCAAGTTAATATGTGGATTTTATATACTTCAAAAATATACTCAGTTTAGACTCAACATCCAATTCCTTTGGCAACCTCTGGCTTTCCCATATTATAAAGCTCCAATTTGAAATAAAATTGGGTAAAACTCCAACTTGAAGAAGAGAATAATCCAGAGATCATAAAGTGGGAGAAAGGAAATTGGGACCAACTTGAAACCATTAAAATCTGACAACTGGATTGTTTGGTCAGTGTGATGTCTGTCCTAACACTTCTCAAGCAGCTCGTATGCTGATGATCTCTTGGAACATTTTAGCAATGTCTGTAATTTTTTGGCTAGGAAAAAAAACAGAAAACGTACGATCAAATGGACACTTGACAAAATTAAAAAAATTTTAAACCAGGAAAAAAGCTACGAATTAACAAAATTTTGGCTTTTTAAGTCTATTTTTAATAGCAAGATAATAAGAGAAACATGCTAATGCAGTTATGTTTTTTCTAATGCATATTAGAACAGCATAATTATTTGTAATGTGAGGAGAGAAGAGAGGGAAAGTTGGGGTATTGGACTGTTGCTAAGAATTCGTAAACGTGAAAGTATTGTGCACACTCTGGCTAAGATCTCAAAGCTCTAATCCCTAGATCCAATTCCTAGAAATCAGACTAGAAATTTCTGCCTTGGTCATTAAACCTAGAGAAAATGGGATTGAAAACTGTTGGCAAAACCAGCTGGGAGACAAATGTATAGACATTCTTGGCCCAAGTGACTAGGATTTAGGATTTATACTGTTATGTAAACTCAAATACAAAATAAACTGCTGTTCAGGATCATGACTGATTACGGTATGTGTTCTCTAACTGGTTAAGCATATCACATAGAAACACACAAGATACATTTAAAGGATTTAGTTTTTCTTTTTTATGTTTTTCCTCCTTGATACACATATCTTTGCAGTTCCAAATTAATTAAGAAAACCATTTCCTAGATAATAGAAAAGGCAGAATATGAATTGGCCAAAAGTTTCTGGACCACTTTCCAGCCCTCAAGAAGGACTGAAGGGAGAAATCTGTGAAGGCTTTACAAGCAGATGGGAGAGGGAAAAAGGAAGTAACCAGGGGAACCCCTACCCAGGTCGAAAAGGTGTTTTTGAGCCCTCTTCTTGTCCTGAAGAGGACAAGAGCCTCAGAGTCCTGAGCCCTCTTCTTGTCCATTTAGAAGGAAGCCTGACCACAAAGGTAGTCAGCAAACCCTCTAACACAGACACACACATACTCACACACACAATTCATAAACAATAAATCTACCCCAGAGAGACTAGCACTTTCAGTGACCCAAGACTCAATTATTCCCAATTCTAATCACTAGTAGCTTCATTGAAAATGGCCAGTGAGGTCTTCGGAAAAGACATGTCCTGGACACAACTTTTTTTTTCCCATCTGCTCATGGAAGGAACCCTAACCATGAAGATAATTTGGTCATTTTCTGAGAAACTAAACATTCATCAGAATAAGTCCACACTTCCACAGTGTCTTCTGGCTTGGAAAATTTGGGCTGCACCATTCCCAGCCAGCCAGCATCACTCCCCTCTTGAACTTGTATGTTCTTTAGACCTCCCTCTGTCTTATAACTATACAATAAGATCACTTCATTCTGCTGAGATGTCATTTACATTCCCTCAAAATATAGTCCCAGAGCAGCAGCCTCAGCATCACCTAGAAACTTGTTAGAAATGCAAATGCTCTGGTCTTACCTCAAGCCTACTGAATCAGAAACTCTGGGGGTGGGCCCCCACAATCTACGGTTGTTTTGTTTTGTTTTACTAACAGACTCTAGGTGATTCTGAGGCTTGATCAAGTTGAAAAACTGCCAGGTTAAAGAACCTACCACCCACCCCGCTGATGGAAATTTTATGCTTATGAGTTTGTGTTCCTGAAGTCTGGAGACAAACTGGAAGGAGAGTCAAGGAAAAGCTGTCTGAAGCTGAGGACAGAGAACAGAGACGTCAGATCAGAGGTTCTGGTTCTGATCTCCTGCAGACCCAGCTGAGGGCCCTGGGGAGTAACTTCTCCAGTTTCCAGCCCAAGGTGGCTGAGCCCTTAGGGGTGAAAAAGGTTAAGGGGGGGGGGGGGCAGCCATCCATGATCCCTCCCTCAGAGAGAAGTCCAGATGGGGGGATATAGAAATGCTGACCCTCAGGTATAGAAGGAAGCAGTGAAGGGAGGAGGGGTCTGAAGGGAAGAGGCTGGAGGTTAGGTTCTCCAAAACAGAGAGAGGGGCTCAAATACCACTGGACAAAAAAAAAAAAAAAAAAAAAAAAAAAGGCAGTTTGAGGGGGTGACTTGTGTGCATGGGTGAAAGTAGGAGTCTGAGTGTGAGGGCTGTGGGAGATGTGAATATGGTGGGCATAAAAAGTGGGGGGATGCCATGGGCAAGTGCAGAGTGTGGAGGATGAGGAGAGAGTGGCTGATGTGAAAGGATGTGGGTGGGGACAGAGATGTCACAGGATGTGAGAGGGTGCACGGGATACAAGGGAGTGTGGGCTGAAGAGGACTGAGGTGGTAAGGGGTCTGAGCAAAGTGAGAGAACTAAGGAGGGTTGAGGAGATCTGAGGGCTTGTGGATTTGTGTGGGAGTGGAAGGAGAGGAGAGGGGGGAAGGGCTAGGAGGGACTGTGAAGAAGTGTGAGGAGAAGGTTTGGAAAGTGCTGAAGGCGTGTGAGAGGGTGTCAGGCACCAGGGGAGGTGGGAGAAGGTGAATGGGGAGAGTGGAGTGGGTAAGGTGCACCATAGCGGCTCAGACCGTCTCCCAAGCCGCTATGGGAAAGCAGGGAATACAAATGAGTAGTGACCAGATCAGTGTAAGAGACAGAGTTAGGAGCGGAAGAAACCTTACTCCTGACCCCTTGCTACCACACCAGCCTGCTTTCAAATAAGTCAGAGGATGAGACCCCAGCCCTCCCAACGTTCTGAGTACCTGCCACGCTGGCGCTCCCTATGGGAATCGGCTTCTCCGAGTGACTGATTAACAACTGGCGCTTGGCTCCCCATGTTATCACATTAAGGGACTCTTGGAAGTCTGGTGAGAACGTGGTTGCCACACCTCTCAGGTGTGGGCACTTGCCAGGGGCCCTGCACTCCCCTCTAATGTCTTCACAGCTCCCTTCTCCTTTAATTCTGAATTCACAACTTTTACAAAAAAGAGGACGGGGACCCCGTCTCGAAGTCCATAATTTTTACCTGACTATCTATAGGAACAATTTCTCTGCCCATAGGAACAGGTCTTAAATCTCACTTCCTGAGTAAAGCTTGGCTTGGCCCCTTCCAAAAGCCCTCTGGAACCCAAGCCCTGCTCAGTATCCCCTACAAGCTCCATTGTCTGTGCCAGGAGTAGGTAATTAAGGCCTAATGTCAGAGGCAATAGGCATTGGAAATCAGAGCACAATTTATCTGATCAGAGATTGTGAATCAAAATGGAGGTAAGAAGGACCCTTTCTTTCTCTATGCCAAGAAAGCCTCGACTTCTCATCAACTAGGGAATGTCTGCTCTTTGAACCTCAACTCTAGCAAGGCCTAGCCATTCATATGAACAAATTTGATCTATTCCAACTCAAGTTTGGTAATTAATAGTTAAATTCACATGCATACAAGCCATCTGTAACTTTTCATAGGCAGAGTAGAATGGAATTTAATAGCAAACAACTGTTGAGGATTTTTTAAACAATATAAGCTGTGTCTACATAAATTAGGGGGAAAGAATTAACTTCCAGGAGAGAGAATGGGTGGGGGAGGTCTGGGGTGCTCTCTCCAGCACCTGAAACCTGAATTTACTTCTTCACCTTAATTTCAAGGCAGAGTAAAATATAAAGTTTCACCGATCCTGGCAGATGGCATTTCATAATCAAGCCAGTAAGAAAATTATTAACATATAGGTTAACCTATACTACAGAGTCATCTAAAAGAATTTACAGTTTCAGTGTCAGGTAACACATTTTACCTTTAATGAATGTTAATGTCATATGCAAATGATTTTCAGCCGAGATTTTTCGCAAATACTCATAAGAATAAATCAGTTACCTTAATTTTTCAAATACACTTATAAACTAAGGTTTTTTTACACCTTTACTACTATTAAATTTCTTTTTGCTCTAAGAGAAATAACATTGCTGTAAAAGCTTATTTCCAACAATAATAAAAGAAATTTCCTCCTTTCTTCTCCATTAAAAGTTGTGATACTCACTTGAATAAGAATAGTTTTGGCAATATGCTACGTCTTTATTGGCATCAATTAATTACTATATGTCCTCTTGAGCACAGCTAGATAAAACCACCTACAGATTTCACAATATAAATATTTAATGGTATATCAGCTCTGGCCCGAAATATGCACAATTTCTAGATGTCTATCATAAATTAATCAAACTGATCATCCCTTATCTTCAATTTGATTCATTATAATTGAATAACTAAATGAGTATGTGAACTAAATACCTGAATAGTTGACATCTAGGATACATGTGAAATATATTTTATCTAAGATGTTGATTTTTTTCTAGCTTAATGTGTTTTATTAAATATACATCCATTTCAAACCACACAAATTTGGAAATTTCTTGAGCTCCCAAACTGATTTTTACAACTAGTTTGAACCTGTGATGCTTATATCTATCATCATGGATTAAAAATTCGAGGTCCCAACTCACCCATAAGCCTGAATAAACGTCATCTACCACAAGCACACCTACAAGATAGCTAGGAACATATTGCTAAAGGCTAGAAATCTATTATTGCCTTGCTTTCTCCACGTCACTGTAGAGGATCTCAGAGAAGAGAACTCTAAAGTGTGCATTTCTACATCTTTAACTTCTAAATACTTTAAAAGATTGGATGAGAAGGGCAGAGAGAGAGAGAGAAGCGACCACCCAGAGTCATTTCATCTTTAAATGAAACAATTCTTTAAAAATAGTTAAGGTGATAACAAGTCTGAGAAAAGGAGCAAATATCCTCTGAGAACTGAAATATGATTTCTGTGCACATCCAGTTGCCTGCATTTCTAAACTTAAAGCCAAACTACATAGGTTACCATCCACATTGTCTGCCAAGCTTGCAGAACTGTTTTTGAAATGGTTCCTATCTGACACATTATTAATTAAATAATGAGGGTAAACTAACAAATCTGATCTGTTAATTAAGAAATTCTTAGGAGGGAATTATTGAAAAACAGAGGAAGTCTCCTTAATTATTTTCTAGATCACTTATGTTTACTCTTGTTGCAAGTCTCTCCAAATGACAGTTCTCTGCAAGGTGCTTGTTCTTAAGTTTTATCTTTTCGCTCTTGCCTTCTGGTGCTGTTGTTTATGCCTTTCTGCTACTTTTGTGCAACGTCAAAATTCAGAGTTTTTGTTTTGTTTTTTTGTTAACAAACTTCTCCCTGCTCTGACCCGTAGCCCACCAGAAGGGAGGCAAATTCTGCCCAGAGAACAAGAGAAAGGGCTTCCAAGGGAGAGCTGGTGACCCACCACCTGCAGATGGTTAGAGGAAGCCTGAAAGAACCTGGCCAATGTTTGGAGAAACCACTATGGCTTTCAGACGTTCAAATCTGTGGCTTGAGTTGGTGCTGTCCTGGTCCACTGCTTCCTCTTGGAACGAAGGAAGTAAATCCTCCTCTCTCCCAAAGGAATGACACTCCCTAAAGGAATACTGCAAATGTCCCTGTTTTTCTTAATTTGTCCTCCCTGTCTCTGCAATCTTATCTGCCCCAGAAATTAAGCCCTGGAAACCAGTGAGGTTTTGCCATCTTGCTGGTAATGAAAGGAATGTGGAAAATTCTGAACCCAGCTAGAAACCACAGCTAAGGGAAATTCATTTTTTTTTCCGATGTCAAAGTTCAGGGAAAGGCAGCTAAGGTCTCTAAATCATTTCAAACCTACAATGTGCAGGTTAAAAATAAGGTTTAAACCAATTTTAGTTTTTTAACAAGATGTTTTCTCCTCCTGCTAAAGTGTTTAGTTTTATTATTGGGGGAAATACTCAGAACCATAAAGCTGAGGAATGGGGAAAACTTGCCCCGTCCCACGGGGTTCCCGGAGCCCTGAGAGCCTCTTGACTCTCAGGGCCCCTCCAGGAACAATACATCCTCCAGGATCTTCAGGTTCATTTTCCAAAACTCCCCATTACTAATTGTCCTGAGCACCAGCCCCTCAGTTTTCCCCACTGCTCCTCTCTCTTGTTTCATTCACTCCCCATCTTTGTGGAAAAGTCATTCGTAAGGGAACTGCATTCTTGTGCCCATTTTATCGGCAAGAATCTGTTGCCTCCCCCTAAACATAAACTTTCCTCCAGTAACAGCTGTGTTTCCTGGTCATCTTACCGACTTTTTGGAAAGAAAGGAAAAAAGAAAAAAGAAAAAGACTAAAGAGGGATGTGTATCCCACGTCTAAATTGTCTTCTATTTAACTAGCAACTAGCAATCATCCGACATTAATTTATACGGTTTGTACAAATACCTAAGCTATTTAAAAGGCTGCTCTGGGTCGTGTGTGGCAGGGAACATCTATCTGGTGAATAGGCGGTGTCACACGGTAGCATGCTCCCTTGTCAAGGCCGATTGTGTTTTAGGCAAACATTTGCGCAAACATAAAGGCAAAGGTCAAGGACTGTTCAGTCCCAGTATGCGCTAATTCACCTAGCGAACCAATGGGGCAAAAGTTGCATTTTATATGCTCGCCCCGCCAGACCCAGGCGCAGAAGTCGCGCCTGCTAATGAACAAAATCGCCTCCGATCCACCATCAACTCCCTTGTCAATTTCTCTCTCTCGGCTCTCTCAGAAATAACTGGCAAGGTCGCATTTGCCAACATCTGGATCGGCTCTGCCCAATCTTTGGCGCAGCACGTATTTATTCCACGTTCCTGAGTAGGGAAGAACTAATAATAAATAAAATCTGGCTCACGGCGGACGTTTGCAGGTCGCTGTTTGCCGCTTAAATGAACGACCACTCGGCGCAGGCGCCCATATATCCATGCCATGAAATACACAGCGCACCATCAACAGTATTCATACCACTGAACCGAATCCCAGAGCCTCAGGTTAGTGACAGGGAAGTGTATATAACTACGCATTCGTAACACACGTCTGTGGAAACGTATGCGCGCGCACGGAACCGCCTTTCGAGTTTCTTTGGGGCCACTTTCCTGCAGTTCAGCGAACACAGGGCATTGCTTTCCGGGGAAATAGGCTTCCCACACTAATATGTCTACATCATCTCCCACAGATCACTCCTAGTTCTTTTCCTAGCCCCTGGAAAGAAAAAATACAAAACGATTTCAAGTGGATGTCAACTTGAGCAACTCCGAAGTGGAATACTTTTAGGGTTAAACAAACGCGCGCGCGCTCCAGCCCTAGGGTTTACTTTGCATCAATAATCATCTGGCGAGAACCAATGGCTGGGTTTTTCCAAACCGTCCATTTAAGGGAAGAGTTTTTTCCCCTGATAAACCCGAGGGTCGCAGCTGTGCGCGTCCACAAGCCAGTAGTTTACACGTGCGATATTCATTCCTGAGATTCTGGCGAGCCACTGGCCCAGCTGCGGAGCGGCGCGGCGCTTGCCCGGAGCCAGAGTCCGTGACTTGTTGCCTCTGTGGCTGGAGCGTGGCTCTCCAAACCCCAGCACTCAGGGCTCGCGGGCCTCTGGGACTGTGATGACAGGGCTCGGGAAGAAAGCACCTCCCTGTAAAACACTCGCAAAACCAGAGCAAAGTCGCTGGAGGCGGCCACACTTTCTCTCCCCTACAAACAACAGGAAAACTCTACTCGAAGTGCATTTTTACTGTGTTCCAAAACCAAAGAGAAAACAGGGGGGGATAAAAAAAAGGGACTTACCCCGACCTGCCACAATACTACATTTTGAGCGTCCTTTAACACTTTGATTCTTCCTTTAGTGCTTCAGCCTTTTCTTGCCTCTTGCCAGAAACCAACTTTCAAACTAGCTGCGGCTAAAAAAAACAAAAACAAAAACAAAAACAAAAAACAAAAAACAAAAAAACAAAACAAAACAAAAACAAAACAAAAACAAAAAATACCAAAACAAAAAAAAATCTAAAACTAAATACATCCGGGTTTTACCCTTCTCACCTCTTGCCAGCTAGAAATCTGCCTCAAATACATCTTCCTTCCTTCTTTCTTTACCAAAATTTCCAAAACACGCTTCACAAGGCTTAAAGTTTGTGTAGTTTGTGTGAGCAAGTGTGCTGGTGTGTGTGTGTGTGTGCGCGCGCGCGCGCGCGCGCGTGTGTGAGTGTGGGAGTTAGTTGCTTTTAAAAAGACGTCGTTGTCATTCAGAGTAATAAAAGTGTGGCCCCATCTTTGGGTGTGGGTTTTTACATGCACCTCTCATTTCAGTTAACTTTTTTAGAGCTGAGAAAAGCTGCTAGCTTACTTTCGGGAGACTTTGCTCGTTATTCATCTGTTTAGTCGCCTCAGAGGCACAAAAGCGGATCCGCGGCGTTATGAAAAATGGCCTGGGCGCGGAGAATGTCACAGTGGTCGGCGTATTATTTTAGCCGTCTTAAAAAAAAAAAAAAAAAAAAACTCAGGGAAAGTTTGCTTTTGATGAATTCAATAAAAGAGAAGCTGCAACGGAAGAGATTTTCAGCTAAAATCATACAGCATGGGGCAGAGCTTAAAACAGCCAGATGGCCAAAGGTAGAGGGACCCTCTTGGTTTCAAAACCCAGATCTAGAATTCGCCGGCTGAGCTTCTTAGTTTATTTAATCCCGCGTGTATCTTTTTTTTTTTTTCTTTCCCCAATTGATTTCCCCGCTCTTTTTTTCACCTCCCTTTTGGTCCCCCACATTTCTCCCCACCCCAGAAGTTGTTGGTGAGACCCCATCTTGGGATTTCCAGAAGTCACTTTTCAATTTCCCCTTTGATAAAAGAGTTAAACTTTTGAGCGCAGAGCAAAGCAAACTGTGAAGGCGGTAGGCCCCGCTCATTGCGGGCCTTCGTCAGGTTCTTGGTTCAAATGCCACCGGCCTTTGACGTCTCGGGACAACTAAAGCTTTGGAATAGAAGTGCAGATATGTTCATCCCACCCCACCTCATTCTCCACCCCTACCTCGCTGCCACCGCGGAAAATCAGAAGAGTTTGTCTCACTACTCCGCCTTGTACCCTTGTAGATAGATCCCTCCTTTGCATTCCCAACCCACAGAGCAATGTATTCTCGGTAAATTTCTTAGGGGTTCCCTGTAACATTCTTCGGGGTCAGAGAGCCACAGATTGGTGTGGCCACAGAGGTTCCGTGGGAACTGTGAAATTAATGTGCATCCTTCTTGAGCTGCATTCTTGGAGTCAGATGTTTGTTAAACAAACAAATAGGGCGTGGGGGGTGGGGAGGTGGAGGAGTAATAAACGATTACAGCACCTGGAGCTCTTCCTTTCCAGATAGAAGGAAGGGCCTGAAGCTACTGAGGATACTACTCCTTAACATCGGCCCTGAAAAGATTTAGTCGGGTCAACGAGTTTGGCCACCACCTCCGGGAAGTCCTCCGGATGGTCTCCACCCTAGCCTGACTGACGCACTACTGGCGGGAGAACTGGGTGTGGTGAAGGGGCGGGTTTTCAGACGGATTGAAGATTTGGATCCTGCCAACGCACGTCCAAACCTGGAAGATACCACCCCTACCCCCGATTGCAGGGGATTTGGGGACCTGTGTGGGGAAAAGGGCCGGATCCTGGGGAGCAAAGATTAACACTAGAGTTGTATCGACTTCGGGGAGCCTGCCGCGCCAAGGGCAGACAGTACCTTGGCTACCCCAGCTTTCTCAAAGGGGCAGAGGCAAACCAGGGAAGAACAGTGGGCCCTTTGACCGCAATCTGCTCCAAATACCGGCTCTGTCATTTCCCGGCTGAGGGACCCTGAACACTGTCTTTCAAACTACAACTCTGTTTCCTCATCTCTAAAATGGGCACAGAAATAGAACCTGTTTCAAATGGTGGCGGTTTTTGTTTGTTTGTTTTTTGTTCGTTTGCTTGAAATAGGACTGTGAGTACAAAACGGGCATAAAAAGTGCTCGATAAATACTTAAGCTGATGTGTTGTTGTTGTTACTACTGCTCTTGTCTTTTGCTGTAAATGCTGACATAGGCTTTGCCCTTGAGGGTACCTCATAGCATAAGCTCACAATAAGTGATTCTCCAGACCCACGTCCTCACTGTCTTGGCTCTGAAGATCCAGATGCATCCAGTCTGGGATCCTTGGAGCTGGCAGAGATCTGGACTATTCAGGAATGGGACCAGCTCTCCCCGTTCGCGCCAGCCCAGTTCCACTGAGTGCCTGGCTGCTCCTTTTCTTTTCCTGGGCATGTTACAGAACCCCAGGTATCTCGGGGAAGACGTGAAGTATCCTCAACTCTGGTCCCTTAAAGGCGCATTGACCCTGAAAACAAGCCTCCAAAGCTGAGTTGGAGAAGCCCTTCTGGAAAAGACGAGACGCTGCTTTTCTACCTTTTGGAAGTGAAGGAAAAACACCCCAGAGAAAGAACGGGAGAAAGATGCCAGGGAGACTGAGAGGGTCAGCCCAGCACACCCCAAGTTCACACCTCGGGTTTTCCCGCTCACTTATTTTTATTTTTCGCAGAGGATGCCGGGAGAAGACATCTTCCTCCTTAAAAGCTGACCTGTAAAGGTTTGGGGGCCGGGGGAATGGGGCGCGGTCCCTGAATGCAAGTCGCAGCCCCCGTTGCTCCCGGACCCTGGAGGAAGGAGGCATAGCAGTAGCTGGGAATTCAAGATAACACCTCTGAAATCTGCTATCAAAGTCAATGGCCCCATCTTTGGGGGCAACCGTGCTAAAACCTCACAAGATGTGGGGCTAGCCTGCTTCAACCAGCGTTTAGTGGCACATCTATGAGAAGCCCTTTGACGGCCGCTTTGGAGTCCCCCATTTATTTGTGACGTTTTAAGTGTGGAAAGGTCGATTTCTGGTCTCCACCGGGTCTGAGGGGCCCATGAGGACTAGACTTCCTGTCAATGTTTGTCTCCTTTGGGTATCTCACTCCTCAGATTCAAATTAGGGCACTGCCTGGTATCCTGGTATAAGGAGTTCAGGTTCCCCACGACCTCAATGGGTGGGTACCAAAGTCTACCTCCGACCGCTCTCAGAGTTTCGCACCTTTGGAGGCAGCTGGACCCTCTGTCAAGTTGCCTCCCCCTCTCTGTCCACTCCTTGCTGTCGCCAAGGCTCCTTCCAGAGCCCGTGACAGCATTTCCAGCGGCTCTTCACCTTGAATATTTTTACACCTCCCAAAAAGGAAATGGGAAAGAGGAATTTCCTGTCGGAAGTTTGGGTCTTGGTCATTTGTACATAGTGGTATGGTGCTTTGGTTTAACCCGAAGGTTTCTGTAGTCGGAACTCAAACAAACTGCTTGTAGCCAATTGATGTTTGTGGGGTCAGGTGGATTTAAGTAACTGTTCTAACAGATCCCTTCCCCTCTGGGCTGAAGATTTCTTAAGACTAATAGGCTTTGCTTTGTACTTTACAATTATAATAAAACTATTGGGGACTCCCCCTGCTTATAGTGACCAGCTCAGACATGATGAATCATGGTGTGTCCAAAGCACTCGTTTTTGCCTCCGCTTTTATGACCCCCCCCCCATTCCAACAGCTCCGGTGGGCCAATGTTTGCTCACAAATCCCACCCCACCCCCCATCCGACATCTTTCTCTTTCTCTCTTAATTCTCTCTTGTCCTTGGCTTTCTGGATGGGTTCTGGCTTTCTGCACAAGTATCAATCGAAAGGAACTTGGGCACAGGGTGGATGGCGTACCCGCCCGAGGTGGAGCTTCGCATTAATTGTCCCAATAAATTGAGATATAGTGTGCATAAAGCAACGGAGCAATATGGTTATAGTCCACGTGTATGACTTAATTAAGCTATTTGCAGCTTGATGCTGCAAGTCAACGGGTGTGCAAGTGGATTAACAATTGCCCGCTCCCTTATCCTCAGGATGGCGCATAATTACTTTACTAGCGGTACATATCAATTTTTGATGATTGCGGAAGTCATGCTCGCTTCACCAAGAAGCCGCTTAATAACTCTCCGTTGTGTATTAAAATAGTAGTGTTTGGAAATATTTCGAAGTCGCTCCCAACATTTTTATAGGTTCTGATCGTGGCCTTTAATAGGCCGCCGTTTTATTCCTGATATATATTTTATAAAGGGGCAAAGGCTAAACTACAAGTCCGTGCTCTGAGAGGGAACTGGAGTCCGCCTCCTGCTTTCCACAGCGAATGCCTCGCGTGTATGCTCAAAGCCGAGGTGGCAGAAGAGGACGTAATGGACTTGTACAAAGGCTTGCAGGGGGGCAGCCACCTCTAAAATTGCTAAAATTGTCTCTTTGGCACCTCGCGCGCGCGCGCTCGCTCTCGCGTCCCTCTCTCTCTCCTCTTACACACACACACACACACACACACACACACACCTCTTTCTACTTAAAGATAACTCTGGGAGATTGTGAGTCCTACCTCATTCTAGCACCCCCTTCTCACTTCCACAAATGACACTGTGTCCCAAAGGATGCATGCCCCTCATGGGCAAGGCTAAGGGAAGTAGGGCGTCTGGTGGCGCCGCGGGGTAGTGTGTACTAACACGGGTTGATAAAATTTGCAAGAGAGCTAATAAAATTACCCAACCTGATGACAGAGACATTGACATTCTGACTTCCTGGGCTCCTTGCCCTTTGTTTAGAGTAAGATGGCGCCAAAGCCCCAGCTCACTTCCACCGAGGCTGGGATGGGTGGTGATGATGTGCATTTGTTCTCTGTGCTTTACTATTTGAATCTTAAGTCAAGGCTGATCGTTTGACCTCTCTGAATTGAATTAAATTCATCACCTATAATTTTATTAAAAAGCCCTGTGGCCATCAATCATAATGAGAGCATAGGGAGTCAACATTTTCCAGGAAAATGTGTCAACTTCACGGACACATGGCGCTTACACCATCCCTTTCCTGTCCTAGGCTGAACAGGCACACACCTGCTGTTCCCTCTGAGCATAAAGGGTCAGTGAAGCCCTCAATGGGCATGGCATTTGGGAGAAACCAAAGCTGGGTGAGATGGTGCCCACCGGCTGCTTTAGGCCAGGTTGTAAATGTAGTTCCTCCCTGTGAATTCAAGGGAAGGTTTACAAACGGTGCACCCTCCCTCAATATGAAGGAAATTTCATAAAATTCCAAAAGATGAAAACCAAGATCAGAGCTGTTTTTCCTCATTCCTGATACTGCTACTGTAAATCACTTTGAAATCATAGTGTATATATCTCAGCCACTCTTGCATCTGAGTTTCCATGTTATTGCTTGCTAGTGAAATAAATGTAACAGCAGTCTCCAAAAAAATTTCACTGTAAAAATGTCTAGTGGTCTTTGAGACTGACGTCAATATTTATTCTTAAGCTAAGGTTGCAGAGTCCCTGTTTTGAAGGTTTCCTGGTCGAAGTTGATTTGTTCTTGTACCTGAAGCAGGTGATGTTTCTGCAGAGACATCTGAATGACAGCGGGAGTGAAGGACAAATCTAATAAAGCCTAATAAAGCGTGAGCGTCAAAATGTCATTAAACTTACAAAGATGAGACTCAAAATCACCAAAAAGGTAAATGTCTTCATTAGTCTGATCTCTGAAGACTGTCGAACATTTCATTAATTTATAATTTATGATTGTTTGACAAATATTGAAAAGTATGTAAATATGAGCGGGATAATGTCTTTTCTGCGGGAGATGAGGAAATGACCCAAACTGTACGTGCCTGCAAGATTACACACAGGACCCAGCTCTCTGTTATCAAACTGTGCCGCCCCTTTAGCCAACATATTGTGCAAGTGACAAGTGAAATAGTGCAGATAAACCAATGGTTTAAAACGTAATAAAGACAACAGCCATTTGCATTTTTTACATTTTATTACAAAGGTAATTTACTATGACACATTTCTGAATGTAATTTATGAAAACATGTTAAAGCAATTACATCGTGTATACAGCCCTCAGAGCTACAAAATTCAGATAAATAATAATATTATAGATCTTTAGAGACTCGCTATTGAAAACATATAAAGGGAATCTTTTATTTCAAAAATGCATTGTACAGAAGAAAATAATGGCATTAAAATTTAAAATTAAGAATAAAATCTTGAAGAACAATAGAAAGTAAATGAATAATATGCTTTGCTGGAGCTGCAGAATTAAATCTTCATGATGACAATTTGCTTACTTCACAGAGCTTATTATCAATATATTTTTTTCCTTCCTGGAGTCAATATTAGGTGCAAAGTGTTAAAGGTTTCTGGGGAGGGAGGTACAAGACAAATGCACGCTCCCTCTTTCAAACTTCTGAGCTCTTTCCTTCTCTCCATTTCTCTTTCCCAAAGCACAGAATTGTACCAGCTTTGAAAAGTAAAAGAGAAATCCATTCCCTGAAGGTCAATATGTCTGAACTGATCCTTCAAGCAGACATTCTACACCAGCCTGTCATAAGCTATCAAAATGGGAGAAGAATCCATGGGGGGAAAGGGAAGAAAAGTTTATGTAATAGAGCATGAAATAAAAATGAGGGATGTTTCATTTCTCTCCCAACTCCCTAGACATTAATTTATTTTGTAATAACTCCATAATATATTTTAAAATTGGGAATGCATGGTTAGATACTTTAGATTCAGCCTCTTAACTATTCTTACCAACTTTTCTTTGTTGGTGGAGGGGTTGGGGCAGGAATCATCCTTCCTCCTGTATGTGCACGTACAACACTTTGTAAATGAATTAGCTTTAAAAGCGAACCATAAACTAAATCTGAAATGGGCCCTTCTCCTGCCTATGGAGGGCATGCCCTGGGTTTATTCCACAATCTTGAGACTATCTGCAAGGCCTGCTGTATGTTTGCTTGAAAGATCCCTTGGGGAATGTTACCTGCTATGACAGGCTTACAGACATCACTCCCCTCCCAGCCTTATTAAAATCTCTCCAACCTAAAGAAAAAGGACTTTGACACCACTCAAAGCCGAATTTGTGGGTCACTGGGTGCATGTAACAATTGTGCCCTGGTCTTCTCTTTCAGTTAGGGAGTCCCAGCAGCCCACAGTAACTGGCCCCCAAAGCTTCCCCCTCCTTCCCAGCTCAAACGCCCAACACCCCACAAATGGATGCAGAGGGGCTGCGGCCCTTCAAGAGTGCCTATAGAGACCCTTCCAGCTATTAGAGGTGGGCATGGCCTAACATGTCCTCATCGCCTCGACAGCAGTAGGCAGGTGAGTCCCCGCCTACAAACTTTTGCTCTACCCAGCTTCCTGCTAGACATTTGGCTTCAGAACTGACAATTAACGTTTCTACCACCTTCAGGTGAAGCTAGTGCTGCCGCCGTCCCACCAAAGATCCCTCAGGTCCGTATTGCTGGGGGGACAGTTCCGCAGCCCAGGGGTCCTAAGTTTTCGGGACTGATCCCCGACCGCCACACCACCATTTTGGTAGCGTGGGTCGCCCTTGAACCCTGCTTTAGAACAGATTCTGACTCTAATACTGGGATTCGCGCCCCTCACCGCAAACACCGATCCCTACCCCAGCCAAGGCCGGTGCCTAAATCTGATAGCCCCTGGCCCTAGCAGAGTCTCAGCCCCTCTCCCTTGCCTCCAGATCTGCACTGGACCAAGGAGGTGGGCTGTGGGTTAGTTTTAGCCAGGGTGAAGTCAGTCCTCAGCTCCAGCCTTTGTCTCTCTTGGAATGTTTAGGGGCTGCATATGCTTTTGTGTTGCAAACAGCAAGCGGGGTCCCCAGGAGTCCCTGACCCCATGCCTTGGCAGGAGCACGGTTTCCCCGGACAACTGTGGCTGGGCGGGCTCCGGGCGGTAGTCTAGCGCAGGCACACTGCCACGCACACCAGCGCCAGCGCAGACTTGCAGCGCCCCGCGCGCGCGCGCGCGCACACACACACACACACACACACACACACACAAAGAAAAGTTCCTAAACAAACAAACAAACAAACAACAAACATGCTGATGGTGAGCTACCTGAATGCGTGGACTAGATTAAGGGAGAAATATAATGAACAAGGGGATCAATAAAGAGAGAGGGGAGGAGAGAAAAAAAAACCTGCTGTTGTGTCAACTTCAGTGGGCAAATAATTTCCTAATAACAAATGAAACAATGAAAGGGCTACACTGTTTTCTATTACTCTCTCTCTCTATGACCTTGTTTATATCTGCATGGCCATGTTTTGATGACTTAGAGTGTATGCAAAAACAAACTTTCCCCGCAGTGTTCCCCCCCCCCCACCCTTCTCCTCTGCTTGTCAAGCTTTTCTTTCCAAACAGTCAGATGATTTTAAAAAGAAGGCAAAGGAGAAGAAGAAAAAACCTCCACCACCATCACCACCCAAGAAATGATAAATAGCATCGCATAGCTAATCGCTGGAGGGCGCATTTACCAATTCATAATCATTTATTCTTGGTGATGTATGGCTCTTACACTTAAATCTGAAAAGCTTCTATTTGAAGGTGTAAATAGCTTTTTTTTTTTCTTTCCTGCAGTAAACCTTCCTGCATTAGCAGTGATTGATCTCATGTACAATTCGTCCCAGAGTGCTATTTTACAGGGGGAACACTAGCTTTTGGAGATTAACTGGGGAGTCTGTTACATATTAATGAAGCCGGGAGATATACTAACGTTTTGGTAATTTAGTTATTTGTGTCTATAGCTATCGTCGTTATTTTCTTTTAGACCCCTGCGGTTGTTATCCATCGAATTAAAAAGTGGTCCTTAGAATTATTTTTTCTTCCAATGGCAACTAAACGCCATTTAATGTGAAAAACAAATGTTGACTTCTCTCTTGAAGGAACTGTGTCTCTTGGCAAGACATCAAAGTGTTTTAAACTGTATTAGTGGGTTATGTTAGTTTTCTTACCCTGAGTCTGTGCTAAAATAATGACTAACAGGGAGAGAAAAGGTGGGGGGAGTCTGCCTGCCTCTAAGAAAAATTATTTAATCTGGGAGAAAGGGATACAGTTAAAACTCTAGGATAAAAGTATTCCTGGCAAAAGCTTCCGTAAAACATTTGGAAATCCAAACTTAATGTTGGGAGTAGGGTTGGGGGAGGAGAAGCAGAGGTTTCCCATTGATTTGCAACTTGATAATTAATATCCCGCCAAATGAGACATCAGCTTCATTAATGCCTGTGGGTTCACAGATAGAGACTTTTGAGTCAATTGCAAATAAAATCCACATTCCGCAAAGAACTTGCTTCATGGCCCTGGATAAAATGGCACCGATTCTGTTTTCTTGTAGGATTTTTATGGGGAGAGAGTGTATCTAAAATGCTTTGGCTTCCCACACTAGACCTAGGGGAGTGTCTGCAGGCAGGTAGCCTCCCCAGTTCCCAGGTTCTGTGGAGGATTCAGAACCACTGCCAATTGCAGGAGTAACAGGATGAGAGGGGAGAAGCTGTTGAGAAATGCTGTGCTTAGAGTGCTGTGAGCACCTACGTGTGCCTCGCGTAATAAAAGGTGGATAACTCATTTCCACTTCCACGGAGTCGGGGAACTGCCTGCTGAGCTCAGGAGAGGCCAGGAAGTGGCATAACCTCCCCTAGGGACACATCTGCTTCTGGGTCTTGATCACATGAATCTTAGCTCCAAGGCCCTTCTGACGCCAACCCTAGGCCTCATCCTTCTCCCCTCCCCCCCAAATAAAGCCTTCTCTACATTCCCCTCCCTCAGCCAGTTATCACTCTCCTCCCAGAAACCGGGATCTGGAGCTCTAGACTGTGGTGGCCTTCCAGCCAGGGTTTGCCATGAGGGCAGCTTCAAGAAGCAACAAACTTTCCAGGGCCACAAAACACTGAAGCGTGATGGCGCCAGTTGGCCGGGGCGCGCCCCTTTTGTTTTGGGGGGCGATTTATGTTCTTTATAAAAATGTGGATCGGAAAAAATAGAAAGGGCCTTGAAAACGTTGTTACAATGAAAAAGGGACAAATTAGAAGACATTTTCCGTGATCAAAGGCGGGAGGGAGAGCGCGCATGGGCATTCACAAAGCTTGACTTATTCACTCCCCTCCTTTGCAAGCCGGGGCAACAAGCGTGTCCCCCATTGACAAGGCGCCCTATTCAGACTGCAGGTGCGAAGTGGGCCGGCGCGCCCGGCCACATTATGTCAAGGTTGTTGGAGATTAGTGTTCGGCCTTAATAACTAAAGCGCTTGATTTACATTGGAAAAAAGCCCCCTCAGCCGTGAAAACAAAATCGTTGAACGCGTGATCATTGCGAGGGCGGCTGATATCCTAATACTCGCATTGTCCTAGGCTGGGCCCTGGCGAGACAGGCCTCCTCAGAAAGGGCAAGGCCTGGGTTGCTGGTCGTGGACCAGGTCCCCAGTCACATACCCTGTTCGAATTCAGAAAGAAAAGAAAAGAAAAGAAAAAGTGATGGGTGGAGTTTTACAGGAGCCTAAGGAGAACAGAGTGAGGGCTTCCCTGAGAGTTCAGATCTGGGATAGGAGAGTCATGGGAGTTCCCCCGCCCAAGAATAGGCCCATGGTCCATGGTCTTGTGGCAAGTTTGCTGGGCCTCCAACATTACTTTGGGGGCGAGCTGGGGACATGTGTTGAAGTGTCACGGGCAAGAACAACTTTACTCAAAGATGATGACCATCTAGGGGTGACTGGAGAGCTGGAGGAACTTACAAAGGACTAAGACACATGCACTGACAGGCTGCCTTCAAGAAGAGCTTTGCTTTCAAGCTAAATCCTCCAAGAAGAGCCCATTTCAGAGAAGTGCAGAACAGCGGGCAGCCCCTGCCAATCTTTCTAGTTTTGTCTTCCCAATAACTGAGAGGGGCATCTACCTTGGCCTTGGTCCTGCTTCTCCCTATACCCTATATGGGTATTTCAGGGAAGATTCCATTCCCCCATACACTATCTGTGTCTCCCATACACCCCTCTTCCTCCACTCATGAGAAAAGATCCAGAGAATAAGACATCTGTAGTTAGAACCTAGGAACAGGCATTTCAATATGGATATGTATCTATTCTAACTGCAATATTTGTGTGTGTGTGTGGAAGTCAAGCAACTTAAAGCGATTTCCATAAGGTCTGTCCTAAAAGAAAAGGTTTGGTGGGGACAAGGTGAGAAAGCTATTAACTATTGTCTGGCCCTGAAAAGGTCGTAAGTCAGTGCCTTGGTAGCTGACCTGTCAGGGGAAGGTATAAAGGCTTTATTCATGCAGTCGTTTCAATGTTCTCAGCTCTCACAAAAGTGTTTTTATGATTCAATTTTCTTACCTCTTTTCTTAATTAAAAAAGCTGAACCATTAGAATAGCACCTGCATCGTGTCCTGACGGTGCCTGCATACTAATTCCAGAGTCTTTACAACCAGTAATTATAACATAAAATCAGAGATTGAATAAAACAGAAGGATTTTGCTCCCAAAGCCCCGCTAATCCCCTTTTAAAAGGGTCTGGTGAAATAATTCAGAACAGTATCCGGAAGTTGGATTACCGCTCCTTTTTTTAACTTTTTACAATGAAATGATATTTCACACTTAAAGAAAGCTCTGTTTTTCTACAACAGTTTTTTTTTTTAATTGGCAGGGGTTTTTTGAATGATAGAAAGCATTTGACTATGGATTCCTTGCTTACTAAATGCACCAGCAGAAAATGTAGGGGAAATTTTTATAGCGCATTTGAAACACTTAAACGTTCTCAGGTGAAAGTGGCTGCAGTGTGATTGAGAATTGTTTCTGTGCATCATGCAGTAGGCAACTTTCCTTGTTTCCCTCAGAGGAAATAAATAAGCAAATCTTTCAGGGGCAGATACCTATTATTCATGACTTAGAAATATGCACATTTCAGGCAGAACATTTTTGAGAATATGCTGGGTACATTTTTAAACACTTACTGAATACATTGATGAGTGCAAAAGCTAGAGACCTCCATTAACCCTGCCCTCCCCCAGAGCAAGACCTTGCAGTGGCTTAAGCCAAGGAGTTTGAGCTGTCTGCATTTTCTCCCCTGTTCTGGCAAGAAACACTATCTTCATCTGGCTAATCTGATCTTGCCTGGGCCAGCCGTCAGCCACAAACAAGGAAAAACTGGGTCATCCTTCTGATATTCTATATAAATCATCCAACAATATTACTAGTGTTTTTTTAACCCTTCTTTTTGCCATTATCCTACAACTGCATGGTACAGCCAAACCCATAGAAGTTTACCCAATTTTGCTTTCTTCCCTCTGCAAACATTTCCCAAGTCTGCCCATTCATTATGAGGTTCAGAACCATGCACAGCCCTGCCTGACTTGTTTTGAATTGATCAATATTCTTGCCCTGCATGTTGGCTCATACAGAGTCTCACTGGATCTAAAGAAGCCAAAAATGCAAGACAAGTTTCAAATCCATCTCCCTCCTCCTATTTACATTTGATTAACTTGCATCCTAAGATGATTTTTTTTCTTTCTCTTTTTTTCTATGCAGCTGTTGTATATGTTTGCAAGACTACTGGAAGATTCAGAAGCAACCCCCAAGACCACTCCTAACTGTCTAATGAGTTTCCTTTTCCTGAATGATTTGGGGATCTGAACTTGATAAGATTCCTAGAAAACTGTCAAGCATTTTCCTCACTGAAGATATTTGAGCAAAAAAGTGGTGCTGTCCTGGTGCCCAAACAGGAAGTTGGTGACAAAGTGAACATGCTATCATGGGATCTTTGGTCACTTAATGATCAAGACATAATTAATTTCCCCACAATAAACATCAGTATGAGAAAACTATAATTATAGAAAAAGGCTTTGGCGTGCTAGGGGAGACTCAGTAGAACATGCGACTCTTGATCTTGGGGTTGAGTCTGAGCCCCAGGTTGAGTGTTGAGATTACTTAAAAATAAAAAATCTTAAAAACAAAAGTTCTGATGCCTTCCTGGGAAAAATACGCTTTTCTGTGACTTTTGCTCAAACGCTCTGTCCTCCGTTGCCCACCCTGGCCCTCCCCCCCACCCCCAATCGCATATTCTCTCTCTTCTCACCCAGATCTTGAAAAACCCAACCGACCTAAGACAAAAATAAATCAACCTCTGGGCCGGGCAGGCCGTAGAGTTCACTGCAGTGCCAGTGTCTTAACAAGTCATGGGGGTGACATTAAGACGATTGGGTTTCTCCAGCTTCATCTCGCACAGAAATAAACTCGATTCCCTTTAATTTTTCTTGGACCTTTTAAAAAATAAATGTCTCTGCCTTAGCGCCCTGCTGCACCAGGCTCTGGAACTCTCAGAGAACGTTACCTCACCTGGTTTCAGAACCCTCCTCTAGCCTCGGGGCTGTCTGGAGAGGTACACCCAGCTATGGAGCTTGAGGCCCCTGGCGGTACATTTTCCGGTCAGGTCTGGACATCTGATTCTGGGAGGAACTAGGGGACATGTCTGAAAGTCGCAGTCGGAGTCATATAAAGTAACGAGAGTAACATTAACAAGCACTTAACATGTCAACGTTAAATGTTTCAAGGATTATCTTATTTAACGCTCAAAAAAAAAAAAAAAAAAAACAACAAAGTGAAGGAGAGTCTTTCAAACTATTTTACCAGATGAGGAAACTGAAGCACAGGATAGTGGAGGAAAAGCTCAGTGGAAACCTCTAGCAGGCTAAGATACCCCCAAACTGCCCTTGGCGCCGCCATTGCGCGGTGGGAGGTGGGTAATCCCCAGAGGACACGTGAGTTCGTCTCCTAGGGTGAGGCTAGCCAAGGGCACTAGGGCACCGGTGACTGCAACCTCCCCCAGAGGCTACCCCATTCAACTTTCTGCCAAAAATTAGTGGTTTCCGGAAGGAAGTCTGAGCTCTCCTGGCGTCAGGGGCTGCTGAGGTGTTTCGCAGCACGACCAGCACGAGTTGCCAAGGGCAGCCATCCCTCCTCACACTCTCTTCTCCCTCCATTCCCAGGAATGGCTCGAGCCCTAACCTCCCGACCCTCCTCCCCTCCCCCCCGCCCCCCCCCCCCCCTCGGGGCCCTCGCGGCAGGCACATTGCTGTCCCGAGACGGATGCAGAGGGCAGGGGAAAGGCCTGGCTCTGGGCTCTCTCCAGGCGCGCACCGAGCGAAGCGCTGAGCCCGAGATTCCTTCCCAACCCCCATGCTCCCCAGCGCAGCGATTCTGTCGGTGAAACGGCTTTAACGAGCGATCTCTCCAGGAGGCCGGGTCGGGGAGACGGAAGCGGCAGTGGAGGCAGGCCCCTCTAACCTGTCCCTGAGCCGGAGGAGGGGGACCTTTCCTCCAGAGGGACGGGAGGGGGCGCTAATCCCAGTACTAACATCCTATGGCCCTCCTCCCTCGCGGTTCCCAGCGACTCGGACGGGTCTTGGCGGCCCCAGGGGCCTTCCCCTTGTGGCCGCTCTTTTCCCACGCGCGCGTCCCCCTATCGCCTTTGCGAGCCGGGGCCCTTCCCCCAACCTTCTCTTCGGTACTGCAGCCTTTGCCCCAAGAGCTGCTTCTCTAAGGTGTTCTCGATGGAGCCCTAGCACCCCAACCCCAACAGCTGTGACCCTTCCACGGAGCGCAGCCCCCGGTCCCCGCCAGACCCACAGGAACCAGTTGAAAGAGGCCAGGCGGAGCGTGTGCGGACGCGGCGCCTGCGCAGTAGGGGGGGCAGGGCGAGGGGTTCGCAGGAGCCCTCCAGGCTCTGCGAGCGCGGTGAAGGTGGGAGCAAGGCTCTGACGATTCAGGGGGTTCTGACACATCTGAAATCTCTAGTGGCAGGACCAAATAGGGCTTCCGCACTCGAAGCTACAGCCCACTGAAGATCCCGGTCAGGACCCAGGAAAGAGTCGCTGTGGGCTCTAGCCAGTCTAACGGCTTGGCCTTTCGCAGCTCTCTGAAGGGAGTCGTGAGGTCTGAGCTCCCGCCACTCCGGGAGGGAGTGGGATCCAGCTAGGAAGACTCCTGCGGGCAACTGTGCCCGAGGTACCCCATCAGGACGTAGGCAGGGCTTGAAGCCAGCTCACTCTCGCTTGTTCTTTGCCTGTTTTTATTCCCGATGACTACTGGGCTCTTGTCTGGGAAGTGAAAAGTGGTTTGTGAAAGGGTGCGACTTGTCCCAGCGGTGGGAAGGCTACCTTTCCAGGAAGCCATTGAGAGCATCGTTTTACCTTTCCGTCTTCTGTGACGGAAATTGGTTGGGGAGTGCCAGTGTCAGTGGGATGAAATTGGGGACGGAGAAGGCCTCCTTCACAAAGGCCGCTTTGGTGGGGCCCTTCCGTTTTGCTGTCCTGAACCACTAGGCTTCCGAGGTGTTTCTGTAAAGCCCTGAGGGAGAGGCAGGGAAAAGGACTGGAGGCTTCAGGAGGGCCCCAATTCTCTCCCTGGATGATGAAGTAATAACAGGACACTCGAATTCAAAAGAGGAAGGGAAACGTCACAACATTTATTACCAAAGAAAGTAGCAAAATGGAGCTGCATGTACACAACGCTCTTTGGAGGGAAAGAGAATCACAGATTTTAATCCATTTTTACATATTTACAGCAAGATGAAGCCACAGCTTTCGACTATGTTTTTTCATTCAACAATCACTTTCAATCAAATACATAACAACTTTTATTTTTCTTTCAGGTTAGTTCATAATTTAAGGATCTAAGGGGGAGAGATGATAAATCACAAACAGTGTGGGTAGAGATGTACCAAATAGTATAAGGTTTCAGTCAGGCTTCTTGTGTGTGTGTGTGTGTGTGTGTGTGTGTGTGTGTGTGAATTTATGATTACAAAACATTTGCCTGTCTGTATAATTCACATTCATTGCAATCATTACATTTCCCATAAATTAGTGATATAAACAAACATATGGGGACTTCCAGTAAACAAATAAAAATCAATATAAGAGACAACATTTTGCAGCAACTATAATAACAGCATGGGTTACAGCTTGGGGAAACTTCTTTACAAATCATTTATTCAGCACACACAGAGTAGGGAGGCCAGTACATCCTTATGTATGTAAACCACCTTTAAAACCACATCGGGAGGTTTGGGGAAAGCTGGACAGGGTGAAATTTTCTTTCCTGGGCACAATATTAAATGAAGAACTGCATATGTGGATGGGAGGAGGGTATTTGCATGCACTTTGGGGACACTATCTTGTAAACTGAACTTTCTGAACTCCAATTGCCAAGACTCTGAAGAAAACAGGAAATGATAAAAATGTCTCTCCTTCAAGCCACTCTACTTTCTATTAATGGCAAAAAGGGCTTGCTGATTGCTGCTAGTGGGAAGAAACACACAATGGGTCTATTTTTAGAAGAGATTGTCTTTGAAGGAGCAGAAAATATTAACAATTGCTTGGCTGCAGTCAAAGGTTCCAAGCATCCTTGGCAAGAATATTGGGAGTTTGAGGGGTCCCCAAAGGAGGTTCATCCAAGTGACCTGACTGGGACTGATGAGTGCAGGCCAGTACAGAGAGAAGTGGACACACAGTTGGTGCTTGGGGTATGTACCCTCTGCCTACACCTCCTCTGCATTCTTTCCCCCATGTCCCAGAGCCTCTGCAAAAGGCCCCTCAACATCTGTGCGCCTCCACAGACCTTGGGCCTGATGTCTCTGTGTTGCTTTTGTTTTTTCCTTAGCAGGACTGAGTCCTAAAGTTATCAGTTAGTGTACTGTGCATGTATTTTTTTTTTTAAGAAGTTTGATTTTATCTCTTTAGAAACGGTTTGAAACTAACGGGGCAGAGGGAGTTTGACAGAGAGGAGAACAAATCGCTGACAAAGAACCTTTTACGTTTCATCAGCGTTGTTAGGACGACAAGCAGGAATGTCTCAGATAATAACTCCCACTTCAAAGATTTCTCAGCTCAATAGAAAGCGGACCATCCTTTTTATTCAACCACAAGGACTGGCACTAAAGAAGACTCTACTGTTTGATTTTTTTTTTCACCGTGTTTATTTTTCCCCTATTCACTGGGGTACTTGGATAAAATAAACAACAAGACAATTAAGGGAACATGGACTTCTAACTTTCCTGCCATCTTCCCTATCCCCTTGGCCTTGGGCTCTTGAGTTCATGCCCAGGGCCAGCCTAGGCCTGATGGGTATCCTATGCCCCACACTAGGGAGAAACAATATGGGGGCCTGCAAGAGACCTCTGGGATAGAGGGGGCAGAATGGGTTGATCTGGGGACCAGAGTGGTAATGTCCCAAAGGCACAGTTTGAACTCCTTAGATTCATCCAGTGTGTCCCCTCTACAAGTCCCTTTCAAATTCAGGCCTCTACCCTGCTCAAGTGGCAGAGAGGCGTTTTGCACAAAATCGAGCTGGGGATGCTCATTTGTTAAGCTTCTGAGGTTGCCCTAAAGTTATTTACTCTTGACCCTGGAGCTTCTTTGGGGGCGCAGTCAAGGTGCACGGAGTCCGGCTCCTCCTTTCCTCAATGCGTCCCTGGCATCAAAATGCTCCCTCCCCACAGGAGTGTAGGGTGAACCCCTAAACGCGGGCGACGCTGGTTCCAAAGAGGAAGTATATACTGGAGAACGTAGTGACAGTATTAAATGGCGTGAAAGCAAAGGTCAGCGCAAATGTATCTTAATAGAGTGTCTGCAGTGAAGTGTGCCGCCTTTGAAGCGGCCGCTCCCCGCGCGCATTTCCATGGCGAGCCTAACGCGGCATGCTGATGCACCGTCAAACTCACACTTTCAACCCCAAAACCCGACTCTTTGAACAACCCGAGCTTGATTAGACCTTTCTCCTTTTCTTTCCCCTCTTACAAACCATTTCCTCGCCTTTAGAAACTCGCCATCAAACCCAAATGCGCCCTCTGATCACCGCAGAAAGCAGAAACAAAGGGGGCTGAGCGGCGATTCAAGCGGCCCTTTTCTTCCCTCACATTATTATCCATTTTTATTATGATCGGGAACAAGTGCCCATTCGCGTGGGTTTTGTTTACCGGAAATTAAATGAAAATGATTTAGTCCGCGTCAAACAAAAATATATACTTGTATACACAAGAAAAAAGGCCTGTTAGACGTAAATATTATGTCCTTAATGAAAAGCCTGGACGGGCTCCAGGCTCGGCCTTTCAGGATTTCAGTGCAACTTGCCCATTGCCATAGAAATCCTAACTTACCATGAAGATGCACCGTGGCGAAGAAACATTGCTTTGTGCGCGGACCCTTTGATGTCGCAGGCGCTAGATGCGGGCGCTCAGCTGCGTTGGGCGAGATTACCTTGCGAGCAACGCGGTGGACATCTGTAACAAGCAAATGAAAAATTAAAGGCTATTAGGGGCCGACCAAGCATTTTTATTTTATTTCACTATTTTGGATGGGAGTGGAAGGCAAACAGGGGCCTAGAAACAGAAGAGAAAGGAATGAGTCCGATTTGTAGAGGGAAGAATTTTTAAACGTCAGAAGAAGCAAGTTCTGCAGATGCCCTCTCCACCTTGGCGGTGGGGCGGGTGTTTCCCCGATGGGAACGAGTCGTTTGCTGCAGGCCGCCGGCCCTTGGCCAGGCGGCCTCTGGACTCCATTGTACGGGTGAGAGGAGTGGGGGGAGGGGATTGCGGGGCCACTTCCACAAGAATGGATTCACTAAGTGTGTGTTTGGAAGATTCTGGTTTTTTTTTGAGAGGTACTGAAAACACTCCCATTCCAGTTAGGACATTGTTTATCTGATGAAATTGTGAGGCTGCAGGGCAGGAGTGAGAATTGTCTAATAGTGTCTGAAGGGGAGACTGTAGAAGAAAACCCAGCAGAGTTGCAGGGCCAG
The DNA here is from genome assembly GCF_018350215.1 of Panthera leo. Lineage (NCBI taxonomy): Eukaryota > Metazoa > Chordata > Mammalia > Carnivora > Felidae > Panthera > Panthera leo. The sequence continues at coordinate 116,308,085 of NC_056687.1, read as the reverse complement.
GACTTGTTGGGCAGTCTAGCGGGCTCCCCTAGGTGGGACTACCAGAGCGTCCATCTTCCAATTCTTAGGTGATTGGGATAGGTCTACCAAAGCTTTTTCACCCTTCTTTTTTCTTTCTAACCCCCTCCCTCATGTTAGCAAGGATTTGGGGGCAGCCCCATCCTCCCTGCAGAGGGTGGGAGACTGGGCAACAGGCCTTGATTCCTCCCCTCCTTGGCAACAATTGCAGACTTTCCTCTCCTCTGCCCCCAACATCTGGTTCTTTATCTGGGGACCAAGTCCCCAGAATATCGAATACTCATTCGATCTAGGCCCATTGGGTATTTGCCTTTAAAACATTTATTATTGAAGTTAATCTCTCTTGTCCTCCCCCCCCCACACACCTTTTAAAAAATAAGACGAACAATTGTATGATTTTTTACAAAGATTATCCCAGAATTGATGAGATTCATCCAGGCACTGTTCCCTAGGCCAGATCCCTTCACTGTGGAGGCCTTGGCCTAGTGACGTCATTGGCCCACTCTGCACCCCCAATGCCAAAGCACCCACAAGACTTCAAAGGTAGCTCTTCTACAAGGGTAGTGGGGTGGGGAGAGGGTGATTGTTCCCAGGAGGCTTCAGAGCATTGAATCCTAAAGCCCCTCTAGCACTCCTTTGTCTGCATTTTCGGTTGTTAGGACTCACACCTTATCCCAGAGGTAGAAGTATAGGGAGCAGATATTTCTGGGTGCTTGGGCCAGCTCTTGGGAGAATGGCATGTGATCCACAGGGGTAGGTGCTTAAACTTCTCTCCCTTTTAACTCCTTTGTATAAGTAGTTGGAAATTTTGGGACCTGGGACTTGTGCATTTTTGTTTGAGAGGATAGCTGAAGGAGGAGAGAATGTAGGGAGGCAGAAGTAGAAGGAAATAGGCACGATAATGGCTCAGGGATTCCCTCTGCCACCTTCTGCTATTGGAACTTTCGAGGAGGCTCCCAATGGAAGCTGGGAAGGGAGTCCCAGTGGCAGTCCCAGCAGCCCAGGCCTCGAGGAAAACATTTCACATTCTGTGAACCACGAGAGGACTTTGTGGTCTTAATTTCACCGCCTGCAGCTGCCAAGTTCGCACATAAACTCTCCTAATGTGTATTTTTTTTTCTTTCGTCTGTCTCTTTCTGTACTTTCTCCACCCAAACACTGGTGTCACGCTACTCAGTCGTGAAGGCGTCGATGGGGGTGGGTGGAGGGTGCTGGGTGTGATTGCGGAATAAATATGGGAACCATATTTATATTTTAAAATAATGGATATTATATTAGCATATTCAATGAGCTCTAACAACTTTTAGCGGTTACCTTCCTCCCTCTCTCCCTCCTTCCCTTCCATCCTTTCTTCCTTCCTCACCCTCTCTTCAAGACTCAGTAACCCCGCCTAGACAAGCAGTGTACCGGAAGCGGCAACCAGAGCAGCAGCGCTAAAACCGGAGGCGGTGGCGGCAGCGGCAGCGGCGGGACCAGGTGGTGGCTGGGGCTTTGGGGGTGCGGCGGGGGCGGTTGCGGAGGGGCCCGCGCCTTGACACACGTACCATTCACTCAGGTCGGCGCCACGCGCCGCCACCGCCGCCGAGGAGGCCACCGGCGGGTCGCGGCCGAAGTCCGATGAGGGCGACACCAGGGCAGACGGCGTGGCTGAGTCGTAGCCAGAGCTAGGCGGCGGCGGCGAGCGCCCATGCACCTTCATGTGCTTACGCAGAGAACTGGGGTGCGTGTAGCACTTGTCGCAGCCGCGCACTTTGCACGTGTATGGCTTGTCGCTCGTGTGCACGTGCGAGTGCTTCTTGCGGTCGCTGCTGTTGGCGAAGCGCCGCTCGCAGCCCTCGAACTCGCACCTGAAGGGCTTCTCCCCTGGTGGAGGCAACGCAGAGACATTAGTGCGCGTGGGTCGTGGTCCCAGTTTGGCCTCACCACCCTTCTCAATTTCTCTGTCATTTTTAGAAAAAGACCCACAGAAGATTTTCATAAACCTTCTTTCCTTTTGGCCTCTCAGGACTAGCACCCCCTTCGCCCGCTCAGAGCGCGCCCCGAGCTTCCTCCAGCACGCCGTCACCCCTCCCCCTCTCCCGCCCGGGCCGGAGCGGGGGGCGGGGGAGGGTACGGAGGAGGAGCGATGAAGACTCCATCTTTGTCGAGTTTCCATCCTGATCCACTCTGGTTGTTTTCCTCCAAATTTTCTCCACTCGGAACCAGAAGTATCTTTGCCCGAGAATAGAGTTGACCGAGGAGCTAGCGTCCGTTTGCTTTAAAATTGCTGTTCTAGCCAAACGTTTGTATTCCTCCCACCACCCCCACACACACCCCCACACCCCCCCCACACAGTAGTCAACCCCGCACGCACCCTACCATGGCCCAAATTATTTACTAGAGTAGATTTTGTGCAAACGCCAAGGTGATGGAATAATTTAAAGATGCGCAGCCGTTGCACACGATATGTGCATAATGTGGATTCGTGCTGCAGGAAAAGGTATTCTGAGCAATGATTCACTTCAGACGCGATTTTTACGGGAAATGGAGCCCCCTCCCCCTTCCCTTCTACCCCCTGAGGGCAAACATTTAGCAGCATTCTTCAAATCTTGCCTAAACCGTCCGGGATCCCTCCAGATACGCGCGCCGGCAATAATATTTTATTACGCTGCTCCAGCAGCCTCCCGGAGACGCTGCCGCTGGCAGCCTGCTCTCCCAGTCCGAACTGACTTGAGAGGTCGAAAAGCCTCCCCAGACCACCCACGCCCGGCTCTCGGGCCTTGCAGGCCTGAGCTGAGAGGCGGGCGCTGCAGGGTTTGCCCGCGCCAGGCGGGATCCGAGGCCTCTCGCGTAATCGCACCCTTGAGCTCGGCGGCTTCGGGATGAGCGCAGCTGCTGAGATCAGACCAGGCCAGGACAAGCGGGCAGCCGGGGTAGACCCGCGAGGGGTTCGGATTCGTGGTGCGATGCCCTATAGAGCCGCGGGAAGGCGCGAGCGCGCGTTAGGGTGGAAGTATTCGCCGAAGACCGAGCCCCAATCCTGGAGCTCACTGGCGGCTGGATTCGCTGGAATGTGGGGGTGGAAAGGACCCCAAGAACCCGGAAGCCCAGGTTCCTACTGGAGCTGCAGATGCTGTGGCAAGGTGGAGAGGAAGTGTCTAGGCGCTTTAAACAATGGATGCCACCGGGCGCCCAGGGTTGAGAGAAAGGCTACCAAGCGTCTGGCTAAGAAAGAGATGCATGGCTGGAGGACTGTTGCCTTTGTGGTCGCTTCTCCGCCGCTTCCAGGAAGGCTGGGTGCTTTGGGGCAGGTTTGAACACACAAAGCCCCTATTCCTGAGCCGGGCTGAAGCTCAGGCGGAGTCAGAGGTTTGCGCACAACCCTTGCCTCCGTGCGGCTGCGGATAGTGAGCCCAGGGTTCTGGCAGGGCCGGGTCGTTGCGTTCTGACCCTGCAGGAGTACTGCTAATACAGTGGAACACTGGGCGGTGCTGGCATCTGCCATTTCTCGGCACACTGGTACCATTTTATTAAAACAAAAACAAAAACGAGAAAGATGCAGAATACATCAGTGTCCCTATTTGCCCCTTGTTTTCTCCTCTCTGATCCCTGTTGGCATCTGCAAAACTAAAACTTTTCTTCCTCCCTTCCTTCTTTTCTTTCTAAGATTACTTACAAGAACCATGCAATTCAGGGCCTGCAAAAGAAAACAAGATTTGCTGAAAACACAGAGGAGGAATAGAATTTGAGGTTGACCGCCCCCCTTCCCCAATATTCCCCTGCACACCTATCCCATCTTGCCAGCACCTCGTTGGACATTCACGTAAAACAGAAACAATGATTTCATCCCAGACGAGGAGCAGAGGGGAAAAAGCATGGCACTTCGAGCAGTCTGGAAGTTCTGAGGCCCCAGGGATGCCAGGTGAGGCCGCGCCCACTCGCGCCCTCCCGGCCTCTCCCCAGCTGCAGGAGGCCCCCTGGACTTCACGCTTAACACTGCGCCCCCACCCCCACCCCCATACACTGCTTCCCGCCCCCTCCCTTCCCACAGTGTCCGGGCGCTGCGCCCTGGGTCGGTGGGTGGGTGGATGTGCCGAGGCAGGGTAGGGCCAGGACCCTGCAGCCGGTCCGGAGCGGCCGGGGCCTGAGGCTTAAGTCAAGAGGGGCCGGGAGTCTCCTCCCAGAGGCTCAGCACCCGGGAGCGGCCTCCTCCGCGGCCCTGCGCCAGGCCCGCCGGACAAAGTTCGGAAGCCGCGGGGCAGTTCGGCTAGCGCCATTTTCTCGCACTTGTGGCTGGACCAGGTTACCGAGCATCTCTGTAGCGGCGCGGTCACTTCTCCACCTGGGACCCCCCGCCTTGTCTCTCTCTAACGACTGGCGGGGAAGGTGGGGCGAGCCCGCAGCTGAGGGGTCCCGAGAAGGGGGGGTTGGGGGACAGGCGGCCGGGTCAGGCCGGAGCTCGGCGGTTGCCCCGCATCTCCCTCGCGGCGGCACCATTGTTCCGGGATTGCTGTGACCGCCACAAAGTGAAACCTTTCGGCATGGGGCTTGGGGCAGCTGCCTCCCAAGCCGGGCCCGGGCTTCAGATCCGGGAGAATCTCAACTCCTGAGAAATCAGCTCCTGTTCGCCGCTTCCGCGACTCGAGGAAATGAAACGCCATTAATATTTGAAAAGGCAATTATTTTCCTGTTGAATCGAGAACTGTCTTCATGAATAATTTGTAGTGAGGTCTATTGCCATTTGAGAAACATTTTGTTGTTTTTTTCCCCCCCTCTCTCTGTCTTTTCATTACTTAGGAGGGGGGGTTTGAGAGAAACGCTGGAGCAGGAGATCTCAGTAGGTTTTTTTTTTTTTCTTTTTTCTTTCTCTCTCTATTCCTTCCTTCCTTCCTTCCTTCCTTCCTTCCTTCCTTCCTTCCTTCCTTCCTTCCTTCCTTTCTTTCTTTTCTTTCTTTTTTTAACTCCAGAGATAATGAGTCAGGACTGCCAGTGGAAAGGACGCACTTAAAATTCTGTCCTGAATGGACGCAAACCTGAGCCAGCCCAGGCGCACTGAACTTGCTTCTCTGCTGTAGGTCGATTGCACTAAGAATTTAACCATTTTCTGCTTCATGGACTTCAAACAGTAGGCCGGCAAAGAGCAGTAAAAGTTTGTTTGTTAAAAAAAAAAAACAAAAAAACAAAAAAACAAAAAAAAAACCCCGTCATTAAAAATGAGTTCCTTCTCTGGCTCAGGACTGCGCATCTACCTTCTCAGTACGGGCCATCAACTCCTGGAGTCAGCGGGCCTGTGGGAGGTGATGGGGCCTCACTTCTCCTCCCCTCCTCTGGGATGAAACTCGGAGAGCGCTAAAGGGGAACAACTGCTTGCAGAAGGGGTGGGAAAGATACTGGAAACAGTGGGGGGGGGAATTGTACATTTCTAGATATACTATGGAAATAAAGGAAACTAAGAGTGGACTTTGGTCTGGACTCCACCTGTGCCAGCGTCTTGGCCAAGGACCTTCCCCAAGATTGCAGGGCTTGGGGGAGAAATCAGGATTTGCAAGTTTCTTTCCCCAGCAGTAACAGCCTGGGGGAGTCCTTTGACTTCAATCCTTGCTGATATTTCCACCAAGAAGAGAGGTGAGTAAGGTACAGCCCCAAGAGAGTAAGAGAAGCGGGGGGCACCAAGCTGGAACTTATTTTATCTTCTCCTCTCCCCACCAGTCCCCCTCTCCAGCCCCCAAAATAGAGGAGAGGAGATGTTGCCTTCTTAAACTTCTAGGGTGTTTGGGTGAGAAAACCCTAGCTAGAGAGAATACAAACATCGGCTGCTAAACTAATTAATGTAACTTCACAGGCTGTTCTGGGAAGTGTGAAAACTTTCTCCTTGCAATTGCATTAATTAGAGATGCTTCTGGCCAGAGGAGTTCAACTTTGCATGCTCTTCAGCAGGCTCCTGTTCTTTCTGTTAACTAGAACTAACAGATGTGGTTGACACATGTCCCCATTTCACTTAACAGCTCAGTAAACGACATATAAGGCAGATGAGTCTCCTTGGTCTCTGCTAAAGCAAAGGAGTTTGTCAAACATCCCAAGTGTCAGGTCACCAAGGCTCCAAAACCTGGGCAAAGTCAGCCCATGAGACCCCCAAATCCTCAAGAAGACACCAAGGGCCCGATGATCGCTCAGTGCAGGTGCTAGTCAGGTTGTCAAGTCCACCAGGGGAAGAGCACTTGCCTCAGGATTCCAAAAGGACCAAGAAAATGAAATTGGTACTATGTCTTATGACTTTGGGGAATAGTGCTGTTTTAAAACCTGCAAATCAAGCTCGATCAGCGAACACACATTTGCACACACAGAGACCCAAGTATGTTCACACTCGCCCCCTCTCACAGAGCAGAAATCACTTGCTTTCCTCCACACACAGGCTCAGGAAACTTCTGTGATTCTAATAGAAGGGCATAATTAGTATTTTATGGACTTGGGTCATGGAAATACCAAGATAGCCTCCCTCCACCCAGATGGAACTTGAGGAAATCCAGCCCCGAGGTCCCAGAAGAGGCCGCCTGCTCCCCCAGAGGGTCCGCACGAGACAGACAGTGCCGAATACTGACCTGTGTGAGTTCTTTTGTGTATTTTGAGATTTTCTGATCTAGCAAACACCTTCCCACACCCCGGGAAAGGACAGGGGAAGGGCTTCTCGCCCGTGTGCACGCGGATGTGATTTACAAGTTTGTATTTGGCTTTAAAGGGCTTGCCCTGGCGCGGACACTCCTCCCAGAAGCAGATGTGGTTGGCCTGCTCCGGGCCGCCGACGTGTTCCACGGTGACGTGCGTGACCAGCTCGTGCATGGTGCTGAAAGTTTTGGAGCAGAGGCGCGGGGGCGCGGGGCTATCGGCTGCCAGCCACTTGCAGATGAGCTCCTGTTTGATCGGCTGGCGCATGTAGCGGAAGAAGGCACCGGGACCGTGGGGCGCCGTGAGGTTCACGGTCAGGTTCATGCCCCCGTAGCCGTGCAGGGCCGCGGCAGCTGCCAGGGCGTCGCTGCGGGCCACCGGTCCCGGCGTAAAGGGTTCGGGCCGCGCGTACATGTCTCCAGGGAGCCCCAGACGCAGGAGTCCGTTCAAAGTGCCGCTGGGGGAGGCCTGCGGTGGCTGCTCTTGAAGGCCCGGGAACACCGAGGGGCTGGAGGCGGCAGCAAGCTGGGGGCCATGGTGTCCGGAGCTGCTACCTGTTGTGGAGACAAATAGCGCGCGTGAGAACGGGCGGCGTGGGCCGAGCATTCCACCGGGCCCCGGGGGGCAGGCCCAGCCCAGCCACACCACGGCCTCTGCCGTCAGCGCCGGGACCGCGAGCCAGACAGAGGCAGCAGCGAAAGGAGTGGACAGCGAGAGGCCAAGCACCTCCACTGCGGACCGGCTGGGCAGCAGTTCGGTAGAGCCCCCTGCCGCTCCATGAGCGGGAGAAGGAGAGAGACTGCAGGGCAGGTGGAAAGGGCAGTGGGGTGCTCGGGGACCCCGGGCTGTGCTCCAGAGGGGCCCGACCTGCGCCCCCAGAGCGCTCTGGCAGCCAATCCCCTGGAGCACTCAGGGGTCTCGGAGCCCTGCGGGGAAATGGCAGTGAGGGAAGCGGTGATGTTTTAGGTGGTGGTGGTGCGGAAGCGCCCCAGCCATTTTTTTTTTAATTTCAGTGCCCAGCTCTGCTGAAAGAGGGCGGCCTGCTGGATCCTGGCCGGGGCTCCCCAGAGCTCCCTAGGTCAGGTCGCTCAGGCCAGTCACCTGACAGCAGGGAGGGCAAAGAACAACCACAAAAAACTTATGCAAAGTTTTTTTTTTCCCCTTCAAGTTTCGGGGTGTGTTCCCCCCTCCCTCAGTCTTTAATGCCTACTTGAAATCCCGTACACTACAGAGGTAGCAGCGGGGCGCGTGAGGAAGTGAATAGAGATTCGGGGCCATGGCCGGGGCCCGCGGAGAGGAACAATCGCCTAGGTCGCCTATTGGCCCGCAGCCGGGCCCGACGTCAGCAATGACAGGTCCCGCCACACGCAGATACACACACACACACACACACACACACACACACACACACACACACACACACTCCTGCTCCAGCGCCTCTCCACCCCACCCCACCCTACCCCCAACATATCTTGCTTCTACTGCTCATGCGCTCTGACCCGGGCACGGATTCTTTTCTCTCCTCTTGAGCCCCCTCCCCCTCCTCTCTGGACAGCTGAGTAGATCTGCTCTGCCTCACTGCTCCAGGAAGTGAGAGGGGTTGGGTTATGCCTTCTTTCACCACGACTTTGGGGAGGGGGTGTTGCGCCTTACGTAAAGTACTCGGGTTATTAGACGGGCAGATCCAGCCCTGCGGACGGGGCAGCACCGGGCGCGAGGGGATGGCGACCTGCTTGGTGGGTTTGTCCCGGAGCCAGAGGCGGGGGGAGGGGGGGGGAGGGGGCTGCTGTACCAGGGACTGCAAACTACGCGTCTGGGAGCGGAGGAAACTCTCAGGCTAGCAACCCTTGAGCTTTATTATTATTTTTCTCGCTTTTGCCGAAATTTCTCGTGTCCCTCATGTCTCTCTCATTTCCTTGGACTCCCCGACCCTTTCCCTTCTCCCCACTCTATCCTTCCCACCTAGCCTTGCCAGACCCTCCTTTCAAGTAGCGCTCGGAGACCCCTAAACCCAAGATTCCGGCCCTGACCAGACCCAGAACGACCTGGGAGAGACTGGCCTCGAACCCACGCCACTCTCCCGAGAGGGGCTAAGAATCCTCTCCGCCACAAACCCCTTCGCCCCGCGGGCCGGCTGGCCAAAGAAACAGAGGCGAGGGGCACGTTGCAAGGAGAAACAGGTCCTCATCCCCGGGTCTCCCCGTGTCAATTTGCAGTCTTGAGCTCTGTACCCTGACGCCAAACAGAGCCTCTGGGAAAGGGGACCGCGATCACTTCCACTTTCAGCTCCCTCCACTTGTTGCCAGTGGCCGGAGTCTCTGCGTCTATGCTCGCTAGCCCTTAGGGCTCTGAGAAGAGTGGACACCAAGTTTCCCAGCCCAGGCTGTGAAAGGGACTGCGGGCCCACGGCCTCCTTTCGCCGGACGCCCTCCCAGGCTGAGGCTCCACCGTCTTGGGGTGGGGGTCGGCGGGCGGAAATAAACCTTTCAGTTTCGGCCTAGCCTAGTACCGCCTGAACAGGGGGGAGTGTCCTTTGTCTGCGCCGCCGACCGGCTAGGGCTGGCTGCACAGCTTGGCGATTTAAAGGGCTGCTCGCCCTAACGCCTGCCCTGCTCTCTGAAGCCAAAAATGCCAACTTAGGTACTTGGGCCTCCCTAGCGGCCATAGAAAGGGCCTCCAAAGCAGAGGAAAGCTTGGATTTTTAAGAGAAGTTGTAAGGATTGAGTAAAAGATCCCGTATCCCTAGCCGAGGTGAGAAGTTTGGACAGATTGCAAGGAACTCTGACTTGGAGTTGATTGAGCTGCCCCACCCACCCCCAGCACGGAGAACTATTCTTATACATTTCCTGGTCAGTAAAAAGGGTTTCTTTTAAATTTTTTAAAAAAATAATTAACTTACTTATAATGGTTGGCAGATTCTTTGAGACGTTCTTCATTTCATACATTGTTCCCCGCTCGGGCCGCATTTTAGCGAGGGATTAACTTACACAATTTCCCTCGGCTTTGACAAGTCCAGGTCTTTTGCTCCTCTGACCGGCCGGAAGAGCTTAAGCAATGCGACCAATAGATGCTGCGTTAGAGAAAGAAAGAAAGAAAGAAAGAAAGAAAGAAAGAAAGAAAGAAAGAAAGAAAGAAAGAAAGAAAGAAAGAAAGAAAGAAAGAAAGAAAGAAAGAAAGACAGGAAGAGAGAGAGAGAGAGAGAGAGAGAGAGAAAGAAAGAAAGAAAATGAAAGAAAGAAAGGAAAAGAAAAAAAGAAGAGGAGAGAGAAAAGAGAAGAGAGGGAAAGGAAGGGAAAGGGAAAGGGAAAGGAAAAGGAAAAGGAAAAGGAAAAGGAAAAAGAAAAAGAAAAGGAAAAGAAAGGTTGAAGGAGAGCTTTTGACAGTTGAATCCCTTCTGCTCTGGAAACCAAGGATGTGTACATAGTGTTGAGACTAGACTTTGAGGATTTGTCTCCTTCCTGGGTTTTACCTCCTCCCATACTCTCTCTTTCTGGGATTTACCCTTCTGCCACAGAAGCCTCCTCTCCTGTCTCTCACTCTGTTTTCCCTTCCCCCTTGTGATGGCCAGGCCTAGTCTTAGTGGTTTCAAGGCTCCTCACTGCTCAGGTGTCTGTTGAATGCGCAGTTGTCTAGGCAAGTGTGGGCCAAACCCATGAAGGGCTTCTAAAGACAAACAAACAAACAAACAAACAAAAAGCCCCCACACACAAAAAAACCCAAACCCAAAATGAATGTGTTCCTCCCTGGGACCCCTTGCCTAGCTGTTTCTCCTAACCAACTCTGAACATAGAGCTTAGTCAACTCCTCCTGTAGCTTTCAGGCCTAAGTGCAGGGATACTTCTGCAGTGGTCCAGCAATAAAAATATCTTCTTTTCCACCTGAACCTACATGATCGACAACCTACCGTTCAGGATGTTTGTCAAACTCATCATCCACTTTTGCTCCCATTAAATCTCTGATTTGCACAAAAATGGGTCCCTCAATATATAACTGTGACCTCAACTACATCAAAAGCTTTGAATAACAGCAGAGAACAGGGGTATTAAAATTGTTTTAGTCTATGGACCCTTTTGGAAGCTTTGTGAAGCCAGTGGACTCTAATAGTCTTGTTTTTGTTAACACATATAGTAGAAGAAACATGTAACTTTCCATTAGAAAGTGGTGAAAATAAAGATGCAATTTTTCCCTTTCAAGTTTGTGGACCCCCTAAGTTCGAAGCCCTGACTCTGTAGACTCTAGGGATAAGAAGCAGAGGTTTTATACTTGTAGACTGTTAGTACGCTATATACTCTTACTAACTTTACCCTTGAAAAACTTTGAACATGTGCGTGGCTTTTTGTGCCAACAGCGAAAGGGCAGATATGTCTGATTCAGCCAAATTCACCGATAGTAACCTGGCCCCATGGAGCTCCTTCCCAGATGCAGCATTCTCTTGAAGTACTGAAAACATATGGACCCATCCCGGGTAGATGCTTCTTGAGTAGCCAGGGATTACTTGACCTGCAGGTCAGTAAGGCTGTCTGATCCTTGCAAGTTCGTTGGAGCCACATGGTTCACACGTTGGCTAAACACAGAAATGGGACAAGGAATTCTCCTAGAGGGACATTTTCCCAGGGACAGAGACAGGGAGGGAAAAAAATCCATTTAGCCACTAATATAGACAGGGAACTCTAGGTGATTACATGAGGGTCTTTAAGGCATATCTCCGAAATAAGACCCAAAGCAGTATCCAGGTAACCACAGATGACAGGTGGAACGCCGATGGCAGGGAGGTATATTTTAGTTTTCGGGGTGGTTTCTTTGAGTCTTCCAGTGCCAAGTATCAAAGAGTCCTGACTTCATTGACTTGACAGGGCAGGCTGAGGAGTGGTGTTCCTCAGTGGTGCTCACAATTTTTCTTTCAGAAAGTTATCTCACCACACTGACTCCCAATACCAAATGCTTGGCTGGAGCATTCTCTTTCTAACCATGCTGGGAGTTACAGCCCTGTTGAGTTCACTTTCCTACTTGATTTGCAGGAGAAAAACCACCACATTCTGCAGCCCAGAGATCTTCAGCAGAATTCAAAGAAGCACTGTAGGCTTTTGTAGGGGCCTGTGTGGAGCAAGCTCCACTACCAGATGCCAAACATCCATCCAGTGCCCAGAATCCTGCCCTAAGAACCTTTGTTCACCTCAGCCTGGCCAAAGCAACAGCATACACTAAAGTGATTTTTTAGCCCTGTTGTATAGAAATATGACATTTGGTGGCCCTGCCATCTGCCAGAGCTCCTCACATCACTGGTTCAAATAGGGGAATGTCTGACCTCTCTCCTTTGGAAAAGAAAGAAATGGGGGAGGTTTCAGATCAATAGCTAGGCTATTTTTCCACTTTGATCTTTTAAGCAATGCTAACTGATGATTATCTGTTGCAGGTTATGCCCAGAGCAGGGTCTCAGGAGCTGAGGGCCACCACACAGAGCCTAGATGAGAATAAGCCTTCTTGTCTGAATATTTGCATCTAGATCTGCAGTCACTTGTTCAATCCTTTCTTCCCTGTTTCTAGCCAGGTTACCACCCCAAACAAGAAACATACCTCTTTATAGGCTATTCACAGACAGACTTTAGATTCCTGCAGTGAGAGGTTGTCTCTAGTCTTATGAAAAAAAATAATAACTTCAGCCCCAGGAGCCCCCTGTATGTCCCAGCCCAAATTGTACAAAGGAGATGAGATCTAGGATTTTGGAGATAAAGGAAGAGATTTCCCTCCTCTGCTATGGAAGTTTGGGCTTTAGTCATCATTAATGGAACTGAGTATGAAAGAAAATATACTTGGGTAAAATTTAATTTCCAAGCAAGGGTTCTGCTAAACATCTTTTGACAAAAGATTAAGAAACATGGTCAAAGACCTTCCAGAACAGCACTGAGGGATTAAAACAAGTGAATTTACATAATAAGCACATCTCTCTTGAGAATTCTACCATCGAATTATCCCAAAATAATAGAAGAAAGCCATTTCCTGAGTTGTCCATTTAACTTTTGTTAAGAAGGTTGATTTTCCTTCCACCAAGGGAATACCTTGGAGGCAAGCATCGTCAGTTGGTGGTATAGTTGAAATGAGGAAAACTAGAAGCGCCTGGAAGGAAAAACACCCAACCCTAAATCATATGCTTATTCTAAATGGAATATTAAATTAAATTCTTCACAATGAAGGTATTCCTGACAGAGTGGCTGTCAGTCACTCCCTGTTCAGGCACCACATTGTGGGAACGTAGTTGCCGCCACATTGCAGAAGGCTGGTGTCCCTGGTAAAGATGATGCATATCATGTAAACCCCATCACCAAGATCAAAGTCTGCTCCTTTCATGGAAGCCAATACATGTCAAACCTCATTCCAATCAAATCGTCTGGAAATGAATTCAAGATGAATATGTCATAGAATAATGTGACAGTGGAACTGCAGAAGGTCAGGGGTGGTTGTTTCAATGAGAGAGTCGTCAAATATTAATTCTGGAATGTCCAGATGAGTAGGCATTGAGGGGGATTAGCTGGCTGCTGGTGGGATGTTGTGTCACTGATTTGTGTGCAAATGCATCAAACGCCAAGGTGTTCTCAGTTTCATTGGAACTCAAGAAATATCTCCAAGCTCACAACTCAACATAACCAGAAGACCAAACAAAACTTCCCACTATAAAAGAATAACTTCAGCAAACCAATATTCAAAAGAGGATTTTAACTTACTAGACTCTTTTAGGGAGTTTCGGTAAAGCCGTAATCTTTTCCTCATCACCAAGGAAGTCTTGTATCTCATTTTCTGACTTTGAGCCTGTTGGAGAAGAAAAGAGAGATGGTCACTGGTTAAACAATTTCATACATGTTTGTATGGCAAGATTGTGTGGCCTTAATATATGAGTGAAAAACAGTGTGGTCTGAAGAGTCTTTCAGTCTTTCTTAAACCATTTTCAAATTTTAAAGTGAGAGAAAGCACTCTGCTGGGAACTACCGTTGCAAAACAATATATCCTTCGTGATACAAAATATTAAAAATCATTTTCCTCCTAGACATTTTTTTGTGAAATTCATTTTTTGATTTCCCTTGTAAATAGGATTTAAGCACCAGCCAGTGTTCAAATACCTCTAACTTCTTGAATTTGAATTTAATGCATGAGAAGTTCCCATTTTTTTCTTTAAGTTTACTGAGTTTAGTAAAATGTGATGAGGAGGGCTAGGTGTCCTCTGGGAGGTGGACAGGTTAAAAATTGAGGTACAAATATTGAAATTGAGAAGAGAGAAATTTCTTTGTGGATTTGTAGATCTTGCCCATAGTGGTGTGGGATCCCTTATCCTTACATGGCTTCCACCCTCAAACCCATTTGGAAATCATCATCGGTTGATTTTTTAAAGTTAGTATAAAATTCACCAGAATGGGGGGGGGGGGGAAGTATCATTTCTGTCATCTGGTCCTGGTTGGCTGCAGTTCTTAGTTAAGAATGTCAGAACTGCAACCCCTCCCCCCTCCCGTAATACTTGCATCCCTTATCAAATTCACTTTGTGGATAATGCTACCAAACCTTTGGCCATCTTAAAGTCTGAAACCCATCCTGGGGACCTTTGCATCTGTCAGGCAACACTAAAGACAGTGGAACAGCCAAAGAGAGACGATCCACCCAGCCCCAACCCTCAATTTGGCCTAGAAAGACAAACAGTCATTGAAAAGGTCTCAGGCTGGACAAACACAGCACGCCCTCTGTCAATGAGGACGTCTGCCTGTCTTGACACTCCAGCCCACAGAACAAGCGATTGTTTAACTTGTTGAACCACAGGCCAAATCCAAATGGGGCTCTGCTATCTCAAAGCCTTTCCAATTCTCTATGCTCAAAGATCTCTTTCTCTCTCCCTCAACCCTCAACCTGGGCTTGAACTAGCTTGTGTGTTTTTGCCCTTTCCTCTATCTTTTCTAGGTCCAAGCCTGAGGGGTGTGTGTGTGGGGGGGGGGGGTAGACTCACCTTTTCCCAGAGGGTTTTATTTATTTTCAATTTTTTTCTAAACAAAAGGCTTCTATCCCCAAAAGTAATAAGCTCTTCCCTGCACAAATTAGGAAAGAACGGCGGGGGGGGAGGGGGGGCAACGTTACATTCCTACTGAAGTTTGGCACGGGAGGCATCATCGCTCTAAATTTCCTCATGGCAGGATATCTGGCACTGGAAACATCCTGGTTGGTTGGGATTAGTAGAATTTACCTTTTTGCTTCAGAGGAAAATGGGTGTGTTTCCCTAGAGAGCCCCATCCACCCACAATGCTGCCCAAGTCCCTCCCTGCTTAAGAGGCCTGGGTCGCTTCTATCCCTAGATCCTGGCAGTCTTTTGTGCATTACAAACCCACAGGCATGCAAACAAATGCTGCAGAGGCTGGGCTTTGGGCTGGCAGCCTGGCAGCTGAGAGCTTATGCTGCTCTGTAGCAGCTCCATCACCAGGCTGGTGTAGAGAACCAGGGTAAATATCTCCTCCTTTGGTTCAAACTCTGGTCCCACTTAGCAAGCCAGTTATCTCACTGAAGGAGGGGTGAAAGAATATGGGAACAATCCCTGGGCCCCTAGACATGAGTTCCCCACTAAGGCAGGGATATAAAAGCTCTGAAAATGCTTGGCTAAGTTCTCAAATTACTGCTCCTGGTTTGTCTCCGCACACTCCCATGGCGACTTAATCAGGAGTCAGGAGCACAACCTGGAGACATCAGAACTTACCTTCCTCCTCACACTTTGAGAAGAGGAAAGGGTGCCAGCCAGCCGCCGTAATTAATTGGTTTGGGGGAGAGCCAAGCAGGTGGGCCGGTGGGTACACGCAAAAGACACTTTTTCTTTGGGGGAACACCGAGGCTGAACGTTGTAGGATCACCCTGGACTGCTCAAGCCTGCTCAAGGTCAGAGGTCACCTACAGCCTGCTTTCCAAGCCAGAGATTTTAGTCCGGGAGCCATGAACGCTGCTCTGCACTGATTAACCGGCAGGCACTCAGGCAAAGGCATGCCGGCCTCTCGGCCACGGCTCAGCTGGGACGGTGCAGAACAGGGGCCCTTCAGCCTGCCAGGGAGCTCTGAAGCCAAAACCAAAAAAAGCTCCTGGCTTCTACCCGCAGTCTGCTATTGCCAGCTGTACCGACATCTCCCCGACTCCCCTCCATCAGGCCCTTTAGCACAGAGACAAGGCTGGACTGTGTGACGGCCTTCTCGCCTTTTTCTCCTCCCTTGAGGAAAGAGTTCCGGGGTTTCCCGGCTGCGGGCTGAAGGCTGGGTGACCTCCGTGGGCTCAAAGAAGAGTATGCATTAGTGGGTTGCCAGCAGGACAAGCCGGGACATTTAACCGTCTCTTTGAACACCCCCGACCCCCACCTGCCGGCAGCTAGATAGAGGAAAGGAAGTTGGTGCCTCGCCTTGGGTCGCTCTGAGGCCAATGCTGTTCGAAAGTGGGTAGAAATATGGCCTTGGAATCCATAGGGAGCCTCCTGCAGACAGTGCCGGCCAAAGTACAGCCCTTCAATACCCCTTCTCCATTCCTAAGACCTCGCTGGCTTCCAGCTGTCCCCATGGACCGCCAACCTCATTCATCAACCCAAAACTTTCCGGTCGAGCCTTTGAGGCAGTCCTAGCTTTCTCTCACATCTCGACTCAGTTCCCGCCTTACTTGCCCCAAATTTTCTGTGTCCCTAAATGTCTAAGATACTGATCAGAATTCTAGGCGGCTGCGGCCTGCTCCCCAGAGAACTAGTCGTAGCCCTCGTTCGAATCTGGGAGAAGGAAAGCCAAGTCCCGAACCCGTGGCCCGCTACGCGCAGAGAGCGGATCCCAGCGGTCAACTTCCTGAAGCAGGACCAGGATACGCGAGGGCGAGGATCCGGGCCCCGCGGCTGACCCAGCCAGCATCTCCCCTCCGGTTGGGGCGGAGAAGTTCCATCATCTTGCTGCCAGCAAGGCTGACTTAGCTCCTTTGACCCTGGAAAGGGGAAGCCGGGTCCCTCCCTGCCATCCTCGCAGGGACGGGGCGAGAAGCTGCCTGGAGGGGGGGGTCCTCCTCCTGGAGAGGGTCCCGCTCACTTGGAGAAAAGAAAGCTCTCCGCCACGACTCCCCTCCTTGTGCCTATGGTGGGGCACCCAGGCAGTTTACAAGGAGGGGAGGAAAGGCGGGTGGGTAAGAAGCTGGTCTTGGTCCCGGTGCCAGTGGGAACTCATTCGTCCTCCTTGCCCCCCCCCCCTCCCTGGGAAGAAAAGATGGACTCATCCCCAGCGCTGCCCTTGGCGGAAGGGCCCCCTCCTCCCCTCAATGTCAATGGGGTGGGGCCTATGCCCACGGTTGGGGGGCTAATGAGGGAGGGGATGGGGAGAAAGTCTAGCTGGGCCTCTTTCCCCAGTGGGGTTTGGGTGCCAGTGGCCCCGCGAAGGGCGCTTGCTACCCGGCAGCTGGCTGTACAGGTCCCATCTATCTGCCCCCTGGACTCACACACTTACCCCGCTCCACCTGTTGCCGGGATCGCCTCATTTCTGCACATCACTTTGGGGTGGCCGAGGGGGAACCACAAACCCCTCCAAGCCTCTCTTTTGTGGTTCCAGCGAGGCGGTCATCCTTCATTTCTCCTTTTCCAGCTTTCGGGAAGCAGTTAGGGAATGTATGATGAAGCAGAAATGAGCCGTCAGGATGATATTTTAATGGCTTATATGTCACGTTGGTGCATGTGGCTTTGAACTGGAGCCGCTTGCGTTTCCTGCAGAGAGCGCCGCAAATCCCACTTGATAACTTCTACAACCCACAACTTTTTTTTTTTTTTCCTCACATTCACTCTTACCCTGTATATTTGGAAGCGTTTCCTAAAAATACCCTCTTGTCAACGTCCCCCTTGGATTTTCCACGGACTGGAGAGAGAGCACTGACTTTTCTTTTTTGAAGAATTATTTTCCCTCTCCCCCTCCCAACGGCTACCATTCCCCCTCAGGTCCCCTCCCTTGTTTTTTTTTTTTTTTTTTTTGAACGGCAGGCGAGGTGGGTTCAATATTTGTTCTCCCTAGTGAGAACACTATTACAGCCTCTAGAGAAAACTTCTCCTTGCAAATAAGGTTTTTACAACTGAAATGAAGGCAAGATCCAACTTCCCCTTGAGCAGTTCTGATACATCTTTTGAACGAACTAATTGTTTTGTTTTGTTTTTGAAAAACCACCCCTCTAGCCATAGCCCTTTTCCCTCCATTCCCCAACCTGGTTCCACTCAAAGTTGGTGGGGAATACTGGGCTGCTATACTGACTTGTTGCTGGGGACAGGACATATGATTTTTTTTTTTTTTTCCTTTCTCAAATTTCTGTTTCCCAGCACAATAAGCGCAAATGCTGGCCAGGTCCCTTCAGACACCGGGAAACCATCCCAGATACACAAGCGGAGTTTTGAGCCGGGAGAGCCCAGGGAAAGGGCAACTCATCTTGCCAACACCAAGCGATAATCTAGTCGATGAAAAGACCAGAAAATTAGAAAGGCGAGGAGAGGCTGCCGCTGACCCTGCCTTCCTCCCAGCGGTGCGGCCCGCGCGGGCGACTGGGCAAAAAAATATTCATTTTCATTTTTTCCTCTCGCCGGGGCACTGGTGAGTTTCCTAACGGGGCCGCCAGTGAAAGGATGAGTTGAGGTTTCTTTGTCTGAGAAGAGTTTAGGGCTCTGATTCAGCTGCAAAGAAGCCAAATGAAGTTAGAAACAAAGGGCAAATTGAAGGATTCCGACTCTTGGCTTTTTGTGTTTTCCTTACTAGAAAATAATTAGACCTAATGAATATGCAGACGCTACAGCTAAACCCTCGGCCGGCCGGCCGGAGCTGTTGGGTTTTAAACAGAGCTTCCAGAAATGCAACCTTCATCCCCCAACCCCCCGCATCTGCGTGCATTTTTTGAAATGCATAAATGTTGCTCGCCTTAATTGATTGAGTCACAGGGATTTTTTTTTTCCTGCTTTTAAGTGCCATACTCCTCTACCTTTCAACAATCATTTTAATATATAGTCAATGGCTCTTTGTGGACGGGACAAAAAGCAACTACGCGCAGTTGTTGAATAGACTTTGCGCTGGGCAAAGACAGGTTAATCGAGGGCCGCATCGCGAAAACAAGCGAGTGTTGTATGTTTGCACTGAATCCAAATGTCTGCATTTTCCTAACTAAATCAAAGGGAGTGTTATTTCTTTTTCTGCTCACTCATCTGAAGGTAAGTAAATTTTCTCTGGCGATCAAAAGCCTGGTCGGCAACAAAGACCGCGCCCGCTTTTTCCACCGTCCTGGTGTGGCGAGTTGCGGAATTTCAATAACTGTGACAAGGGTGACTGATTTGTGAACCAGAAAAGGTTTGAATGTCACAAAATTTACATTGGTCCTATCTATCGGGGATTTAAATACCAAAAAAGTATTCGGGGATTTCTAGGGAGCTTTGGGCAGTATTGAAGAACAATGGCGCGTTGGGAAATTTACAGTTTTACCTGAATGAAAGGGGCCTCGGTTGGGAACAGGAGTGCAGAGGGAGGGGGTTAGCGGGGGCAAACCAGGGAGACTAAGGAAAAGGAAGAAAAAAGAAGAATAACCCAGGAGAAGGAAAAAAAAACCCCAACTCGGCAACAATGTTTCCAATTTGCCACACACAAAAATATGTCACCTTAACAATCTGGAAAGTTAAGAGAGCTCATCCACCTGTGCTTATTGGGGGGGGGGGAGGGAAGCGCAGGAAGCCTGGTTTATTTGATAAAAGTGAGAAAATCGAGGCAGCCGATTACCCTCAGAAATCACATTTCTTGTAAATTCATAGTGGAGTGCCCGTGTGCTACCGAGATCTTAAATTATGAACAGGAGGGGGACGAGGCAAGAGGGAAGCAAACTTCAAAAGGAGCAAATAACAAAAGCCTCCTTTGCTGCCCTTGAAGGGGTGGGGGTAGAGGGTTGAAGAAAGAAAAGAAAGTTGCTGAATCGGGACATTCTGGAAGTGCCTTAGCTGTGTTTACCAGCCCCATCCCCACCTCCTACTCTCGGAGACGCCCGGAGTAGCTAATCGCTCAGCTAAGAGCAGGTCTGAAGAAGGACTAGATAGAGAAAAAGAGAGAGAGAGATGATAGAGATAGAAATAAGAGTGAGAGGGAGTGGAAGAGGGAGAGGGAATGGGAGACAGAGAGGCATCAGAAGAGAGAAGGAGTGTATATCACTGCGAGAAGGAAAAGGAATCGTGGCAAAACAATTTCTCCATGAGAAGAGGGAAAAATTTGGCTAAAAAAAAAAAAAAAGTTGCTACTCCTGGCAGCCCTGTTTGTCAAAAGGGGATGTCAAGCGCTTTACAATACCTGGGATTGATGAGGCGGGCGGGCCAATGAACGGCGCGCGGCGCCTCGGCGCGCCCTCCGTTGGCGCGGCGGCTACAGGAGGGGGGAGTGTGGGCACACCAATGGGCGCCCGCGTCAGCAGCACGTGACACCTCCCCCTGCTCCCATTCATCAAGGGGGGGACGGTGTCGTCCTTTCAATTCATTTATCTGCAGGAATGATTGCTGCTATCAGTCTCGCGCTCACCGCCCGGCTGAGGAGGTGAAAGTTTCTCCCCAGGAAGATAAACCGCAAAAGACAATATTGTGCATGATTTGCGCCTTTTCTTTGGTTTTTTCTTTCTTTCTTTTTTCTCCCCCCCCCTTTTTTTTCGCAAAAAGCAGAGGGGGAAAAAGGAGAGTGAAGGAGCGAGAAGGCGAGCCTGAGAGAAAGGAGAGAGAGAGAGAGAGAGAGAGAGAGAAAAGAAAGGGCGAGGGGCTAGTGGAGAAGTAAGGAGGGGCATACGGCGCGAGGCGGAGAAAGGGCGAGCAGTCGCGGCTCCGGCGCTCACATTCCTCTATGCTACAAATCCGGGAGGAAGTTTTTTTTGGGGGGCTGAGATGCTCCATGCCTTTCCCTGGGCAGCCTTGACGCAAGGTCCTCTCGGCAGAGACTGAGCGGCGAGAAAGTGCGAGCCGGGCCGGCAAGGTCTGTTTGGCGGGAGCCGGAGCCCGCCTTGCTTGCGGCCCGGAGCCGTCCGGCTTCCCCGAGCTTGGTCAGGCGGGCGTCCCGGCGCGTCGCGCCGCTGCCTGCGGGCTAGGACTTCGCGAGGTGGGTCGACTCCTCCTCCCTCCTCTTCTTCTTCTTCCTCTTCCTCCGCCTCCCGTTCCTCCTCCTCCTCCTCCTCCTCCTCCTCCTCCTCCTCCTGATTTTCCCTCCTCGGCGGGCGAGGGTGGGGGGGGCGGGGGAGGCCGGGGCTCGCCCCGAGCAGCCACGATGCTCCTGGACGCCGGCCCCCAGTACCCCGCGATCGGCGTGACCACCTTTGGCGCGTCCCGCCACCACTCGGCGGGCGACGTGGCCGAGCGCGACGTGGGCCTGGGCATCAACCCGTTCGCCGACGGCATGGGCGCCTTCAAGCTCAACCCCAGCTCGCACGAGCTGGCCTCCGCCGGCCAGACGGCCTTCACGTCTCAAGCGCCCGGCTACGCGGCTGCCGCGGCCCTGGGCCATCACCACCACCCGGGCCACGTCGGCTCCTATTCGAGCGCAGCCTTCAACTCCACGCGGGACTTTCTGTTCCGCAACCGGGGCTTTGGCGACGCGGCAGCGGCAGCCAGCGCTCAGCACAGTCTGTTCGCTGCTTCAGCTGGAGGCTTCGGGGGCCCACACGGTCACACGGACGCCGCGGGCCACCTCCTCTTCCCTGGCCTTCACGAGCAGGCGGCGGGCCACGCGTCGCCCAACGTGGTCAACGGGCAGATGAGGCTTGGCTTCTCCGGGGACATGTACCCGCGGCCCGAGCAGTACGGCCAGGTGACCAGCCCGCGTTCGGAGCATTATGCAGCACCGCAGCTGCACGGCTATGGGCCCATGAACGTGAACATGGCCGCGCATCACGGCGCCGGCGCCTTCTTCCGTTACATGCGCCAACCCATCAAGCAGGAGCTCATCTGCAAGTGGATCGAGCCAGAGCAGCTGGCCAACCCGAAAAAGTCGTGCAACAAAACTTTCAGCACCATGCACGAGCTGGTCACGCACGTCACTGTGGAGCACGTCGGCGGACCTGAGCAGAGTAACCACATCTGCTTTTGGGAGGAGTGTCCGCGCGAGGGCAAGCCCTTCAAAGCCAAATACAAACTGGTCAACCACATCCGCGTGCACACGGGCGAGAAGCCCTTCCCCTGCCCCTTTCCTGGCTGTGGCAAGGTCTTCGCGCGTTCTGAGAACTTAAAGATCCACAAAAGGACGCACACAGGTACGAAAACGCTGTTCTTGAATCCTCACCCCTCATCCCGGGTCTGGGACCCGAAATCCAAAAGTCAGCGGCCGGGGCGCACAAACCCGGCCGCGATTGGGTCTGGGCGTCATTTTCCAGTAGGCAGGCAGTGAAAAGTGTGTGCTGGTTTTTTTTTTTGTTGTTGTTGTTGTTGTTTTCAGTTTGAGGCTTGAAATTATGAAGAGGCATAGAAAGGATCGGACAAGATGTATCTAGGAATATAGATTTTAAAATGAGGACTAAAAAGCCTGGGAGAGCAGAGAGACAAGCCCAGCTTTGCGGAGACCTTGGTGCGCGCGAAGCCGAGAGAGGTGGCAGGCTCTCGGCGGCGGAGGCGCCAGCCGCTCCAGCTGCAGACAAATCTAAACGTTTGCTTCCAGCCAACATCTCTCTCCACGCACCTTAGTGAGGACTTTGTCAAAGGAAGGAACTGAGAAAATTGGAAGAGATAGGATGAAGGCGCAGAGAAAGAAACAAAAACCGAAAGGGGGGGGCGGAGGATTGAAAGCAAGTAAGTTGGGCCTGAGGAGGCTTTTGGAGACTTCTGCATAAAGAGCCCAATTTTAGCAGTGACTTGATTTTGAGTAGGCTTGAAGAGTTGGGATAGTCGGCGGAAGGCGAAGTCTTTTTTTGTCAATTAGATTCTATGAGGTAGTTTTCAAAACACCGAATATTCTGCATTGGCCTTTAAAAATAAAGAGACCGGTCGGGAACAGTTAAAAGAAAAGTTCGCGGCGAGCTCAAGGCTGTGGTCTGAGTCCCAGGCCATTCCAGGCCTCTAGCGCCAACAAGGCCGGGAATCCTGTCTGCTTTCCCATTCTGGTTTGCCGGGGTGATTTCTGTGAACCGCGTTTGGAACTTGGGGTTTAATGCCGGAGTGAGGGAAGAATTTGCGGCGCCGAGCTCTCGGCCCCGATTACCTTATAAAATGTGAGTGTGTGTAGGGGGTGGGGTGGGGTGGAGGAGGCGACCAGGGGGGTGCGGAGCATCGGGGAGGGGGTAGGGGGTGGAGAGAAGAGCAAAACAGCAGGAGAAGCAGCTCGCGATGCGAAAATTAGAAACCAAGAGCTAGGTAGAAGCCGCCGGAAATCGTCTGTATAGCCTCAGGCAGAAAAACCAGCAGTCAGACCTGCTGCTGCTCTGGGATCTAGAAAAACTACCACTACTTATAATAATACTAAAAAATTAAATCCGGATCTGATTGGATTAGGAGTTAAAATGGTTCAGATACCAATAATTCCGCTGAAGATGTAAGACTTTATTGAAGACCCAGGTTTTTGAACTTGCAAAGTATTAACACTGGGCTGCTTTGTTTTGTTTTTTCTTTCTTCCATGGTTTATATTTTTAAAAACAGTTGCAGGATTTGTTCTAATCAGACTTCTTCCTTGCCTTTCGCACCAGGGGAGAAGCCCTTCAAATGCGAGTTCGAAGGCTGCGACCGACGCTTTGCCAATAGCAGCGACCGCAAGAAGCACATGCACGTGCACACGAGCGACAAGCCCTATCTTTGCAAGATGTGCGACAAGTCCTACACGCACCCCAGCTCGCTGCGCAAACACATGAAGGTAATCGCCGCGCTCTCGCTGCCCGCCTTCGAGCCGGGGCCTGCCCTGCTCTTCGGCCAGGGTCGGGCGGCGAGTGGCAGCCGGGCGGGAGGAGCGGGGGCGCAGGCAGACAGGAACCGGTCCCACTTTGCTGAGTGGGGCCGCGCGGAGAGGGCAGGGGCTCGAAAGGGGGGCGTGGGGGCACCCCAGGGCGTTCTAAGTTTACCGCCGAAGAGAAAAGTAAAAAGAAGTGTGCACTGGAGCAGAAGCCGCGGCAGTTTGGCCCAGGTAGGGAGCTAGGGCTGTACCGGCGGGCTGGCTCTGCCGAAGCTGCCGCCATTGGAGCCGCCGGCGTCGGCAGAAGAGTTGGGCTCTTGCGCGCAGGCCTGAGCGTTTGCTTACCTAACTCTGAGCAAGCAAAGTCCAGCGGCTGCGGGAGGGACCATCGCGGGCTCTGGCCTCCAGTCCAGCCTCTGTCTTCCCAGTTCTATTTTTCTTTTGTGAGTCCCGGGGGCGCTGTGCCTCTCTGGAGCGCTGCCTTCGCAGGGCGGAGGCGGGCAAGCCTCCCTCCGGCCCGCCAGGCCTCCCGCGAGCTGCACGGGATTCAGCGCGGCGTGGGGAGGCGGCCCGCGGCCTTCACCCCTGCTGGGCGGCCGCCGCGCGCGCTCGGTATCTCCGTAAAAACGCGACTTTATTCCCGCAGGTCCACGAATCCTCCTCGCAGGGCTCGCAGCCTTCGCCCGCCGCCAGCTCCGGCTACGAGTCCTCCACGCCGCCCACCATCGTGTCTCCCTCCACAGACAACCCGACCACCAGCTCCCTGTCGCCCTCCTCCTCCGCAGTCCACCACACAGCCGGCCACAGCGCGCTCTCTTCCAATTTTAATGAATGGTACGTTTAAACTCAGAAACAAAACACCGAGCAAAACCCTATTTAAGAGACTGAACACACACGTACACAAAATATTACTGAATGAACCCTGCGAATCAACACAGCCCCCCCCACCCCCTCGCCCCAGACCCCGCAGTCCTATTTTTTTTTAACCTGCCAAAAGACCCAGGACCGAGTAAGAGAAAGAATACCCCAAACCTTTATTTTTTTCCCTTTTCTTTCTTTCTTTTTCTTTTCCTTTTTTTTTCTTTTCCTTTCTTTCTTTCTTTTTTTTTTTTTTTTTGGCAAAGGTTTGGTAGCCGAGGGGCGGGAGGGTGGTCGAGGAGAAGGCGGCCGCCTGACCAAGTGCCGCCAACCCCGACCGAGGGCCAGTTTCTCGTCGGAATCGAACAGGCTCTCTGGGCTTCCGTTTTTGTTTTTTGTTTGTTTGTTTTTTTGTTTTTGTTTTTCTTTGCATTCTTGTAAATACAGAATTACTAGCTTAAAAAATGTACTGTTGGATTCTGTAAATAGTTATATCTCGGTTGGAGCGGGCGGGTGGGTTCGTGGCGTTGTGGTCTTTGCATTGGGGGAGGGGGGAGGGGCTGGGTGGGTGGGGGAGGGGAGGGAGGGTGGGCGGCCGAAAGCCAACTGTTTGTACTGAATGGCAAGAATGTTCTAGTAAATGTGTACCAAAATGTGAATTACTTTGTACGATTTCAGTCTCCACGTCGACCTAACAGAATATTATTGGTATTAATGTGCTTTTTTTTTTTTTTTTTTTTTTTTGTATAAAGTGCAAACATTTCGTCCCAAAGTCTAAGTACTTTAGTGCAGTAAAATGTTGTTTCACGTCCTGTCAAGAATTCGTATAGTACGAGCCTGGATCTGCGTGTCAAACTGTTCCATTTGTTTATGTAAAGTGATATTAAAAAAGATATAAACTATAACTGTCCGTTGCTTTTGGCAAAAGATACAACCACATAATGTATATAATTCCTAGTTTCCATATTTATCCGCATGTAAAGGGCCGGTTTATTCATGTTACAGCTATTCAATATTTATGGCTAGAAAAACTCGTATGTACACTTTAGTTTCCAGAACTGTTTGGTAACCTTTCGTACCTTATTAAAGATTCTTAAATCTCAGTGATTGTGGTAGGAATTTCTTCTTCACCCCCAGCAACCTGCTGCCTCTTCGGCCAGCTTTAGTGGGTCTTGAGAAAAGCTTTCCAGTCTCCCTCGCCTTTCTTTTCTGTCATCGCAGGTCGTATAAACGTGATAAATGAACGCTACCCTGCTGGCTCTCCGAGAGGGTGTAATTAGTATTTATATCAAAATTTATGAAACAAATTTTCGGCCGCTGTATAATTTAAATGACCTTTGCAGACGTAGAATAACAACCATAAAAATAACAGAAATAGATTGCACAGGCGACATCAATATTAATGTAGGTGAATTGTCAGAAGCTCAGGGGCTCACTCTGCAGTGTTGCAAATGAACTTGAAGCAGAGGGTTCCGCTGCCCCCCAAATTAAATTCCCCGGGCTGAAACCGACTTGCAGATTTGCAATATCATATTTTAAATTGCTGTCTTCAATTAAACCATTTACGGCTATAACTAATTTTCAGGATGTTGACGCATGCTTTTACAGACCTTCCTTCTTTGTACAAAAGTAAACGTCCATAAAGCGTCTTACTTATATTTCTTCAAACGTGATGCTAATTTAAATTAATTACTTCCTATGATATGTTATTATTCCTATAATTTTGCCACTGTTATTAGTTCTTTCAAAAATACATCTAGGGAAGAGAATTATTTTATGTAATTTGATTATCTTTCTATCTCTTTTATTTATTTCTCATTTACTTAAGAAATTCGTTCCATTGGCTGGCGTTGATACAGTAAATTTGTAAATGAGGAGACAATATAAAAAATCTAAATTACTTGTGCTTAATGACTGTAGCAGAACGCCTTTTCTCTAAATCAGATTGTCTTTCTTGCAGTTTAGTTTGATAGATTTGCAAGCTATGCTGCTCCTTCGAAGTTAGCTGCGCTGGTAGGAACGCGAGCTTCTTTGTCTCTGGTTGTAGCTTGCATGATCGCCCCATTAAGCAGACAACGTAGGAGAGATCACAAATCAGGGCCTTGGCTGTAGCTGCAAGGGTGTGGATGTGTCAGAGCAGGAGGCAGAAACTGACCTCACTGTGGGCAAGGACGAACCTGGACCTGCTTTTTTTAATATACTCTGTGTTTCAGGGAATCACAGGCCATATTGACTCAGTGAAGCAAAGTAAGAGGGGGAAACCCTACAAAGTGTAAGAACCCCTTAAGATACTCACATCTATTTTAAAGTGACATTAATTTTTCAGAGTATGCCATTGACCAATTACAAAATCAAAATGTTAAATTCTCTTTAAAATTTCTTTGTTGACGTGGCTTTTCATTTACTGCCATTTGTATTTGTCACTTTTAGCCGACAAAGTTTTATTGGTGGAAGGGATTGCTGCACTTTATTTAGCACGTGGAAAACTGGAGATGGTGGCGTTTAACTTTTTAAAAAATACTATTGTGATTCTAAGAGTAAATACCAACCTTCCATGAAAAGAGCGCCACCTTGCAAGGTTTGGTGATATTTAAGGAAGTTGAACACCCACATAAGAATTGCTTCTAACTCCTAAGATTTGTGAGACCAAAAGCTGGCCCCAATTGGCTTTGGAGGTTCCAGATTGATTAACAGTGTAGTACTTGAAGTGACACCAGACATTAGGCCCAATAATTTTTTTAAACATGGAAAGAAGAATAAAGATAGCTCCATCTCTCTAGGAAAGTCAGATAAACACCTCAATTAATAATCCTTTCTCTTCCCATTAGGAATCAGAATGTCTGGGAGCCTGACATGAGTATTTATGACAGTGATCATAATCACAATAATAACAATACTTTTTAACTTTTTTAGTATATTTGAGAAGATAGTAAATGAGTGCATTTTTTCTTTTGACCATTCATAAAAGCAGTTGACTTCAAATTTGGAAATATAAATGTGTCATTATTTGTTATGTTCCTGGTTATTACTTTAATATTATTGTATAATAATTATACTACGATACATGATTTAAGTAGGATATTTTAAATATCAATTTTAGGGGTCAATATTTACTCTAAAAAACATTTGAGGAATACTGTGTGTGTCTGTGAATAACACTCACAGGAAAGGAACTTTTACAGCAGAAGCCAATATTTATGCCAAAGCCCCTTATGCTTTCTTCTCTACAACACCCACCACAAAGAAAAAGTCATTAATGATGTAGGATGCTTAACAAAAATGCTTCAAACTTAAATGTAGCCTATTATTTTGCTGGTACCTTTAATGTCTGCTTCTTGAGATGTATTCTTCATACTTTTCTTCATGGGCTATTAGGTTTTGAAATACATGAATGTGAACAGCGAGATATATTGTTAGACCCTATTTAGCAGGAGCACAGGATGCTGCAAATGGCTGGTTTCTGTGTGTAGCTGTAGATTTTGGTTTAGGTAGAAAGCCATCCTGATTCATATTTCAACTGCATTGTAATCTGGATACTACCAAATGATTGGAACAGCTGACAAGTTATTAAAAAGTTATATTGTGTCAACAAAAAAATGCCTAAGTACAAGCAATCATATTTGAGAAATGAAGAGAAATGAGTTGTGGTTTGTGTGTGTGTACATTTACAGAATAAGCATATAAATATACAAGCACCATTTATATGGGGGCTAAGTAATTTTCAACCATTTCAGATCCTTTGTTTTCTTCTTCAAAAGCTACCCCCAACTGCTTTAAGCATTTGCAGCTGATGATTTTGATTTTTTAAAGTCAAGCATTCAAGTTAACCTTTAAGAAGCAAACCACCTCCAAAAGAAAGATGTAACCTTTCAATTGGCCCATATGCTTATCATTTTTTTTCTTTTTCTTTCTTTTTTTTTTTTCTTTTTTTTTTTTTTTTTTTTTTGCTTTAGCTGACAATGAAAATAGCACTAACCTTCTTTGGTGATGGGCCTGGCATTTAGATGTTTCTATTTGTTGATTGTGAAGTTTTCTCAGAACTTTTAAGGGCTGGCAACAGAACTGTACTCCCCAGCTCTGAAGCCTTCCAGACAGCCCATTTTTGAGGCCAAGATGTAACCAGTGTGCTGGATCCCTTGTGAATCAGTGCTGGTGTAGTTAGTACCTAAACATACTGCTTTCCAGGAAGAAGCTTGGAGAAGGCCCTGGTCCCTAAAGAACAGCATCAGTTTAAGATGGGTTGGGGAGAACTATATATAGTCTGGCAAACTCAAAAGGAAAGCCCTGAGCTTGGGCTTTTGATTATTTGTGAACTAGATATGAAACCATCAGATTTCAGAGATTCCCAATTCACATTTCTTTCTTTTTTTTTAATGTGAAATACTAATTAGAAATTTATCTCCTCTCTAGGTATAGAGTTCTCACTTCCTCCTAGCACCAAGTGTAGTTCTTAGAACCTTGTGTTATTATTGGCTAAAAAAAAAAAAAAAAAAAAAAAAAAAAAGTCTTGCTTTCATAAAGATGGTTACAGTTGACAGCACTCTCTGGTTTTAGAATTTTTGAAAATAGAGTGTCAATGAAAAGATATATCCCATCTATGCCAGTTAAGCCACTAAAGGTTCACATTATCTATGGTACTCTCTCTTTCAGCTTTTACCACCTCATTCACCATCAGTAATATGTATCCATTCAAACTGGTTGGGTATAGAAAGTAATACTTTATAAGGATACCTATTTATATTTTTTTCAAGTGACAATTACTAGTTTGGGGCTAGAAATAAGAAAAAATGTTAACAACTTCCTATGACATGTCACATTTGAGCCTTTTCTTCAAAGTTTATTGCAAATATAATGGTGTAATATACACAGAGAATGGGCAATATTCTCCATTAATCTATGCAAGACTGGTTGCTCCAGAGTCTCTGCCTGAGCAAGAGGCAACAAGACCAGGCCAAACCAGGGACTATTTATACCATGCAAGCTGAATTCTGGCATTAGTTCCTAACGTTTATTTCCACTTTAGAGGAGGAGCTAGAACAATATAAAGTTTCCAATTGATGTTAAATTGGAGGTGGGTTTCTCAAGAATGAGAAATAAGAGTTAGCTATCCAGTATGGAAATAACATTGTTTGGCAGCGAAGATGCTACAGACTTAAAACTGTCAACTGTCCACAATATTTTGGCTGCCTCTAATGGTTGCAGGGCATCTCTAGTAAATGCAGGGAAATTCACTGGTTGTGAAACTTACACAGTGATATTTTCACCTACAGCACCTACAGCCTACTCTTAAGCGTGGATATAAACATATGGGAATCGTATCTTTAAAAAAAAAAAAGCCTCCAGACGTTTGAAGGCGAGATACCTTAGCAAATCTATCCTTTGTGTAACAATTTTCATTAAGCTACAGAAAATATAAGGACGTAAAGACAGTGAGAGAAGCTCACATCTTGATTCCTTTTTAAAAATCATCCGTCCACTCGGAAAAACCCTAGCTTCTCGCAAAGCAAACTGAGTTGTGGAGGAAGGTAAAACCAAGAGAATGGCGTGGGTGAGTCTATGTGTCAAGGGAGATTTTTGTCCTAGAGAATTTCCTGAAAATATATAAACACAAGGGGTTGGGGGTGGACGTGTGCGTCGCGGGTGGAGGGTGCGGAACAGCAAGACTTCCCCACAGCACCACCACCAAAGGCCAGGCGGTCAGCTTTTGAGGGGCCCTTTGCGCCACCCTGCAGGCCAGCGGGGCGCTTTCCAAGTCGCTGCCGCGGGCTGGGGCTGCGTCTGGGAACGCAGTGCGCATGCGCGGCCCGCGGTTCCACGTGCTGATGAATATGCAGCAGGCGCCTTTGCCCACGCGGGCTGCGGAGGGAACCTCTCAGAGGCTCAGGCCTGTGAAAGCCGCCGGCCGGGCTGCCAAAATAGTGCGGCGAGGAAGCTGCACGTGTTTGTTTTCAAGCCGCGCTGGTTTAAGTGAGTTCACAAAGCCAGGCAGACAGAGTAGACTCGAGCCTAAGCTCGCAGAACTTAGAAAGAACCGAAAGCTGGGCCGGCCAGGCAGTCTCCCTTACCCCGAGGGCCTGCGAGGTGCGAGAGCCCCAGCCGAGAGCCAAGTCCGCTGAGGATTCCTCTACCTCCCCGTCCCCGCCCAAACCGGAAGCTGGCATCCTGGCTCTTCTCATCCGTTAGCTCCTAGACGAGGCACTCTCCCCTCTGCTCATAGACAGAACCCAAGCCTGAGATGGCGGGAGGGGGGAACAGGCAGTAGGGGTTTCCTAGTGCCCACTTCTTTGCCCAGATATAGGCCTGAATGTCCCCCAGTCTGTCTCTCTCCCCCTTTCCTTTCTCTCTCCTGGTCCCTCTTCCTCCTTCTGTGCCCTAGCCCTAGTTACCCATTTAGGGGCTTAGCAGCAGCTCGCTCTAAGGTTTTCACTTGACCCTTCCCAAATAATGCTCATCAGCTCGCTTGTCTACGAGCTGATGTAGTTATGTTAAGCTCAAACGTGCTTATGTGATGACTGGTGGAGGAACTGCCCTGGCTGAGAGACCTGGAAAGTGTAGGGTTTGCTGAGAGGCATCCGGAATTCAGGCGCTGGTGACATTCTTGGGGTTCTGCATGGTGCATGACATTTTGTTGCCAATGTGCTGACAGTTCCAGAGCGAGTGAATAACCTGTCTGGTGGAGTGACCAACGCTTTTAAACAAAGGGGAGGGGTGGTGGAAGGCCCTTGGATCATTCTATTCTCAGACGCCTATAGAGTCCTGTCTTTGAGTGTGTTGGTCAAAATCCTAGGTCCCATGGCATCAGATAATGGCTGCCACAGGTTCTAATCCTCTTCTGGATTTTACTTTTAACTGAACGGGTGGACCCATTCCATGACACCCATCCCTCTTGCTTCCTCCACTGCCAACAGGAGAGGCCTTGTGCCACTGCAGTCTTACTGAGGGCCAGCTTCACCCTACCAGTTCTGATGGGGGGCCGTAGCATCATTCCATCTGATAGTCACCAGTCGCCAAGTCTTCCGCTGAAGGGTGCAGCCGAGAGGGGTTTTGGAAACGTTCCTGCCAGGACGAGGCCTTTTCTCTTTGCCAGCCTTTAGGTCTCAGAGTTCGATAATACAAAGATGGTTTGAGAAGAGCCGCACGGACCTGGATCCACAGAAGCCTGGCAGAAGCCCCTCATTCCCACACCCAGGGACTTGGCGGAACGGGCTGGAGCAAGGGGTTCTCTTGTCTGAGGTCCCCGGAGGCCAGAGCGTCCGTCCAACGTTTAGTCCCGGGTGCAAATCCCTTGATCCACTGAACCCCTGCCACAAGAGCCACCTCACAGGAAACCCTTCGCGATTTGGGTCCTTTTGTGTTTAAACGTGTTATGGGGAGGGCGATTCCACGGACTCCATGCTAATGATGAAGACCTGTGTCGGGCACACTCTGAGCAGAAAGCTCAAACCCAGCGTGGGTTCCTGCGTTCCTCCCCAAAAGGCCAAAGCCCAAAGAACCCTTTTCATTTGGCGAGGGGCTTGACGAAAGGGAGGGGCGTAGGCGGGAGCGGGCCGGGGTCTGCAAGCCAGCGGCCGGACGCGACGGACTTGCCCGGCTTCTCAGCTTGGCCGCCAGCATCCGTGCCTGCGACTTGGTTGCTTCCTCCCCGGCCAGAGAGTGGGGACGCTTCTCTCCCCACCCCCCCCCACCCCCCCCCCCCCCCGCCCCACGGCGCCTCGGGGTCGGCGCCAGAGGCCCAGAGGCTCTGGCCTGATGGAGGCGAGGCAGGCTCTGTGGCCTCCCCAGGTCAGTCCGAGTTTAGTCTGCGGAGGCGACGGCGGGGGAGCTGGCCGGGGCCAAGATGGACCCCAAACCAGACAGGCGCTTTCCTCCCCCCCCCACACCCCCACTCGCGCCTTAGTCCCTGCCCATATTGCCCGTCTCCGGTAGGACTATCTGCCCGGCTTCTGTCTGCTGCCAACCTTGCCCGAAACCTAGACCCCAGACTTGGTAAGTCGCGTTCTCTCCCCACCCCGCCCTGCCACCTTCCTAGCGGACTGGGCCCGCGACTTCGTGCACGCGCGTGGCCCGAGGCGCGCGCTGAGAAGTTGGGCTGGTTTGGAGCAGCCGCGCGAATCCGGCCTCTGCGGCTGGTGTGTGTGAACGCCTAGGACCTCAAGGTAGTGAGAAATGTCGCGGGGCTCCCCAGTGAGGCGGGAGCGAAAAGGGTCCAGCCTCGCTCCCCTGGATCCTCTTTGTCCCTCTGGACACCAAAAGCTACCTTTTAAGAATAAGCTTTCTGCTGGTCTCTAAAGAGAGAGAGCGAGAGCGAGAGGAGAGAGAGAGAGAGAGAGAGAGAGAGAGAGTGAGTGAGTGTGTTGGGGGAGTATGGGGGAGGGAAACTGTCCCTTCCCTAAAGCAGTTTCTAATCCCTAAGGTCTCCAACAAAGTTTACTCAGAGGTTTCATTCGAATGCTGTGAAGTCCTTGTCGTTGTTGTTGTTACTATTTTAAGTGAAGATTTCTAAGTCACGCTTCTCAAATATACGTGCCTCTTGAGGACATTTCGACAATTACCTTGTCCACTAACTCCACTCCCTTCCCCTGGAAAAAAAAAAATAAACTTAATTTTTCAGTAGTTGCCCTAGGACCCATCGTTTACATGTCACTAATGTGAAGAAAGAAGGAAAGAAAGAAAAGCAGCCTTGGTGTTTCTCGCTGGAACTCCGTGTGCTCTATTATTGAAACGTGAAAGATGGATTTTGGGGGGGAGGGGTAGGCAGGGCTCTGGAAGAGTGCTTTTGAACCGTGCTGCCCTGTTGCACGGGACTGACCTTTGGCTGACACGGCCACGGAGCGGGCCGTTCGTTAACGAGGATTTGATACATTAGACATTCGAGCTGGGCGTGTAAACCCACACTCTGAATCCAGATTTTGCTCAAATTAGTGTACGAGGAAATGATCTTTTTAAGTCCCGAGGCTTAACCAAATGTCAGGAGGGCCAATCGCTGCCTGAAAAGGGCAGTGGAGGACACCGGGTAAAAGACACATTCCTCGCTCCTTAAAAAATAAACAAAACAAAACCAAAAAGCCTTCTCTGAATAATTCCTGAAATCTCCCAAGTCACCACTTGGACGAAATGCTTATAAATAAAGCTAATCATTCGTTCTAATAAATTCTGTTGTGTTAAATCCTAATACTAAGCAAGACTGTGAAGGCAGCGGCGCAGTTAGGGCAATAATCCTTTTTTGAGATTCGTATATTTTGAGATGCTGTTTTACTCGGTGGAGATACTTGAGTATGACAATTTATATCCGCCAGGCAGTGGGGCACACACAGAGGAGGGAGTCACAGATTTTAAAGCCGTTTCAAAGTTGTCGCGTCCCTCAATTTGATTTGGTTCGATTTGTCTCCAGACGTTGGAGCCCGGAAAGGGAAGGCAGGCTGGCCACCAAGCACCCTGGCCTGGAGCGCAGCGGCCGCACGGATGGGGCAGAGGTTGGGGACTTTGCTGCGGCCACTTGCAGGGTGCGGCGGCTCCCGCGGTATTTATTGACTGATTCGGGAAGGTGTCATTATATCTAAGTTCACATTAAAGCTCGAACTTAAAAAAAAAAAAAAAGAGTACCGCCAGAAAATGCTTTTCTTTTCTTTCCCCCAATAGCAGAGCCCGCTGTTGTCAGTTGGAAAGGGGGGAGAAATTCTCTCCTGTCGAAGTTTCCAGCCACTCTAAGAGTGGAAGGGGGAGGGCGAAGCGAAACGGTGTTCTGGCTCTGTACCTGGCCACCCTCTAACCGCTGGCTTTTTCACGTTGCTGTCCTGGGGAGAGTATCGCAGAGGCAGACGCATACGTTTTATGCACCTGAGTGCTGGGTTCTGCCGCTGGGTTTTGCTGGGTCTACGCAGGGGCGGTTCCTGGGATGCGGATTTAATCCAGGGGAAAACGTACACGAAACAGTTTTTGGCCTCCTATCTTTGCTTAGAGAGGCTCTGTCTCCATTCCTCGGTGTCCTCTGAGTGTAGATGAAAAGATGGAAAATTAAACGAGAAAGGCACTTACTATCATGGGGAAAAAAGATAGGTTAAAAATAAGGAATCTAGGGGAGAGAGGTCATTCTCCAAGAGCCTACGTTGAAGAAATACAGACAGGGCCTATGAGAGCTACAGGACTTGCTCCACAATGGGTTTTGTAGATAGTGTCCCCACGCACAGGCCGACGGCTCGCCAAATTCTGGTTCCCGACCCTTAGGACAAGGGCAACTGAGCCGGTTGAACACTTTTGGAGACGATAGACGTCCTGGCCCCCTTTGGAAAAATCACACCTTTCCAGAATCTTGAGAACCCCGCAGGCTTGAGAAGGTTGCAGAAATGGTCTAAGAGTTAAGAAGAGAATGGAGAAAGAAGGGAAAGGTTGGTAGAGGATGGAGAAAGGAAAGATTGTGGCCAGTTAACTGAGAGATCGAGTTCATTTTCCCCCAGTGGCGGGTCCCAGCACCCTCCTACCCAGTCTGCGATCACCAGTTACTGGTGCAAGGGCGAGACACTGCCCGGGACCACCAACTTCCGAGTTGTGTCAAGTTGAGGTGGAAACGGTGGATCTATTTCATTTTAAGGTCCACTTTTGGGAGTCGGTGGGATTACTACAATGCTGATGCTTGTAAGAGTGGAAGGAAGGAAGCACTTGCCGCTTACAGACTTGCTCCGAGTTTCTTTGGCCCCCTTCTCTACAGCCTCCACCCTCGTCTAGCCCCGGGAGCCTACACCTGGGTTTGGGCCTCCGGACCCGGTCGCAACTCTGGGGTACCTGCGAGTACCCCGGAGCCGTGAACCCTGAAGTTCTAAATGCGACGTGACTTACTGGCTGGCTTGAGGAAAGCCTCTTTCGCCCCTTCTGGGATATCATCCAGCCCTGCCCGGGGCTCCCTCCCCGAAGCCCCCAAGGCCTCGGTAGGTCGGTCGGGGCCACCTTCGGGGCTGCTCGGGGGACCTGACGCAGGCCGCGCTGCCGCTGACGTCAGGGGCTCCCGGTGGCCCGAACCCCAGTCCTGGCAACAAGGCGCCCGGCGTGGGCGTCATTAATTATTAGATGGTAAATATTGCAAAGAAAGCTCAAGCTATAATTCAGGCTATATTTCGGTTTCTCAAAGCATAGTTACCAACTTCGCACCTTCTTGTGGTCCCGTCTGCCCTCTGGGTCCACATTTTTGTAGGTTTGAGCTCTTCACTTTGTAACTGGTTTTGGGGATTCTTGGTGGAAGCGCCAATATTTGTTCATGTGGGAACTGCATGGTTACAACTTCCCTGTGGATTCAAGCTTGAGGAGCTTAATCATCTCTATCAACCAAGGGGCTGAGATGTGTGTGGGCATTGCTTCATAAAGTTGGATCTAGGATGCTCACATCACCTTTTCTGTTTCGTCAGATTCTTAGCCCGAGATCTGATACTATTATTGTTGTTGTTGAGTGAAAAGGAGGGGAAAAAAACCCTATCACACACCGACAGGGCCAAGGTAAATGAATAATGCCATTCGGTATCAGGAACAAAACCTTCCATTTGTAAAATCAAACACAGCTCTCCTTTTTTCTTTTGTTTTAAAAGGAATCACACCTATAGTATCTACTTAAAATAGAATGTTAAGGAGCAGTAACTTCTTCAAAATAACACTCGTTCTCGGTGCTAGCTCTAATACATTTTCAAAATCCTTTCCCCGAGGATTACTGCCGAATAAACATAGGGCACAGCAGGGTCACTGTGGCACGAATTCTCTCTTGGGCTCTTCTCTACAAAAGGAAAAAAGAAATCATGCCATATATGATGGAATTCCACAGGTGATGGTGAGGTGATTTTCTGGAAAAAGAATGAAATTATGTAAGAATTAAACTAACCCATTTGAATCAAGACAACTTTTATAGGAGTGGAAACAATAATCCACAAATTTAAGCGTCTTGCATATTATCTTACTTGTCATAAATAATTTCTCTGCAATTCTCTTGTTATATTAGCTGTTTGAAAGATCCTGTATATAAAAATAAAGTTCACATGTATCACTGCATAAGACCAATAAGTAGCAGCTCTCAAAAATATAAAATTATCTTCATACATATGAATATAAAATGTATTTGTCAGGATCCACAGGGCCAGAATGAAAAGCCTCTCTAGTTATATCTATAGGAGGTAGAAATATCCTGAAAAGTATTTTGAAAGGCAGGTCATTTGTTTAGTGTTTCACAGACAGAAAAACAACTGACCGAACTTTAATTTTTCTTTTGGAAGTTTTAGAGCCCTGCAGGCAGCTTTTGACTCAGAACTGTGATGGTGACCATTTTATTCTCAAGTTTATAATTTATTTTTAACCAATAGTTATGTGGTAAATATTTAACAAATATATACAATCTCTCAGAAGTGTGCAATAATTATTTTGTAAAATATGAGTAAAAATGGAGCTCACTCTTATACATCAGATACATATATTTGCAGTATTGAAAGCTTTGTGAAGGAGAATTTTAAAAAGTGTAAACAGTCACATTAGTAAATGTACAAAATTCCACAAGCATTCATCAATAAAAATTTCCAAGAATTGTATATTAAATGTATTAGAAAAGAGATAACTGCACACAAAAAGAAAAATGAAAAGAAACCTCATTTAGGGAAATAAAAACAAACAAAGGTCCAGGGTCCATCATTTACTTTTTCTGCTATGATTATTATGTATTTCTATGGCTTGTTATACCTAGACTTTTCTTTAAAATTCCAAAAATGTGTGTTAGCTGGAATAAAAAATATTTGGAGTTGCGGACAACAGTTAATTGGCATTCAACAACTTCGGTGCTGTTTTCTATTTTACGTACTACTACTTTTATATACTACAAATCTTTCCAGAGAATTCTGCTATTTTTGGTACAGCATGCTGAAATTTATAGGCCTAAGATATATTCCAGACTATGTTTATAACACCCTGGCTGAGAAAAACCCTAGGATATTCATTAGATTTTTTTTAAGTCAGCTAATATTATTACAGTTCCTGAATCAATAAATATTTACAGATTTAAGGCAATAATTGAATTGAAGGGCCACATTTGAAAGTCATTATGTGCGTGTGTGTATATCTTCAAATAAGTGATTTGTACAATTTAGACAATATCCTATGGAGGTTATGTGATTTTTCTGCTGCTTCAAATATGATTTCACTTGCTGACCTCGTGAAGTCAGTTGATATTCTTGGCTCTTAGATTTGCACTTGTGAAATCAGTGTCCTAGACAAGATGCTCACTAAATTTTTATGTAGTCCTCAAAGTAGTGATTTCACTTAGTCTTGCTTATGGATTAAAAAAAGCAACAACAAAGCTTTTAACTTTTTATTTGTGAAAAAAAATAAATCAGGGAAATCTTAACAGATTTGGGATATAAATGAAATGAACTAGCAATTCCTATTGTAAAACCTCATTGTTAAGTTTTTTTTTTTTTTTTTTCCCCTGAGAGTCTTGTTTCAGAAATGTGTTCTACTAAACAAGGAAGGCTACAGGAAACCTCTTTTTCTCCTTCTTAGTTTGAAAAGGAAATAAAATACATTTCCAGTGTTTGGTTTATGTGAATTACAAGGAGTATTTTCGTAAACAGGGGCAGAGGATGCTTAAGAGATGGAAACACTATTAAATTCAAATGTTTAAGAGCATGAATTTAGGAAGTGTAAACTAAGTTCTGGTCATATACAAATAGATGTATATTTGAAGGCGATACAAATCCCACCATGTAAGTGACAAGAATAAGAGGAAAACACAATGCTCCTGCACACTGTCCTCGCTAGATCAGTGTGAAGAGCTAAATATATTGAGTATATTATCCAATCCACAGGTTCTGCAGCTGTTGCTTGTTACTTACCTGTCAGCTAACTGCACTTGACTAGACCAATTAATTGATTAATTAATTACCCCGACAAACATTAGAGATAAGTATAGTTATTGTTAATAGAGACTATGTCATTTCAAAATTAAATTTCAAATGCTTTCTTCCTTCCAGGCATATAACAGGAGAAATATACACAGTTATTCAAAATATAAGGTAAAATATGGTACTTGTCATAAGAGAGGCATACACAAAATTGGGGAATGTTTTACTTTTTGATTCTCTTTAGAAGATATTGGATGTCACTTCCTGCTTTAGAAAATCAGAACAAAATGTCATATCACGGCTTTTCCTTTCTCTTTCCTTCATGCTCTCTTTTGCTCCTTTTCCTTCTCTTTAGCTCCTCCTTCTTCTCTTCTTCTCTTCCTTGCTCTAGAACCTAAGGTAAAATGAAATTTTCAGAAGACCTTTCTCAGGATGGTGGCAGTGGTGTTGTGAGCTCACTGCCTGAATCCTTGCCAGGCCTTTGTCTTTTGGGGGAAGTTTTGTCCAAGTGCCCATCTGTAGTCAGCTAGCCTGGGCTCCCATGGATGGGCTTAAACT
This sequence comes from Panthera leo, assembly GCF_018350215.1. NCBI lineage: Eukaryota > Metazoa > Chordata > Mammalia > Carnivora > Felidae > Panthera > Panthera leo. Next base: position 116,269,263 of record NC_056687.1, on the reverse strand, counting down.
CTGGGAATGCTGGGATCTGGGGCTGGTCAGAGCTTTTCAGCAACCAGGGTGTCCATTTTAATGGTTGAAGTGGGTCAGACCAAGCAGAGACCAAGTTCTGACAACTCTAGGTAAATATCTGAAAAGAGAACACTGATTGGTCACCAGGACATTTACACTTTATAGAATTGAGCAGGGTTTCTCTCTTTTCTATTATTTGTTTGATCTAAGTACAGATTCCTTTGTCACTAACAAATAAATCTTTTGTTTGTTTTCATTATGGTTCTTTTGTTCATTTTAATTCAGTTTTTAAAATATTCACTATAAAAGTGTCAGCATAGGACTAATTTTTCAAGACTATTTTTTGTTCTGAAATATTAAGCCATGTTTTCCCTTCCCCTAAGGCTGATGTGATTCTCTGGCAGTATTTTCCAAGGAAATTTTATGTCCACTTTATAACATTTGATAGTCACCCTATGAAACTAAGAAATAATTCATGTTTTCTGAAAAGGGTTCCAATCAGGTTCTTTAGAAGCTCAAAGTAGGACTAACCTGTAACCAATCAAAGAATTAGAGGTAACTGGTCCAATTACATATTATTCACATTCCTTTTTTTTCCCTTTGTGCTGTTTTTGGGTCATTTGGAAAGTGGCACAACTCAGATCAGTTTGATTTGTATTTTCTAGCTGTTTGGATGAGTTGATTGAAGCAGGAAGGGTCACAAAGTGTGTTTGAGGACTTTGTTGTGTCATTGTCATGTGATTCTAATCCTTTTTGTAACAAGTTTTAATATTGAGCAATTTCAAATACATACAAAAGTAGAGAGAATAATGTAATAAATCTTTATCACCCAACTTCAGCGTCTATCAACAAATAGCCCAGTTTATATTTCCATCCACCGTTCTCCCCCAGAATTATTTTGAAGCACACCCTAGACATCCTATTATTTAATATGTAAATATTTATTATTTAATAAGTTCTTAATGTTTGCTACAAAGCAGAGTGGCTTTTTCAAGTCAACTAGTATGTTTTTCTGAAACACTGCCTGGTCTGAGCTTTGAGCTGCTGTTCTCGATCCTTTTAACAGTTTTGCTTCCAATACCAGAGCCTTTATTAGCCACTGGAATCAAGGAGCTCTGTAGTTATCAAGAGCAAAAGAATAATTCACTTGATTATCATCATAATCAATGAAGATGGAAGCTTCAAGTGGGAAATCTCATAATCTCCAGAGTCTAGTAGTCATAATGGAGTGAGAATAATTCACTCAAAAGTTTCTGATTTGGGGAAAAGTGATGACTAGGAATCTTTTAATGAAAAAAAAAATCCTATGAACTTGTACTGGTATGGAAAAATCATTGTACTTGAAAAACTATCACTTAAATGCATTCATTGGGTTTCAGCTTTATTTCACCCAAGGTAATCCCCCAATTATTGATATAATAATAAATATGAATTTATGCACTGTGATTTAAATGTATTGTTTCCTTATCTCATTAAGTCACATGAAGCCATATGTTGTTGATTTTTCAAAAGAGAGTACTGATATTTTAGAGCTCTATGCCAAACTATTTATGTATGAAATTATGTGATGTCTGGAATTTGCTTCAAATAATCTTGGGTGAGGGGTGGGAATGAGTGAGTGTAAGAACCAAGACTTTTATTGCAGGGAGATGGGTACCTGGGATTATGGTAATATTCTCTACTTCTGTATATATTTATTTTTTCTTAATAAACTAGCAAAAATGAAAAAGATAAAATTACAAGAAGAACTCCACTAAAGTGTTTTTCTATCTATCAGTAGAGAAGTCAAAAGAAGGAATGAAATTATATTAAAAATTAAAAAGATAAAAGTTTACTTGCATCATCCTGGACTACCACCCAAGCATGTCCTTGGAGAAGCCAGTGAATCTCTTTCAACTTCAGTTTTTACATACATGAAAATACTCCCTCTGGTTTAAATAAATGCTAATATTTTTTCCATATACCCCTATGTATTAGATATGAATTCATAACACCTTGCCAGCAAAAATGTTGCTTGATAATTTAAACTTGTAGTTACTTGAATGTTTGTCATCTAAATGTTTCAAGATCTATGGAAAGGTCTAGTTGTCACTTTCTACTTGTGGTCGTTTTGTGCATTGATTATGGTAGAACATTTCTCAGTATGTGGAGAAAATAATGACAGTTATAGATTTTAAAATGAGATTCTTGCTATAGCATAATGCTTTTCTTTTTCTACTTTTCTTATGGGAAATACAGACTCTTGAAGTTCAGGGTTAACTCCTGCCTCTTGTTTCTCCTTCCATAACACATCTGCCCTTCAGACTTCATTTCTGGGCCATTCCTTATGGAAGTAGAAAACACAGCATCCTCATAACGTAATTCATTATGGAACTTGGAATTGAATTATGATTTTCAGGTTTGAGTTTTTACAGTGGGCCTCCAGTTTTGACTTATGTTGCCCTTCCCCATTTCCTAACCAGTTCTAGAATATCAGGGATAAGAATAAGTACATCCTTCAAAGTGCCAAGTTATCTTCCTCTCAACCTATCCTGCCCAGATTGGCATTCCGTCTCAGTTTTCTTCCATGTTCTCAGTATGCTGGATTTTCCTGTCTGCAACCCAAATCTCCCCAAGGATGCAAACCAGCCTAGACAGTACCATGAGACTAGAGCATTCGAAGCATTCTAGTTCTTTCCTCCATGGGACTAGATCCTGGTCCTACATCTCTAGCAGTAGTGGTTCTTGTAACAGCATTCAGAAATGATGGCTCTTCTTATCACTTTGTTATGTCTGCTGTGATGTATGTACGTATGTCTCTCATATCAAGCCATATCTGACCATGCCAAGCTGTGGAAGCCATTCATTTAACTAACTAACCATCCCCAGCCCAGCCTTTGCAGTCAGGTAAGCTCTCTCTGGACCAGTATTTCTCAGGGGGCTTGCATCAGATGTTTATACAAATTCATATTCCTGGCCTTCAGTTCTAAGTGAATGAGAATGAGAATGTCTGGGTTAGGCTGTTATTGGGAATCTTCATTTTAACAACGTGAAGTTTAAAACTCATTTGATTGAAGTCCTAGACTGTGCCCTTGGGTGTGACTTTTTCTCTGGGCCTTGCTTCTATTGTTGTGATTTTAAACTTCCTGGTGCCTGCACTTTCTAGAGTCTGAACTTCCATCGAGATTCATAAAACAAAAAGCCAACAACAGTAATGATGTTGGACAGGTTCTTAGCAAACAAAGCTGGTGGTCTCAAACATACTATTTGTGTTACCACCATTACCCTTACTATAATCGCTGTCTTCTTCTTGATCTAGCGTTAGAGGAAGAATATGTGTGTGATATTAATAACGATAATGTGCATCAAAGCGCCTTTTAAAAAGTTAAAAAGCACCGGATAAATGCAATGTATTATTCAACAAACACTCAGTTAATGAACTCATAGTCTGTTTGGGGGCACTGTACAACTTGCCCCCTGAACAGAGTATGAAGAAAATGAAGAACATGTTTTCTGCTCAGGGGAAGCCCATAATGAGGATAACATGCACACATAATGTTATAGGAAAACAATTGGAAAGCAGCATACTTGATTTATATCCCAAACATACTCTTTAGTGATATAATTCTGAGTGCCCTGGGAAATACAGGATAACTATGTGCTTATGTACCAACCATTGTATCTGTTGATGTATCTGTGACTCTGTGTGTTCATCTCTATCAAACATCTGCTGTCATCATCTCTACTTTTAAATATCTTTAAAGTAAATGTGATGCGGTTAGAATATAAGCTCCATGAGGGTAAGCATTTTTATGTTTTGTTTGCCGATATATTTTCACTGCGCAAACGGTGCCAGCTACATGATAGACATTCAATAAGTGCTTGTTGTCTGACTGACCGTCCTAATGGTTGACTGAATGAAGTTAGTTAGAAAAGATTTCCGAAGAGCGATGAGTGTAAAGGAGATCTCGCAGTGCCCGCCTATTGGCTGACAATGGTTGTGGAGAGAAAGGGCCATAGGACATAAGATAGAATTGGCTTAGTGGTGAAAATCTCCATATTTGACAATTCCAGTCTGCCCACTATGGATCATTTCAGTAACCCATGACTTGGGGTGATTGTAATTGTGATTTTCTGGCTCAGAGGAGGAACTTCCTACCTCCCTTTTATTTATTTATGTATTTATGTATTTATTTATTTATTTATTTATTTTTACTTTTTTTTTTTTTGAAGTTTATTTATTTTGAGAGACAGAGAGCGTGAGCGGGGGAGGGGCAACGAGAGAGGGACAGACAGAATTCCCTCCGATGGTGGAGCTTGAACTCAGCAACCACGAGATCACGACCTGAGTGGAAACCAAGAGTCAGAGGTTCAACTGACCGAGCCACCCAGTCGCCCCCACCCCCTTTTAGATCTGTGTTATGAGGTGTAACTGAATTCTGTTTGTGGAGATAAACATGTGAGGTTTTGTGTTTGCTTGTTTGTTTGTTTTTGGAACGTGGCATTTCCTTCCTTTAGGAATTGCGTCTGTTTGTATACACAGATACATTGGGCACTGACATATATTTGCCAAATGTCAATAGTTGTAGTTTAATTGTAGTGAAGTCTTCTCCTTTGCAACTTCATTTTCTAGTCTATCTGAGGAAAGATAGAACATTTTCTCTTGGAAACTAATGAGTGAGGATAGTCGAAATTGAACAGGCCACTGATTATAAGCAAGTAGCAGCCAACCAGGATTCTAAATAGAGCTGGAAACATAATTTGACAATCTTTTCATCTAGATGCCGTGTGAAATTTTAATTGTTCAAAGATTATTTGCACATATAGCAATTTAGTTTGTTGCCTGTTTCCAAATACTGAAGAGCAGCGATACCATGTGTGGGTGTATATTTTAAAATTGCAATTTCCAACCTTTCATTCACTCATTTAACAAATATTTATCGAAGGCCTCCTAAATCCCAGGCCCATTCTGGAGATGCAGTGGTAAGTCAAATTTCCTCATGGGGTTTACATTCCAGTGGGGAGAGCAGTGACAACAATTAACATGAAAGGAATGCATATAAAAGGGAATTTCACATAGTCGTCAGTGTTGTGCTTAAACTCAACCAGTGTAGTGGGACAGGGAGGGCCTTGCAGGGTGGAGAGGCTAGCGTAATCAGTGGCCTTTCTGCGGAGCTGACATTTGACCTAAGACCTAAATGATGTGAAGGAACAAGGAGAAGGGGGTTCTGGCTAAGGAAAGACAAAATCTAAAGGTGCTGGAGTGGTAATTAGTTTGGCATGTTAATTAATCCATTCCTTTATTCTTCTCCACAAATATTTGCTAAGTGCCTGTTTTGTATCAGATGCAATGTATTCTAAGGTGCTGGGGAAATGGTGACGAACAAGACAGATATCTTGAATACCAGCTCCCATGGAACCATATTCTAGTGAAACAGAAAGACAAACAAAGCAAACAGAAAAAAATATCAGAAAATAATAAATGAGATCATGCTAAGTGGGATGGAACAGTGCGATAGATACTTTTTTGGTGGATATCCTAGCTTGAGGGACTAGAAAAGGCCTTTCTGAGTAAGTGACTGGTATGATAGGAAGCTCACATTTGTGTCACATCCTACCTTTGGATATTTCGAATTATGTTTTGGGATATAGTAAAACAGGCTGATGATAATGTGTGGCTCTTGTTGGTCTACCTGTAACCCCACCATTTTCTCTTCCCCTAATGGATGCATATGGGAATGCAAGGAACTGTAAATTTTCAAGTTTATAAAACAGGAAAAAAATTCATAAATTTATGTACTTTATTAGTAGTAGCAAATTACATGAAACTTTCCCCACTGGGGGTTTGGGATATTCAGGCTTAAAACAGCTGTTTTAATTATTGGGAACGTATGGCAGAATTAAGGAATTTTTGCTGAATAAATATTAAAGAAAAGCTTTAACAATGATGAAACTTAAAACTAAATAATAAGAGTATGCAAATTAATACAGATTTGAGCAATCCTGCAAAGGCAAGAATCAGCCTTGGTCTTAGCCTTGTTATACTTTTTAATGAAAAGCAGCAAATTCACCATTGAGCACATTTTCTTATATTTTATAATTTTTCCCATGTTGGGATATTGTCTTAGTTTTTACTATCAAAAAGATATTGGTATTTAAGTCAAGATTCAACATCACAGGGAATAGAACTCTATTTAAAGTAGTTCATGTTGAAGGGTGTTTATTGATAGGAAAGAACATGGACAGGAAACAAAGTGTAATGTCTGCATGTGGATGACACTGAAAACATCTCTTTATCTACATTATCTGCTCCACTAGTTTCCTGTTTCTCTTTTTGCATACACTTTTTTAAAAAGATTTTATTTTTATTATTTGTTATTTATTATTTTTGTTATTTCTTAAAAATTTTTAAAAATGTTTATTTATTTTTGACAGAGAGAGAGAGAGAGAGAGAGAGAGAGAGAGAGACAGAGCATGAGTGGGGGAAGGGCAGAGAGAGAGAGAGGGAGACACAGAATCCGAAGCAGGCTCCAGGCTCTGAGCTGTCAGCACAGAGCCCAACGTGGGGCTCAAACTCACAGACCGTGAGATCATGACCTGAGCCGAAGTCGGATGCTCAACCGACTGAGCCACCCAGGTGCCCCTAAAGATTTTATTTTTAAGTAATCTCTACACACAACGTGGGGCTCAAACTCACCACCCTGAGATCAAGAGGTGTGTGCTCCACCAACTGAGCCAGCCAGGTACCCCCATAATCTTTCTTGTCTTACGTATGTTTCTCTGTTTCTCCAGAAATTCACTTTACATGTGGTATTGTTTGACATTGGTCTCAAATTCCATGTAGCCTCTAGTTCCAATTTTCACAGCTCTCTGACTGCCTTAGTCTTACAATGACCAGTTTCAAATTCCTGGGAGACATACTTTGATTTTCCCAGTTTAAATTAGGTATATACACTGGTCCAATCAGCTGTAGCTGGAGGAGGGGAGCAGGAGATAGGAGCTATACAGTACGTTCTTGTGATGTGTTATGTTATTAACAAATAATCGATCTTCCATAATATAAAAGTAATGACTATCTCACATTTAAAAACTTGAAATAATACTTAATAAGGATAAAGTACCATTTTGATATCCTCTTCCTCCCACACCAATCCTGATACCATTTACCCTCTCCCTACTCAGTACTCTCCCTAGAGCTAAATGTGCTTTAGAGATATACACACATACACACATTCTATAGAAAATAGTATAATATCATATAAATTTATTTCTCTATTTAGCAAATAGTAATTGAATGCACTGGAAATTTAGCATTGCATAAAATGAACAATAATTGTTGCCCTCATGGAGTTTACCTGCCAGAGGAGACAGACAGACATAAAACTCGCTAAATAAATATGTTACATGGTACTTGGGAAGATCATGAGTGCTATGCAGAAAAATAAATTCTGAAGATAATAGGAAAGAAGTGGCCAGAGAACAGACCAATCTGAAGGTGACATTTGAGCCAAGACTTGTAAGAGGCCATCTAGAGAAAAGACATTATAAGCATACGGAACAGCAGGTGACTGCATGTTCAAAGAACATGAAGAAGTTCTGTCAGTCTGAAGCAGAATGAACAAGGGGGAGAAGAGTAGGAGAGGTCAGAGTAACTATGGGATTCTGGGAGCTGGGGAGGAGTTGGGACTACTCACTGAGGTTCTTGTTAACAAGTTTAAGGCCTTTACTTTAATTCTCTGTGAGGTAGAAGACACTGTAATATTTTGAGCAAAGTAACTTGATCTGACTTATTTTGAGTGGATCATCATGATTTCTGAGTTGAGACTAGACGGAAAGAGGCTGGCAGCAGTCAGATGTTAGGCTATTGCTATGATTCAGGCAAGAGATCATAGTGATCTGGACAAGAGAGTAGCAGAGAAAGTGATGAGTAGTCAAGATTCTGGATTGATTCTGATGGTAGAGCAAACAAAGGTTTCTTCTGGGTTAGATGCAGATGTGAGAAAAAAAAGAGAAATCAGTGTTGACGACAAGGATGGCCTTGAATAATTGGAAAGATGCAGTTTTCATTAACTGAGATAAAGAAGATTGTGGAAGGGGAAGTTTTTAGGGCATGTGTGTTAGGGAGTGGAAATCAGGAACTCAGTTTTGGAAATGGTAGGTTAGATATGCCTTTAGACATTTGTGTGGAATAGTTGAGCAGGCAGTTGGATTGGAGTCATCAGCATAGTGATAGTATTTAAAGCTTTGAGATTGAATGAGACCACCAAAAAACAAATATAAAGAAAGAAGAGGTATAAGGCTCAGGTCTTGGCCTCTCCAAAATTTAGAAGTCATAGAGATATGGAAGGACTAGAAAAGGAGAGAAGCAGTGAGTGAGAGAGGAAGAAATCTAGGAGAGGTGGTGTCATGACAGCTATGTGAAGAAAGTGTTTCAAGAAGGCAGGCGTGATCAGCTGTGTCAAATGTGATGGCAGGCCAAGTCAGAGTAGGAGAGAGAAGTGATCATTTAATTCAGTAACAGAGGGTAGCAGTGATTTGACATGAACAGTCAGGGGGTTGTAATGGTAGAGATAATGATCTCTTTGGAGTAGGTTTGAAGGAGACAAAAGGGGGAGAGGAATTGGAGATAATGAGTATATAGGATAAATAAAATGGTAATATTATTTTTTGGGAACTTTTTAATGAAGCGATATGTGCTAGGGATTTATGCTATTCTTTATAGCTCTAGCTCATTTCTCCTAATGATCATGTGATTTTTAATTATACGGATGACCACAAAGTGTTTAAGACAGTTCTCTAAATAGACCTTAACTCTTTTGTTTTAGTACCAAGAATATCAATCATCCCTCCCCTGAAACAAAAATATAGATGATATGTTCAGTGGGAATCCATAGATAATAGGAGAGGCCAAACCATGTGGAGAAAAGAGTTGAGATAAGTCTGGCTATAGTGGGGATTTCATAGTGGAAACCGGTTGGAAATAAACTCCCCCAAACTTTTCTCTGATAACTCTTCCTTGGTTTAGTGCCAACACTAAGCAGGCAAACGCAGTTCTCTGTCTCACAAGAGACACAAGCGTAGGTCATAGATAATTTTACCAGTTGTATTTTTTTCAAAACATTTAAGTTTGTGTAAGTTGATTATGAAACCAACTATAGTTCTCCATTATCCTTTGTGATCGAGTGGAAGGTTTTTTAGTCGTTGTTTCGGTACCAATCTTCAGGATGAACATTCTTGCTTTCTTATGTTATTCTGTCTACTCTCAAAACAACTCAACCTATTTTGGAATGCTTTGTAGCTAGAAACCCCTTTTAGTTCCAAGTCTCTCTTATGAAGACAGGAGCTGTTTCTCCCCAACCTCCCACATTGCACAGCTGTTTATGAGGCTTGTAATTAATGAAGAGTTGCTAATAATCACACACCCAGTGATGTTCCGGGCTTGTTGAAAGAAATAGGGTGGGCAACAGTCATTGGGCTGGGGCCTGTAACTGTGCCTTTTGCCAATGGGCTGTAGATTGGCTATTGTCTTTTTTGGTAAGAGAATTTCTGGGAGCTCTACTCACAGAGTTCATGCTAAATTACTTTGGTAAACAGGAAATGATCTGAAATGTGGAAAAAAGTAGAAAAAGAGGAATTTTCTAAATGGAATTAGCTTCTTTCTGTTGGACTTATTTAAAAGTCTACAGATCTTCAGGAATTTCCAGATTAATTGTCTGGGTTTATTGATTTCTATTTTCAATTGCTTTATTAAATGGCAGCTTCTGCAGGCAACCTCATTTTCATTGTTCTAATGAAGAGAGCTTGATCTAGTCCAAAAGTTGAGAAGTCAAGTATCTGTAGGAGCCAAGGAAAGAACTAAGCAAAGCAGCCCAGAATTAGAACTCACTGGAGAGAAGCGAGGACTGGAGTGGATTTGTTGACACATGAGAATGTCTGCCTTGTCTTAAAACTCCTCAAGGTTTTCAAAAGAAGATAGAAATCTGGATTTTAACATGACATCTTTCAGCTTGGAAATATTGGCAATGAGCTCAAAGTTTTAAGAAAAGCAATCTGTAACCAAATACATTTCAGGCCAAAGCAAACACATCTGCAGGCTGGATCCAACCCCAGGCCACCAGTTGGCAACTTCTGGTCCAGAAGGATCGGTGGTTAGGCAGTGCTTTGGGACCAGTTCTTCACAAAGACTTAAAAAACAAGTGGTTGCTAATTATCTAAATGTTCATCGTTACAAGTCGTTCTCTCTTTTTGTTTTGGTAGCAAATTTTAAATCACCATTAGCCTGATGTTTGAAACCTGCTGGTGGAAAGTAGAGTGATCATATATCATGGACTGCCCAGGACAGCACTGGCTTAGGCCTGTAGCAGTTAAAATTAATAATGCTATCCCTTTTCATTTCCAACATTATATGGACACTTTAAGTGTCTCTTTTGTCCCCGCTTCCCATTTTTCACTTATTTCTTCCCCTCCTCCTTCTCCTCCTTCTTCTTTAAGTAAGCTCTACACCCAACCTGGGGCTTGAACTCATGACCCTGAGATCAAGAGTCTCCTACTCTTCCGACTGAGCCAGCCAGGTGCCCTTCACTTATTTTTTAATTCATTTCTTTTTATAAAAGCTATCATGATGCATTTTAAATATATAAAAAAAACTAGACAAATATCATAAACCTCCATGTAGCCATCATTCAGTTTCAGTACCTATCAACTAATGGCCACATGTTTCTTCCGTACCCTCACCCACTCCCTCATCCTGTATTATTTTGAAGAGAAGTCCCGATTTCATATCACTTCATCCATAATTTCTTATGCACCTTAAGTCAGTATTGTCTAAGTACCAGTCTAACACTAAACATTTAGATTATAACTCATTTTGTTTTAAGTTGTCCTTACTTTTTTCCTTGACTTCTTTATAGCTTTTCTTTCTCCACTGTGCACCATGAGTCAGTCCTTTTGTTCCTGAGTACTAGTACTGAGACACTTCATCAGCATTTCTCAATAAGTTTTCAAGAGTCATTGAATATTTGTCGCTGCTTTATTTGTGTCTAAAAATAAATTATTCTTATATGTATTATTAGAAATAAAAGATAATTTTGAAATTTATTTTTTCTAGTCCTTCAACTTCATCCATCTTTTCAACTACTGATTTGCTCACCCTTGAGTGATTCTTGGTGAAATTATCTCATTGCCTTGTTATAAAGTGGCAAGATGCTTGCCAGATTCCAGTTCTATGATCTCTTATCTATTGTAGGCTAATCCTGGGCCCTAATTTCAAGGTTTGTTTGACACTTTTTGGTGGAAAATGCGAATTCTGGTAACTATGTCCTTTGAAAAATTTTATGAGTTGCAAATAGTAAGAGAGACAGCACACATGGTTGTTAGAGAGGAATGGACTTTGGAGTCAAACAAACTCATCTGTGTGCATGTATTTCCTCCCTCCCTTCCTTCCTTTCTCCCTCCCTTCCTTCTTTGAGAACTTCATTAAAGACTCAAAATACTTTTCTTACATCAGAATTTTGTTCATAGTTCAAATTTTTTGGATTAGTATTTATGAAGGCACGTTATATAATACACACATATAATTTGATAATAAAAATGATTGACTCCTCAGATAAACTACTTCTGTTAACTTCCATTTCGTCTATTTAGAAACCTTGAATAAAGATGTATTATATTTTTACTCTCTTTTCATTTCCTTCTGTGTTGTATTTATATTTTTCTTTTCTATGATTATTTATTTACTTACTTAGTTGTCAAATGATCCTTTATTGAATTATTTTCTGTTATAGCTCTTAACCAGCTGAGCATTCCACTGTACCTCTATTGGTGTCATCTGTAATGTCATGAGGGTGGTGGCCATCAGCATTGCAGCTCACAGATTGGGCACTCCCCAGGATCTCTTTAATGGCTCCAGAGAGTTCTCTGGCTAAAGATCTGTGTGGCATCTGTCAGGCAATGTTGACAATCTCATCAAAAGGGCTATTTCTGGTGCCTCTGGGTGGTTCGGTTGGTTAAGCATCAGATTTCACTCAGATCATGATCTCACAGTTTGTGGGTTTGAGCCCCACATCTGGCTCTGTGCTGGACAGCTTGGAGCCTGCTTTGGATTCTGCGTCTCCCTCTCTCTCTGCCCCTTCCCCACTCATGCTCTGTTTCTCTCTCTCAAAAAAAAAAAATAAACATCAAAAAATTTAAAAAAAAGTCAATTCTTTCCCTTCCCTTTAAAAATAAAAGTGATATTTCTGCTTCTTTCTGTCTCTTGGCAGTTCCTTTAGGGCTTTGATAATCAGGGCAGAGGCAGAAGGTACCGCTTCAATCTGGGCCTATGTGTTCTGAAGGATCAATTTCACTGTAATCCTCAGACCTATCCAGTCGCCAGTTGCCTTGGCAATGTCATCACTAACCTGTTTTGGAGACAGACTCAGGGGGCCAGTCTTTGATCTTAGGGGCCAGGACAGATAGGCACCCGCTTCCTCACTGGTACACCTCAGGTATACGACTCTGATCTCGTTGAAGTCAAACTTAGGCGGCCTGGTGGAGGCTGCTGGTGATGGATGAACCCAGATTTGGGATGACCAAAGACAGTTGCACCTTTGTCTCCTCTGAGCCAAAAGCCAAAAGCCAAATTTTTAAATAACATATTAAAATTTTCTCTTTAATTGATTTTACGTTTTTTTTCCTCTTTTTTTGTGTGTTGGTAATCCTGATCTGCATTTTTCCCCAATATTCAATTTTCATGTGGAGGGTACCAATTGCTCTATGTTCTCATATGGCACATAATTATCTTATTTTCTTATTTAATATAATTTTGAAATTCTTTGTGATCTTCATAGTTATATACATATATATGTGTGTGTGTGTGTGTATATATATATATATATATATATATACATATATGTATATGAATGAATGAAAAAGGAGATGTTAGAAGGTAAAGGAATTATTCTTTTTCTAGTTATTTATACAAGTAGTCTCACTGTCCCCACAAATTTTCTGGTTAGAACTGTGCTTGGGTTAAACTTAGAAACAAGTGAAGATTTTGCTTAAAATCTCCTCTCTCCTCTTGAAGTTCATCTCTTCTTCCTGTGCCTCATCATTCAAAGGTGTCTTGTCATTATATAAGTCATACCTCTACCTCAGTTTTTCATCATGTTGAGACAAGAGTTTTTTAGACCTTAGATTCCTGATTTTGTATTTAATGTGGTGTGCCTTCAGTGACCGAAATTTCCAGTCGAATATATAAATGCTCCTTAATCATGCCTTGTTTGAAGACTTATCCCTTCCACTGATAGAGTTAGCTCTGATAATATATTTTGTTATTTCTAGGTTTACTTTTGCAGGTATCTAATTCTGCAAAGAATGCATGAGAGGACAAAGCATGATGTTGGTATGTGTGTGTATGTATATGTGTCTGTGGGTATGGGTGTACCAACATGTGTCTTCTTGTCCGGAAAGAACGGGTGTCTTTCTCCAATATCTTCGTAGTGTTCTGGTATAGGATGAGTTGGGGAGGAGTTTTCAACTTTTCGAACTTTTCTAAGTTCTGCCGTCCTTGTATATTCCCTTCCTTGCCTGGCTGGGTAGACAAAGTGTAAGCTTGAAGTGCTTCATTGCCAGAGTGACCTTTCATTCTCCCAGGTGGCTGGGATTAGATACTGCAGTCCTCAAACACTCACTCACAGTTCTTAGTCAGAGACTAGGTCACAGCCAAGCAGTCAGCCTCGGGGGATGGCCATGTTCAAGTTCAGCTCATTAGTATCAACTCAGGCCGTGTCTTCTGTTTCTGTTCTCACGGTTATGTCAAGAACATGCAGAATTTAGGCTGCTTTAAAAAATTTAATCATGTCTTCTCAAGTTTTGACTGCAGAACACCTAGAGAGGACTGGATTTTGGAGTCAAACAGACTCATCTGTGTGCATATATTCCCTTTCTCCCTTCCTTCTTACCTTCCTCCCTCCCTTCCTTCCTTCTTTCATTTTTTTCTCTTTTTTCATTTGTTTATTTATTATAGGAATGGATATAAAACAGCATGATAAAATTTCAAAAAATTTAAGAGAGTATGCAATGGACAGTAAGTAGTCCCTCCCTTTCAGGTCTCTAGACTCCTCTCCCAATTTTAGTATATGAGCTGCCCAAGCCAACATTAGACTCCTTTCCCAAAGCCCCCAAAGCTAGCATTTTAGGTATCCCTCCATAAATTTTCTATTACTAATCAAACATCTATTTATATTTATATCCCTTAATTTAAGTTCTTTTAAAAAGCTCAATTGTTTCTGGCTTATTTTCACTTAAAATGTGTCTTGAATGTTATTCCAAAATAGCATATACAGATCTACCTCATCCTTTTTCAGGTCTATATTTGGTTACATAGTGTTCTATTGTATGGGTGTAAATGTTTTATTGAACTCGCCCATATGGAGGGAACTTATTTCCAGTTCAAAAATAATTTAAAAAATTAAAGATGGTATACGGTGAACATTCAAAGAGATATTGGAGTATAATTATTGGAAACATTCTTAAAGTGGATTGCTATATTTAAGCATTTAAATTTTGATAGTTCTTGTCAAATAGTCCTTCAATGAAGTTGTATCAACTTACCTTCCATTAACATTTAAAAGGTCCTAGTGTCAGACTATATACTTTAAGTTTTTAATTTTTATTTTTTACAATTTTTTAAGTTCATTTATGTATTTTGAGATAGAGCGCGCGTGCGCACTTGCGCGCAAGTGGGGGAGGGGCAGAGAGAGAGAGAGAGGGAGAGAGAATTCCAAGCAGGATCCATCTGTAAGTGTGGAGTCCCCAATGGGGCTCAATCTCACAAAATCATGAGATCGTGACCTGAGCCAAAACCAAGAGTCTGATGCTTAACCAACTGAGCCACCTAGGTGCCCCACCTATTTTTTTTTTTTTATTTAAATTTTAGTTAACAAAAAATTTATTTTTTATTAAATTTAAATTTTAGTTAGTTAATACAGTGCAATATTGGTTTCAGGAGTAGAATTTAGTGATTCATCACTTACATACAACCCCCAGTGCTCATCACAACAAATGCCCTCCTTAATCCCCATCACCCATCTAGCTCATCTCCCACCTCCCTCCCTCCATCAACCCTCAGTTTGTTCTCTATCAGGCTATATACTATTAAACTTTTAGATCTTTGCCTACAAATTCAATTTTCTTCAATAAAAAGGAAGCAAACAAACCTTCTTTCTTTCTCCATTTCTCTGCCGCCTTTAATTTTCTTGTTTTTATCACAAAATTGGATATTGAAGGTCATAACTTATTAGGGTTAATCATAAATTTCAAATGTTGATTATGTAATCACTCCTTATAAGGGAGAAAGAGGTGTTTCTCTGGGCCGACATTCAATTTCCATGCTTCAATCCCTCTTTGCTTTAACTCTGCCCACATGCTGATATGTGGCAGTGTTAATTGGGCATTCTGCTTTTTGAATCTCACGTAGAATGTACATCCAGCTAATTTACCACAAAATTAAAAAAAAAAATGAAGAGAGCGAATACAGCCATTAGAGTTGTTGTGAATAATTTGAGTTAAATGTAAATGCAGAAAGAAAATAGGAAAACTACTATTAAGTACACCTTACCCTCCTCAATAGAATACAATACAGATTTACAATGTTAATTATTTCCATCATCTATCTATTTAAAAGCCCTGAGATTGAAATATGAATATGTCAGGTATTTAAATACTAACTTATTAAAAAAAACTACTTTATTAAAATATCATTATGCATATTTTAAAGCTATAACTCTGCACTCTGTAGACGTAGAGGTAAAATTCCCATTTATTGTCCGCTGAATGTGAGGGAAATTGGATTTGTCAGGAAGCTGATTGATATCTCGAAGTGTTTTGTTTTCAGTGACTGGCACTGCCTAGTTACAACCATCTATCATCTAACAGGTAATTAGTCAGATTTCTCATCATGAGCCTTCAATCCTGCTGTTTTATTATTGAAATACCACAAACCAGTAGGCAATTTGAATGCAGATAAAGTTCTCTGTCATGGTCCTAAGGACAAAGACAACATTTTGCAATTCAGCAGTAGTGAGTTTGAATAAAAGTCCCTGAAATGTAAGTTTGGGTCTTATGAGAAAATAAATATAAAACATTTAATTTAATACCACATTTGTCCTCTAACGTGACAACTGAGACATTTGCGATTTACAAAGCAATCTATTGTTCTAATATGAACTTACTTTATTATAACACGTTACGAGTAGAAAGTTAGGTGAAATAACATTGATAGCATGAGAAATAAAGTTAGATAAAATAAATGAACTAAGTCTTGAGTAGCTTTCATCTGTTTTCCAAACTATTTTAAGATGCCGGATGGAAGTAATCTGTAATTAGTAGTAGCTAATCATATAAAAAGTTTACCATTTTTCAATTATTTTTCATAAGACAGTTTAGAAATTAAAATAATTGGAAATTTTAAAGATGAATTATTTTATCACTCTTACACAATGAATAAACAAATTTGCTTCTGAAGTTGTTGCTAAGACACTTTTGGGGCCTTCTATGGTTTATAGATTCAGGCAATTGATTTACATAACTGATATTCCAACAAGATTGGTTACTTCATAACATTTAATATTATTTTCTTGACTTAATTAAAAATCATTTGGGGGCACCTGTCGGGCTTAGTCAGTAGACCATGCAACCTTGATCTCAGGGTAGTAAGTTCGAGCATAGAGCTTACTTAAAAAAAGAAGGGGGTGCCTGGATGGCTCAGTTGGTTGAGCAACTGACTATTGATTTTGACTTGGGGTCATAATCCCAAGGTTGTGGAATGGAGATCTACATCCAGCTCCATGGTAAGCATGGAACCTGCTTAGGATTCTCTCTCTCTCCCTCTGCCCCTCCCCCCCCCACCTCTCCCACCTGCTCGCGGGCTCGCGTGCCTGCTATTTCTCTCTAAGAAAAAAAAAAAAAAAAAAAGAAAAAGGAAAGAAAAAAAGGGGAAAAATCATGTGTTATTTTTTGGAAAAATGAGTCTCAATATACATCCACTTTCCAAAAAATTCACAGGACACTATAGTCATTACTTCTTAATAAAATGTAAATATAACCTCTCTTCCCTTCAACTTTTTGTGTGGGAATGAATATGCCTACATGTTTTCTCAAACCTTAGTTAAATAACAATTTCCTTTGCTCTACAAAGTATTGTATATACAGCACATACAGATTAAAATTAACCGGATCAAACGATGTTTTAATTCAGTTACATAGTCATGCCTTCTGATGTGTAATAGATTTTACCAGAAAGAACATTTTTCATAATTAATTTCAATGTTAAAATATAAACTAGGGGCACCTGGATAGCTCAGTTGGTTAAGCATTGAACTTCATCTCAGGTCGTGAGCTCACAGTTTGTGAGCTGGAGCCCTGTAACGGGTTCTTTGCTGTCAGTTCAGAGCCTGCTTCGGGTCCTCTGTCTTCCTTTCTCTCTGCTCCTCCCCCCGTGGCTCAGTCTCTCATCAAAAATAAATAAACCTTTAAAGATAAATAAATAACTACATAAAATACAAACTAAACATTAGTTTTGTATGAGGATTGCACACATACTTCACAAACATAATGTATAATAATGGCATTCAACAATTCCTATGTAAAATGTAGAATATAATATCAAATATTACAAAATTGCTTACACTTGTTTAAAATATGGCGTTATAAACTTTTCTTGTACTGCACTTCAGCTCAGGTCATAATCCCACCATGGGTGAGTTTGAACTCTGTGTTGGGCTATGTGCTGACAGCTCAGAGCCTGGAGCCTGCTTCAGATTCTGAGTCTCCTTAGGTCACCCAATTGTTTTGTCACAAACAAAATGGTAACAAATGTTTTGATTAAAAAAAAAAAAAAAAGATTCCCTGCCTCCCTCGTTCACTGCCCCTCCCCCACTCGTGCTGTCTCTCTCTCAAAAAATAAACATTAAAAAAAAAAACTAAAAAGTTATATTAAGGTACGCAAATATCTTTGTGTTTCTTTAAATAGCATAAGCTTTGTTTCTACCATGAACATTTCATAAGGACTTTTCGGATGAAAACAAATACCAATTTATTATAAGCCATGATTGCTTACATGTCTTTAAATTTTTTTAATTTTTAATTTATTTTTTCAAAGATTTTATTTTTAAGTAATCTCTACACCCAACTTGGGGCTTGAACTCACAACCCTAAGATCAAGAGTGTCATGCTCCACCGACTGAGCCAGCCAGGCGCCTGGCTTACATTATCTTAATGCACTAATGTAAAAAAATATTCTTTTAGCTTTTATCACATGGAGAATAAAAAAATGAAGAAAATAATTATAATATTAAATAAGTGATCTTGTTAAGTAGATAAATAGAATACTGCATACATTGTTGCTCAGTGTAGATAATGTGATAAGGTTTCCAGACCTGGATAAGAAGGTCACAATCTCTATTAGCACATAAAATGCAAAGTAGCCAGTTCCCTGAGAATTTTATTTAGGTGATATTTAGGCAACGCTGAACCAACACAAACTGAAACCTTAAGTCAAACTTCTAGGCTCTTACAGCCATCAACATGGAGCACACACTCTCTGCTAACCCCTGGTACCTAAGCATATTGGATTTTCTTTCTGGTTGTAAGAGAATGCAAATTTTAGATGTCTACATTGACTACTTGATTACACTGTCGTATAATAAAAATAGTGACAACTGAGATTTGGTTTGTGGCAGCTTCTCTTGCTCATTCACTCCTGTTTTGAAAAAGATACTGCGATCCCCATTTGGTGGATGGGCTCCTGAGGCTGAGAGAGATTAAATATTTTGTCAGATTTCAAATAGCCAGTGAAGTGGGGGGGCTGGGATTTGGAAGTAGGTACTTCAATATGGGTCTTAGGCACTTTGTCTCCACTTGTTAGGACCAAAACATAACATGGCTGTCATCCTAAGCACTGCTCTGTTCACTCATTCTAGGGATGCAACGTCCATGATAGTCTTCAGCTATGGGCACTGTAGAGTGGACATGGAGTCACCATGTTTGGAATCTCCCGACAGCTCCTCTGTGCTGGTCTTGCTCCTATAGACTTCCTTTGGTCAGCACTATTGTTTTTTTCATCCATTACCCAAAGAGATGAAAGGACCAGTAGAAGATTACACAGCTGTTAAATGATAGTGTTCGGTAACTCATCACAAGAAGCACAAATCATTTTGTTACACACTCAACAATATTTTCTTTGGAGTATATGGGAGAAATGTGGTATAATGGAAAAAAGCATCAATTTTGGAGCCAGAAAGACCTGGTTTAAAATCTAAATTCTATCAGTTACTAGGAAGTGTGTACTTGAGTGAATCACTCGACCGCTCTAAACCTTGGTTTTCATCTCTATAAAAGATTGATAAGAATATCTGTTCTAGTTATTCTGTTTGTCTGGTATGTGCAGAACAGCATCCTCTCCTCCCATATACTCCTGTTTCCTCCCATTTGAAAGCTACAATAACTCTGCTGACTCATATTTCAGTAAGTTGAAGCATAGAACGAAAACAACAAGATTTATTTTGCATTCTTTGATTTAGTTTAATTGGACTGAATTGTAGCCAGTAAATTCTTTATTCTCATGTGCAGTTCACTGAATCAATTGACTGATATTCATGAGCTTTCGGGAAGATATCAGTTGGCTGATATTCATGAGCTTTGGGGAAGATACCTAATAATACCGAGGTTTTAAACAACAAAATAGGGCTGGAGGAAACATTTGGAGGTGATGGATGTTTATGGCATTGATGTGGTGACAGTTTGACGGGTGTATACTTATCTCAAAACTTATCAAGTTGTATACATTAAATGTGTGCAGTTTTTTGTTGTCAATCATAGCCTAATAAAGTGGCTAAAAAATGATTTTTTAACAAACACACCTGTAAGAATGGTGAGCGGTACATCAGGATATAATTCTACAATGCTTGATCCTAGTGCACTGCCCTTAGTATTTCTTAGTAATTGTATCCCTCAAGGCATGCTTGGTGGAAGGATTAAGTTAGAATCACTGGAGATGCTGAATAAATATTCAGATACCTGGGTCTTCCTTAGGAGCTATTGAATCAGAATCTCTGGAGGAGACGACAAAGAATCAACATCATTCAAAGAAATATATTATTGTATGGATTGATTGACTTCTCTCTGCCTACATTCCACCAGATCTAAAGGTAGACTAATATTCTAGCTCCTGGGAGCTCATTGTGTAGTGCAAAATCCAGAAACACAAATTACAAAACAACACGATAAAGATTAAAACAGAGGTATATAAAAGTGTGCTGTAAAAGCATAGAGGAGGAAGTGGCTAATTGCCCCAACCAGGTAAATCAGAGGGGATTGCTTGCCTCTCAGTCATGACAGTTGAGTTGGGTTTTAAAGGATGAGTAGAGTTTCACTAGGGAGAGAATGGGAGTTAAAGACAGGGTACTCTAAACAAAAAGAGCTATAGATTAAAAGACACAAGTGTTTGAGGTGGATTTTGAAGGAGTACTTTTACATACTGTTCTTGGATATATAAGTTATTATAGATGTTTTGGAGGTCAGGTGGTCAGTAAATTTTAAGCTGAATTTGTACAAATATTTGACCCTGCATTTCCCCTGTTTAATATTTACTCTAGGAAGACATGCACAGATATTCACATTACAGAAGACAATTTAAATGTCACTCATTAGGGAAATAAGTCAAGTCATAGTGCCTTAACTTATTTATTTGCCAAATATTTTCTGACACTCAGTATTATTGACATTTATGAATAGTTACCCTGTGCCGGGCACTATCCTAAGCACTGGAGATAAAAGCATTGAACAAAGAGACAAAAATATATACCTTCAGGGAGCTTGTGTTATAGTAGACAGAGATAGGCAAACAACACAAATTTAAAAACTAAAGTATTGGGAAGTTGCAATACTTATGGAGAAAAGAAAGCAGGTCATGAGATAGAAAGTGCGGGGCCAGAGTTGGGACATGGGAAGGATGGTTTGTAATTTTAAATACTGTGATCAGAGAGCCTTCAGTGAAAAGGTCATATTTGAACCGGTACCTGAAAGTATATGAGGGAGGGAAACATGTGGATGTTTGGAGCATCTAGTTAGGGTTCTAATAAGTGCAACAATCCTTCAGTGAAAGCATGCCTGATGGTTCATGGAATAGCAAGGAGGCCATGTAACTCTCTTGGAAGAGAATGATTGAGAATAGACTAGTATGAAGTGAGGTCAGAAGTAGGGGTGATTTTGTAGGTAGGTCTGGTGGCTGTAGTGAGGACTCTGCCTTCGACTCTGAATGAGAGGAGCCATTGTGCCATTGCAGAGTTTCAAATA
The DNA here is from genome assembly GCF_018350215.1 of Panthera leo. Taxonomy (NCBI): domain Eukaryota; kingdom Metazoa; phylum Chordata; class Mammalia; order Carnivora; family Felidae; genus Panthera; species Panthera leo. The sequence goes on along the minus strand of NC_056687.1, from coordinate 116,247,951 downwards.
GAAGAGTGAGAAGGTCTGCTTTGTATTTGATAAGGATCTTGCTAATGCTGTGTGGAGAACAGACTAAGGGAGGCAAGGGTGGAAGCAGGGAAATCAGTTTGGAGGCTATTACAATCATCTAAATGAGAATGATTGTATCTGTGACCAGAGCTGGAGTTGTTGATGTAGTGAGAGTTGTTTGGATGTGTATGTAGGGAAGATACGGTCACCAGAATTTCCTGATTGATAGGATATGGGGTGAGAGATACAGAAAGGAGTCAGACTCTATGGCCATACCACCCTGAATGCGCCCTATCTCGTGTGATCTCGGAAGCTAAGCAGGGTCGGGCCTGGTTAGTACTTGGATGGGAGAAAGGAGTCCAAGAGGATTCGAAGGGCTTTAGCCTTATCAGCTAGAAGGAGAGTAGGACGAGTGGCTGTGCTGGGGGAAGGCCAAGAGTATAGGTTTTGACACGCTAGCTCTGAGGTATCTCCTAGACATCCAGCTAGGGACGGAGAGTACACAGTTCTATATGCGAGTCAGAATTTGGTGGTGAGGTACAGCTCAGAGACAGAAACGTGAGAGCTGCATGTGAATGGTATTTAAAGGCATGAGATGGAGGAGATCCCTACACATTTCAGAATTTGGAATAATATTCAGAAATTAAGAAAAATAAGGAAAACAATAGCACTGATAATAGTAAGCCAACACACATAGAGTTTATGCCATGTATCAAGCACTGTTCTAAAGGATTTGCGTTTAAACCTCACAAAACCCTATGAGGGAGGTAATATTATTATCTCCATCTGCCAGATGGGAAAACTGAGGCAGGGAGGAGGTTAAATAACTTGTCTGAAGTCACACAAGTGATAAAGGGGCAGAGTTGGGATTTGACTCTATGCTGTTCTTAACCACAAACAAGATTAAGTAAAAACACCTTTCGGAATAATGTTATCAGCATGATATAAATATGAAGGCCTCAAATGCCATCATTTATCTCTCCATATGAATATCTATGAAAATAATTGCAGAGGAAATATCTGGATGTGTACCCATAAAACAGGAATTAAAGATTTGGGAGGCCAAGGAGACCTCAAATTCATTAGCAGTAATAGTTACATCTCTGGGGAAATAAAGAACCAGTTAGATATGCCTCAGTTTCTTGATACATAAATAGGATTTGTTCCTACCTTCTTTATCACTCTTGAACCTAAGTAAATTCTTACCTCAATAGGCTTTTTGGATGTAATTTAGAAAAATAATGCTGAAGGATACTGATGGAGGTCAGTAACTATCAAACCAATAAGTCTCATGTCTCGTATATAATTTTACTACAAGAAAATTCCAAGAAAGCAAATTTGTGTAAGGGTGTCATCACTCGCTACCTACTCACCTGCATAAGGTATAAAGAATTTTCACAAATGGATTTTTGGATGTCACTCCAATATGCTCTATTGTGCTAATATTTAAAATATCTTTTGAAGGGAAATACTAATTCAATCAAAGGATACTCTACGGCTTAAAAACCTTGCCCATGCAAATATCCTTGATTATTAATTCATTGAAGCATAAATAAAATATAAGTTAAATTAATTTTGACTTTGCATTCAGTTTCATCTTAAGGCCACATTCTGCCCTTTTGCATCCCAGCTGATGTCCCTGGGAAAGGTTTGCAGCTGATTCCATAACCAGTGCTATAATGACTCACCTGCCAGGCCAGCACTGCACTCCTTGTGAGAGCCCAATGGCAGGATATTGATTTCTTTAAAGGCTATTAGCATTCTCAATGATGAGGGTGTGAAGGATAAAGCAAAGGGAGATGGGAAGAAAAAACGTTAGAAACGTTCAGATAAGTCTTCCAAATGGAAGTGCATAGCGAAGTTAATCGGCTAGTTATCTGACCTCTACACCTTTGCAGAATACAAGCCCCTCTGAAAATTTGCTTTGGAACAAAGTTTCTGTGAAATTTGGCACCTTCTGCTCCAGGTTAGAAATACTAGGTACCGTTTTCCACCCCTGTTTTCCTTCTAGAGAGAGTTTGGTAGTAAAATGCTTCATGAATATCCTTATGTTTGGAAAGAAAGATGATTAAAGCTTGTTTCAGCACGTGGATCTGACACTGTATGATTATGATCCAGCCATTTCTAAATCGACGAATTTATTTATTTATTTAACATGGATGCTAAGCACTAGGATAGATGCTGGGTATGTGAAGGTTAGTAAGTCCAGATCCTTGCCATCAAGGCACACATAATCGTGGCTGAGTAGGGAGAAACACAACATACATGGCTATCCATTCTCAATGGGATAAATGTTGCTCTAGCATAAACTGCAATGGAAAACTCTGAAGGTGGTGATGACTAACTCTCCTTTGTGCAGGGAGCACAGTTGGGAAAAGGAGCTGACAGTTGAGCTAAGCTTTGAGACCATAAAGATTTTAAGCATGGGTATGATCAGAGCTGTGTAGGATATCTAAAGAGTTGGCCATCTGTGTCAGCAAGATGGCTGTGGTTGATGTGTTGAGGAGAAATAAAACCGTTGAGAGATTGAAGCATGTGACTGTTATAAAGCTATAGTTAAGAGGTGACACAGTGCCGGACTTGGGCAGCGTAGGGAAAGGAAGGCACGGAGAGGTATGAATAGGTAAGAGATTTTGGAGATACATTTCGTGGGACATGGCAAACAGTTGATAGTGGTAGTTGAGGGAGAAAGGAAGGTGGAGAAGGAAGAAACAAGATTTACTCTCAAGTACCTAGTAGAGATTACCAGAAGGGTTTTTTTTTTTTGCAAGGAGCTATTGAGGGGAGTGATTATAGGTTCAGTTTTGTGCATATAGAATTTGGGTTTTCAGCAGATTATTCAAGTGGAAATGTCGTGTAGGGGGTTCAAAGGATATGTTTGCAACTCAGGAGAGGAGAGACAGTTCTGGAATTAGTTATATTCGAAATCATTAGTACACAGGTGATGGCTGAGGCCTCTTTGGCTGACATTCTTCAGAGAGTGGCTCTTTTTGATTCCCTCTGTGAGTCTCATTTTCTGAAGTTCAATTACTCATGTTCACTAAGTCTGCTTTTCAATCAATAAAAGTGGAACAGTAGTAGTACCTACACTATGAGTTTTTGGTGACAAGATTGATAAGACAGATAAGGCAAAGCCTCGTGCCTAGAACCTGTAAGACTTCAATCCATGTTAGCTGTTATTGTGGTGGTTGTTTTTATTTGCTTAAGAGCAGACACGTTTAACCGACTGAGCCACCACCCAGGTGCCCTATGGTAAAAATTGGCAGAGATAGGGAGGGAGAATGAAGATACAAGAAACAGATGGAAGAAATAGGAGACAGGGCCAGGAGGCTTAGTGGACATGTCCCTAGATTATCACTGGGAGTGTAGGACACATGGTTGGGGGCTTAAAGGACATGGTAAAGATTTACAGATTCAGTGGGGATTGAGAAAAGAGGCTATCCTGGTGTCTTTCTTTGTTGATCAGTCTTTAAGGTCCTACTGATTTTACCAGAACCTGGATTTACTTCTTCGTTAATATCTTTTCAGTCAGATACTCTATTCATGCTCTGTATCCCAGTCTAGTTTCTAAAACCCCAACCACTGGTACCTTTAAAAGATACATATTCTGATACATGCCCAGTTAAATATTTCTGATGTCTCTTCATTGCCTACAAGATGAAAAAAATCTTGATCCCTTAATACGCTCCTTAATTCTTATTCATTGTTCTTAATATGCCTAAGGTTGCAGTAATTCTGAACTGAGACCTGCTCGTCCATGAGGTTGACCACGTGCTGTAGTGTGCAAAAATAGCACTTTTGAGAGTATAAGTGGGTGCTACTAAATTATGTCAGGACAATAGATAAAAACTGGATCGTAGTGTCTATCATCCCCTTGATTTCTCACATTTGTGTCTTACTTGTGTCTACAGTTCACTTTTCTTGGAACGTCCTGCCATCAGTTTCATTCTCTCCCTAGTGAAATCCTACCCATCTCACAAAACCCAACATAACCACCAGGTGCCGGACGTAATCAATCCCCTCTGGTTTCTCTGGCTGGCTCAATTAGCCATTTTCTCCTCTATGCATTCATAGAATAGAACATTTTATGTACCCCTGCTTTAGCCTTTATCATGTTGTTTTGTAACCTGTTTGCTTGTCTATCTGCCCTTTCCAATATACGGTGAGCTCCCAAAATCCAGAATATTGGTGTATACTTTGCACTTGGTACGATGTGTCAGGCCCTTAGAAGTCATTCAATAATAAAATCATGTATTCTCTTTAAATGTCATTATCATATGTATCAATTTCCCTATTATATGATAAACTCATGGAGACTTTGCTTTCGGTTTATCTTTTTATCCTTTTCAGTACTATCACATTTTCTCGTAAGGAAAGGTCCCAAGCTGTATTTGATGAATGAAAGAATAAAAAGGCACTGAAAAATACACTTAAGTTTCAGGCTATTAGTATATAATTCTGCAAACCTGTCCTTGAAAGAATATAGTATTTTATACAATTCTTTCTTGTTAAATAATTTCAACATAAGTTTGCAGCCTTGGGTTAATTTCCAAAGAGATTATTTTGTGGGCAATGGTGATTTGAATCTCATAATATGTTTAATGCTTGGACAAGCAAATCCTTTAGCATCAGTCAAATTTAAATATGCAATTTCCTCTTATTTCATTCTCTGAATATGAAGTGCAGCAACCTTTATCATAGGACTGATCCAGGTTCCTGTGCTGGGCTTTATTGTTTGTGTATGGAGAGGTCATGGAGAGCTTTCTGTGAAAAAAATTGCATAATTATAATATTCCTAAAGGAAGAACAGATGATGTTTTGTAAACAACAGGCATATTAGTTCCTTTCCACAAATTGTCTTCCAGGCAGAAGCCCCTGCCTTCTGATGGGAGAGAGAAATTGCTTGGGTATCTGCCTGAATGTTTGGGAGCTTCCAAATGTTTTCTGATGGTGTTTGTGGGGTTAGCCTTTTAGCTAAGCTGCTCTTTTACTAGTTGTGGTATTGAGATAAGAGAAAAAAACCCACACGCACAAGGCAGGGTTTTTATATTGAGGCAGGTCCTGTCAGAATCTTCAAACTATTTAAATTGGTTGTTAAGTGACACTTTATTACTTGAAGTAATTGAGGCTGGCAAAGACCGTAGCTGTCCCACCCGTAAGCAGGTACCACTCTGAGGTGTCAGAGACCAAGGGAATTGGGATTCTTATTATTGGTTTTATTTTTAGCTTGTGTCAGTCAGTCATGCTGACCGAGGGCTGACACCAGAGCCAGCATGTAATGAGATGTCATGATTTGTTACTTTTATGCATTCACCTTGGGGCAGTCATTATACCAAGTGAACATCTCATGGCATCTCTTCCTGTGGCTCCTATTGCCACCACTGGCTCCTGCGGTTGCTGCGGTCATCTCTCTCCCTCTCCTGCCAGTGCCTTCTCTACCCAGGGCTTTGCACCTCACTCTCCCCTGCTATTGCTGATAGCTCTTGGCTCCTGGTGGCTCAACGAATGTCTGAAGCTAAAGGCTGCTCTCCCGTTGAAATGCTGTTTCCCAGAGCGTGCAGGAAACACTGGGAAGAGACAAACGGCCTTGTGTGTTGGCACGCTTCTGCCTCTACTTGCAGACCGTAGAGATGCGGCCCATTACAGCTGGTGAAGTGGGCGGTCGGTGAACCGCGGTGTCCTGCTGTAGAGCCATCTTTTAAGTATCATGATACTTGTAAGACTTTCCAAACAGTTATCTATAATTATTCTATGTGAGTCCCAATTGGAATGACCTCTAGTTCCTTATTCGGTGCTTTGAAGGTTAGCAATAAAACACTTCCAATGAAAATAACCCTGGGAAGAAAATAAATGCCATGGTGCTGGAGGACAATTCTCTTGTCCATCCAGAGTGGAGTGAATACATAAATGGTTTTTGGTAATCCCAAATGGTGTTGCCATGAAAATTCTTGTCCTCGTCTTTTAGTGAGTACATATGTCCACATTTTTGGTTGGAATTTCCCTGGAGTGGAATTGTTGCACCAGACGGGATACGTGTGTTCAGCTTTAGCGGATACTTCATTTCTCATTTAACTTCCTACCGTTAAATATTTTTATTTATTACTGCATAGTTTCCCAAACTAATTTTTAATAGTTACACAATATTTCAGCAAAGTGGTTATAATTCGGTTTACTTAATCCTTTCCTTACCGGTTTCAATGTTTTGCTGGTTTACAATCTCAGAAATCCTTAAAAAAGAGTTTATAAATCTTTATTAATTTTGGTTATAAGTCTTTTTGCTTTATATGTGGAATGCCTAAATGACATCTTAGAGATGATAGTCACAGCATACATATGCCCTTACCATCTCATTTGAACCAGGCATTGAAACAGATGCTGTATTTATGGGGATAAAGCAAACGTGTTCTTAAGCGCTCAGAAAAACTCATCACCTTGTGGCTGGATTAGAATCATTCTTCCTCTCACTATCCCCCCACCCTCTCCTCCCTACTGCCCCATCCCTCTTTTTCTCAATTTTTTAAAAAACACAACTCATAGAATACTCTACACTTGGCATTATACCTTGCTATTTTTAATTTAGCGATAGATTTGTCTATTTTTCCTGTCAGTACATACAGATTTGCCTCCGTTTTCTTAATGACTTATGCCACTTTAATTCGTTGAATTACCAATTAGCATAGTACTCAAATAAAGATACCAAAATTGAGCTTGATAAATCAATAATCAGAAACAAGCCATAATCTATAGATTTTGGTAGAATTTTCCCCTGTAGAAGAAGCTTTTTAGGCAGCAAGCTCTATTTTCAGCAAACATGACTTTACATATATAATTCATCCTTACAAAAAGGCACAAAATTAACCATTTAATTTATTCAATTTTTCAGTGACTGGTAGCTTCACTGTTTATTTCTTTCAACAAATGGGGGAACTAAAAATTCTGGTGTATTATTCAATTAAACCAAAGAAACACAGCAAGTGGTATCCAAGCTGGGATTACAGTTCAGGGGCTCTCCTGGTTTCATGGACTGCTTATTAAGTCATGTTTCAATTAGTGCATCATTTCATATTCCCTGGTGTCTCATGCAAATGCAAAATGTTTAAGTTAAGGAGATAATGTTTTTAAGAACTCCAAATTGCATTTGAGCATAAATTCCAGGAAGCAGCCTCACCTTCAAAATAAAAAAGGATTTTATAATAGGGTCATGCAGTTAGATGTTTAGGGTCTGAATGACTGCATTTTTTTCCCTCTTTCCTCAGGGCATTTGGAAGTGGCCCCGAAGCACAGATGCATAGCTCATTGTATGAAAAACTAAGCTATGATCAAACTGGCTTGGAGTGTGTCTCAGATTTAGAAGCAATATGTTTTCCTTTCCCTCTGTCATTCTTTGTTGGGCTTATTAGGTAAACCTTTCTATAGTCCTAGAATCTAAGTCAATGCCATGTACATCGTAGGTACCTTGTAAATACTTTATCAAATTGGCTTTTGCTTCACTTATTTCTGTTTACATTTTTTTGTTTCTAAGGTTTTATCCCTTCAACATCCATTGGCATATTTTTCAAAATCAGTTATAAGAAGCATAATATTTCAAGACAAATAAGATACTTAACATTTAAATCAATAGAAAAATGTGTTCAATACTTAAATGTTGACATGACTGGATAGGGAAACATTGGTATGACCTCAGTATAATTTGTGTAGCTATTGATTTAAATAAGCAAAAAATAGGAACATGTGGAAGTAAAGATTTTCTGATACATCCACAAGCAATATATATACACATGATATACAATGTAGTCTGGTAATCTGAAATGTACATAGTATGCTGATGCGCAATTTTATAATTTCTGTTATAAATGATTATATCCTGCTGCTAAGAGCAAAAGCATACTAAAATCAGTTTTCTATGCTTTCCTAATCATGGGATGCATAGCAGCATACTCACATCCCCAATACTTACATTATGTTAGAGGATAAGACAGTGTTCAGATACCAGACACACGCACGCACACACACACACACACACACACACACACACACACACACACACTTCTTTTAAAAACAATGACAACAGCCAAGTAGCTTTATTATTTCATTTGTCAACCAGTGGAATGTTTTTATTAAAAACAAATTACTTTTTGATAAAATAAGTGATAAATTTGCTACTATGAGCTCTCTAAGGATCTGCTTTGCTTTTCCCGTGGGAAAAAGAAGCTTAAGCCACTGAATGAACTCTGGAAATACGCTACATGACAAAAAAACCACATCCTTATCATATTAATAGCATCATAGAATTTTCATGTCATTACAACAGTTAATTTCAGTATATTAAAGAGCATCTTGACTAAATTGAGACTCAGTCCTGCCAAATAAATATTTCCTTATCAGAATTAACTACTGTATATTTTTCTTTTTTTAAAAAAAAATTTTTTTTTAATGTTTATTTATCTTTGAGACAGAGACAGACAGAGCATGAACGAGGGAGGATCAGAGAGAGAGGGAGACACAGAACCGGAAGCAGGCTCCAGGCTCTGAGCTGTCAGCACAGAGTCCGACGCGGGGCTCGAACTCACAGACTGTGAGATCATGACCTGAGCGAAGTCGGAGGCTCAACCGACTGAGCCACCCAGGCGCCCCTAACTACTGTATATTTTTCTAATTAATCAAGAAAAATATTTTGGAAACATCAAAATGGATACATACATTATACTTATTCTCTTAACACTGATATTCTCTACCGAATAAGATTTAAATAAATAGGATCCCTCTTTTGTTTAGAGTACAGAAGGACATGGGGTGTGATAATAATGTGATGAATTTTAATATTTCAAGATTTTGAAAGGAAAGATATATGTTACTGTGTTTGTGTACCTACACATGCTCTTCATTAACAAAGTACAGCGTGATAATTTTTTCCAAACTGGTATAGTTAGAACAAATATTTGTCAGGGTTAGTTTCCGAGAACAGAACCCAGTGAGCTAGTGTCAGCAGAACAAGATTTATTACAGAGCGTTAAATGGCTTGCTGAATCTTTGGGAGGGCTCAAGAACCAGATTCTAGGTTGAGTTTCCAGGGACACCTCTAAGAGCCACACTCCTGAAATGGGCTGCCAAGAGAGCTGCTGGTGTTGCCATGACTGTGTTTACCTGGGACGCTGCCACGAAAGCTCCTGGCTCCATGCTGTCTCTGCCCCAATTTCCACTAACAAAATGGATGTCTCTTGTCACTTCTCTCCCATTTACTTCAGATCCAAATTCTAGTCTTGCATAAATGCACTTGATGGCAGAACATGATATCTGGAAAGCTAACTTCAAGGGAGTCTGAGAAGTTTAGTTTTTAACTCCCTAGCCTTTATTGCACATAAAAGCACATTAGAAGGTTGGAAAAGGTATTTAACAAAGCAATTTACAGGATATGCGATAGAAAGAATAATCATTCATAAGAATACACAAATTAAATAACTATCGAAGCCTCAAAAATGGCATGTGTAATTCATCGGTTTCGTGATTTTATTTCCAAGGTATTGATTTCTACTCACCATCTTCTTTGTCATTGCATAAAAATTCAAGTACTCAGTCCTCTTTTTGACATTCAAAGCTTCCAAAAGGTAACATTTCCATAACCATTCAATATCTTTGCCCTTATGACTCCTTAACACTACTTTATTTCACTCCCCCAAACCTGATATGTACAGCCATATCTCCCTACTTACCTGGTAATGTTTTGTTTGTTTGGAATTCTTTTTTTTTTCTTTCCTCTTCTGAACTCATTTAATTTCTATTCAGCTTTCAAGGGTAAACACAAATTTTATTTCTTCAATGAAGACGTTGCCAAACATCCATTTCACGGTATTTTCTTTTCTTATAAGCATAAAATGATAAGAAAGTGACACATTTTTAATATTTGTTTTGTAAACAGATTTTGTAAGCATAATTGACTTAAAGTAAACTGCACATATTGATTTTTTAATTTTTTGAGAGGGAGAGAGCATGCGCATATGTTGGCTTATGCATGCAAGAGCAGGGAAAAGGCAGAGGGAGGCAGAGAGAGAGAGAGAGAGAGAGAGAGAGAGAGAGAGAGAGAGAAAGACGAATCTCAAGCAGGCTCCATGCTCAGCACGGAGCCCGACGAAGGGCTTGATCCAACAACCCTGTGATCATGACCTGAGCCTAAGTTAAGAGGTAGACACTCAACTGACTGAGCCCCTCAGACACTCCTAAATTGCACATATTTAAATGTACATTTTGATGTTTACCTGCTTACATCATTGAAGCCAAGAGTTTCCCCCTGCCCTTTTTTCCTGTTTTTTTTTCAATTGTGATAAAATATATATAACAAAACTTACTATCATAACCTCTTTTAAGTGTATACTTCAGTGTTTTGTAAACGTTCATATTGTTGTATAGCAATGATATTTTCTTCTTTATTTACTTTACTTTTATTTTTATTTTGTTAAGTAGGTTTCTTGCCCAGCATGGAGCCCAATGCGGGGCTTGAACTCACAATCTTGAGGTCAAGACCTGAGCTGAGATCAAGAGTCCGAGGCTTAACCGACTGAGCCACCCAGAAAGCCCCAATGATATTTTCTTATTGTAATAATGTTAGTCCTTGGATGCCCCAAATTGCCCTGCCTTCTATCATTGACATTATAGACTTTTTGGTCAGTAGCAATAGAAATGGACTCTGGCCATCTAGATGAAAATCCAGGTATTCATGGAACCATGGAAAGCTGAAAACCAGGCTGGAAAATGAAAGAAAAACAAGGGTTAGGCAGCTTACACAACAGCAAATATCAAAGTGGAGGAGTAGTCCTTCCTATGTTCTCCCTATGTTCCAGGGAAATTTGAATTCCAGTGATGTACACATAGCAGGAGATTCTCCAGAAGGGGATTTCATCCATTGTTTATGTATCTTCTGGCTCTCTACTGTGATTAGAAGGCCTTGCCTTGTGTTTCTTTCATTTCTTCCACAATAACTAGAAAGTTTCTAGACATATTATAGCTGTCTATATGCATATGTTGAATTTATTTAAATGATAAGATATTATCCTTATCTTTTTCAGAACCTATGCTGACAAAATAGTCACTGGTTCATTCAGTAAAAAAAAAAAAAAAAAAAAAAAAAAATTAAAAAATAAGTAAGTAGGGGGAGAAGGAGTTATTCAAAATTGCTTCTATGTATGACCCGATTTATTGAAGAGTGGAGATTAAGTGATTAAGCTGTGTCTGGTCTCATTTATGTTTTCAACTCTTCCATTTTCATCCAGTTATCTTCTTTTCCTGCTACCCTGCAATGATTTCACATTTCACTCTGGACTGACAAGGACGTCTATAATCAAAGCCACCTCTTTATTTCCTGCCACCATCCCCTTGTTTATGTCTGTCCACTGATCAGACACATACATCTACTCAGGAGAATTCACCAAGATCCCTCAGCTTGGAACACTCAGTTTCTTCCAATAGCCTACTCTCTTGGTTTCTTCAGGTCTCTGTTTCAGCCAAGGAGGGGTCATCTGACAATCCTACATAAAATCATTGTTTTTGCCATCTTTCATTAGCCACCTTTGATTCCTCCCTCCCTGCTTTATTTGTCTTTATAGCATTTATCACCATGTGATGTATTATATTTGTTTATGGCCTATATAACTTATCCCTCTATGAGAATATAAGGATTTTTTTATGTTTGGTTCATTGATTGGCATACTACAGCCATTTCTGGCCTATCATTCTGGTATTGCCTGAGCTTAGGATGTACAGATGAACATTTGCAATGGATTTGATTATAGGAATACTAACTTTTAATCTAAATTAAGCAAAATGTTATCCTTTCTAGAGAAAGGATTTTATCCTTCTCATTGGGAGACCTGTATTACAAAAAACTTGTACTCATTTTTTATTAATATATTTTTAATTTCATTAATAAAAATTGAGGATATTTGTTTTCTCTTTTGTTTTGCAAGTACTACATTATTGATTTTGCCCCTTGGCCCACAAAGCCTAAAATATTTACTATCTGACCTTTTACAGTTTGCTGAGCTCTGGTTTAGTTCATAGCTGTCTTACCAGTATCTACAGCAGTGCCTGGCATAGAGAAAGTCCTCAACAAATTTGTTGAATTTATAAATAAATGAATTACTCCTGGAACTGTTAGAAGAAATAGATTATGGAGAACGGGTTGTGCAGCTATCTAAGCATAGCTTTGAATCATCTGTAAAAGCAGCTGTCAGAGTCAGAGACAGGAGATGGGGATCAAAAGAGTGGGCCAAATTCAGGCAGAAGACAAAAGACCTAGAGAGCCCTGAGGCAGCAAGTGCTTTATGAAGCAAGCTTATCATTTATTTCCTTTTTCTATCATGGTGTCATAGTATGTGACAGAAACTAGGAGGTAGTGAACAAGAACATCTCTAAGCCTGGTTAACGTCTTAGCTTTACCACTACTAGCGCTAGGATTTGGGGTAAGTTAAACTCTCAAAATCTCTATTTCTTCATGGAGAAAATGAACATAAAATGAGTAACGACCTCATTATATTGTCGAGAGATTAAAAAAATAATGTAAAACAGAGAGCACACAATAAAAATTAGCTGTACATGTTTTATTGCTACATGTCTTTCCCCCTCCTCCCCCCTCTGCTGCTTGGGACTTGTTTTTTGTTACCTTCTTCATTAATTTATCTGTAACAATGGAACATGGAGTTTAAGTTGAATAAAAGGGAACTGATGGCCTGGAGGAGGGGTGGTGTAAGATGGTAGCATCAATGGATGGAATGTCTTGGTGGTTTCAGTAATGATTGGAGTTGGGGTATTCGGTGGAAAGATAGTTTACGATCAAGGAGTGGGACCTTTGGAATTGATATTTCAGTGCTGTCAATGGTAATGGCAAGGTCTAGGGTAATACTGCCCAACAGAAATAGAATGCAAACCACAAATGTAATTTTCAGTGTTCTAGAAGCTACATAAAAGGTAAACAGGGGCGCGTGGGTGGCTCAGGCGGTTAAGCATCTGACTGCAGCTCAGGTCATGGTCTCACAGTTCGGAGATTCAAGCCCTGCATCTGGCTCTGCGCTGGCAGCGTGGGACCTGCTTGGGATTCTCTCTCTGCCCCTCCCTGACTCACGTTTTCTGTCTCTCTCGAAATACAGAAAGTTTAAAAAAGGTAAATAGATAAAATTAGTGTTGTTTTTTGTTTTAATGTTACTCATTTTTGAGAGAGAAAGCATGATCGGGGGAGGGACAGAGAGAGAAGCGGGGAGAGAGGTTCCAAAGCAGGCTCTGCTCTGGCAGCAGTGAACCCCATGTGGGGCTTGAACTCACAAACCACGAAATCATTACCTGAGCTAAAGCCGGATGCTCAATTGACTGAGTCACTCAGGTGCCCCAACATAAAATTAATTTAATTTAATTTAATTTTTTTAACTTTATTTTTTATTTTTTAAAATTTACATCCAAATTAGTTAGTATATAGTGAAGCAATGATTTCAGTAGATTCCTTAATGCCCCTTACCCATTTAGCCCATCCCCCCCTCCCACAACCCATCCAGCAACCCTCAGTTTCTTCTCCATATTTATGAGTCTCTTCTGTTTTGTCCCCCTCCTTGTTTTTATATTATTTTTGTTTTCCTTCCCTTATGTTCATCTGTTTTCTCTCTTAAAGTCCTCATATCAGTGAAGTCATTTTTGTCTTTCTCTGACTAATTTCACTTAGCATAATACCTTCCAGTTCCATCCACGTAGTTGCAAATGGCAAGATTTCATTCTTTTTCATTGCCGAGAAATACTCTGTTGTGTGTGTGTATATATATATAGATAGATATATCTATCTATATATAGATATATATATAGATAGATATATCTATATATCTATATATATCTATATCTATATCTATATATCTATATCTATATCTATATCTATATCTATATCTATATCTATATCTATATATATATACATACCACCTCTTCTTTATCCATTCATCCATCAATGGACATTTGGGCTCTTTCCATACTTTAGCTATTGTTGATAGTACTGCTATAAACATTGGGGTGCATATGTCCCTTCGAAACAGTACACCTGTATACCTTGGATAAATGCCTAGTAGTGCAATTGCTGCATCGTATGGTAGTTCTATTTTTACTTTTTTGAGGAACCTCCCTACTGTTTCCGAGAGTGGCTGCACCAGCTTGCATTCCCACCCACAATGCAAAAGAGATACTCTTTCTCCACATCCTCGCCAACATCTGTTGTTGCCTGAGTTGTTAATGTTAGCTATTCTGACAGGGGTAAGGTGGTATCTCATTGTGGTTTTGATTTGTATTTCCCTGATGATGAGTGATGTTGAGCATTTTTTCATGTGTCGGTTGGCTATCTGGATGTCTTCTTTGGAGAAGTGTCTATTCATGTCTTTTGCCCATTTCTTCACTGGATTATTTGTGTTTTGGGTGTTGAGTTTGATAAGTTCTTTACAGATTTTGGATACTAACCCTTTATCTGATATGCCATTTGCAAATATCTTCTCCCATTCTCTCAGTTGCCTTTTAGTTTTGTTGATTGTTTCCTTCACTGTGCAGAAGCTTTTTATCTTGATGAGGTCCCAGTAGTTCATTTTTGCTTTTGTTTTCCTTGCCTCTGGAGACGTGTTGAGTAAGAAATTGTGGCAGGCAAGATCAAAGAGGTTTTTGCCTGCTTTCTCCTCGAGGATTTTCATGGCTTCCTGTCTTACATTGAAGTCTATCATCCACTTTGAGTTTATTTTTGTGTATGGTGTAAGAAAGTGGTCCAGGTTCATTCTTCTGCATGTCGCTGTCCAGTTTTCTCAACACCACTTGCTGAAGAGACTGTCTTTATTCCATTGGATATTCTTTCCTGCTTTGTTAAAGATTAGTTGCCCATATGTGTGTGGGTCCATTTCTGGGTTCTCTATTCTATTCCATTGATCTGAATGTCTGTTCTTGTGCCAGTACCATACTGTCTTGATGATTGCAGGTTTGTAGTATAGCTTGAAGTCTGGGATTGTGACGCCTCCTGCTTTGGTTTTCTTTTTCAAGATTGCTCTGGCTATTTAGGGTCTTTTCTGGTTCCATACAAATTTTAGGATTATTTGTTCTAGCTCTGTGAAGAATGCTGGTGTCACTTTAATAGGGATCACATTGAATATGTAGATTGCTTTGGGTAGTATTGACATTTTAACAATATTTGTTCTTCCTATCCAGGAGCATGGAATCTTTTTCCATTTCTTTGTGTCCTCTTCAATTTCTTTCATAAGTGTTCTATAGTTTTCAGTGTATAGATTTTTCACCTCTTTGGTTAGATTTATTCCTAGGTATTTTATGGTTTTTGGTGCAACTGTAAATGGGATTGATTCCTTGATTTCTCTTTCTGTCGCTTCATTGTTGGTGTAATGGAATGCAACCAATTTCTGTGCATTGATTTTATATCCTGCAACTTTGCTGAATTCATGAATCAGTTCTAGCAGTTTTTTGGTGGAATCTTTGGTGGAATTCCATATAGAGTATCATGTCATCTGCGAAGAGTGAAAGTTTGACCTCCTTCTGGCCAATTTGGATGCCTTTTATTTCTTTGTGTTGTCTGATTGCAGAGGCTAAGATTTCCAATATTATGTTGAATAACAGTGGTAAGAGTGGACATCCCTGTCTTGTTCCTGACCTTAGGGGGAAAGCTCTCAATTTTTCCCCATTGAGGATGATATTAGCGTTGGGTCGCTCGTATATGGCTTTTATTTTATTATTTATTTATTTATTTATTTATTCACTTATTTATTTATTTTTAATGTTTATTTATTTTTGACAGAGAGAGAAAGAGAGAGAGAGAGAGTGCACATGAGTGGGGGAGGGGCAGAGAGAGAGGGAGACACAGAATGCCAGGCAGGCTCCAGGCTCTGAGCTGTCAGCACAGAGCCCGACGCAGAGCTTGAACTCACACACTGTGAGATCATGACCTGAGGTGAAGTTGGACGCTCAACCAACTGAGCCACCCAGGCGCGCCTCGTATATGGCTTTTATCATCTCGAGGCATGATCCTTCTATCCCTACTTTCTTGAGGGTTTTTATCATGACAGGATGCTGTATTTTGTCAAATGCTTTCTCTGCATCTATTGAGAGGATCATATGGTTCTTGTCCTTTCTTTTATCGATGTGATGAATCACGTTAATTGTTTTGCAGATATTGAATCAGCCCTACATCCCAGGTATAAATCCCACTTGTTCGTGGTGAATAATTTTTTTTAATGTATTGTTGGATCTGGTTGGCTAATATCTTGTTGAGGATTTTTGCATCCATGTTCATCAGGGAAATTGGTCTATAGTTCTTTTTTAGTGGGGTCTCTGGTTTTGGAATCAGGGTAATGCTGGCTTCATAGAAAGAGTTTGGTAGTTTTCCTTCCATTTCTATTTTTTGGAACAGTTTCAAGAGAATAGGTGTCAACTCTTCCTTAAATGTTTGGTAAAATTCCCTTGGAAAGCCATCTGGCCCTGGACTCTTGTTTTTTGGCAGATTTTTAATTATTAATTCGATTTCCTTACTGGTTATGGGTCTGTTCAAATTTTCTATTTCTTCCTGTTTCAGTTTTGGTAGTGTATATATTTCTAGGAATTTGTCCATTTCTTCCAGATTGCCCATTTTATTGCCATATAATTGCTCATAATATTCTCTTATTATTGTTTTTATTTCTGTTGTGTTGGTTGTGATCGCTCCTCTTTCATTCTTGATTTTACTTATTTGTGTCCTTTCCTTTTTCTTCTTGATCAAACTAGCTAGTGGTTTATCCATTTTGTTAATTCTTTCAAAGAACCAGCTTCTGGTTTCATTGATCTGTTCTGTTTTTTTTGGTTTCGATAGCATTAATTTCTGCTCTAATCTTTATTATCTCCTGTCTTTTGCCATTTTGGGGTTTTATTTGCTGTTCTTTTTCCAGCTCCTTAAGGTGTAAGGTTAGATTGTGTATCTGAGATCTTTCTTCCTTCTTTAGGAAGGCCTGGATTGCTATATACTTTCCTCTTATGACCACCTTTGTGGCATCCCAGTGGTTTTGGGTTGTGGTGCTATCATTTTCATTCACTTCCATATACTTTTTAATTTCTTCTTTAACTGGTTGGTTAGCCCATTCATTCTTTAGTAGGATGTTCTTCAATCTCCAAGTATTTGTTACCTTTCCAAATTTTCTCTTGTGGGTGATTTCGAGTGTCATAGCATTGTGGTCTGAAAATATGCACTGTATGATCTCGATCTTTTTGTACTTACTTAGTGCTGATTTGTGTCCCAGTATATGGTCTATTCTGGAGAAAGTTCCATGTGCACTGGAAAAGAATGTATATTCTGCTGCTTTAGGATGAAATGTTCTGAATGTATCTGTTAAGTCCATCTGGTCCAATGTGTCATTCAAAGCCATTGTTTCCTTGTTGATTTTTTGATTAGATGATCTGTCCATTGCTGTGAGTGGGGTGTTGAAGTCTCCTACTATTACGGTATTACTATCGATGAGTTTCTTGATGTTTGTGATTAATTGATGTATGTATTTGGGTGTTTCCACATTTGGCACATAAATGTTTACAATTGTTAGGTCTTCTTGGTCTATAGACCCCTTGATTATGATATAATGCCCTGCTGCATCTCTTGGATACAGTCTTTATTTTAAAGTCTATATTGTCTGCTGTAAGTATGGCTACTCTGGCTTTCTTTTGTTGACCATTAGCATGATAGATGGTTCTCCATCCCCTTATTTTCAATCTGTAGGTGTCTTTAGGTCTAAAGTGGGTCTCTTGTAAACAGCATACAGATGGATCTTGTTTCCTTATCCATTCTGTTACCCTATGTCTTTTGATTGGAGCATTGAGTCCATTGACGTTTAGAGTGAGTACTGAAAGATATGAATTTATTGCCATTATGATGCTTGTAGAGTTGGAGTTTTTTGTGGTGTTCTCTGGCCCTTTCTAATCTTTGTTGCTTTTGGTATTTATTTATTTACATATATATTTTTTCATCTTTTCTCCCCTCAGAGAGTCCCCCTTAAAATTTCTTGCAGGGCTGATTTAGTGGTCACAAACTCCTTTAATTTTTGTTTGTCTGGGAAACTTTTTGTCTCTCTTCTATTTTGAATGACAGCCTTGCTGGATAAAGAATTCTTGGCTGCATATTTTTCTGATTCAGCACACTGAATATATCCCGCCACTCCTTTCTGGCCTTCCAAGTTTCTGTGGATAGGTCTGCAGCAAACCTGATCTGTCTTCCCCTGTAGGTTAGGGATTTTTTTTCCCTTGATGCTTTCGTGATTCTCTCCTTGCCTGAGTATTTTGTGAATTTGACTATGATATGCCTTGTTGATGGTCAGTTTTTGTTGAATCTAATGGGAGTCGTCTGTGCTTCCTGGATTTTGATGTCTGTGTGTTTCCCCAGGTTGGAAAGTTTTCCACTATGATTTTCTCACATAACCCTTCTACCCCTATTTCTCTCTCTTCCTCCTCTGGGACCCCTATGATTCTGATGTTGTTCCTTTTTAATGAGTCACTGATTTTTCTAATTCTTAAATCATGCTCTTTTGCCTTAATCTCCCTCTTTTTTTTATGCTTCGCTATTCTCTATAAGTTTGTCCTCTGTATCGCTGATTCTCTGTTCTTCCTTGTCCATCCTTGCCACCGCTGCATCCATCCGTGATTGCAGCTCAGTTATAGCATTTTTAATTTCATTCTGGCTATTTTTTACTTCTTTTATCTCTGCAGAAAGGGATTCTAATCTATTTTCGACTCCAGCTAGTATTCTTATTATCATGATTCTAAATTCTGGTTCAGACATCTTGCTTGTGTCTGTGTTGGTTAAATCCCTGGCTGTTGTTTCTTCGTGCTCTTTCTTTTGGTGTGAAGTCCTTCGTTTTGTCATTTTGAAGGGAGAAAAGGAATTAATGAGGTAGAAAAATTGAAATTAAAATTAAAAAAATATTAGAATTAAAAATTAAAAACACACACACAGAAAAATCAAATAGATGATGTAGATCCTAGGTGTGTTTTGGTCTGGGAGTAGAAAGTGGTTTGACAGATTAGAGAAACAAACAAACAAACAAAAAAGGGGGTGGAGAGAAGAGAAAAAAAAGGAAATCGGTTGAGAATTTGAAAAAATGAATACACTACAGTAGACTAAAATACACAAAATTAGAGAATATAGTAGGAAAAATTATAGAAAAATATTTTTAATAAAAATTAAAAAGAAATATGGATTGTTTTGTTTTCTGTATTTAAGAAGAAAGAAAAGAAATGAAAAAGAGAAAAAAGATAAAGAAAAGAAAAAAGAAAAGACAAAAAAATAAATCATTTGAAAATTTGAAAAAGTGAATACACTGTAGTAGACTGAAATAAAATGATGGGAGTAAGATAGAATTTGAAAAAAGTTACATAAAAGCAAAAATATAGTAATAAAAATTAAATAAAATATTTTTAAAAGAAATTGAGAGTAAAAATTAAGTTTTTCCCTTTCTGCATTCAAGAAAAAGAAAAGAAGAAGAGGAAAAAAAGAAAAATAAAGAAAAAAAGGAAATTGTTTGAAAATTTGACAAGGTGAGTACACTGAAGTAGACTAAAATAAAATGATGGAAGTAGAATTTCAAAAAATTTACACAAGAGTAAAAAATATAGTAATAAAAATTAGACATATTTTTAATAAAAATTGAAAATAAAAATGAGTTTTTTCTCTTTCTGTATTCAAGAAAAAGAAAAGAATTGTAAAAGAGAAAAAGAAAAAAGGAAGGAAAAAAAATTGAATAGGTGAACCTGCTAACAGATTGAAGTAGGACTGAAATTGCTTTATTTTCCCCTGGAGGTCAGTCCATGTAGCTCTTTATAGTCCATAAATTAAGCCCACGGTGAGGTTTGTGTTCTTGAAGAGCGAAGCTGGCCCAGTTGGGCATGGCTCTGTGTAACAGCTCTGCTCTCCCCTAGATGGCGCTGGTAGCCTACTGGGGTAGATTGTTGAGGCGCTCGTCAGTGTGCATGCGCAGGAGGGGTGAAAAATGGCGCCACCCAGGCTGTTCTTCTGGATCAGCAATCGCGCACCGGTCCTCCGTCTTCAGCTCTCGTCCACTCCCCGCTTTTTCACTCTCCGTGACCAGGCCCCAGGCAGTACCTCTCTCCCAAGTTTTGTCTGAGATGCGGCTGTTTTCCCTGGCCCCTTACTTCCGAAGGACTGCGGCTTTGACCTGTTCTGCCCCTCTGCAGGAGGGTCTCACCAAGCAATAGCCGAATGAGCAATGGCCAAATGTCGGCTGCACCCAGGAACACCCACTGGACCCTGCTGTTGCCGGTGCCCTGAGACTGTGGCCAGGTGCCAGCCCGCCCCCAAAAAAGATCGAGAGATAGTGTAGCCTCAGAGTTTCAGGGATTATGGAAAATTGCAACCCACATCTGGCACCAAGCTTCACCCTCAACAACCTTGCCCCAGCACCAGCGAATGTGGCTGCCTTCCAGGGTCTGCTGGGACCAGGTGGCTTCAACAGTCTCCACTGTTGTGGAGAATTTCACTGTTGTGAAATGTCCTTCCAGCAGTGGAACCGCTTTTCCCTGTGTGGCCCGAGAACCTCCCGGACCCCATTGTGTTCCTGGGGATTTGCCCTACCTACCAGAGCACCGCCAGGTATTGAGCTGCAGAGTTGCAGCCTTTGCGCTCCCCTTGTTTACAGTCTTAATAGAATTTAAACCCTCTTCTTTCTCCTTTCTCCCTTTTTAGTTTAGTCCCTATGCCTGTTTGCAATTTTCCACTTTTTCTCCAGCTGCTTTTGGGGAAGGGTGCTTTTCCCATATGCTCCCCCCTCCCCAGTCTCTGTCCTCTCTCTGCCCACAAACGGGGTTCCCTACGTTTTGGGGCTTCTTGCTCCCCAAGTTCAGCTCTTCGTGTTGCATACCTGTTGAATTCTGTGGTTCAGGTTGTGCAGATTGTTGTGTTAATCTTCCAATCAGTTTTCTAGGTGTGTAGGATGGTTTAGTGTTGGTCTGGCTGTATTTCATGGACGTGAGACACACAAAAACCTTCCATGCTGTTTTGCCATCTTGACTCCTCCTCCAGAGGAAAAAATTAATTTTAATAATATATTTTATTTAACCAGACATAGAAAAATATTACTTTATTATTATTTATTATTTTATTATATATTATTAATATTATAAAATATTATTAAACAGGAAATCAATATAAAAACTATTAACAAAATGTATTGCATTCTCTTTTTCTCATCCTAAATCTTAGGAATCTGAGATATATTTTACACTTATCATACATCTCAATTAAGTAGTTAAAATTTTAGGGGCACCTGGGAGGATCAGTCAGTTAAGTGTCCTACTTTGGCTCAGGTCGTGATTTCTCACTCCGTGAGTTCCAGCCCCATGTTGGGTGCTGACATTCAGAACCTGGAGCCTGCTTTGGATTCTGTGTCTCCCCCCCTCTCTCTGCTCCTCCCCCACTCACTCTCTGTCTCTCTCTCTCTCTCAAAAATAAATAAACATAAAAAAAAGAAGTTAAATTTTTATCAGAGATGTTTGATAGGTATTTAGATTTCAGAAACATTACAGTTGGAAAAAGTCAATTTATATACTCAAATTGAAATCAATCCAAACATTCTTAAAAGTTTTTCAATAACTAAATCACACATCATTTGAAAATTCTAAATTAAATTAAATAATATTAAATAAAATTTAAAGTTCAGTCTGTCAGTCACACTAGTATTTCAAGAGTTCAAGAGCACATGTGGCTGGTGCCTACTGTATTAGATAATGCCCTAGGTGTGCCCCAGGGTGTGATCGAGGAGTTACTGGCAGAAACAAAGTAGTTGGCAGGATCCTTAAGAAGATCATGTAAGAACATGCTATCTGTGAATAGAGATACTTTTAGGTCTTCCTTTCCAATTTGGATGCCTTTTATTTCTTTCTCTTGTCTAATTGCTCTGACTAGAATTTCCAGAACTACGTTGAATAGAAACGGTGAAAGCAAGCATCCTTGTCTTCTCCTTAATCTTAGGGAAAAGCTTTTAATCTTTTACCATATGTTAGCTACACAAGATTTTTTGCACTTTAGAATATTCCATCCACTTCCACCTCCTTCCCCACCATTTTGAACTATTTTTTTGGTTCTATTTTCTGTGGTCTCTTTTTAGACATTCAAGTTATTCATGTATTAGGTGTCTGTTCTGTGCTTTCCACAACCGTAGTCTTCATTTCTATCATTTTCATCTCTCTGTATCCTGTTTATTGTAGGAGGGATTTCTTAATTTTGTTCCACATATTACCGATATTACTTTCTCCATGTTGGTTTGGTTTTGTTCTCTCTCCAGTATGGATTTTTATTTTGACATTATATCTTTTATTTCCTTTCATTTGGTCCTATTGTGCATATTGCCCTTTTTTTTTTTTTTTTCTGAATTGTTCTCTTATAATCTTCTGTTTCTTTTCCATAGAGGCTACATTATTTTTTACATCACACTTATATTTGTATTACATTAAAATACATAAATACAAAATATAAAATTTACATACATTGTCATATATGAGAATGTCAAGAAATTTTATAAAATTTGTTTTGAATACTGTAATATAGCTTTCTATGTCCTTCCATACCTTTCTTTATAACAGCATCAAAATATGTGTGTAATTTTTTAATTGATATCTGCCTTGCCTATTTGACTTTAAACTTAGTGTAGAGTGTTCATATATGATTTATTTTCCCTTCTATGTCTAGTGCCTCTGATAGTACTAATTTTATAGAATTAGAATTATATAGGTTCAAAGATATTTGTTGAATAAATGAGTAAATAAATAGTTTATAGATTTATCTCTACCTTTCCCTTAGCCTATATTTTTTCAGAGATATCAGGTTGAATTCTTACATGTATTTGTCTACAAATGAGGCAAGATCCAGCCACACCTAAGACTTTTTTTTACTGTCTTTTGTTTAATTTCATTTTTTAAAATTTACATCCAAATTAGTTAGCATATAGTGCAAACAATGATTTCAGGAGTAGATTCCTTAATGCCCCTTACCCATTTAGCCCACCCCCTCTCCCACACCCCCTCCAGTAATCCTCTGTTTGTTTTCCATATTTAAGAGTCTCTTATGTTTTGTTCCCCTCCTTGTTTTTATATTATTTTTATTTCCCTTCTCTTATGTTCATCTGTTTTGTCTCTTAAAGTCCTCATATGAGTGAAGTCATATATTTGTCTTTCTCTGACTGACTAATTTCACTTAGCATAATACCCTCCAGTCCTATCCACATAGTTGCAAATGGCAAGATTTCATTCTTTTTAAAAAAAAATTTTTTTTAATGTTTATTTATTTCTGAGACCGAGAGAGACAGAGCATGAGTGGGGGAGGGACAGAGAGAGAGGGAGACACAGAATCAGAAGCAGGCTCCAGGCTCTGAGCTGTCAGCACAGAGCCCGGCACAGGGCTCAAACTCACAAACCGTGAGATCATGACCTGAGCCGAAGTTGGTCACTGAACAGACTGAGCCACCCAGGTGCCCCAAGATTTCATTCTTTTTGATTGCCGAGTAATACTCCATTGTATATATATATATACCACATCTTCTTTATCCATTCATCCATCGATGGACATTTGGGCTCTTTCCATACTTTAGCTACTGTTGATAGTGCTGCTATAAACATGGGGGTGCATGTGTCCCTTCGAAATAGCACACCTGTATCCCTTGGATAAATGCCAAGTAGTGCAATTGCTGGGTCATAGGGTAGTTCTATTTTTACTTTTTTGAGGAAACTCCCTACTGTTTTGCAGAGTGGCTGCACCAGCTTGATTCCCACCAACAATGTAAAAGAGATCCTCTTTTTCCACATCCTCACCAACACCTGTTGTTGCCTGAGTTGTTAATGTTAGCCATTCTGACAGGGGTAAGGTGGTATCTCATTGTGGTTTTGATTTGTATTTCCTTGATGATGAGTGATGTTGAGCATTTTTTCATGTGTCGGTTGGCCATCTGGATGTCTTCTTTGGAGAAGTGTCTATTCATGTCTTTTGCCCATTTCTTCACTGGATTATTTGTTTTTCGGGTATTGAGTGTGATAAGTTCTTTATAGATTTTGGATACTAACCCTTTAACTGATATGTCATTTGCAAATATCTTCTCCCATTCTGTCAGCTGCCTTTTAGTTTGTTGATTGTTTCCTTTGCTGTGCGGAAGCTTATTATTTTGATGAGGTCCCAGTAGTTTACTTTTGCACACCTAAGATTTTTTAACAAGGATAGCCCTAGTTATCTCTTGTCTATGAGAATAGTAGTTGACTTTTTATTCAGATCTGAAATCACAAAGCAAGTTGGTGTTCTATTCAAATTTCTAGCAGGAATTTTCTGTATACAATTCTTTTTTCCTTAGGGCGCTTACCTATCCTTCTCCCATTTGATTTTAATAACCTGAACTAATGAAAGTTAAAAAAAAGACTACAAATCCCAGCATGCACTACTACCTGGTTTAGGCTTGCAGACATGGCAGGATGCAACTTGCCATTGTCCATCTTTCCACATGGTCTATATATGGATACAATGTGCAGATTTGGGGGAGTGGGGTTGGAAAGGAATTTGTGTGTGTGTGTGTGTGTGTGTGTGTGTGTGTGTGTTTGTGTGTGTGTGTGTGTGTTTAAAATCGTTTTCTGGCTATTTGGAAATGCAGCATCTTAGACTTCTACAATAAGTAGGTCAATCCTTGGCTTCCAGGATGCTATAAATTGTGAGTGCCTTGAACTAAATAGTCAATATCTTACCCCCTTTTTTTGAAGTAGTCTATATTTATTGAGAGGAAGTCTATATTATTAAAAAATCAATGCAGCTATATTCCTTTCATACTTCATAGATTTTTCAGCCTAGTTTTGCATATTAAGTATTTTTTATTCAGTCTCAATTTTTAGTTGTGATATGATATTTGTTTTTCTTTTTCCCTGTACATTTTAGTGGGAAGTAGGGAAAGTCTGTATTGGTGACTCCTTTCTAGATATCATTGCAAATTGGAAATTCCTGAATTCTGCTTTCATATTGATAGGTGGGTACCACCTGAAAGAACTATAAATTCAGAGTCCTCTAAATCTTATTTGCAAACTAAATGTGGTAATTTCACTAGGTGATGATCAATGAGAAATCTGGAGTCTCTCAGGAATTAAAATGTAGATCCATGGGCCAAGATATGAAGGAAAAAATTATAAACATGCACCATACTGAGAGACTGGGCAACTGTCAACATGACACCATTCTACCAAAAGTTGCTGAAAGGTATCTGCTAATTATGGATCAACATATCTTACTTTCTTAATGGAAAGAATTAATAATTAACATCATCTTAATAACAGTGGCATTATTGCTATAGCACAGGGGATATAGCCCCCTAAGTTACGTCAAGCTTAGTCTTAGCATTAAAGAACTATTTCTCTGCCAGGGTTCTGCCATTCTTGGGCTCTGCCACTGTCATTGTCTACCCTGCCATCAACCAGCACTGATATGACATGCCTGATACCCATCAGAAGGGTATCAATTTCTAATCACTGCCATCTCATTCATTTTGAGGCAAGCAGCAGCTATGGTTGCCCTATATGACTTTCTGGAATTTTGGATATTTGACCTTCAATGTCAGAGTTTGATGTTTGGGAGAAACTTCTTACTACTGCCTAAAATGGATATATGAATTTCAACCTGGCATAAGGGGTGATATAGCATGTTGATTGATCCTAAAATTTCAATTTACGATCTCTCAGTTTGGGCTATATTAATTTATTTAAGCTTCAAATAAAGTTTTGTTAGACATGCAGTCGGTGGTATGGAACATGTGAAATAAAGCTCCTCACCTCCAAGCTAAGATACTTCATTTTCTTGGGGTATGAGCTATTTTTCATTTTCCTCAAGTCTTAACAGGTTTAGGGGATAGGGAGGTAAGGTCAGCTAGTTGTAACTGTTGTTAGGAATGCATGTGGGTTTATAACTACTGCCAAATCCCTGTGGGATATGGAGAGTGGTGTGAAAATGAGTCAAACAATCTTGGAATCTTTCCTAATGAAAACCAAATGATAATGTGATACTGATCAACTTGTTTGTCAGCCTGAAAGGGTGGCTATTTGATATGTTTACATGTTTGCATGACCAGCTCTGAGTGGGAGAATATGATCTCCGCTAGGAACTATTGTGAACAACCAATACCGGGCTTGATTATATATACAATGTTTGCTCAGAAACCAGGCAAAGTCAGAGTGAAGAGTAACTGTGAATGCCACCATTTTACAAGCCAAGTAGGAGAGGCACAAACTGGCTTAGAAATTCCTTAGGGTACGTCACAAATTAGGGACAGAATTAGAATGAAATTCAGAGGCACTGAGGTTCCAGTCTGTTGCTTAGTCACCGAATCTTTCCTCTATTCAGCCTTCAGTCATGGTTCTCCTTTAGATTGAAAGACAGATTTACTTATGAAAGTTGGTGCATACAGTGTGACGGGGGAATGAGCAGGAGTGAGAATCCAAGTGACGTTTCTAAATATAGCATTGGTGGACACGGCCAAATTTAGGCAGTAAATATTTTATTCATTACTTCAGCTTTATTTTTCACTTTAAAGATGAAACATACTTTCAAAAAATTTGGCATTATAATAAAGTGATAAAAAACCAACTAAAACTAATTGTCTTATCATCAAAATAAAAAGATATTCAACATTTTGCTGAATTTGCTTTTTAAACACACATACACAATTTTTATTATATGCATTATATTGTAATTTTACCAATATTTAAACAATGTTTAAATTCAAAGAGAAAGTAATTGTAGAAGAATATTTAGATACTTATTGTAAAGATCAGAATTCAGTGGTTAGAGTTCAAAAGCACTGGATATTACTGTGAAATTGAACATACAAATATAGCAAAAATTCATGGTTGCCATGTAGTTCTATAGGAGTTTACTAAATACTTGCTAAACAAATAAACATGTATATATGTACACAGATAATGCTTTATATTTATTTATATATTGTGAAAACCCATAATTGGATCAATTGGCTAGAAAGAGACCAGAAAAAAATATCACAGTCTTTAATGACATATCTTTATCTCATAATGTTACGTAATAAAAACAACAATCATTTATTATATACCTATTATTATACACAGTGCCATACAGATGTAAATTCTCTTTACGGCAACAACCAAGATGAACAATTGAGGCTTAGAAAGTCCAAGTGATTTGTACAGGTTCACACAGTTAGTCAACACTGAATTTAAATAATTTTATATTTAATTCCAATGGATCAATGCGAACAGGTGATGACAAACTGGTTTCTGAATCTCAATAGTTTCACAAAAGGTTAGATGCAATTAAAAGAATGTAATGGGTGAAATTAAGTCTCTTACTAGCCAAACTCAGTGCCTTATCATAATAAAGTCTGTAGATTTATTCCTTTATGTAACATGCCACAAATATCTTGTGTAGCAGGAAGCTGTTTTTTGTATAAATTACTAATAAAGTAAGTTTGTAGTGTTCTGGATGTTGTGGGTTGGAAATTTACTCTGCTAGACTATTCTGGCCTGCTTATCACTTTAAAAGACAGTTTTATCGATTGAGGTATACTTGAAATACAATAAACTGAACATTTAAAAAATGTGCAATTGATGAACTTGACATTTGTATATACACATGACACCCACATGTCCATCACGTCACAGTTTTCATGCCTTTAGGTTATAGTCCCTCTCACCCTATCCCCTCTTTCTCCTGCCCCCTAGGCAACCACTGATCTGTATTTGTCATTATAGATTAGATGAGTCTGTATTTTCCACAGTTTTATATAAATGAAATTATGTGGTGTATATTCTTTTTTTTTTTTTTTTTTTGGTCTTGGTTCTTTTAGCATAATTATTTAAAATTCATTCTTTGTTTTGTGTGTATCCAAAGTCTATTCCTTTTTATTGCTGAGTGGTGTTTCATTGTATGTGTGTGCCACAATTTGCTTATCTATTCTCTAGAATAGGTTGCTCTAGTGTTGGCTATAACAAAGAAAGCTACAATGAACATGCATGTATAATTTGCTGTATGAACATACACTTCCTTTTCTCTTGGGCAAATATCTAGGAGTGAAATGGTTGGATCACATGACAGTGTAAATTTAACGTTTTAAGAAATTACCAGACAACCCAGTACTACATGAGAGTTCCAGTTTTCTCATATTCTCCCATACATGTGGAAAGCTCAGTCTTTTAAATTTGAGTAATTCTGATATACCTGCCATCTTCAAATGATATTAACATCTAAACAATCATTTAGTTTTTTGGTGGTGTCAGAATTCAAACTAAGGAAATGTTAGGCAAAAATGTCAAAAGGATAAAGTCTTCCTCGGTCACATTATATAACATTGTCATTTTATTTATATTTGATAATGTTGTGAACACTTACATTTCAGGGTTTTACAATTAAAAAGACAACTTTTGAGGTATAGAAAATGTTATCTATGGGTCTTCTTTTTATAGCTTTAATGAAGTTTTACAATTTTCATATGCAACTCTTGTATATTTTTGTTACTCTAGTTTTGGCTATTTTAAGTTTTTGTTGTGAAAATGATTTAAAAATAATATTTTCATATATATTTATGTATTTTTAAAAAGTTGTTGATTTTTTATAGGAACACTGTCTCATCCAGCCACTTTGATAAACTCATTTCTTTCAATGGCTTATCTATAAATTAATTTACATTTTCTATGTAGGCAATCATTTTGTCTGTAAATAATGATTTTTTTCTTCCTTTTAAATTCTATAGCTCTTATTTCTTATTTTATATTTTATTGCATTGAAAGTAAATACTTTTTGGAAGTGACAAATTATTAAGGTTCTCTCTTTAGTGTTCATCTTGGATCAAAATGATATCCTTTGAAGACATGAATTCTAGTCTCTGATACTAATTTATATAACCTTGAGCAAGTAACTTATTTAACTAAGCCTCAGTTTCCTTATCTGAGAATAAGGGTAAGAAAAATGTTTGCAAACCCAATTTACAGGGATGCTGTCAGGATCAAATAAATTAAAATGTATGAAAGCAATTTTTCAACTGTGAATTGACATGCAGGGATTAAATTATATGCCCATTATGGAGGGGCTATTGTGTCTGTTTCTTTGGAGTTGTTTTAAAGGGTTATATTATCCCTAAGTAAGTTTATAAATAGATATTAGCTTGTTAAGAACTTCACTTTTTATTTAGTGATTAGTTCAGAGACAACTATAAGAAAGTTTAGCATGAGAAATTAATATAAATAATAAGAAAGTCATATCAGTTTGGTGTTTTAGCAAAAAGGTGAACATTTGAGAAAAAGTAAACCACATTAATAAAGGTATTACTTTACGTGGGAATGCTTTTGAGAGTAAGACATTTCCTTAGTTTGGAAATTAGGTCATATAAACACCTGAAATATGATATCTGGTCACTCTGGATGACATATAGTGAACGCAATGATCATAATTGCACCAACGTTTTGATAGTCTGTAAGAGGTCTACTCATAGCTGCATAGATGAGTATTTTAAAGTAATTTTTTTCATAAGAAAAAATATATACATGAAGTATATATAGCCACATGCTCTAGCTAAACATACCAGTTGATACTTAGTTACTCATAAGGCTGGCCATCAAGAAATTGTTCTGATCTTTGAAGTAAGACTTGTGTTCTGATCATTGAACATTCACTCTTGTTGATCAAAGGCAAACTAGTTATCAAAAGAAGAAAGAAAAACTAGGTCAAAGGTGAAAAACAAAATGGGGAATAAACTAAAAGAAAGTATTTCTCATTTCTAGCTCATTAGTTAGTCATGTATTTAAAAAAATTGTTTTAAATGTTTTATTCATTGTAAGATACCATTTGTTGTTTAGTTTTCATCAATTTAGACCCAAGAAGAGAATTCATGGTGATCTATGATTTTGACAGCTGATAGTCAAATGGAAAGAATATTTCATAATAGTGGAAATGAAGTAAACTTGCAACTCGAAATTCACCCAGAATTTATACATTATGATATTTACCAATTACTGTTATATATTCATGCAACATGGATAAATGACTGGACACTAACTTTAAAGCTGTGTGCATGTACTCAATGCCATAGTAGACACTGATCTAGTAATTTGCACATGGTTCGGACCTTGAGGGCTAGAAATCCTAAATTTTCTCTGAGTTTGAACTATTTCTGACTTACTCAAAGATGATATGTGCAGGGTGCCTGGCTGGCTCAGTTAGTGGAGCCAGCGATTCCTGATCTCCAGGTCATGAGTTCGAGCCCCATGTTGGGTATAGAGATTACTTTAAAAAAAAAAAAAAAGGAAGAAAGAAAAGAAAAGTGCATATGTGAGTGTGTGTTGTGGGAAGGAGGAGAGGAGAAAGGGGATATTGGAAGGTGTCTCAACAGGGAAGTCATTGATCACAGATAAAGGTATGGCTTCTAACTGCACTGTTCTGAGTCTGAGGTACAGAGAATGCCATGTAGTCATCACTTGGATGTTGACCTTTAACAATTGTAGATTCATGAGGAGATTGGAGCTACTTGCTGAAGAATGTTATTTAGGAGAATCCTAAACAAAACATCACTATAAGCAAACTATGGAGTTTTGCATATCTTCAGTCTTTTCTATTATTTCTTACAATTCATTTTAAGGTAACTTTTCTCAGTTCTTCATCTGTCTCATTTTTACCTTTTCTTTTCTTTTCTTTTTTTTTTTTTTTTTTTTGACTTTCATCCCCAGGTCTCACCACTGTGATGAGTTCCACACAGGGTTCAGAGTTTTCTTTTCCATTCTGCATTCTCATCTCTCTCTTTGTGCTCAACTCATACAAAAATGGACTAAAATTTCCTGAATCACTTCAATTTTGTTGAGTTCAAATCTTCAGTTCATTTCAGCCATGGATCAACCACCATCCTTCTTTAGACCATGTCAGCATTTTGAACAACTGAGTATCTTGAACTAACAGGCCCCTTCCTCATCATTTCCTTGATGCTATATGTTTCACTCCTTCATTTCTTCCATCATCCTTTACTTTCCAGAGATAGTCCTTTCCCTCATTATGATCCTTTCTTTTTTTTTTTTTTAGTTCTCGTAATATGTTTCCCGCTCTTTGCCTTAGATTATACCATTCTTTCTGTTCAAAATATTATACATCTGTCAAGATATCCTTCATCGTCCAAAGATCATTCTGAATGGCACTAACTTGAAGCATTTTCTGATCTCTTTACTTACAATAAAAACAAAACCAAAAACACCAACTTTACATTTACAACGTGATTTCTCCTACAGTATTTTGTTTTGCTATCCTACAGAGAGATGTTACTTTATTTATCATACAGACAGCTGTTATTTTATTTATCGTACAGAGAGCTAGGTGGCAGAACTGGATCTACAGATGAGGTTTTACCCCTTGTTCAGTGCTTTTTCTGCTAACTCAGCCTGCCAGAAGGAAATTTTTAGAATTTGTTTAGTGTATTATCTGTATCATTCAATGACACTTAACATGCAGTAGTTTATTATGTAGTTATTTTCATACACGTAAGAGCTCCTGCTTCTATTTTTTAAGCTCCAGATAATGTCTTAATTTCTTTTAGAGTCCCAAAGCAACTGCCCCCGTGCCTTAAACATGGAAGATGCTCAATATATATTTGTTGAATAGATGAACAAATTAATTAAAGGACACTACAAAAGATAGAGTGTTGGAAGCCAGAGCCAGGATGCGGAGCAACATGCTTTCACAATACTATTTTGTAAGTAAAACAATTGAGGCTTAAAGAGGGCAAAAGGTTTCTTGGGGTCACATCACAAATTAGGAACAGAATTAAAAAGAAAACGCAGAGGCCCTGAGGTTCCACTCTGCTGCTTAGTCACTGAATCTTTCTTCTTTTCAGCTTTCAGTCATGGCTTTCTGTCTAGATTGGAAAAAAAAAAAAAAGATTCGTTTATGGAAAATGGTGCATATAGTGTGACGGGGAATGAGAGTCTGGCCCCGCAACATTTCCATATACCCGTAACAAGATCAATTGTGTTTAGCATCTTTCTTTATCAATTTTGCCCACTTCATGATCTTTCAGGTTAAAATATGGTCCTTACTTCAATAGATTCCCATAAACACGGGATATTATGAAGATTAGTGATGCAAGACACATAATATCCTGTAAGTTCCACAGAAGAAACATATTACTACATAGATATAAAGCATGATTATTTTTGCCACTACCAACAGGACTAAGCTTACCAACACATAGTTCACAGGCTGCTGAGCCACCAGCAGGTGATATACATTTTTTTCCTCTACATGGATTAAAGTGGCAAAGATTTCCCTTGGGATATTTGGACCATTTACTCCACTTAAGTTTTTATTTTTTTTTCCCCTGAGGGTGGGGTGGATGGTGGTGGTGGTGATAGGAGAGGGTTAGAAGTGAGATTAATTTCAGATTAAAACATGCATAGAAGGCATAGAAGGCCAAACAGGAAAACCAGTATAAAGAAATAAGTACAAAACTAGTATTAACGTCTAAAAAATGTGGCGTTTGTCCCTTACTTGCATTTCTTGTGATGTTGGACTTATTCTGAAACAGACTGTTATCAAACACATTGGATTCAGGTGGTCTTTAATAGGAGAACAACGTGAGGTCTTTTAGGAGAATCCTCTTTATTAACAGAGAAATGATAGAATTTAGAGTTGGTTACAAGAAAGGTTATTTTATGAAAATAGTTTTGTATGAAATCAGTGATATCACTTGATTTGTTGTGACTCACACTTCACATGTCTGGAAGCAACGTAATTCCATGACGTAAAGGTGAGATAATAATATCAAGTGGTGAAAAAGTTGATCTTTTTTTGTTTCACTTTTGTTTAATGTGTATGCAAATACATGCTTTTTAAAGTTTATTTATTTATCTTGAAAGAGCATGCACAGGCATGGTAGGGTCTGAGAGTGGGGGGAAAGAGAGAATCCCAAGCAGGTTCTACACTGTCAGTGCGCAGCCCCATGGAGTGCTCAATCTCACCAAACATGAGATCTTGACCTGAGCCAAAATCAAGAATCAGAGGCTCAACTGACTGAGTCTCCCAGGCACCCCTGTATGCAAGTATTGTTATATGAACTAACTTCATATCTCATCTACAATGTTGTTCAAATTGAACAACAGTCAGATGACCTAGTTTGATGGCTCCATGAAGTGAATAACTATAGAATTTATTGCTGGCAAGATTAACTCAACATTGACTAGGAAAAGTGAGACTCATTATCTGACAAAGACATGCTCCTGAAATTAGGGTAGTGAATACTAAATGTCTTTATGAATCTAGCTCATGTGTTCAGTGATCTGGGCATGCATTTGCAGCTAACTAACTCTGGCATGCTCATGGAAAAGCTGAGTTCAGAATCATCCAACCCTTGGAAGTGGTACTGAGTTTATTCTCTTTGGACAATAGGAAGAGTCTGATTCATATAGTTCCCAGGATGATATTAGACAATGCTATAGTGTGAAAATCTGGGATCTCACTTGAAAACGTGTCAAATTCCTGAAGGTGAATGACAGATGTTCCCTGAGGGGAGATCTGGTTTGGCTTCTTTCATGAGTTGGTAGGCGGGCCTTCCATGGAATGACCATCTTGGATAGCTTTTCAGGCCTCATAAAAATTGGAACAGTTTTACCTGCTCATCTAGAATCCAAGGTCTCTCCTTATTTTTCTGGAGCAAGTAATGCCTTTTCCCAAGGCATGTGTCAGATTTTTATTTCTCACCTGTACATTTCCGCTAATGAAACTGAGGCTCAGGGAAATGAAATAAATTGTCCAAGAGGAAATAGATTGTCAAATCTGGATCTTCTTGATTCCAAAGTCTGTGATCTTTCCCATGTGTGACCCTTCATCTAAAGTTGAGTCTAAGAAGTGATTTTTTTAAGAGACGTTAGTCCAAAGGCTTGTCCTCTATCAACTTCTGTGGATACTCAGATATTATCACTGGATCCAATTTGAAGACAGAATGGCAATAAGATCCATTTATATTAACTTAGACCTGGTAGGATTACTCTTCCTGCCTCTAGCTTTTATTGGAAGAGATCACAAAAAGCAGCAACATTCAGTGTATTTCTTTCTCAGAGGTTTCAGATTAAACTGCACAGGACAATGGGGGATAGAATTTTCTTGTGTGAGGAATTAGCATGCTTTCTACTTTTGATTAATAAGAACTATACACCTTTATAAGTTTCTTTTCTGAGCTGGCTATTACAAAGCTCAGAGTTAAATCAGATATTTTGACACATGAACCATATAATGTTTTTAGTTAGAATATTTATTTTTTCTCCTCTTCTTTATGCTCACTTTCTAATTTAGGTGTATTTTGCATCTTATTCATTTCAACCACCTGAATTCTTGTCAATAAATAAAAGTAAATACCTTTATAAAGAGAACAGAATTTAATCCTTCTTCTACCTTTTATCTTCTTATGCTCTCTTCAAGAGACATTATATGCCTTACAATGTGTCCTTTGAGAGAAGAGCGTCTGAAGTCTAGGTAAAGATACTAGGGAGAATGACCATGTTGCAGATAAAGAATCTAATTAAACTCATCCAGTGCCTTTTGAGTACAGACTATGTGTTAGGCACCGTGGGGTATTACAAGCATTAATATACATGTAAACACAGCCTCTGACTTTTCCAGCTCACAGACTAGAAAACAAAAAATAATGGCACAGTATATAGTTAATTTTATAAAAAGATGAAAAAGGCTCAAGGAAACTGAAAACTATCTAGGATATTTTATATTATGACAGTGCCATCTTAAACATGAAACCATCCAAGTCAGTAATTCAAAGCTTTTATTCTTGAACCTATACAGGAATCTATTCTAATGTGTGATTAACCTTGTGTTCCATTAGCAACATACTATGCACACAAGATTCTACTAACATCTATGGACTTGTGAGCTTTCATTCTACATTAAACACATGGATTGTTTATACATTCAACTTATTAGAATCCACAGCTTGTTTCACTTGTTTTTATTGATAGTAAGGAAATTAGGATTGTTATCCATGAAATATATTATTCTGTGAGTTTGACGAGACCTTTAACCCTCTTGTGCTCCTCAGGATTTTTGATATCTCTGAAATTTCTTAGTTATAGGATAACTAATACATAAGTTTAGCCTAACACATAACAATTTCTAATTATATGTATTTGGCTATGGTAACAAGTATATGATTTTGGTTGAGCTTTTGGAAAATTTTTGCCATCATGATACAACACAAGAATAATCTACTGTTATTAGTCAGGATAGATTAGGTTAGGCTACAGTAACAAATAACCTCTAAATCTCAACAGTTTTTTTTTAATTTTTTTAACGTTTTATTTATTTTTGAGACAGGGAGAGACAGAGCATGAACAAGGGAGGGTCAGAGAGAGGGAGACACAGAATCTGAAACAGGCTCCAGACTCTGAGCTGTCAGCACAGAGCCTGACGTGGGACTCGAACTCATGGACCGAGAGATCATGACCTGAGCTGAAGTCAGCCGCTTAACCAACTGAGCCACCCAGGCGCCCCTAAATCTCAACAGTTTAAAACAAAAGATTTGTATCTCTACAATGCAGATTGCTGAGGTTGGTATGTGCTGAGAATCACTCAGAGACCTAGGCTGACAGAGTCTTTATTATTTTATACTTCCATTTCAACATAAGCCTTCACGGTTTACCATTGTAACCATGGAGAATCATTTCCTGCTTTTAAATGGCTCCACCTAGAAGTGACCTGTCACTTTGGCCCATATTTCATTTGTTGAATCAAGCCACATGGTTATAACAAACTTAAAGGGACAATGAAGCTTAATTCTCCTTCAAGACCAGGAAAGAGAAGAGCACTAGTTAAGATCTATCACACTTAATGGAGTTTGACTGTGGCATCTATTGTGGGGAGACATGAAAGAAAAAAAATTGAAAGCTGTGTTTAAATAATTTATGTGCATTTTAAAGTATTCTTATAAATCTATCAATATCACATCACAGAAAAAAAGAAAAAGTATAATACTACATAACCTACTACTACCTGTTGGACATTTGTGTATCTTCCTTGGGAAAATGTCTATTCAGTTTCTTTGCCCCACTCCCCTTTTTAATGTTTATTTATTTTTTTTTTCTTCAACTTTTTTTTTTTATTTATTTTTGGGACAGAGAGAGACAGAGCATGAACGGGGGAGGGGCAGAGAGAGAGGGAGACACAGAATCGGAAACAGGCTCCAGGCTCCAAGCCATCAGCCCAGAGCCTGACGCGGGGCTCGAACTCACGGACTGCGAGATCGTGACCTGGCTGAAGTCGGACGCTTAACCGACTGCGCCACCCAGGCGCCCCAATGTTTATTTATTTTTTGAGAGGAGGGAGGGGAAGAGAGAGAGGCAGACAGAATCTGAAGCAGGCTCCAGGCTCCGAGCTGTCAGCACAGAGCATGACATGGGGCTCAAACTCACAGACTGAAATCATGACCTGAGCTGTAGTTGGACGCTTAACTGCCTGAGCCACCCAGGCACCCCTCTTTGCCCCTTTTTAAATTAGATTATTTATTTATATTTTGCTGTTGAGTTTTTGGAGATTCTTATTTGTTTTGGATATTAGCCTCTTATCAGACATATGGCTTGGAAATATTTTCTCCCATTCCATAGGTTGCCTTTTCATTTTGTTGATTGCTTCCTTTCTTGTGCAGGAAATTTTTAGTTTGATGAAGTCTCACTTGTTTATTTTTCTTTTGTGGCCTGTTCCTTTGGTGTAATATCCCAAAAACCCTTACCAACACCAATGTCAGGGAGCTTTTTCCCTTTATTCTATTCTAGGAGCTTTATTGTTTCAGGTCTCACATTTAAGTCTTTAATCCATTTTTATTTGATTTCTATATGTGATATACAATAAAGGTCCAATTTTACTCTTTTGCATGTGGATATTCAGTTTTCTCAACACCATTTATTGAGCAGACAGTACTTTCTATTGTGAATTCTTGGAACCCTTGCTGTAGATTAATTTATAGTATATGTGTGGATTTTTTTGGACTCTTAATTCTGTTCCATTTAGATATGTGCCGGTTTTTTATGCTAGTATAACACTGTTTCAATAACTATAGCTTTGTGATCTAGTTTGAAATGAGGAAGTATGATGTCTCCAGCTTTGTTCTTCTTTTTTTTTAAATTTTATTTTTTTAATTTACATCCAAATTAGTTAGCATATAGTGCAAACAATGATTTCAGGAGTAGATTCCTTAATGCCCCTTACCCATTTAGCCCACGCCCCCCCCCCCCCCCACAACCCCTCCAGTAACCCTCTGTTTGTTCTCCATATTTAAGAGTCTCTTCTGTTTTGTCCCTCTCCCTGTTTTTATATTATTTTTGCTTCCCTTCTCTTATGTTCATCTGTTCTGTGTCTTAAAGTCCTCATACAAGTGAAGTCATATTCTATTTTTTTCTTTCTCTGACTCACTAATTTCTCTTAGGATAATACCCTCCAGTTCCATCCATATAGTTGCAAATGGCAAGATTTCATTCTTTTTGATTGCCGAGTAATACTCCATTGTATATATATATACCACATCTTCTTTATCCATTCATCCATCAATGGACATTTGGGCTCTTTCCATACTTTGGCTATTGTTGATAGTGCTGCTATAAACATTGGGGTGCCTGTGTCCCTTTGAAACAGCATACCTGTATCCCTTGGATAAACACCTAGTAGTGCAATTGCTGGGTCATAGGGTAGTTCTATTTTTAATTTTTTGAGGAACCTCCATACTGTTTTCCAGAGTGGCTGCACCAGATTGTTCTTCTTTCTTATGATTGCTTTGGTTAGTCAGTATCTTTTGTGGTTCCTTATGAATTTTAGGATTTTTCCCCTATTTTTATAGAAAATGCCATTGGAATTTGATAGAAATTGCATTGAATTTGTAGATAGCTTTGAGTAATATGGACATTTTCAAAGTATTAATTATTTCAATCAAACAACATGCATTATCTTTCCATTTGTTTCTATCTTCTTCGATTTCTTTCAGATCTTATAGTTTTCAGCATACAGATATTTCACCTTCTTGTTTAAATTTATTCCTAAATATTTTATTCTTTTTAATGCTATTGTAAATGGATTATTTTCTTAATTTCTCTTTTGAATAGTTCATTTTTAATGTACAGAAAAACAATTGATTTTTGTATGCTGATTTTGTATCCTGCAATTTTATTGAATTTGTTTGTTAGATCTGGTGGAGTATTTAGGGTTCCTTATATGTAAGACATGTTGTTGGTAAACAGAGACAACTTTACTTCTTCTTTTCCAATTTGAATGCCTTTATTTATTTATTTATTTTCTTGTCTAATTGCTGTGGCTAGGACTTCCAGTATTATGTTGACTAGAAGGGGTGAGAGTTCTATACCTAATTTGTTGAGAGTTTTTATCATGAAAGAATTTTGAATTTTGTCAAATGCCTTTTTGCATATGTTGAGATGATCGTATGATTTTACCTTTCATTCTGTTAATGTGGTGCATCACATTTATTGATTTACATATGTTGGACCATCTTTGCATCCCAGCGATAAATGCCATTTGATCATGGTGAATGATCTCTGTTTATGCACCACTGAATTTAGTTTGCTAGTATTTTGTTGAGCATTTTTACATGTGGGTCAGTCAGGGATATTGACTTGTTTTTTTTTTGTTTTTCCTTATTTGGATTTGGTGTGGGAGTAATGATGGCTTGTTAAATGAATTTAAAAGTATTCCCTCCTCTTCAATTTTCTGGAAGAGTTTAAGAAGGATTGCTATTAATTCTCCTTTAAATGTTTGACAGAATTCACCTGGGAACCCATATATCTGGTCCTGGGCTTTTGTTGTTATTTTTGTTGTTGGGAGATTTTTGTCATTGTTTACCATTGCTATCCATTGTGAATGCTGAAAGTTATAAAATCACCAACAGTTACAGCTCCTAAATCTGTAAAACAAGGATAATAATTTCTACTTCAAAGGTTTTTTGTGAGATATATTAGATCTTATATACACAGAATCTAACAGTGCCTGAAACAAATGTTTGTTTCCTTGTCCTTGAATTGTTTAATAAATTATGTCTACTCTTTATTCTTCATTCTGATTGTTGATATCACAACTTTGGTGGATTTGGTCTACCATTTCAAGACACTTCCCACTCACAGTCTGGCTCTAACCCAGTGGTTCTTAATTGGGGTTGAATTTGCCTGCCAGGTAATATTTGGCAATGCCTGGAGACATTTTTAATTCTCCTAGCTGAGAAGTGGAGGGCTTGTTACTGGCATCTAGTAGGTAGAGGTCAGGACGCTGCTATACATTCTATAATGCACAAGACAGCCACCAGCAACAAAGAATTTTCTGATCCCAAGTGCCCAAACTGCCCTGTGGAGAAACCCTGCTTAGCCTAATTACCTGGTTTTAGCTCTGACTTCTCTGATATGTTGGCAGGTAGTTTTGAACTCTCTCTCCACTTCACCTCTTTATTCTCCTTTGATAATCCTTGGGGTTTTCCCTCCTTTTCTACCTTGAGGAGAAAAAACAAGTCTTGTCTTAATATTTCCCAGAGCAGATGAAGGTTTTAAGAAGTTCTGAGTTGGTATTTACTTAATTAATACATGATTCTGGGCATTATTAGTATATGAGAATAAAGTTATTGCATAAGTAATTGTATTTTTTTCAGGATACTTAGTGTTGAGATTTGGGGGGTTGGAGGACTGCTGTAATACTAAAAACGAGGGTGTATATCTACACATGTCTTTCTTCAGACAGGAAAAATAGTTTTTTTAAGTGAATTTGACACACGTGAGAGAAATAAAGTGTGATTAAATAATCAAAGAAAAAGATCGTGTTCCCTTTACATAAATATAGATGAAAATAAATAGAATGTGTATCTATGCCTTTATTAAGTAATGATTTTGTTTAGGCATTTTTGTAAAGTTAATATATAATATTCTTTTATTGATATATAATTATGTTGTCATTTGAATTTTATATTTCATAAGCTATTCTGTGACTTTTGCCTTTTGTTAAGCTACTCTGCACCTACTTTGTATTTTAGTAATTATAAGATCATAGGCTTTTAGCAGGTAAACATGTGTAGTACTTTTTTTTTTCCAACTAGGAGTCAATATTTTCACTAGCTTCTTTCTTAGTTCTAGTTTGTCTTATATTTTGCTCCAGTGACATTTCCTCTTTCTTTCAAATAGGAGATAAGAAACTTTCAAAGTGATATTCTACAATTAGAACAATGAGAATGGAAAATCTTTTTTTTTCAATGTTTTATTTATTTTTGAAAGACAGAGACAGCATGAGTGGGGAAGGGTCAGAGAGAGAGGGAGACACAGAATCTGAAGCAGGCGCCAGGCTCTGAGCTGTTGGCACAGAGCCCGATGCGGGGCTCGAATCCATGAACCATGAGATCATGACCGAAGTCAGACGCTTAACCAATTGAGCCACCCAGGCGCCCCGAGAATGGAAAATCTTATGAAAGCAATTTCTATGTGATGACGTGTGTGGAAACCAGATAGTTGAGAAGTGAGGGGAAAATGAGGTAATGGAGACATCAATAGTAGATGATTCTATTGATAAATTTGACCATGGAGGAGAAGAGAGAGAGCCTGGGAATAGCTAAGGGGCAGAGGAGTGGAAGGAGAATTTATTTTTCATTGGAGGGAATTTGTTATGTTTCAATCTACCAGGGTCCATATTTTTGAGTCATTTCACTCCCATTATGCCATCTGGAAACTTTTTCAGTTTAAAATTCGCACACATTCTTCAACATTCCACTAAAATTTTAATGCAAATTATATGTACCCCTCAAACTCAGCAATTAAAATTGTTGCTAATATAGCACAAATGTATCTTAACTGGTTCTAATAAATAGCAGCACTGATTTTTATTGCTATATAACTTTTGGTTCATCCATTAAGTTTGATTTTCCCAATTTATAAGTTATTCTATGTGCGTTTCCTTACATTTAATAGTATATTTAGTTGTGTTCACTGAAGAAGTATTGTTGAAGACATAGTCTCTTACATGGTATTATGGAATCTTCTTAATGAAGCCAGGCCAAAAAAATTTTTTGTCACATATCAGTTTCACAGAAAGCTTTATTCAAGTAAACTGCCTATAAACTTTGCATCTGATTGTATTTTCCTCTTGGCCCTGGCTGTTGGAAAGGTCAGCCTCAGATACAAATATTGGTCCACCTACAGCATCGTATGAATTCTTTTAATACTGGATCTTATAACTGGCCTTATCTTTGTTTTCTGCCTTATTTCACTTCAATCCCATTTCTACACTAATTTTGTTCCTTATTTTATTGTATGTCTTCCAAATAATCTGTTGGAATTTTTTGTAGTACAATAATAAATTATAAAGTGAAATTATAATATGAAGGATAAATTTCTTTGTATGCTTATAGGTCTTAATAATTTGTATACAGCAGCCCATACAATTAATATTTATTCCTGTTGATGATAATGATAACTCTTAATTTGAGAAAAGTTCTACTGATAGTTGAGTCAAATATATAAAAGACAAACCAAAATCAAAACCAAAGCCAAAACCAAAACAAATGAACAACAAAACATACCCCAATCTGGTTTCCTTTTTCAATTTTCTAAAGCAAATGAACATTTTTAGTTCTAGTCGTTGTCTTCGTATGGGGAGGTAGGTATTACACATGCTGACAAGCTAAATTTCCTTCAGTCACACCTTTCTCCTAAACTGCATAAAAAGTTTTGGATCAGGAAATGTATCTGGTTTTTTTTTTTTTTACCCTTGTTGCCATTGGTTAGGGCCTTACTAATGGAAAGTTGTTTCATGGACTATTATGCTGATGGTGATGGGGATGGTGATGATGATGATGATGGTAATGATGATTATCTGATAACTGGTTAGAAATGAATATTCTTGGGCCCCACCATTCATTTACTAAATCAGTTTTCAGTTTAACAATATTCGTAAGTTGCTTGTATACACAGTAAAATTTGAGAACCATTTATTCAGACCATTCTTAGTAGACTGATACTGACTGGCTTTAGGAGTAGGATAGTTTTAGAAATACAGAATAGTGCCTGTAATTAATATTTAGATCTACTGGTTCTCTAATTTTATTTCTCCAGAATTTTCTCAACCAAACAGGCCAAAGTTGCAAACTGTGCTTTTAAAAACACTTAATTTTGCTAAATCCAAATATGCCTTGTAATTAGCTTTAGAAATGTAGCAACTAAAAATCTATATAAATACATGAACACAATCTTCCTATGTATTTGCAGGCAAAAAGGCAATTGAGTAGATAGTTTCAGTGGCTAATTTGCATTTGTTCTCTCCATGAATACATTTTAGATACATGTCTGCTGATAACTTCATGGAATTAGTTTGATTAAAAAGGTTCTGTGTTATGACATATATTTAGACCTATCAATTTATCTATAGTTAACCCATAAGTAACATGCAGGTTAAGTGTACTGACCCCCTTGTAGTCGAAAGTAGTTAAGTAGAAACTTAATAGCCTACTGTTGACAGGAAACTTTACCAATAACATAAACAATCAACACATATTTTGTATGTTACATGTATTATATACTTACAATGAAGTAATCTTGAAGTAAGAAATGTTATTAAAGAAATCATAAGGAAGAGAAAATACATTTACGGTGCTGTACTGTATTTTATCAATGTGGTAGGTTTATGTCATCTGTTTACAAGATGAATCATGTCAGTACCTACATCAATATTGTCTTATATGATACAAAACACTGTAGATATTATATATATTATTATCACTAGATCTAAAAAATGAGAAGATAATGTGAAAAAGAAATTCATATTTTTTAATGGGTATAATGATTCTTGTATGGATAATGAAGAAGCAGCAATAGGATTGCTTTATGGTAGCTTAGTGTAATCAATACAATTGCTTTATGGTGCTTTAGCCTATACACTAATGAATGAATCATTATAAGGTTTTTATGGCATATAGTAGTATAGTCATACTCATAATACAGTATTGGAAATATTAACATTCAATATTTCTAGTCTGTGGGGTTTGTCTATGGTTTTTTTTTCAAAAACTTTACAATATATTTGTGGAAAAAAATCCACTTCTAAGTGGACCCATACAGTTCAAGCCTGTGTGTTTAAGGGTCACCTGTACCTGTTTATGTATCTATCTATTTTTGGATCTGTCACCAGAAATTTTCACTTCTGATATCTAGGTCTATGCCAGTATTTATGTTTATATCTACATCTAAATGTTTCTATATCAAATAAATGAATTTGTGGTTTTTTAGTCACTTCATAGATCATAGAACATTAAAACTGGAAGAAAGTATATCACACACATCAATTCAGTCCCTTGTTTCCATTGTGGATCTAAATCTGTTATTCCAAAACTTTCAGATTATAAGATCCATCTGAACCACTGTGTCCTGGAATATGTATTTTAATAAGATCCTAAGGTAATTCTTGTGAATCAGGTATGTTTGGGAAGCATTGAAATCAATGAGTTACTGAAGGGATAAACTATTCTCCTTTTATTAAAAAAAAGCTCACATAATATTGAAGTTAATATTTATATTTTTTTTATTCATGTTTTTAATATGAATTTAGGGTTAACTCTAAATTTAGTATTTGGAAACCCTGTATTCAACATTTTATAATTCAGAATAATCCAACCCCTATGAAGAGTTATAAAAATCAATCTTTGGGGTGCCTGGGTGGCTCAGTTGGTTGAGCGACTGAATGTTGATTTTGGCTTAGGTCATGATCCCAGGGTTGTGGGATCTAGCCCCTCAATGGGGCCCCATGCTGAGCGTGGAGCCTGCTTAAGATTCTCTCCCTCTCTCTTTCTCTCTCTCTCTCTCTCTCCTCCCTTCTCCTCCTGCCCCTCTCCCCAACTCATGCTCTCTCTCTCTCAAATATAAAAAAGAAAAACAGAAACAAAAAAACCCCAAAACATTTAAAAATTAATCATTTGTGGCACACTTTTAGTGTTTTTTAATATATAATTTAAAAGATACAGTCCATGTCATTTGTGAAAGTGGATATTTTTGATTATGAAAGATTGAATTAAGAAAGGATATATTCTTTTTTAAAAGTTTTTATTTATTTATTTACACACACACACACACACACACACACACACACACACACACACGAGTGCCCTGAGAACAGGGGAGGAGCAGAGAAAGAGAATCCCACGCAGGCTCTGTGCCGCCAGACTTGGGGTTCGATCCCACCAACCATGAGATTCTGATCTGAGCCAAGATCAAGACTCAATTGGCCCAACTTACTTAGCCACCCGAGTGCCCCAAGACAGGATATATTCTTTTTTTTTTCTTAATTTTTAACGTTTATTTATTATTGAGAGACAGAGAGAGACAGAGCACGAGCATGGGAGAGACAGAGAGAGGGGGAGACACAGAATCCGAAGCAAGCTCCAAGCTCTGAGCCATCAGCACAGAGCCTGACTCCGGGCTCAAACTCACAAACCGGAAGATCATGACCCCAGCTGAAGTTGGACGCCTAACTGAGCCACCCAGGCGCCCGGAGAAAGGATATATTCTTAACACAAACATTGGTGTAAAATATATTATTAGCTTGTTTGTGGTTGCCTTGATTTTGACTTCTGTGTGTTTAGACTTTGGGGT
The DNA here is from genome assembly GCF_018350215.1 of Panthera leo. Lineage (NCBI taxonomy): Eukaryota > Metazoa > Chordata > Mammalia > Carnivora > Felidae > Panthera > Panthera leo. The sequence continues at coordinate 116,203,284 of NC_056687.1, read as the reverse complement.
CCGTATTTGGTCTTTGTCTATACATCTTGCAAGGAGACTTCAACTCAGCTGCTGAAAACAATAAATGCAAAACAAGGAAGAGATTACAGTTGAGCTGGCTACTTAAAATAAACAACAGGTATAGTAATTATCTCTGTCTATAGCTTAGGGGTGCACAAAATGTTTACAATAACTTGCTTGGCAAACTGGTTTTTCTCATGTTCCTCATGGTGTAGGTGTCAAAACCGTGTGCTACCTATAATAATGGACTTTTCTAGGGCACAAAGCTATTCATATTCATGTCACAGGATATGTTTACATGGGAGCAAAATGCTCTAACATCAGAATAAATCAGTAACATCTTAGAGTTCAAATTTCCATATGCTTCCTTGGCATAATAAAGAAGAAAAATTCTGATGTTGTGTAAAACACTTTAATTAAAAACAGAACTTTTCTACAAATCATGGAAGTTCCCAAATAGTGCAGAAAAACATATCATTTTGTCATATCATAAACATTTATCATCATTAAGTGGAAATAAGGATAGAAGCTATAATGCAGATATTATGTGCCGTTTTTGATCTCCGAAAATATCCATTTCTTTTAATCAATTAAAATAGGATTTGACTTGGATTAGGTTTTAGAGTTGTGGCACGTCAAACTGCATCAGGAGGAACTGAACTATGTTGTCTAGGTGATGCAGAGGTATCTAAAGCATTTCATTCTTTTGATAATTATGAGTCGAGGTTTAGTCCTTAGAAAAACATGTAATCATTTTTATGTTCACAAACTTAGGCTCTTTTGGTTTCCTCTTATCATAAATATATTACAGTTTATATCAATAGTTGATGATGTTACTATTATTTAAAAACTATTTCAGTTATTTTGTTACCTTTCAGTGAAGAAAGGTCAGCAGTAGTGTATATAACTGAGAAACTTTCAAAACAAGATCCTGATTATGATAGGGAAATATTAGCCTATTGATATTTATTTGAAAATAAATTATGAATAATTTATACGAAAATAAATTAATTATGAAATGTAAGCTTGTAAAACAGAATTCCATCATATGTGATGAGTGCTTTAATGTACATTTGATTCTCTTTGGGAAAAAAAATGTCATTTGAATTATTGAGAGGTACCCCGAACAAGCAAGGTGTTTATAATTATTTTGGCAAAATATTCTCTAGCACAAAGGTAGAAGACGTAATAAAATCAGTGTGGTTTTTTTAAAAACTGAAGTTTCAGCCTTACGTTACTAAAGGGACTATGAAAGGAGTGACCTTTGGAATACTTCCTTTCTATACTGCATGATTGAATTACATCACCTGAACCTAGGATTTAGTATTGTCATCAAACAGGTCCCTAGTTTTGATTAACATGCTCTTGGATTTCCCCTCACTCTGAAAAAGTAAGTAGTAGAGCTATGAATTTCATGTAAAAATAAGAAGAAGAACCTCTATTTAGATACTCATTTTGAATAGTAATTGCAAATAAATAATAAAAATTAATACTTCAGATCTTCCCCCCAATAATATTACATATTTTCAAATAGAAAAGGCAGGATTTTGTACTAGACCTCCAAAGGGTAAACTAAGGAAAGATGGGAATTGCAAAGCACACTGCTTCCAGTTGCTTGGGTCTCATATTTCGAACCCATTAGCAGTAAAATTTCATTTTCACCACTGATGGGGCACTTCGCGCTTGAATGCGTTTTCTGAGCTAGCCAGGACCAAACATAATATAAAGTTATGCACATGTGTATATATCTATATATATTTTTTGTGCTACACTTTGAGTTGCACCTGGAAGTAAATAGCTAACTAGAATAGACTAATGACATGCTCAGTGTCGCCAACAGCCGTGGAGTAAGCATCTCTCCCTGCCTGGGTTCTCCGGTGAGCTCTTAAACCATTGGCTTTTAATTCAGGAACACACTCGGAGGAGCATGTCCCCTGCTCTTTATTACATTCCAGGGGCAGTTCCATCAAACTGCATCACTGCCGCTTAGCACAGCACTCACTCTCTCTAATAAAAAAAACACTCCAGGTGCTATATTGAATGGGTTATTATCAACAGAGGAGTCCAAAATTTGGTTTATGCCCTACTCTTTCAAGATTCAGGGCAGACTGAGGTCCCAGATGTTTTATGAGTGCCAACATGACAAGCGAAAAAGATCTGCCTGATGCATAAAGGTGGTCGGGAGAGAGCTGTGTTCTGACCCAACGTTCCATGTTGTTGGCTTAGGAAACAATGTCAGGAGATGGTTACTAAGCCTCTTTGTGGAAATGGCATTGAAGGCAAAACTATTGATAAAGAAAAAAAGAGAAACAACGGCAGTGAGAGAGAAAGCAAGGGCAGAGCGACAAAACACCAACAGGACCAACAGGATCAAGGAGAGAATCCTTTAGCTACACCAGTTCCCTTTAGAAAGGATCTAAGAAGAGCCTATTTCTTTCAAGAAAGAAAACCAGGGATTTAAGAGAAGATCTAAATGATGGGATCTATATTCCCTTCCAGGATTATCTAAGAAAAGTATTTTAATATTAGGCATAAAACAATCAAATCCTAATAGACTAGACAGTATATACATTTTTAATGATAAATCTTTGTGTCAAAAAGAGATTTTTGTGGGGCACATGGGTGGCTCGGTTGGTTGAGCATCTGATTTCAGTTCAGGTCATGATCTCAAGGTTCAGTTTGTGAGTTCGAGCCCCACATCAGGCTCGCTGCTGCCAGTGCAGAACCCACTTTGCTTCGAATCCTCTGTCCCCCTCTCTTTTTCCCTCCCCTGCTTTCACTCTCTCAAAAATAAATACTTAAAAGAGATTTTTGTGTACATAATAATTCTTTGAGGTCACAGACTAAACTCTAACATGGTGTATAATCATCCCTTGCCTGCTGCCTCCTTTCCTCCCTTGTCTCCTCTCTTAAGTCTTTCTGTGTACATATTTTTATGTTCCATTAGTATTGAAGATCTTATTATTTGCCACACATACTGTTTTTTTTTTCTTTCATCTCTGTAGCTTTGTATATCATCTCTTCTGTACTTGGAACTTCACCCCCCGCCCCCGCTTTGTTTTGTCTACCTAACAAGCTCTTTATGAAGGCTCCGATCAAGGGTTACCTCCTCTAGGAAGCCTACCTTGATGTCCTCACTTCCACTCAGTACATCTCTGAGTGCCCCTTAATGCTCCCTGCATCTCTCCACTGCATTAGAGTTGTAGTCTTCTGTTGTGTTTTGTCTTTCTTCCTAACTAGTCTCCGACTTGTTCGACTGTAGAAACTGGATTGGATGCATCATTTAAACCCATGTCTCTACAACTCAGTGGATGTTCAGTAAACAATTTCAGAAAGAATGAATGACTGAAGTATCTTTAGCGAGTTAGACACCTACCCCTGGGAAAAATTGACTTAGGAGATTTTATAAAGGCAAATAGTTTTAGTCTCAGCTTTGCAATAATTATGGGCTTCCACTAAAAGCCTTTAATTGCTAGAGTAAGGCAAAGCTGGCAAAGCTGGGGTAAGAAAGAAGTTCTTGGGAGTTAGGGACACACTGAAATGACTATTTTAGCAGAACTAGAGAAGTTGAGATCTACTGCACCGAGTCATTCAGAAACTGTGGATTTCACTTTATTTCATATATCTTTAAAAATAGTGTAGTTTCTGCTCTTCATTTATGTATTTATTTTTGCCAACTTACAACGAGCCCAGCATTATGTTACTATCTGGGGTAATCAAGCTGGATATGGCACATGTTTTGTCTCTGAGGGTTCATAGTCTGGTCAAAGAAAATGTTATGGCTTGCAGACCATCCTACAGGGATGCAAGATTTTGAATGATGAGAGTTCAGCCCAGCAAATGTAGAAAAATCTTTGAAGAGAAACAGACAGTTTAAGTCAGTCTGCGCACCGAACTGGTACGGATGTGATAAAGCAGGATGAGGGAAGTTCTCAGGAGGCATCTCCATGGACGAGAACTCAGATTTGTGTGATTTCTTTCACTAGGGTGGACCTCAGTCCACAAAGAGAAGGCAAACAGTGACACAGACTGCCTGACATGGATTATGGTGGTGGAGGTGAAAGGGTTACATCTTTGTTCTCTAAAAGCCCTTGACACTGACCTCAACTAGGATTCAGTTTGCTCATCTGTGAAGTGGGTATGAGGCTCAGTCAAGTGTAAGAGCCTTGTGCAAAGGCAGAGTATGAGCCAGACAAAAGTGCGGTGTTTTGTTTTGCGTTTTACAGATCAAGACGGGTTTTAGTGTGTTTTTATGCCCAGACTATACATGCTCCGAAACCCTGAAATGGGCGTCGTTTGGCTCTTGCCCAGCCACCCAGCCCAGGCAGAGCTGCTTGAGCAAGGCTCACTGAGCTCCAGAACACAGCATGGCCTTCTCTCCTCTGCATTTATAGCTCGAGGCCTTAACCTTTTATCATTATTTTAACGATGTTTTTATGTTTAATTTAACTGTAAATCACATTAACAGAGTTTTGGCAGCTATGTCAGAGGGCTTGAAAACTGAGTTCAAGTCGTTCTAAGAGCTAAATTTGTCAGGTCTGACATATTTCGTCAAGACGATCTAGTCAAGTGTAGAGATGTCTGAGAGTTGGTGCGAGATGGTATTTAATTTGTTCAGGACTTGAGGGGTGGAAATGGACTTGTGGTAGAGCTTGCTCCATATTAGCAACAGTTAAGAGGATAATTTATGGCTTTTGTTAAGGACATTCACCAAGGCAAAAATGCCCCTATAAAGCTACTAATTATAAATTATGCTTCAATTATTTTCTGAAGAATATGATTTCTATATTTGGAAATCATACCTTTAGGGATCCAAAATCCCATTTGTGAGGTTTTTACTACTGAAGATTTCCTTTCCAAGAAAATTTGTATTACAGGGGTGCGGGGTGGATCAGTCAGTTAAGCATCCGACTCTTGATTTCAGCTCAGGTCATGATCTCACGGTCATGAGATCCACGGGGCTCTGAGCTGGGTGTGCAGCTTACTTGAGATTCTCTCTCCCCCTCCTCTCTGCCCCCCCTCCACTCTCAAAAAATTTTTATTGCCAAATAGGTGTTCAAGCAAGAAAAATAGAAGATGTAAAAAACGAATCACCATTACTATTAAGTCTTTCTATGAATAATATTGGGATATTGCAACTGCTGACATAGATATGCCTCTGAAATATCAGTGGCTGAACACAATCGTTTATTTCTTACTCTGGAGGGGGTTGCCAGCAGTGGGGGGGGGGGGTGGGGGCCGAGGCTGGAGGATGGGGGAAGGGCCGTGGTCCCTCATGCTCTGCTCCATACAGTCACTCAGGGCAGTGTCATCATTAACCTTGCTACTGAAGATTCCTGGCCATCAGCCTCCAGTCAGAGGGAAAATAGGACGGCCAGTGGGATGTTTATAAGTTTTAGGCCATAGGATAGCAAACCATCATTTCTGTTTACACTAAGAAATTCTGGGGGTGGGGAAGCAAGTTCAACATTACATTGTCTTCTTTGCCATCACAAATACGTAGGACAACAGTCTCATGTTCTATATATTCTGCTGTGTGGTATTGTCTATTTTCCTAGCAATATATCTCACACTCCTTTCCTTGTAATTTATAGTATCGTTATTTGATTGTACTATAATTTTGTACTTTTAAAGTCAATTTCTTGTTACATGTTTTTGTTACTACCAGTTTTCATAAATGTTTGCAACAGTCTGATAACATTCCTGTGACCTAAAGTTTACTTAAACTTGTATTTAACTTTAAAGGTTAATTCCTTAAAAAAAATTCCCAGAAGTAGAATTGTTGGGTTAAAGGGTATGTACTTTACTTTTTTTAAATTTTTTTTTTAACGTTTATTTATTTTTGAGACAGAGAGAGACAGAGCATGAACAGGGGAGGGGCAGAGAGAGAGGGAGACACAGAACTGGAAGCAGGCTCCAGGCTCTGAGCCATCAGCCCAGAGCCCGACGCGGGGCTCGAACTCACGGTCGGTGAGATCATGACCTGAGCTGAAGTCGGACGCTCAACCGACTGAGCCACCCAGGCGCCCCATAAAGGGTATGTACTTTAAACAACAACAACGACAACAACAATAACAACAACAGACGACTTTTGACACTTTGCTAAATTGCCTACAGAAATTTATATTCCCACCAGGAACGAATGTGCCAACTGATGACATCTTTCTCTTGACTAATGGGGTCTGTAGATGGAAGCTGAAAATTGCACTTCCAGTATCCTTTTTATTTTAGTGTGAATTAAAGAACCAGTCATCAAGTGCTTGTTGAGCTTCTGCTAAGTGACTGGCTTGTGCTATAGGGGATTTAAAAAAAAATAATTAAGGTTGTTTTTATTGGGAACAAGCACTCTATTCTACCTGTTTAACACTAGAAGGGAGTTCCAATATCCTGTCCCTCTCCAATGCAGTAAATGAAGCTTTGATTTTTACTGTGGCTATAGTAAGGAGTAAGAAGAGGTTAGGGTGTTTCTTAAAATTCTATAAATAATTCAAATGAAAAAACTAAGGCATGTTAAATGTATTCTGAAAAATACTGTGATAATGAGTTAAAAATAATTTCTGGGAACTGGTGACCACAAGTCCCATTAGGTAAAGGCGGGACAAATCTGGGAGATGAATGAAGAGGCAGAATCATGCCTCAGTGTTGGCTTCATGAATTTCTTGAAAAAAAAAAAGTATATATAATTAGATGAGTGTTGTCATTGCAAGGTATGAATTCCCATGGCCAGTAGGAGCCGAAGTCAAATGGATTTTTTTGTTTATTTATTTATTTTGAGAGAGAGAGGGAGCGCACATGAGCAGGGAATTGGCGGGAGAGAGGGAGAGAGAGGATCCCAAGTAGGCTCTGAGCTGTCAGAGCTCAGAGAGGCTTGAACTCACAAATTGTGAGATCATAACTCGGGCTGAAACCAAGAGGTGGTCAGTCATTTAACTGAGCCACCCTCCTGCCCCTCAAACTTAAATTTTAAGTTTACTTTTACACAATAGGAATACTTTTGAAGAGGTATAAATTTTGAGGCCTCTTGTGAGCTTTCTTTTTCTCATTATTTTGACAATCATTTTCCAAGTTGCTAATGATCATTATACACTCATTTAAAAATATAATGTTTGAAAAAAATGTGTAATGTCTGGATATACTCTGACACCATGTAGATTGGTTTTATTTCAATGATAAGTATTATCTTTCCTTCTCTTACTTAAAACTATATTTGGGTTTAATTGTTATTTTAAAGTTATGAATTTCTTAGATTTAGATTTGTTGCCATGTTTGTTTATGTGTGTTAAAGGGAAATAATTTATTGCAGAATTCGTTAATTAGATTCTTGTTTGCTTTTCTATTGTAAGATAAATGAATTTTTAGTGAAAGTAAGAACTTGTGTCCTCCTGAGATGTAGTGTCTATAGAAATGTTGTTTCCACAAAGTAGAAATATAATCTTTGTTATTAGATACCTGAGTTGTTAGTATGTATATGTACACCATGATATATAAGCACTGCTATAAACAGATAAATTTATGTAAGTCGTGTAGAAATCTGAAACTTTTCAGGTAGATACTCTACTCTCTAAAGACTCAGAATGGCCCTGTCAAAGTTAAAAGAATACTACAGTAGTTTTTAAAACTGATAGACACATATACTTAGAATTGAGATTATAATTATAAACAACAAACCCAATAAATCACATGAAAAATGAATCCACATTCTTTTTAAAGTATCCAGAAATTCTTAAAGTCTAACCTTGTCTCATAACTACTTTGTTACCTTCAAAAACTTTTTTTTTTAATACCTGAGGCCATTTACTCAATTAACTCATCTACATACATACGTTGTATATGACATACATAGTCCACTTTCCTTAAGACTTTTTAGTCCACTGGGGGAGACAGGCGAACAAACAGAGAACTACAATTCAAAATAATAAATATTCTTATAGAGGGAAGTCATGGGGTCTTTGGGAATATAAGAAAGAGTTCTGAAGGAGAAGATCAGAGGTCAGATGGTTTTATATTTGCATTGGTGACGGCTGTATTTTGAAACACTTGATAATTTGTTAGTTTTGAAAGCTTCTGAGTTATCACCATTGCTGAAAGACTCTTCAGATCATTCAAAGAGAAACACATCTAGCTGTTCAAGTTTGTGAATAAGTACTATAAAGAGTGCTGGAAGGCAGTCTATCATGAACCGTGGTGGTCTATTCAGCTTGCTATCTTTTGACTTCAATTATTATTGGTGTTACTCTTCCAGACGACACTACTTGCAAATCTTATTAAAGTATACACTTAGGAAAATGTTTTACTGCTTAAGTATTAATGGTTATGATGTTGTGTGAGAAGTTTTCATTGTTCGTCGTTGATCCTGTAATTTTAGAAACGGTTGCAATCAAGTTCAAATCGACTTGAGGTAGCCTAGGTCAAGGGGGAATCGAAGGACTTGAACCAGACTGAAAGAGGTCAGAAAGAACTAGGGAATCAGCAGTGGAGGGTTGGAGTTGCCTGAGGTCAGGAAGAGGAGGTCTCTGTAAAAGGCTCCCAACAGCTGGGCTGTAAAAGGTACAGCTGGAGCAGTTGGAAGGGAGATTGGAAAGGCCTGCAACTGCGGAAGAATGAGGGTGAAATGAGATGTGCCTTGCTCAGGACAATAAAAGAAAGGCAGGAACAGCTGCAGGGTTTGGATCTGTGATACAAGGCAAACCCAGTTGCAGGGAAGGTCTAAATGAGCAGCAATGGGAAACATATATAGGTAATATCCGAAGATGCACAAAACAAATGCTTAGGAAAGACTAACATTCTTAGCGATGAACTGGAAAACGAAGATTAAAAGCCAAAGAGAATCGAATGGGCAGATATCTTGATTACGCTTTTCAGTTAGAACACACTATCCATGCCATGCTAAGAAATACTTGGAACTCTACACTGGACACCAAAACCAATTAGGATCTAAGTGAGTTTGGTATATTGTTAAGTTCTTAATTAGAGCCTTTAAAACATTCCCCAGTCTATTTATACACGGGCTAATAGGAAATCAATTTAACTTGCTCTACGATAGTTTAAAAATATTAAAACATTTACATAATTTTGTGATATTTCTCATTGTAATAGGACACAGTAGTCAATTAGTTTTTCCCTCCATTATTAACAGTGAGCTTTTATGAAATTGCTGCTTGGTGCAAGAGCTGGTTTCTATCTTTGGGTCATTAGATTTGCTGATTTGAATTTAAAGGGGAAATAATATTAATTCCTCCAAATATCTTTTCTTCAAACTATATAGCAGTGTCTTCCCCCCCCCTTCTTTTTGCACTGCATAATATAATCTGGCAAAAAGTAAGTGTGATCTTAATTGTTAGACTTGTTTATTCCAGGGAGGAACCAATGGAGCACTTACAGTAATTAACATATTTTCTCGGTCTTCTCATTTTGTTAATGATATCTTATTGAAGGCTGTGCAGTAATTACTGCCCACTGAGGTACATACGCTGAAACAAATTAATGGCCAATGACCAATAATGATTACACTTGTAATTATCTATTGTAAAGTATAAGCAGAAAAAAAAATTGAAATTAAAAACAATGTTCTTTGAAGCTAAAATTAAACTGTATTGTTAAACTGTGCTAAAAATCATATTAACAATTCGGTGGAGAAGTGATATTCTCTGTTTTATCATAATCTCCATCGGTTTTACATAAGTTACAAGAGACTTATTTTGTTTGCTATGTTGCACAGTTCTACCCAGTGGGGATACAGAGGTAAAAGTGTGAAGAATAGGATATGTATCATGTCTGCTTTTAGATATGACTTTTAGATATTTGTAGCACATTTACCTTAACATGGGCAACATAATTTTCAATGACTTCAAGAAGTTAAAGTCATGTTTTAAAGAGCTCATTGTCTTTATTAAGAGATTCCTGAATTGGGCAGTATCCCATCCAGCAAGTAGAGAGATGCCTCCATGAAAGTAATTTTCTACATCAGATGACAATATTTCCTTCTTCCTTCTCTAGAGACTTTTTCCCCCAGTTGCTTCTTGCTACCTGTCCTTCGTTTAAGAAATTCTGGGTCACGTGCCATGTTTAACATTTTCAATACTCTTTAATACTCAAACTTCACTTGTCTCATGGGTTTATCAGAATAAAGAGTAATTTGCCTAAAACACAGTCCACTACAACTTGGGCCAGAGGGTGGGGGTAGATGTTCATACAATTTTCACACAAAACAACTTGATTTTGTAAAGTTGAGCAGTTTGAAACTCCTCTTTGTTTATACAACCACCAACTTCAGTGCATGTATTTTACACATGGAAAAATAATAATAAACTTTAGCTGCAGATCAGCATAGTACGATGTTGGGGTTCTCCAGACTGGAATACAAGAGACTTGCGTCCTAAGTCTGTGTCACAATGACTCGAGTCACAAGTCACTCATTGTCTCTGGGACTTGGTTTTCTGACCTGAGAAGTGGAAGCATTGTACCAGCTCATCTCCAACGTCACTCATAAGCTTTAATGTTCTAGAATAAGTTTTGTAATAAGGATCCCAGGAGACTGGGAATTGTTTCTCCTATCTCTGGTTACATTCTTGTGTGAAAACATATTATTAAGAATTTTTGGGTGATTTTAATTATTTGGAGTTCACTTTATGAGTCAAGTTTTCTCATGTTTGATTCTCAGGCTTCATCAGATATTTAGAATATGAAATAGAATCATAAATTTTTGTTGGCCTGAGTAAAAAAAACGGCACTAGTATCTAAACTTAGGTAGCCTCATTTAAATACACACTCTATTTTCAAATAAACTTAAAAAATAATATGTAGACAAATGATTTTTTGTTAAAATATTTAACGAAATGTAATGTTTTTCTTTATAATAGTGTTTTGTTCCTTATGAAAATTTGGGTGCCTAAAAGATCAGACTTAAGTTTTTATGTATTTTTGTACCTTGACTCTTAGTATTGATTAATGTTAAAGAAATACTTGTTGAAAGAAGAAAAAATGATTGTCAACATATCTTTCTTTGCTTTTGAACACTCTGCATGTTGCTATGTTGTTTTAAATTGTTCTCAGTGTAGAATACCTTCTCTCCCTCAAATAGGAAGTTGGCTTTCTATCTGACAACTTAAATTTTGTTTTACAATGAAGCAATTAAAGCTTGATTCTTTGAGGTAAGGTTTACTATTTGGATAGGGATACCATGGTGGAATTATAATCTTGCTGTTTTAAGTGGAATATCACATCCAATCTTTTCTTTTTTTTACATAAGAGAAAAATTGGCATAATGAGGATATAAATTGCTAGATTATTATCCAAAATTATCTAAAATCTCTGCCCTGGAGATTTCATTGTATCAAATCTTCTTTTAGTATCCACTAGCAAAAGAAGAGAAAAGTTGTTATCTAGCTTTAAGATTTTTTAGGACATCTGACTGCTTTTAATTTTTTCTTTCAGTTCATGGGAACTGGTCTTATACGCCTGGCTGAACTTGTTTTAGATTTTGACAGTTTTTTATTTGCGTCCCATTTGGATGTTTTTCAAAATGTCCAGACTATTCACATTACATCTGAATAAGCACTATCTAATGGTTTAATTCAAATCGTCTGGCTTACCTCTAATTAGTATTGTTAATGTTTACATATTATTCTGAAAAAAATAGTTTTATGGCTTTATTTTAAAATAAAAATAATGTGGACATTATCAGAAGTTTTAAAGAAAAAATTTCCTTAAAAAAACTGGTAGAAAACTCTTGGTTGGGGTAAAATTGGAAATGACAGAGTGGCCAAAATAACTATCTCTTATGATATAATTCCCAATCTGGAATAATCTGGGTAGTCATCTGTTAACAGATTTAGATTTAGCAACACTGGAAAACTGAAGGTTATAGAGACCCGCATACTCACCTGCTGGTCTTACTATACTAATAATTAGCACTAAATTTTAAATACATCCAAATCTAGTGCATGTCTGCACATGTGTATTTTAGTAATTTTAAAAAGGCAGTTTGCTACAATATTAAGTTAGAAATTGTTTCCCATCTAACTTAGCAATTAGTGAAAAGACAAACAACAGATTCTGAGAAAACTATTATCTAGAAGTATGCTGGAAAAATAAAATACTCATTACTTGGCTATTTATTTCTGGCCCTGAAAACACGAAAGGCTTTTGTTTATGTTGCTCAATATAATTTGACGAAAGTTATTTAAAAAGTTAATAAGGCAAGAGCCTGAATTTATTTAATTAAAAAAATCATGAATTTTAAAAAGGGAGGTTATGGGCAATTATACTATAGTCTTTTCTCTACATAAGCTGCTCCATGAACGTGGGCAAGCATATTTATCTTTCAGAGGCTTATTTTCCTCATCTGACATTCCACACTTTTCTCGTCTAGAGCATCACTAAAGTTCTGTCAGAAACTATTTGCAATGTGTATATTGGTGTTAATGGTTTTAATTTTTATATATACACTGTATGCATATATATATAATATATAGTTATAGTTATAACTTATCTTAAAACCTATATGAACATTTATAATTTTAAAGGTATATATGCTTTGTATATGAAAAAAATAATCCAAAGGAATAAATTACTTTTCTTATTTTGTTCACATATGTAAAATAATTCCTACCATGTCATTTTCTTCAATGGTGTATACACTGGAATTATGGTCATAAGAATATCACATTCTTTTTTTTTTTTTTTCTTTTTTGGAAACATTTCAACATCTCTATTCAAGGACTGACTGGATCATGTTTACAGAGGCTTTTCAAGGCATCTGTTCTTAGCCACAGCTGAGAATGGGGCCCACCGTGCAGACTGGAAGGATCCACCTAGAATTTGTTGAATTAAGTCCTTGCACCTGGATATAATTGTCGTGCCGCTGTGCTGGGGGTTTTCTTAAGCTACTGGTAAAACAAATTAGCTCAATTTAAACTGGCATCCAGTAGAGAAGCAACAACTCACCTCATATAATGTTTTTCAAATAATTATTTTTGTATTGCCAGTTTTGCCTCATGAATATTTTCCTGGGGGCTGGGTGAGAAAAAAATGTAGCTAAACCAGAGACGTGATAAAAATTCTACGTATGTTATAGGCTTTGATATTGTTGCAGTATAATTAAGATATGGGTAAATATGTGATGCTAGTCAGTGCAACTGGATTTTTTTCCACCACTAAACAAAACATAAATTCAGATATTTAGTGGAGTTTAAGAAATGTGGAGTTTAAGAAATATTCTCATCTCCATATGCAAGTTTCATAAACCATTGATATATTTGCTGTAGCTTTAATAACACAACTATTTTTTTTACAAATAGAAAAAAATGCATGTGAGAATCATGATAAACAGGAGGCAAGATTCATTTATGTTTGTCGGTAGAATTAATGAAATTCATGTGGTTATGTATTTTTGAGTCATTTATACTTGGCAACCGAATTCACAAGCTTTCTGGAAACTCAATAAACTCAAAGGTTTAATGGCTGGTAAGAATGAGACTAGTGCTTTTGGGATTATGGGGCTAATACATGTATGGATTTCTGTGTGCATTCATTACTTATCCACTTAGTACAAATTTCTTGGTTACCAATTACGTGCCAGGCAGGATTCTCAGCATCGAGGACACAGCAGGGAAGCATGAGAAATTCCTGGCTTCCTAAAGTTTACATTCTAGTTTGAGAAACACACACAGAAAGAAGGACAGAGAGAAAGGAAGGAAAGGAGAGAGGGAGGAAGAAAATCTAAGAATCTAATTATATAATTTCAGTTTAATGTTGAGTTCTATGAAGAACATAGCGTGAACTTGTTCCGAGAGTAGTCAAAGGTACAGTTAGATTGCTTAGGAAGGCTTCTCTGAGAAAGTTATCATGTTGATATATGGATTATAGGCACATAAGGTAGCTGTATTAACATACCCATGTGTTTCTTAACATGCCTTAGCCTGCTTGCATGAGATTGGAGAGAAATCTTCCCTACTTGTATGGAAGGCACCCAGCGTTTAGAAGGGTCTGTGCACATGTGTAGGATATATATAGGATATATGTTTTCCCCCAAATATAACATACAGAACACAATAAATCAACATTAGAAAATGACTTATTATAAAGGTTTGGTCATAAAGTCCTATAGAGCCTTTCCCAACCATTTTTCTTCTGACGTTGTCACTTCTTCCTTGGTCGTAATAACTTGTACATATTTCTCTTATAGTATGCTTTGCCTTGCATTGTCATCAGTTGCCTACCAATGTATTTTCCTTTCGAGATTTTACTCTGACAGAGGCCTTTGTTTAATGTCTCTTTGTATTTCCAGGGCCTTACAACAAGTCTAGAAGGAAATCGAATGCGTTTTAATGTGTGTACGATGAAAGGATTCTACTGTAGTTCAATTAAAATGTTCAGAACTGTTACATAGGACAATTTCACTTCTACACGGAAGTTCTGAGAGTGAAATGTTGTGGTCAAGTGGCAGAGCTGAATTCGGAATTCAAGCCACCCAGCTGGCCGACTTGTGCCTATTGTTGGCAACAAACACTGTGGCAGAGTTTGATTAGCAATGACACCACCACTGCTGCTGGTGGAAATAACTACCATTTATTCAGCTCTAAAGTCAGCTAGTGGCCGCTACCTACACTGTCCTAGCAAATCCTGATAATTACCCTATGAGGCAGGTGTTATACACCCACTCTACAGATAAGTAATTGAAACTCAGAATGAAAAAGTGCCTGAAGTCAGCAAGCCGGTCATAGTTTAATGTGTGTACTGAGGTATACTTATGAACTGTATCATGTGTAATAAAAATACTATAAAATTCCAAGTTAACAATTCATAAAGTGGCTGCTTTATATACATAACGTGTATGTGTTGTTAAATGGCAGTGGGATAGTCTTTTGAATGTTTGGTGAGGGAAGGATGCAAAATGTCAGGGATGTGTATCTTGGCAAAGTTTGGAATAGTATATGTGTGTGTGTGTGTGTGTGTGTGTGTGTATACACACACTCTATAAACTGTGTGTGTATACACACACACACACACACACACACATATACTCATCATTGTGTGCAGAGTTTTGCAAAGTTATTTGATATTATTAGTTTTGAACCAATTTATAGTCATTATGGTATAATGTCTCCTTACTGAAAAATGAACTTTTGTTTGGAGGACAGGGCCATTTCATGTTTGTCTATATTCCCAATGCTTAACACAGTGTGTGGTACAATGTAGACACCCACTAAATAAAATATTAACATAAATTAAAATAAAAAATTAACCAAGTAATTTTGTCAGTAAGGTGATCCATAGCGCAGGAGGGCCTAAGGTTTTTCATTTCCATCGGCTTTAAAAATCAATGTCAAGAACGGGGGAAAACAGTAAACACTGGTTATTATCATTTTTTATTCCAAAAGCTCAGTGGAGTTTTATTTTTATTACAAAAATTAATCTATTTCAGTAGTTCTGAGTTAGACAATATGGTATGGAAATGTGAAACTTGAGAAAATCACATATATGTGCAAAATCTAGAAATAGTTTTTCTTGTAAAGTCTAAAATAGGCCTGTAATCAACAAAATAAGCAGCTAAATAAATATTTTATGAATTTGATGCTATCACTGATATTCACACGTTCATATTTGTTCACACAGAAGATCATAATATTGACTGATTTTATATATATATATATATATATATATATATATATATGTGCATGTTCTAATACATCATTCACACACAGACAGACACTCTGTAACTGAAAATGAGGCTGCCACCCTGTGAAGCTATGAAGCCTCACCAAATATCATCACGTGATTTTCAATTTATGGATTCTTTTGTTATTATAGAAAAAGGCAGAAAAGAGGTATGGACAAAAAAAAATCTCTAACCTGAAAATCAGGAGAAATATGAATCTTTAGAATTAAGCCTTTTCAAAAATATAAAAATAGAAATATAAAAATAGGTTCAAAATTAAGTAAAAGGATATTTTTATCTCCCCGTGGGATGATGGAGGCAAAGGTCGGTCCTCACTGCTGGTAATTTATTTTATGTTTATATGTCTCCAGGTACAGAGAAAGTAGAACTCACCCCAAATGCTTTCTAAGAGTTTAAGCACACAGACTCTATTATACACAGCAAAAAATGAAGAGTTGGTTTATATATAAATGTAGGTGACTTGAGGAAATGATATCACTTTTACATGGTTATATGTATCGAATATTCAAAAACCAAACTGTGGGTTCAACCTCTGTAATTACCGAGGACAGAGTAAAAACAATCCAGTCCATAAACTCTATTAATTAGAAGTAGAGGATTTGGGGTAGAAGCCCCTCTATAAACTGTGAAGGACAAGTGTACAATTCTCCAAGTTTAAAGGAGGCACTTTACAAGGATGTGTTTACCTCTGATTTTTTTTCCAGGGGGACTCAGTTCATTCTATGGAATTGGAACGACCTTGGAAATAATCTCAGGATGACATGCTGCCCAGTGTAAGCGAGGCTCTCACAGTTCTAATATTTTTCTTAAATCAGTATTTACAGCAAGAATGGGAGTGTGACAGGCTTTAAAATTCCCCAAATTATCTAATCTTAGTGTTCCACGCGTAATTCTGAAAATAACTTAAATTGTGTTGTGTTGAAAGACAGTGTTGTAGAGACTCAGTACAGGATTCTAGAAGTTACCTGCCTGTCACAGAAGATTTGCTTTTGTGGACTGGATGATAGACGGTCGATTTCATAGAAAATTCTATATTTTCAAATTTTTTGTCCCAAATTTAATTTTACTAACTGATACCCATGGAGTTGTTATGCTCATGTGGTATGGAGATAGGTAACTGGAAATGAGGAGTGTGCAGTAACCTAGTTGCGTCAGACAAAAACTAAGGAAATATCTTTGATTTTCCCCACTTTTTCATTACTGCAAATGCTCTACACTGTGCTTTCAATGTAAGTATTGTGATTCTATTGATTTCTCTGTATCTTCACTTGAGCAAGTACCTTCTTCTGTCACCTGGACTGCTGTGCTGGTTTCCCTGCCTCTGGCCTCCCACTAAAATGTATTCTTTATATGGGAGCCGGAAGGATTTTTTTTTGAAGTTTATGCCAGATCATGTCACTCCTTCTTTAAAAGCTTCTATAGCTTTATTCGTAATGGCCCAAACTGGAAACAACGCAAATGTTCATCAACCAGTGAAGGGATAAACAAATAGTGCATTCACACAATGGAATTCTTTCAGCCATAATGAACAATTGATACACTTAACAACGTGGATGCGTCTCAAAGGCATTACGCTAAGTGAAAGAAGCAAGACACAAAAGGCTACATGATTCCCTTAAATGACATCCTGGAAAAACTATGGGGACAAAGATGTGATCAGTGGTTGCTAGGGGGTGGAGGACATGAGGGAACTCTTTGGGGTGACAGAATGATCTATTTCTTGATTGTGGTAGTTACACAACTTATATATTTGTCTATAATCATCAAACCGTTATGTACATGAAAAGGGTTAATTTCATAACATGCATATATATGATGATTTTATATAGAGAGAATATATACAGGATATATAGGATATATAACCA
This sequence comes from Panthera leo, assembly GCF_018350215.1. Lineage (NCBI taxonomy): Eukaryota > Metazoa > Chordata > Mammalia > Carnivora > Felidae > Panthera > Panthera leo. The sequence goes on along the minus strand of NC_056687.1, from coordinate 116,185,740 downwards.
TCACATATATGAATATAATAAAAGTTATTATATATACATTTATTGTTTAGAATAATTATATACATATATATCTATTTTTCAGAGAGAAAGGGAGAGCCAGTTCCATAGAACACTTTAAGTGTCCTTTAGAAAAAAAGTAAGAGAATAAATCCATCCTCATAAAGCACCTTCCTTTAACTCTGACAATTGTACACGTGTTCTAGAAAGTCTGTGAGGAGCTTCTATCCCAAATTATCTCTACATGAGATAAATTATATCTCAATGAACATGACTTAAAACAAATGAAAACCATTCTATGGTCTCTTCCTGTATTTAGTATAAAAATCCACACTCCTGACTCTGACCTGTCAGGCCCTTTGTGAACTCACTTCTGCCTGCCCTTTACATTTTTGTCCCAGGTTCACACTGTTCAGGTCTACTTAGGGTGTTTTCTTAGATGTTTGCTATTTAACACTAAAAACAAATAAGTTATTAGCCTTTAAGGTAACATTTAACTTTTATTAATGAGGATTTAAAGTATAAAATTATGTATTGATAATTCTTCAGCATAATCCCTTCATTTTCTCATAAAAATTAAAAGCCCGCTCTACAAAAACTCTGTTTTCATCATAATAGGCTCCTGATTCTCTCTTAGTTCATGGAAAGAGAAGAGAGAGGCAATAATTTAAGTATCTGAGATCACATTCAACTTAGTGACCAGATATTTTCTGTCAGTTAAACATGGTGTAAGAAAAAATGAATTTATGCCATATTAATTAATTAAACAAATGATATTTTATACCTATTATGTAACAGGATACTCAAGGGAGGCGTTTTTTAATTTATAAAGATATAAAAATTAAATCTGATTAAATAATAATCCCTCCTATTTTATTTATAAATATAAATTTAACATACAAACATTTGAATTACATGTATTTCAGATATATACCTTGAATATGGGTCAACACACAAACTTATAGAGTTTTATAACATATAAAAGTATAGAAACTGCGTGTAGAAAACACACATGTCTAAAGCCCCACATACATTTTATTCAGTTATAAGAAAAATAATACTTTTCTAATAGTGGCATCATATAAAAGTAAAAATTCAGTTCACATATCTAAATCAGATTTATAAAGCTTCTATAAATGCATTAAAACAGATACACATAAATCACTAAAATGTCATCTTAAAAAAACAAGTCACATTTATTATCTGATAGTGTACCTCATCTCATGGATCAAATTTACATATTATGCACCCCAGGAATATGTCAGGGCTAGACAAAATTTCCAGCTCGTGTGAGAAATAAGACAAATACTAGCTAATTCTATAGTAGGATTATGGGACTTGAATTTTTAAAGTTTTTCAAATGACTATTTCCTTCCTCCCTCTTTTTTTCCCTCCCTCCCTTTTTCCCTTCTCTCCCTCTGTCACTTCCTTCCTTCCTTCTTCCTTCCTTCCTTCCTTCCTTCCTTCCTTCCTTCCTTCCTTCCTTCATTCCTTCCTTCCACTTCTCATTCTTCTTTAGCCTTCCTTTTCTTGTTATGCTCACTGAAAAGATATGGTCATTGAAGAAAGTTTCCAGTATATGACTTCAGGATATATATTCAATTCACCTAAACTTTTGCTGTTCAGCACGAATATAGTTAATAGATTGCTTGCTAGCCTGAGTCCCAGAATTTGTTTTAAGGTATCCAAGAACAGGATGACAGTACTCAGGAAACATCTTGTGCAATGATGCCACATCCATCACTTGACTAAGAGCTTGTTTTCAACTTTATAAACCAGTGGGGTGACCTTCTGTTCCCAAGAGAGGGCCTAAAACGTACTGGGCAAATCTTTGGCTCTTGAAATGGCTGTTCAATGTTACAGATGTTCAGGTGACTGACTAATGGTTTCCTTCCCCCATAAGACAGCTCCTGGGAAGCTCTAGGATGTGGCTTTAAACTGGAAAAAACTCTTGGGAGCTGGGTTTGATATGGCATGGTCTCTGAGGCATCCCTAGTCTGAAGTTCTTCCAGGAAGTCTGGTGAGTTCTAAAACTTCCCTGGCAAACCAATCTGCTTGACAACACAAAGGGAAATGTAAATGAGGGAAGTGCCAAGGTCAAGGCCTTGCTTGGTACTTCCTGGATATAGTATAACATAGTGGTTAAAAACTCTACAAGGTTGAGATGCTTGGCTATAATTCCTAGTTTCATTTCTACTGGCTGCATGACTGGAGCCTCAGCTTCCTCACTAATAGTAATAGTAATAGTAATAGTAATAGTAATAGTAATAATAATATATTTTCCAATGGAATTGTGAGGCTTGAACAAAATTAACAAAGTGCCTAGCACAAAGTAAACATTAGCTAAAAGGTCATCTATTAGTATTGTTGTTGTCACCCTAAGCCTCAGAAAATAATTTAGCCATAATTGAGAGACTACTAGGGATTTTCTCACTGCATCAGTGATAAGAATAATTTATACAACAGTTGTGATTCATATATATGCAGGGAGCTAAGCACATTGACAAGTAGAGGGCAGAATGCAAGTGGGTGCTGGAATTTAAAATATTCATAACTAGTTTATATAGAGATAGGAACATTTTGTGCTTTGAGTCAGTTTACGTTCTTCACTTTAGGCATAAACATCTGATTTTCTACGTTTTATAATTTGATATAATATTTAAGGCCACCAAAATATTACTTTCAGGAGGAGGCAGCTTAAGAAGTAAACCAATATGTGTTATATATTTCTAGTCTAACATTTCTGTGAGAAATTAGATTAAGGTAAGAAAAATAAGATCTCTTGTTGGAGTTCTTTTGGCATTTTGTAATGCTTCTTACACAAAATGCTAAAACTGAAAAAAAAAATCACATTTATTTCATTTCATTTCACCTGTACCAGGTCTAGGAAGCTAATTACTAAAAACACATCTTCCAGAAGTTAAATAGCCAAATATTGTTATTGTTTTAATATAAAATCAATGGAAAATATTTAACACTTTCATATCTATTTCTTTATCTCCTTTTTTCCTCATTATTCTTTTTAATACCATCATCATTATTATTAGAGCTGCACAGAAGTGACACATTACTAAATACCAGTGAACACTGGAAGAAGGTTAAGCAAAGTTAATTTATGCAAGAAAATTCCCGCTAGAAATGTGGGAAGACCTTATTCTATTTAATAAATACATTATTTGTGCAGGTCATTTTTACCTGCTGAGTATTTCCAGGCATCCAAATAATTGTTATTCTCCACTGTCTCTTTTCATGTCTTAGCCAAGCTAAACCACAAAGGATGAGCAGCTCAGAGCTTAGCGAGTGCTTCCTAGCTGCCCCCCAGGAGTGCTGGGAGCGAGCCTGGAGAGCTTCCCAGAAGACCTGAAAGGCTGCAGCAGCATCGCTTATAGAAACGGCCCTGGATAACGTTCATTTTGGATTCATCTTCTGGCTTTGTGATCTTGGGCGAGTTACTTCTTTTCCTCCATTTCTCCATATGGAAAACTAGAGGAGTAATACCTACCTTACAAATATTGCTTTTATGAGAAACAAAGGAGATGATGTTTGTAAAGTGTTTGCTAAGTGTAAAATGCTTATCCCACTTAAATCTATCATAGTAGTTAAAAGGGTGCCATTAGCTTGAATCTTGGCTCTCAACTGGGAATAATAATTGTGCTTACTGCTCATTCAGTGTTGTTGGGAGGGAACTACTACGTATAAAACAGGTGGGCCAATTCTGGATGCATTTACATGCTTTTTGTTATTATTACTCTACGCACCCTTATTTTCACTCAGAAGCAGACCAAATGGACATACTTAATATATATTGTAAGAATGATAGAGAAATGAGATTAATTTTTAAAAATGAAATGAAAAGAATAAATACATATTGTTTTGAATATGCAATATTTAAGTTATACATGTTATGAGGTGATAAAAATCATTTCATTTATAGCAATATTAACTGAAAGAAACAATTTTGATCATTTCAGTGTGTATGTTCCTTGGTCAGGCTCATGTGAGCCCAAAATGAGATGGCCTTTGAAAGTCTTTCTGGCTTTGGCTGGAGATAATGTTTTTAATGGGAGAGTGTTTTGTATTACCTGATGGGTTTTAACTTCTTGAACATCTTTAGTAATTACCATGTGCAGCATTAGCTAGATAGCTTTCAAACTTTCATAGTTATTCTTTATTAATCTTCTAAAAAGATTGTGTTTTATGCTATATGTAAATATGCGAGCTTATATGCTCTTTAAGATGAGATGAAAGGGAATGATTTCATTCTATATTAGAAAAACTAGGTTAGTGCTTCCCGAATGTTAGTTAACAGGTGCAATGAAGATCATAACCAAACACAATGAAAATATTCCTCTGGTCAAGTTTCAGAAAAAAAACTAGATTAATTAAAACTCCAAAATACAGCTTTTATTGTATCACTTCTCAAAATCTTTAACATATTAATGTGTAAGGAGAATCTCTAAAGATGGCAATAGTATGTTTGCTAATATTATTTGACCACTAAGACCTTTTCCTGAGGAGCTATTGTTAAGGAATATATTTTGGTAAGTGTGAGGCTGGAAGATTATTGTGTTTTTTGTCTTTGTTTTTAAATGAGAGAAAACACAGTTCATATGAGTTTAGAATTTTCTACCATATTTGCATCTAGTTTGCTCAATTCTATTGGGGACATCCTTGCAAAGCTACTTTACCAGACAATTTCCAGGGATAAGGGACTGTGGATCCTGGCCTCTCCCTTTCTTCCTTCTCCTATTTTAAAAGTACAAATGATTCCATAGACTAGGCCAAGGAAACTTCCAGTTTTGCCCCTAAGAGGGTCTGATCCTGAAGATGGAGAGAAAAAGTAGCATCTGAGATTTAAAGATGAGCAGGAGGCAGTATTCGAAACAAAAGTGGTATCCACAAGAACAGCCTTGGAACTCCGAAAAATTATTTTAAGGGGAAAATTAGAGGCGTCAATAAACTCAAGAAGGAGATAATGATGACAATCATTTTATCATGTGAAGGAGAGAAACAATAGAAAAAGAAAAGCTCAATTGATGATCCTTTTGTTTTGTCTTGTTTTTGTTTTTGTTTTGTTTCATTCTTCCTACCTTGACACTATTGACATTTGGGGCCAGAGAATTCTACCTTGTAGAGGACTGCCCTGTGTACTATAGTGTCTCTGGCCTCTACACACCAGATTCCAGTAGCACCTCATCCCCCACAATGGGATCCCCCAAAGTGTCTCCAGACACTGCTGAATGTCTTCTGGCGGGGGGACAAAATTGACCTCAGTTGAGAACCATTGGTCTTTCCCTTTCCCACAGTATTTTCTCCTTTGGTGCTAGAAGGTGAATACAGAAAATGGAAGGGCATCATGCTGTAAATGTTCATGTGAATAATACAATACAACCGCAAATACGTTCAAGAGAGATAACACTTCTTTAATAGGTTTTCTGTCATTTCTCTAAGTTACACTCTGGAAGTATGGGATCACTTTTTAATCTCGCATTAGCTGAGTTATTTTTTTATTCTTTTGCTCGGACTGATTGCTATTTTCACGTAAAAGACAATTAGTAAAACATTCACTTCTTTTTCTTTTTTTTTTTTTTTTTTTTGGTCTTAAAGCATTTAAGATGGAATCACTAAAACTGTGGCTTAAAATATCTCCTGGTTGGTGTAATCTTTCTGGAATTAACAAACATTAGTCATTCAGATAAAATAAGTGGTTGCCAAATATGTTGGTTAAAGCTATAAACCTAATGAAATAAAATGGAATACGGTACCTTGCCTATTTATATTTTTACATTCTTTTGGGCTATAAATTCACACCTATTTTTCTGTCTCTCAATGGTTTCCACCTTTTATATTGGTGTTTGGGACTCTAAGACTAGAAATGAAGCTGTCCATGATAGGTTAGAAAAGAGAGAATCTGAAAATAAACTTGTAGTTTCCTAGCACAATTGAGGCTAAAAATGTGCATTACAGTATTGTTTTAATTACTGTGTGTGTTTTCTTTTTGTCTTGGGTCTCCAGGACTGAACATTCACTTCTGGAAAGGAGCACGTTAAATTTATGTCAACCTGTACTGGATTTGAGAAATTCCCTAAATAAAGGAGGAAAAAGGAGAAATACCCAAAAAGAAAAAGAAGGCAGGTATATCCTGATAACTAGATAGATTCTCAAAGCTTGTATCTGTGGTGTAGTCATGAAATAATTTAACATTGTGATATAATATTTTCTGCTTAATTAGCATTCGATTATATGCTTTCCAGTTTTGAACAATATAATTTTAGTATAGGTAGAAAGATGAAGCCTAAAGGAATCTAGATCTCAATCTAGTAGAAGGAATATTATTTTCCTTTTGCTTTCCAAAGTTTCTTTTGAGTACAGAGTTTTAAAATGAAATGTAATACATTCACCACCCAGTTATTCTTAGTGCTTATATTAGCCTTAAATAATAAAAAGCTTAAGGTCCATTTTTCCATTTTTAAAATTTACATATGATTACATTTAAGTTAATCTTCTTTATTTGTTTTCCTTTTGTAAAAAGGTACTCTGTTACCTCTGTCAGATTACGTTAGAGGATTTCGGTGACATTCTTGTACTAGAGAAACTATGAACACTTCTACAGGCTATGTATTTATGCAGCCACAATGGGTATAATCCTATTTTTATGAAGAATGAATAGAATTGACTTAAAAATAGAAATAGCTTCCTGAAATCACCTACATTCTATTTAGCCCAATTTAAAAAAATAACTTAAAAGCTTGTTGCAAACATTTAAATCAGATAAGTCAGCACAATCCCTTGCCAAAGGTCAAAAAGATGGCAGTAAAAATCCAAACAGAATATCAATTGGGACCTGACAAGGCAAAGCAAGTGGACGATTCAAATAAATTTCTTTCTGAATACACATTTGCTCATCTTTGCTCAAGGGTCAAAACAGAATTATTCTGGAATAGAAATGGTGACTATATGACCTGTTGTTTAACGAGTGTTTCTAAACTGGTTTATAATTACCAAATTAATCTCAGAATATATTAAAAACCTATTTGCACAAGCTATGTACAAGTAAAAAAAAAGAGCAGAGCACTTTACCTGCATCGATACAAAGCATTGCATAACAAGTATTTGTTTTTGTAGTTATTGTGGCTTTGGGAACAAGCAAATATAAACAGCAGGAAACAAAAATACAGCAGCAGTGCAACTGGAGGTTGTCAGGGAGCAGTATGGTGGCTTTAGGAGCTGAATTCGGCTTGAAATAAGCTTTGTTTCAGTATGCGTAAGAGGCTTTGGCGCTGTATCAGACCTCTGGGGCAACCACTCAGCAGGATGGGGATTATCCAGCGGTTTACTATAGTCTGTGCTTCCCAATTCATAGAAAACTTGCCTCCTTGTCGTACTCTTACATTAACTCACTTTTCCATCTCCTCCCCCGCCTTCTGGGATTTTAGGTCTTTTGGCTAAAAAGAGTAGCGGATGTTAATTCAGAATCTAAAAAGTATTTAATGAACTCAATTGAAAAGATACCAAACGTTTGACATCTATAGATAGTGAGTGAACATAAGCATGGGTAATTTTGCAAACTGAGTAAATCCATTTTCTGAAATTGATGTTTCTTTGTCATTGGTGGCCCTACCAAAAATGTCCTATGCACAAATTGACTGTATTTTAATACAACTGCTATTCATTCACAATAAATTTCCAAATGTATTTCTTTCTAACAATGAAATGCTTTCTTTCTTTCTTTCTTTCTTTCTTTCTTTCTTTCTTTCTTTCTTTCTTCTTTTAAGGCTTGACAGGGTTAATTCCATTTAGCTGTGAGAAGACTATGCTATGGTAGAAACCCCATGGTTCTTCCAAACGCATGACCATCAAAGAACCAGATTAGCTGAGTGAGGAGGGAAAAGGAAACTGTGCCCTTCCTGTCTCTTAATAAAGCTAAGATTACAGAAGTATTTAATAACCATTGTGGGTTTTAATAGGAAATTGTATGAACACTTTTGGTAATTCACTCAATCTATGGTTACCGTTGAAGATTGTTTTTGTTTAAGCTAGCTTAGATATCTAGAAAATGTTGTAAAACCAGGATCCTATTACGCATAGCACTGCTAAGTAATCAACTATAAAGACATTAAAAGTTCTTTTTGGATATCTCATTTGCACTGAGAACAGTGAGTTGCACCACGGCTAAAGGAACAACAGCAATTGTTTTATACACACTGAGAAGGCAATAAAATGTGGATTCCTTATGTAGGTCCAAATGTAGCAGCTGGATTTGGCTTTATGAACCATGAAAAATAGTTCCCATCTGGAAGTTGATGTTGAATAAAGATGCAACAGTAAGAGAGCATTTTACATGAAACATTTTTTACATGTCTAACACAATCGTTGCTAATTTCTAGTTATAATTGGAAAATAATAATGGGGGGTCAATGAGTTTGGTATCAAATACCCAAAACTTTTAAAATCTTGGTGTGATTGTTTTGTTCATTAAAAACAAAATAGGCAACAGCAATATTAATTTTAAATTTTCTGAATAAATAATTAGTACTTTAATAGTTATAGTTATACAATTATAAACAGTCACATTCTCAAATTTAAAATGTCATTGACAATAATGGTGGATTTTTTGTTATTGAAAAATGTATGGTGATGTGTACAATCCACTCCTTCATCCTACAACATATTCTAAAATGTTAGTTCTGTCTTTGAGTAAATTCTTATCAAACACTCCCTGTAACTCGTATTTGAAGTTACATATAAGAACTGGACCTTCTGAGGTTATTGTACTATCCTTTTGCTTTCGAGGAGGAATATTCTCAAATAAAAAATAAACCATAAATCCAAGTTTATAAGATTGGATAATGCTTGTCAGCATATTCCAATCTCCCCCTGAATTTATTATGTAAATTGAACAAAATTATTGCTTACTGCCAACTCTTTTTAGTACATGTTTTGCATTTAGCAAGGACACACATAATTTGCCCCCTTTTGGCAGTTGTTTTTGCCATATTAAAATTGAGAGACTGAGCAGATAATAAGACTGTTGACAATATTTACAGGCTATAATGCATCATTTTATTTATGTTAATCCAACTACATAAGATTTAAATTTGAAGATACCGTTGTTTCAGTTTTTAGCTATTGGTTCTTTAAAACAGATAAAATTTTTAAATTACTAAAGTCTCAGTCTTTTTTTTTCTTTTTTTTCAAAATGAACTTTTGAATTACTTAATTATTCCAGATAAAACAAAGCTTGCTTTAATGTATAGTATATCTGCAAATTAAAAAAAATACTGTAGCATATTTTAAAGTTCATTGAAAATGCAATACAGCAAGGAAGGACAGGGACACAAATAGAAGGTGTAAATCTAATAAAATTTATTAAAACTTGAGAAAATTTACTAGATGATAATTTTCCTAAACTTCCTGTTTTTTCTTAAGTGCTTGTTTCTAAATTCATCTACCAGCACAGAGAAAGATCAATACATTTTAGGAAGCTATTGTTTTTCCAAAGTAACTTTTCTTCATGTAGAGGTCTGCATATTAGGTTCACTTGATTTAAAAATGTCATGTCTTTACACTTGTTACGTATAAAAATAGAAGATGTACAAAATGATTGTGAGGCCCTTAGTATAGTGCCTAGACTTAAGGACTCAATTAATGGTAGCTATTAAGGACAAATGATGGAAACTCTTTCTCTTAGAGTTTATTCACTTTTGTTTGGGATGTTAATTGTTGGCGTTTATTTATTATTTAATATAAAGTTGAGAACAGTACTTCAGAATTCAGAATTCAGTAATTTCAGAAATTCTGAAAAATCAAAACAGATTAAGAATTGATGTGTGTAGGGGTGCCTGGGGCTCAGTTGGTAGAGTGTGAGACTCTTTGATCTTGGGATCATGTGTGTGAGCTCCACATCAGGTGTAGAGCTTAAAAAAAAAGAATTGATGTGTGGAATATAAGTTCTAGCTATGTGAAATAAAAACCAAACTACCAGAGACTTTACGCTATGTTCTATCTTGATAACTATTCAGTATATTGATTTGTTAGCCTGCTTTCTGCTAAGCCCCCAAATCTACAGCTTAAAGTTTATGAACTACAAAATATTATTTTAGACTCTTTAAACATTGTATGATTAAAATTTGCAAGAGAAATGAATGTCAGTAATTATAGAGAAATATTTTTTTTTATTTCCCAAATAAATTAAGCATAAATTCTTTTTAAAACATGGAAAGACAATTCTTTTTTCCAGTTATTTTTAAACAATCCTCCTTCCTTTCTAGAGTCACATTACTTGTGCCTTTACAGAGATGGGCCAAATGTTTTTTTACCCAGTGTTTTCTCTCCAAACCCAACCTTGAAGATGCAACTGAAATTGAACTATTCCATAAAGCCTTTCTTGATTCTTCCAATGAAGTTCCTTTCATTTTTAGACTTGTAGAACTGGGGGTGGGGGACGCCTGAGTAGCTCAGTCAGTTAAGTGTCAGACTCTTGGTTTTGGCTCAGGTCATAATCTCACCATTCGTGGGTTTGAGCCCTGCATTAGGCTCTGCACTGGCAGCACAGAGCCTGCTTGGGATTCTCTCTCTGCCCCTGCTTTCTCTCAATAAATAAATAAATAAATAAATAAATAAACAAACAAACAAACATTAAAAAAAATAAAATTACAGAACTGGGATCATCTCAGTAACTTCTTGGAGGACTATATATATGTATGTGTATGTGTGGCGTTACACATATATGTAATATATGCATATATATGATATTATATATGTAGCTTTGACTTTATATTTATAATCTTCTACTCTTTAGATTGTAATGCAAGTAAATTTTGGAACTCCACGTGCATCGTAACTTCCTTAAAAGCAAGCACAACATTTCACAATTTGATAGCTCATGTTTGACAGTTTTGTATATGACAGACACACAGTAAATATTTGTTGCTCTATCCTTGACAAAACATTGCATCAGTGATTCCCAACTAGGGGTGGTTTTGCCCCTCAGTAGACATTTGGCAATGTTGGGAGACATTTTGCTTCTTACAATGGGTGGGTGGGGCGGGGAGTGGGGTGTGTGGAGGAATGAGAGGTGCTACTAACACCAAGGGGAAGAGGCCAGGGATGCCACTCAACATCCTACAGTGTACAGGACCACCCACTTGCCTTCCTGTCACACGTACATAAACTCACTAGGTTTTCCTTTCCATCTATTTTTTTTCCTCCCCTTCTGGGATTTTAGGTCATTTGGCAAAAAAAAAAAAAAAAAAAGTGGACCTTAAGACAAAAAGTTATACAGCCCGAAGTTTCAATATTGTCAAAGCTGAGAAACTCTGCATTACATCAAATCCCATAGGCACACAGTTAAACAAAAATCCAAAGAGATTCTTTGGTAAGGAAACAAAATCTTTTTAAAAATTTAAATATTGTATATAATTTGTTCTTTGAGAAAAATTTTACTAAGTTTCACATGGAATGTGAAGTATTAGGCATTTCTTTTCATACAGAAATTGTAATTTTTTTCCTGAGTATTTATGTAATGAGCATATATTTTATTATATAGATTTTACCATTTTGCCAAGTAATTTGTTTCTGCTTGGAAAGCAGAGACCTAGGGAGGAAAAAAATACAAAAATCATGGAAATCACGTGTTTCAGCAGGCAAATAAAAATTGAGGCAGCGTTTTAATTTTTCATATTTGAGAAACATGACTGATTTCAGTATTTTGTGTGGAGATATTTTACCTGCTTCTTCTTTCCCCAGCTTGAACTCTATACCTATCTTTACTTTATTCTATCTTCTCTCTCTTGTAGATATGTGGCAAATATTCCATTAAATTCAGTTGTTTGGGCCAGCTACAAGTTTCAGAAAGACAGGTCCTCTGGGATATTTTTCTCTGAAGGATATTTTTCTCTTCATGGGAAGAGAGCGTTCCCTCCATCTGAGGACAGTGGTTAGTTGAGACTGTAAAGTGTAGTTTTGAATGTAGAAGGTTCTTCCTCATTTTGTTCCATTCCCTTCCTCACACCCTGAGATTCCTGCTAGAGCCCTGGAGTTAGGACCTGTCATGATAGCCTGTGTCCCTCCAGCATAGGAAAGTCTGTTTGTTGTTGTTGTGCTGTTGTTGTTGATCTTAAAATTTATTTATTTATTTGAGAGAGACAGAGAGAGAGAGAGAGTGCAAGTGGGGGAGGGGCAGAGAGAGAGGGGGACTGAGGATATGAAGGAGGCTCTGCTCTAAAAGCAGAGAGCTCGACGGGGGGCTCGAACCCACGAACCTCCAGATCATGATCTGAGCGGAAGTCCAACGTTCAACAGATTGACCGCCTACGTGCCCCTGCTTGTTGTTTTGGAACACAGTACAAGAAGTGAGGGAGGGAAGGGGTCACAACAGTATTCACTTCTTTGTGAATATTGGAGTACTATATATTTTCTTTTCAATATTTGGAGGTCTCTTCTAATTTGAGAAGTCAAATATCAAGATTCGGTTTCTAAGTTTATCACTTAACTACCTTTCTATCTTAGTTTTTGGAATACCTTTCATGCTTCCATAAATGTAGTTATAGAGAAATTTTAGTAATGGCAATTTCTTACCAAAAGCCAAGTAAAAATTCTAGCCAGTGTTAACATTTAAAAATATCCTCAGATTTTGTTGTTGTTGTTGTTACTTACAAAGTAAATTGTGAAAGGTGTGGTTTAGTCAACTAAGTATGTAATTTGCATTATACAGTAGTTTTAAATTCCTGGATCTATTTTGCTCTCTAGAAACATCAGTATGTACTTTGTTAGAGCCAAACTCTGTTATAAACATATTTTTAAATTTCAAAGCAATAGACTTACTCTATATTGAGGCATGTCTTGGTTATTAAGATAACTGTTGACAAAAAAACCTGTATGTATCCTGTTCCACAATACCATGGTTTCAAAAAATAACTTTTCATTTTCTGAGGAGCAATCTCAATAGCCACCATGCAAAAGACACATTTATTTAGACCCCGAACTTTTATAACAAATGTCCACATCTATTTCTAAAATCTTGTTCAATGTTCTTAAGCTAGTTGTCATCAATTTTCTCTTTTTAGTTTTTCTTTCTTTTCTTTCTAGAATGTTTCTCTGGAATTCTTTATTCCTACAAACACCCACTCATACTTGGGAAAATAAAATATTTTTGCAAAATTCTTTCAAATAATTTATTTGTCCCCTTCTCCAGTTATAATTTGATATATTCTACAAATGCACATTACGTTGTCTTTAAAAATATTTGTCTCCATTTTGAGCTTACTTTAAAAGGGAATTACCAATGAATAACTGAAGTGGGTCTTTGAAGTATGGTTGCTATCATTTATCATTTTAGTTGGAGAAAGAGACTACTGTTGAATTATAAAAAGTAATCCCTTATTGCTCATACACATGGAAATGACTCACTATTTTGCAAATCATCTGTCTTGCTCCTAGTGAGTCTGGCTTGGCCCAGTCAAACAAAAATGTGAGTGCAGAAAAAATAATGTGAACATCCTGAATGCCATTGGTACCAGACTTTCAAAAGGGGTCCATAATTAGGTTGTAGATACAAAAAGAGGGGGAGAGTATTTAAAATTATGGGGTTAGATTGAAGGGAGAGATAATAGATATATATTTTTCCTGTAAAGACAAGTAAAGAAAAGATATAGGTAATACATATATGAAGCTAACTCCTAAGTTTCTTTTTGTTTTTATTACCTGTGGGAACTTCTTGCTACATAATTGTCTTTTTTAATTTTCTTTACACGTATAACTCTTTAACCACACTGTTAATTTCTGAGGGCAGGGATTGAATTTCATTCTTTACGCTCCCTGGACTGTATTACCTGAAGTAGCAAGTACATTCATTGGAATAAATAGAATGTATTAAAAAACTGAAATATATTGGCTTTAGAAAGTCATCACTGAACTTTAAAAAATATTGTTTTTTTCAAAGTTACAGAACTGTATGGAAATAGTATAACAAACATGCATGTAGCCAACATGTGCATATAACAGAGGTTGACAATTTGGCATGTGCTTCAAATCATTATTTTATTTAATTTAGAGAGAGAGTAAGCAGGACAGAGGGGCAGAGGGAGAGAGAGAGAATCTCAGCCTGGAGCCCAAGGCTGGGCTCCATTCCATCACCCTGGGATCATGACCTGAGGCAAAATCAAGAGTTGGTCACTCAACTGACTGAGCCACCCGGGCACCCCTGCTTCAAAGCATTTTTAAAACTAGTTAAAATTCTTGGGGCAGCTGGCTGGCTTAGTTAGGAGTGCATGTGACTTTTGATCTCGGGGTTGTGAGTTCAAATCCCACCCTGGGTATACAGATTACTTAAAAATAAAATCTTAAATTAGTATAAAATAAAATAAAATAAAATAAAATAAAATAAAATAAAGTAAAGTAAAGTAATTCAAATTCCTTTTTTACATTCTCCAATCTCTTTTGCCTCCTTTCCTCCCCATAGGCAATCACTGTTCTGATATTGGTGTATATACTTTCTTTTCATGTTTTTAAATATATTTCAAGATATAATCTATAAATAAAATAGTGTATTATTTTCATGCTTAAAATTTACAGAAATATATTGTACTCTGTGTGTGTCCTACATCAAATACTATCTCATTGTTATTTTAATTTATATTTGCATTTCTCTGATTTCTAGTGAGATTGAGCAAAGAAACACTTTGCCAATATCCTCTTCCTAATTTATTTCTCTGTAAATGTTTATACTGCCTTTACTGTACCCATTTTTTATTTTATTATCTTATTTTATTTTATTTTATTTTACTTTATTTTTTATTTTATTTTATTTTATTTTATTTTATTTTATTTTATTTTATTTTATATATTATTTATGTTTTGAGAGAGAGAAAGAAAGAGAGAGTGCTCATGAGCAGGGAGAAGGACAGAGGAAGAGGGAGAGAAACTTAAGCAGGCTCCAAGCCTAGTCCAGAGCCTGACAGTGATCTGATCTCACAACCCTGAGATCAAGAGCTGAGCTGAGGTCAAGAGTCTGGGTGTCTCAGTCGGTTAAGCTGGTTAAGCACCCGGTTAAGCAAGCCGGTTAAGCAGTTCTTGATTTTGGCTCAGGTAATGATCTCATGATTCAAGAGACTGAGCCTGCATCGGGAGACTGCTTGGGAGTCTCTCTCTCCCTTTCTCAGCCCTTCCTCTGCTGGTGCTCTTCCAAAAACAAATAAGTAAACATTTTTAAAAAAGAGTCAGATGCTTAACCAAGTGAGCCACCCAGGCACCTCCAGATATTTTAAATTTAAAGCAGACAAATGTATCAATTTTTTTTCTGATATGAGATATTTTTGTTTTATTTATTTGTTTATTTGTTTGTTTACTTTTAAAGTAGACTTCATGCCCAGCACAGAACCCAGTGCTGGGCTTGAACCCACAACCCTGAGATCAAGACCTGAGCTGAGATCAAGAGTCAGACACAACCAACTGAGTCAACCAGGCACCCCTGTTTTTATTTTATTTAAGCAAACTTTACATATCATATGGTAATAAAATCTTCTGCCATGTATTCTTTTCTCATGCAAGAGGTGCATTTAAGTCTTTTCCATGAGGAATTTATTTTGGTGTATGGAGTGTGTTAGCGATCTTATTTTATCATATATGGATAATCAATTTTCCTGGCCTTTTTCCCTGAGTAGAACATTCTTTATTCGTTGCACTGTAACATGACATGCCAAATTCCCATATATGTGTGGGGCTGTTTCTGGCTGCTCAGTCCTATTTATCATCTACTGATCATTTATACAGAAATGCCATATCATTTTAATTAATGTTATTATATTATGACTCAATACATACTAGAGCACAGTCTACAGTTTTGTATTGGCCGTTATTGGCTATTTTCTCTTTCTCATGAATTTTAAGATAAGCCTATCAAATTAAAACTTGTTAGTATTTTGATTGCATTTGCGTTGAATCTATAACTCAGTTATTGAGAAAACGGCACCCTTATGGTATTGGGTCCTTTAACTCTGAACATTGTATATGTATCCAGTGTTTAAAGGCTTTCTTATGCCCTTCCTTAAAATTTGATGATTTTTTTGTTTACTGGCCTCACTTTCTTTTTGATGCATTTATTTCTAACAATCTTATTGATTACACTGATATTGTTAGTGGGACTTTTCCTAATGTGGAATAGATAGGGGTTAAAAAGTCTGGGTTCTAGATCCGAGGGCTTGAGTTCAAATCCTAGCTCTACCACGTACTAGGTGTATCTCAATTTACTTATTTACTTAGCTACTTCAGCATGTTTGTCGTGAAGAGTAATTGAGATAACACATGCCTAGAATATAGTACTTAATATACTTGACTTATTAGCACTACTCCTTCCTTGACTTATTAGCACTACTTAGTTTTTGCTGCTATAAAGGATATTATTAATTTTTGTATGTTGGTCTGTAGTTACTCTTGGATGTTCTTGATAGAGAATCATATCATACATGAATAATGACTTGTTTTTAAAATTCTTCCACCTCTTATTTCTTCTTGTCTTCTTGTGTTAGGACTTCTAATATAATGCTGCATATAAGCACATTGTATATTTTTACTGAAACAAACTAGACTTTTAGAGAACATTTATGTGAGTTTCCCCTTTTGCCAATGTTCAATTACATGAAAGTTGTAACCTACTCTTTCTATTTTGGGAATTTGCAAACAAAACAAGTAAAGTAAAACAGGGAGACGCACATTAACCTTTCACTCTGCCTATTACGTTATTCCTCTGTCATATTCATCTCCTTAAATCATATTCATCTCCTTAAATCATACCCCTCTTCAAGACCAAGTCTAAACGCTCATTTCTCCATGAAACCTATGGCTTTTTTTAGCTGGAGGTAGCATCTCCAGTCCCTTACCCCTTAGTGTTTCATTAGCATCTCTCTTATTTGTACTCTAGCTTACGTTATGTTATGAATTTTTTTACTGTTCTTATTCAGATCTTAAGATTTTTGAGGTCAGAATCAGCATCTGTTTTGTTTTGAAGTTTCTTTCCTGCCACTACTAGCAAAATTCATACTCAACAAATGGCAAATAAATAAATGAAAAAATAAATAATATCTGGAACTAACTATCAAATACATCTAAAGCTTATTAGGGAAGAAACACAAAACCAGAAACACATCTTTATTCTTTTGTGAGAGTTTGCTTTATTATTATTTATTTAAAAAGTGTGTGGCCATGAGTATACAGACATATAATTAATACTCTGAAACAAAGTAAGAATTTGACTACCACTGTGATTTTTGATTAATTAATTCTACTAGAACAAGTGACAGCATAGAAAGGCAGTAGAAAAGCACCCTCATGGGGACAACCAGGATGCACAAATAAATGCCGTTCATCTCTATTTAACAGAAAATTTAATAATCTATTCAGCTTTATTCTCTCCAGCTTAATCCAAGCCATTTCAGGAGTAGTCTTTGGAGAAATATTTTTTAAGTAAGCTGACTCAGATGTTTGTAAAAATGACATGTGGGTCCTTCCTTCTGTTTTTTTGAACAGTATTCTTTTTAAACCGAAAGGAGCAAGTCCCTAATGGAGAATACATCGTAGAGCTCCCTATCACTGTTCCAGTCTTTAAGTTTGCCACAGTTGCTTCTTTTCATGTGTGTTTTGTCCCTTTGGAATCTAAGTTCTTAGCATCCGGACCAGTTTGTCATAGCAAATAGAAAATGTCTGGCGTATGTGGCAGACTGTTTCCTCTTCGAGGAGGAATAGAACCAGAGGTGTTTATTCATGAATCACACAGAAGCTTAATACCCCAAAAAAGTACTAAATATGTAAATATAAAATGTCCTGAAGGTAATTCCCCAAGTTCTTAATTTATGCCATCCCTGTTTTTTAGAACTGGATCTTAACTTTATTTCTCAAAATATATCTGCAGAGGTCTGCAGAAACCTGCAGGCCTGCATCTGCTCCTGGAGGCCAGGCTTCCAGCTTGCATTGACTTTCAGGATCTTCCTTCAGGCAAACACCTGGAGGCAATCATCTGCAGATGCCAGTCTGCAAGCAGATGTATATGGGTAGGACAGCAGCACTTTTTGCCATTAGAACAGCTGGGAGGAAAGGAAAATAAATGTGTTCTGCCTTCCTTTGTGTCATATAAAACTCCCTTAGAGCATTCTCACCTGGAACCCATTTTCCTTCTCTTCTGGTCTTGGCTTTTTTGATGGGGAAAGAAACTTGCCTCACTTATCCTTCCAGGTTAAGAGGAATTTTGTTCTTCCTTGACATCAGTCACCTTGTTTGAGAATGTTGCTCAGCAAGGATTCTTGTATTTGCCTAAAATATTCGTTTGCCCAAAAAGTGAGTTCCTTGAAGGGATTACCTCTGACTCAATAATTACCCCACTGTATGGTGCCTAGTACAAGTTTAAATACATAGATGCACTCATAAATAATTGTGATATCTAATTCATATCTCAGGTGAAGCTGAAAACTAAATGTGTATAATTTTATTTATCATTTTAAAAGTATCTCCTTGGGGTGCCTGGCTGGCTCAGTGGGTGGAGTTCATCTCAGAGTTGTGAGTTTGAGTCCCACTTTGGGTGTAGTGATTACTTAAAAATAAATCTTTTATATATGTAAGGATATATATATACTCTCAAAGTTGGTTTACTGATGAGATTCAGTTTGGGAAAAGTAATATACACCTAGATATTACTTTTGAGAAACATTAAATTTTCTTGATTTTAATATTCTTAATCAAAATAATATATTGACTGGATAAAAAATACTCAAATAATAACGAACACATAATTAAAAAAAATACCTGTTTTCTGTCCCACCCTTCTCTGCCTTCAATCTCAGCTCCCAGGGGCAATAGTTTTAAATGCTTCTGTTTAAGTTTTCTGTTATTTGGCTCCATTAATATCAAATAATATGAAGATACCTCTAATTTCTTAAAAAAATTTTTTTAACGTTTATTTATTTTTGAGACAGAGAAAGACAGAGCACAAGCAGAGGAGGGGCAGAGAGAGAGAGGGAGACACAGAATCCAAAGCAGGTTCCAGGCTCTGAGCTGTCAGCACATAGCCGGAAATGGGGCTTGAACTTACAGACTGCGAGATGATGACCCGAGCCAAAGTTGGATGCTCAACTGAAGGAGCCCAGGTGCCCCTCTAATTTCTCTAAGTTTATTTATTTTGGGATAGCATGAGCAGGGGAGGGGCAGAGAGAGGTTGAGAGAGAGAATCCTAGTGCAGAGCCCAATATGGGGCTTGAACTCACAAACCATAAGATCATGACCTGAACTGAAATCAAGAGTCAGATGCTTAACCCAGTGAGCCACCTAAGTGCCCCTAATTTCTTTATTTAACAACTTAAGACATCATTTGTCTTCCCATTATGACAGATGAGAATTAGCTCACACCAACCCTATCTCCTTCTCTCTCTGGCCCAATTTTATTATTTAATTCTTCTAAATATTCCTTATAATGGTGTGTTGGGGACATATACATTAATTTTTTTCTTGGGTAAATACCTAGAAGTGGAATTGCTAGGTCTTATGGTATTATTAATTATTATTATTTATTTATAATAAGTAAATAGAATATTATTAAATCTTGAAAAGAAAGGAAATTCTTCCGAAGAAGACATACAGCTGGCCAACAGGCATACGAGAAGGTGCTCAACATCACTAATCATCAGGTAAACACAAAACCACAATGAGATATTACCTCACATCCATTGGGATGACTTATCAAAAAGATAAGAGTTAAATGTTGGCAAAGGTGTGAAGAAAAGGAAACCCTTGCACACTGTTGGCAGGAATGTACATTGGTATAGGTATTATTAAAAATACTATAGAGGTTAGGGGCACCTGGGTGGCTCAGTGAGTTAAGTGTCTGACTTTGGCTCAGGTCATGATCTCGCAGTTTGTGGATTCTGGCCCCACATCAGGCTCTGTGCTGACAGCTCAGAGCCCGGAGCCTGCTTTGAAATCTGTGTCTCCCTCTCTCTCTGCCCCTTGCCCGCTCACACTGTCTCTCTCTCTCTCTCTCAAAAATATACATTAAAAAATTAAAAAAAAATAGTATAGAGGTTCATCAAAACTACAAATAGAATTATCATATAATCCCGCAACTCCTTTTTTGGGTAGATACTTAGTGGAAATGAAATCAGTGCCTTGAAGAGATACCTGTGCTCTCATGTTTCCTACAGCATGAGTCACAATAGTCAAGCTATAGAAACAACTGAAGTTTGTCAACAGATGAAGGGATAAATAAATATATATATAATATATATATTCTGTATAGACACACATATGTAATTTTGTATATAATGGATATCATTCAGTCTTGGAAAAGAAGGAGATTTTGTCATTTGCAGCAATATGCATGAACCTGGGGAATATTGTTCTTAGTGAAATAAGCAGACACAGAAAGAAAACAAATGCCTGGTTTCATTAATATGTAGAATCTAAAGTAGTCAAATATATAGATGCCGAGAGTAGAATGGTGGTTACCAGTGGTAGGAGTGTTTGGGAAATGGAGAGGTTGGTCAAAGGATACAGAGTTGCAGTTATGTAAGATGAATAAGTCTAGAGATCTAATGTATAGCCTGATGTCTGTAGTTAATAATACTGTATTGAGCAGCACCTGGGTGGCTCAGTTATTTAAAGGTCCAACTCTTGATTTTGACTCAGGTCATGATCTCCAGATTTGTGGGTTCGATCCCTGCATCAGGCTCTGCTCTGACAGCTCAGAGCCTGTTTGCAATTTTCTCTCTCTACCCCTTGCTGCTCATACTGTCTCTCTCTCTCTCTCTCAAAATAAATAAATAAACTTAAAAAATAATAATAATACTGTATTAAATACTGGAAATTTGCTGAGAGTAGATTTCAGGTACCTTCACCACACACACACACACACACACACACACACACACACACACACAAAATGGTAACTATGAGGAGAAGATATGTTAATTAGCTTGCCTATAGTAATTATTTTCCTATATACATATATATGTATATTAAATCATGTTGTACACCTTAAGTATATACAAATTTTTTAACATTTATTCATTTTTAAGAGACAGAGAAAGAGTGCAAGCTGGGGAGGGGCAGAGAGAGAGAGAGAGAAAGAGAGAGAGACAGAATCCAAAGTAGGCTCCAGGCTCTGAGCTGTCAGCACAGAGCCTGACACGGGGCTCGAACCCATGAACCATGAGATCATGACCTGAAGTCAGATGCTTAACTGACTGAGCCACTCAGGCACCCCAAGTGTATATATTTTTCCTTAAAAAATTAAAAATTAAAAATTAAAAGAAAAGATTATTTCTATTAAAAAAGATGGAAGAAAATTCTGACACATGCTATGTGGATGAACCTTTAGGACATGTTAAGTAAAATAAACCAGTTACAAAAAGACAAATACTATGTGATTTTGCTTATATGAGATATTCAGAGTAGTCAAGTTTGTAGAAACAAAAAATAGAATGGTGGTTGCCAAGGAATGGGGGAGGGGGATGTGGGGAGTTGTTTCATGAGTGCAGAGTTTCAGTTTTGCAAATGAAGGTGTCCAGGAGATAGGTTGTAGAACAATGAGAATATACTTAACACTTGAACTGTACAGTTAAAAACGATTAAGCTGGGGGTGCCTGGTGGCTCAGCTCTTAAGCATCCCACTCTTGATATATGCTCAGCTCACGATCTCATGGTAGTGAAATTGAGACCCGTGTGGGGGTCTATGCTGGGCATGGAGGCTGCTTGAGATTCTCTCTCTGTGCCTCACTCCTGCTGGCACATATGCTCTCACTCTCTCTCTCTCTCCTAAAAAGATTAAGATGGTAAATTTTGTACTATTCATATTTTACCATAATTAAAAAAAAAGTATAATGATAACGTATTTGTTACCAAAAAGTCAAGAATATTAAGTATATAAAGTGTAAAGTTAAATTCTTCACTGTTCCTATACCTGAGAGGTAACCAGATCAAACAGTTTGAAATTTTTTTCTCTCGGGCTAAATTAATGAAGCATAAAAGGGTTTTCAGCGGTAAAGAAGGCAAATCTGTCCTTTAAAGAACCACTGTTTGTAATGGCTAAACTACCACATGAACTTGGACACAATCAATATTTGATATGTAGTGCCATTTTTTTTCTAGGTAACACTATATAGCTTTATTTTTTTTTTTTTTTTTAATTTTTTTTTTTTTCAACGTTTTTTTTTTTATTTTTTTATTTTTGGGACAGAGAGAGGCAGAGCATGAACGGGGGAGGGGCAGAGAGAGAGGGAGACACAGAATCGGAAACAGGCTCCAGGCTCCGAGCCATCAGCCCAGAGCCTGACGCGGGGCTCGAACTCACGGACCGCGAGATCGTGACCTGGCTGAAGTCGGACGCTCAACCGACTGCGCCACCCAGGCGCCCCTATATAGCTTTAAAAAAGATGAATATTTCTTGGTATCTAGTATTACTAGGCATTGTGCTAGTTTCTCTATAAAAAATATTTAACTTAATTTCTCCACAATGTTATGAGTTGATCCTTTCAAATCTTCTTTTTAAAAAAAGTTTATTTATTTATTTTGAGAGAGAGAGAGAACCAGCTGGGGGGGGGGGGGGCTGGCAAAGAGAGAGGGTGATAAAGGATTGAAGCGGGCTCCATGCTGACAGCAGAGGGCCCAATGTAGGCTTGAACACACAAACCACGAGATCATGACCCGAGTCAAAGTCAGATGCCCAACTGACTGAGCCACCCAGGTGCCCCTAAAATGCTTCTGTAATAACTAGCTCTTGTCTTCATCATGGCACCTAACACAATCTGCCTCCCATCCATGTTCTTGAGGAATGGATTATGTTGTGTTTACTGTTTACCTCCATGCCTACCTCAGGAATTGGAACACAACATAGGCAATATTTGTTGAAAGAATATTACTAATTTCATTTTAAAACTTGTGACACTGAGTTTCAAAAAGGTTAGGCAAGATCAGAGAGCTGACAGATCTTGATTTAATGACAAGAGCTATGATTTAAATTAAATATACGGTTTTCCTTTTTTAAAGTCTGTCTTGTCTTTCTGATTTTCTGCTAAATAGAAGGTTCCTACATTGAGAAGCTAGGGAAGAACCGTGGACCATTGCCATACTAAATAAAGTAGTAAATATAGAATTAGGTACTCAGCTCAGTGGATTCAGAAGCAAAATTAAGTCTGACATGTATGATGATAACAGTTGGCATTTGCAATAACTTTACGTGGCATTATATACTCATTAATTAGTCTACATAATACTTCATTATGTGAGTCTTCATTACTGAATTTTAAGTACCTCAGAAACAACACTGAATTAGCAATTAAGCTAAGCCACATGAATAAACAGGCACGGTATAGCATTCTATGAAGTCAAAATGAACATTCATGTTCTTAGAAGAACTCAGAAATCAGGCTTTTCTTTATGTTATGAAGAAACTATTTTCCTCATTCCCTAGAGCAGCATTTCTCATGAAATAGCTAGACAATTCAATGAAAAATCCAAGCTATTGGATTTTTATATTTAAGTTAATTTTAGTTAAGTAATTATTTTTTAAAAAGTTTATTTCTGATGAGAAGGAAAGTAGTTATTCACAATTTTGTTATCCAACTTTTTTCCACGCAGAATTTCCATTCCCTAGCTTTGAGAAAAAAGGTAGAATAAAATTTTGGAATATATATTCCTTAATTGTACTGAAATTGAATTTCAGGTGGAAAATAAATACATCCAACCAAGATAGATATTTACCTCAATATAAATAAGTAGAGAAAAGGAAAAAGAGACTTGAAGTAGAAACTGCACTTTAAATACCAAATTTTAACAGAATGTATATGATGCAATAAATCTTTTTACTTCACTTTTCACAGGGGAAGTGAATGGGAGGCAAACCTTGGAATAGATATTTACTTTGTTTCAGAAAAAGATGTCTGCTAAAACCTGCATCTTCTAGTTAAATGAGATTTTTGCAAAGTGAGTAGACCCTTCTACATGCTTCCCCGCCACCCCCTTATAACAAAGGAGCCCCAGGAGGCAATTAAGCCCAGGGTTAGAGCCTTAAGGTAATGACCAAACAACAATGGCAAGTGAATGGGATTTTCCTCTATGAATTCTGATTTTCTTAGGGCTTTCTAGAAGTAATATCTTTGGAAATCTGGGGAAGAAACTGTCTTGCTTCTGTCTGGGAGGAAAAGAGAGAGACTAATAACAGAAGTTGTGCAGGGCTCTGCCCCTATAAGGATGCTCTCTTTTTGTTCCCTTCCTTAGATGGAGGCAGAATTATTTTTAAATGGTGGAAACTAAAATAGACGAGGTTGGTGGTTCAAAAGCCCTAACTGTGAATAGTTGCTACCCTCTAAAAGATATAAATATTCTAGCTATTGGCTAAGTAGGAGGCATCCAGGACCAATCAGTAGCTTTTCTGGAGTGTGGCTTGTACAGTGTCATTTCAGGTCTTGAAGCAAGAGAACATTTGCCCTGTAGAGGAAATAGATTCAATGGCAGTCCCTAGAAGTTCACATCGATAGGTGAGGGTGAGCAGTGCTAAAGATCACCCAGATGACGTGGAAATAATACGTCTCTTCTTGGTGTCTCTGACTCCAGCTTGAGATAGATGGAAAGATGTAACTCTGGCTTTAGGGACTCATTAGTGTCAATTTGGCTATTAATGTTATTCAGGAAGCGGGAAGCCTAGATAAGAGAGAGTTCTATGAACATCGTAAAGGGAAATGTAGTCAAAAACCTTTATAGAAATACTGAGAGGGATGCCTTCCATTGTGAAATACTTAAAAAAAAAAAAGGTTGAAAATAGAGTCACACATTTCTTCTCTTTAAAAATTGCCTGTCAAGTTAGTGGTGAAGAAGTGTGAATGAAATAAGCTAATTTGTAAGTAACTGATTCAAAACAGAGTTTATAGGGCAATCAGGTGCAACTATGGTCTAGGCATCTGTTTCACTGGTATGTAGCTGCTCTTCTGTTAAAGCCAGATTTGTGTATCACTTCTGTAGGACTTTTTATTTTATTTTATTTTTATTTATTTATTTTTAAATATCTATGGTAAGTTTTCTTTTTTTTATTTTATTTTATTTTTTTTAACGTTTATTTATTTTTGAGACAAAGAGAGACAGAGCATGAACGGGGGAGGGTCAGAGAGAGGGAGACACAGAATCCGAAACAGGCTCCAGGCTCCGAGGTGTCAGCACAGAGCCTGACGCGGGGCTTGAACTCACAGACCGTGAGATCATGACCTGAGCCGAAGTCGGCCGCTCAACCGACTGAGCCACCCAGGCGCCCCTGTAGGACTTTTTAAAGTAAATTTCAGAATTGCCTAGGCAAAATTTGCATCAAGGATTCATTGTAAGACTTCAGGAGAAGAAACGCAAATAGGCAATATATGTATGAGAAGTTTTTCAACCTTTCTATAAAATAAAACAATCAAATTAATGAAACATTTCTGACTGTTAGTTTAGGAAAAAAAATTAAGATAGATTTTTTTAAAACCTGGTATCAGCAAAGATAAAGCAAAATGAGTAATCTCCGGAGCTGCAGAGCATGTAAATGAGTGCAACTTCTTTGACAAACTAAATCAATATTTAACTTTTGTCCACCTGTGTTCCAACAAATTTACTTGTTGAAATTTATTCCTAGGAAGTGACTGACAAGTGTACTAAGATAATTTAAATATTGGAAAAGAAATATTGTAATTGCTGGCAAATAAATAATCATGTTGGTCAAATGAATTGTAGTGTGCTCATATAATAGAAAACTCTGATTACTAAAAATGATACTGGATATTTGTATTTATTGACCAAAAAAAGTTCTTTATAAAATCCTTTTGAGTGAATTATGTAGATAAAAATGTAGATTTAGATTAAGCCCATTAAAAATTACATTTGTATGCATGGAGAGATGTTAGAATCATGTTCCCCCAAATTTTGAGTAAATCTTCCTCGGTAGTGGGAGTACAGGTGATGTTTAATGTTCTTTGTTATATTCTTCTCTTTGAACTGGACAATGAGCATATGTTTAAAAATCCACAAAACACACCCAATTTTAATTTTGTAAAACAAGTCCTTCTTAAATGTTGGGGCTTTATAAACTTTATTTTCTACATTAAATAAAAGTTTCACCAGAATTAAGATACTTGCTCATTTGCTCTCAGTACCCTCCCCCACCCTCAGTGTTTCCATGGAGATACTGATGAGGCAAGCTATTTTATTTGTAAAATTTCTATCAGGTTTATTTATTTATTTTTTCATTTTTTTTTTTAGTTTTCAATATATGAAATTTATTGTCAAGTTGGTTTCCATACAACACCCAATGCTCATCCCAAAAGGTGCCCTCCTCAATACCCATCACCCACCCTCCCTCCCTCCCACCCCCCCATCAACCCTCAGTTTGTTCTCAGTTTTTAAGAGTCTCTTATGCTTTTCAGGTTTAAAACTTAATTTCATATCCCAGCTGATTCAAAAGGCAAACTAAATTGAAAGATTGCTACTCGTGTGGCATTTGTTCAGGTAATGATTTAAACACAGGTGGTGTTGCATTATGGGAAACCAGTAGACCATAAGCAGGGTTGTTTTTTTTTTTTTAATTTAGTTTCTATGAAATGTAGTTTATTGTTTTGTCTCATTTCCTAAAGTAACATTGATACATTATTCTTTTCATTACTGTAATGTCCCCAGTAAAAGTCCCCATAATTAAGGTAAAGAACTATATTTTATTGTCAAATGTATTTACTCATTCTCTAATCTTGGGAATTTATTTTTGATAAATAAAAGGGTCAACATTTCATGTTGTGGAAGTATTGAATTTAGCTTTGGAGGGTGTTTATGTGCTAAAGAAAATTATAAGTAGAGCTTGTTTCTGATCAACTGCCCCTAACAAAAGTCTAGTTTTAATACCAAGGCTGATAGTGATAATATATACAGCTTGCAGCAAAATGGAAGTTGTGGTAGATTTCCCTGTTTTCACTCAGGATCTTTCAGCTGATACATCTTTGCAAACCTCAAAATTAAACACTCATTATCTTGTAAAAAAATAAAAACAGCAGAAAGTAGAATCAGAATTTCCAAAAACTTGTCTTAAACAATTTCTTATTATTTATAAATGAAACCTACAATGCAGCATAACAGTAGTTTTCATTCAATATGAAGAAATTCACTCCAATGTTGTGAACTACAGAATTCTCCTGAATAAACAAGTAGTTCTGTATTTAACTATGCTGGATAAATAACTACTGTTCAAATTTTTAGGAAAAGAGAAATATTTAGTAAACTCTAGATCTTGTGTCACTTTTTTTGAATAGTAATTCCATTGAAGAGAAATTCTACTTCAAAATGAAAAATGAATCAATTTAGGTAAATGGCTACACATGAGGTATGAAAATATTGAGTAATCTACATTTTAATATTCTGTACTATATGGAAAATTTCTCATATTTTATTGATAAAATTATTCTCCAAGTTTTTTCCACTTGGGTTTTTTACTAATTTTTCCTGTGTTGATAATATATCTTATTCTAATTATGCCATAGTACTTCTTTCCAAAGAGGTTCGAATGTTTACTCTGGATCCTTTGTGAAGAGGTTGACTACTGGTTTTGGATGACAATAGGGTGACATAGATTCTTTGGTAATAAGACTAAAACAACAGGCCATTACAAACAGACTTTTGAGTTGGAAGGAATTGAATTGTCATATGAGTGGAATGATATCAGGAATTTAAGGACTTAAGGCGTCTATAAATCAGTGATTTTTTTGATTGGCATTTGTTAGTTAACTAGAAAAAAATCAATGATTTAAAAACTGAGTTCATTAGTTGACATGGAATTTGAATGGTTGAATTAACACAAGGTTAATTAAGCTGAATTAACAGAAGATGAAATTCTGTCTGGAAGTCTTGGATGATATTTTTTATGATATTTGTAGACACTCAAGCTACCAGCAAGACTTATGATCTGCTTTTTTGCTTTTTTTCCTGTTGAATTTTACTTTTAGTTATAGAAATGACAAGAATAATAGTTACACCTACTAGATAGTTCTATGTCTTCACATGTATCTGGTTATCTTCAATTTTATATTGGTCATTGTATTGAAAAACTATAGGCATACCTGGTTTGATTGCACTTCACTTTATTGTGCTTTTCACATGTTGCTTTTTTTTTTTTTTTTTTTTTTTTTTTGCAAATTGAAGGTTTGTGGTAACCTTTTATTAAGCAAGTCCATTGGAACCATTTTTCCAATAGCATTTGCATGTTTTGTATCTCTATGTCAGATTTTGATAATTCTCACAAACTTTTCAAACTTTCAAAGTTTTTAATATTTCAAAATTTTAGTTATTATTTTATTTGTCATAGTGATCTGTGATCAGTGATTGCAACTCGCTGAAACCTCAGATAACGGTTAGCCTTATTTTCAGCAAGAAAGTATTTAAAAAAATTTTTTTTATTAACGTTTATTTATTTTTGAGATAGAGAGAGACAGAGCATGAACGGGGGAGGGTCAGAGAGAGAGGGAGACACAGAATCCGAAACAGGCTCCAGGCTCTGAGCTGTCAGCACGGAGCCCGATGCGGAGCTCGAACTCACAGACTGTGAGATCATGACCTGAGCCGAAGTCGGACGCTCAACCGACTGAGCCACACAGGCACCCCTAAAGTATTTTTTAATTAAGGTATTATGTTTGTCTTTTAGACATAATATTATTGTACACTTAATAGAATATAATATAAACACAACTTTTATATGCACGGGGCAATAAAAAAATTGACTCATTTTATTGCAATATTTGCTTTATTACAATGATCTGGAACCAGACCCAAAATATCTCTGAGGTATGGTTGCATTTGTAGAATAGCTTTGCTGTTGATGTCTTCCTCCAAAGAGGATTTTCTTTGCCTTTTTCTGGCACATGGGAGCACTACTCATTAATGTGCTTTAATCCAAATTCAGAGTCTGATATTTTCTGTGATGCAGAAATAAGTTGAAGATAGGTAGCCATCCATTGTAGAACTGGCTTACTTCAGATATAACTTCTAGGGTCCAGCTGTTTGATGTCCAGTCTA
Organism: Panthera leo; assembly: GCF_018350215.1. NCBI lineage: Eukaryota > Metazoa > Chordata > Mammalia > Carnivora > Felidae > Panthera > Panthera leo. Next base: position 116,156,691 of record NC_056687.1, on the reverse strand, counting down.
AGTGGAAATTAGTTTGTCAAAATGTTCAGCCTTTGTGAGCCCTGGACTCTAGGTATTGTGTCTTCTCCTAAGTGTCATCAAAAGAGTAGCTCAACTGATTTCCTACCTCTTCAGGATTGGCAAGTACTTTATATGGTGAAGACAACGAGGGCCAGGACTTCCTCTTTGAATCTTACTTACAAAGTACTGTTTGTTCTTTAGTATTTTTAAAAGATACTAAAGATTTTGGAGTGCCTGAGTGCCTCAGTCAGTTGAGCATCCGACTCTTGATTTCAACTCAGGTCATGATCCCAGGGTTGTGGGATTGAGCCCACGCTCAGCGTGGAGTCTGCTAAAGGTTCTTTCTCTCTCTCTCTCTCTCTCTCTCTCTCTCTCTCTCTCTGTCTCTCTCTCTCTCTCCTCTGCCCCTTCTCCTCCACTTGCACACTCTCGCTCACTCTCTCTCTCAAAAAAAAGATGTTAAAGATTTAAAATATGTTTAAGATATGAAATCTAGTTTCTTAGTTATTTTTAGTGGCAAAGCATTTCCAAATTACTCTATAATTAACTGAAGTAGAAGTCCCATGTTCCTTTTAATTATAAATATTCCATCATGTAATTTCTTCTTGGGTGTTTTTCCTTGTGAAATTGCTATTGTGCATGCGTGTGTGCGTGTGTGTGTGTACCAATGTTTTGTCAGTTATTATTTAGCCTTAATAGAATAAAAATTAATGAGGTGTTAGTTACACAGCTTCATTTCCTGACTCATATGCATGTGTGTGAACTCTGGTGTCAGACAGACTTGTGTTTAACTCTTGTGTTCACCATTTACTAGCTATGTTACCTTGGGCTAGATAGTATAATTAATCTCTCTGAACTTAGGTTTTCTTGTGTCTAAAATAACAACTGCCTTACAGTTACTGAGATGCTGTATGTTACATGCAAGAAATAGTATTCACATACAGTGAGAGTATGGAGAATTTCCTATTCTCTATCCCTCACATTTACCCTACTTCATGAGACTGAAGAGTTAAGTCTTCAAGAGATAGGAATTTTCCAGGCATCTTTTTCCCTCCCACAATCTTTTGAGTTATTATCAACGATCCCAAAATATCCCCCTTTTCAAATATATCATTATTGTTATTATTTTTCTTGCCCATTTCCTCTTATAGACCATAAAGTTCTTAAGGACAGGGCTTATGCTTTGCCTCTGTGCATCCCCAGAATCTAGTACAATTCCTCACATGGTATTAAGTGCTCAACATCTATCTGAATCAATAAATATTTATATTTGGTTGTTTCAGGGATTCATAAAATATCCTTTAGAGTTTTGTATCCGCTTGAATGGCAAAAGAAATCTAAATATTTGTCTGCAATACATATTGAAAAGTAAATATTTGTAAGTGTATATAGCTCCTAAAATTGCATTTTGAACTATTACCTTTATAAGGGTACTGGAATATTTTTCTATGTACCTTATAAACTCTATTATTCTGCACATAGGAATTATTGACTCTAATTTCTTCACATTTCCTCTTTTTTCCATCCTCTTTCTCTTCTTTTCCTCCTCCCTCTCTCCCTTCTCTGTTAATATTTTTTATTACAAAATGTAACAGACTTTTCAGAAAAGTCTTCATTCAATAGTTATATTTACTGAATAATTATTAAGCAAACATGTAACTACAACCTCTGTCAAAATAAATAGAACCCTTGTATTTTATTTCTTTTGCTCAATATTATGTTTATAGATTCATCATGTTGTGGTGAATTGTTCTGGTTCATTCATTTTTATTGCTATAGGGTATTTCATAAAACATTTTTCTGAACCATTATACTATTGAGAGATATTTACTTCTAGTATTTGGCTATTGAGAATATTGCTAATGTGAACATTCTTGTATATGCCTCTGGTTGCTTTAGCTTCTGTAATGGGTAGAGAGTAGGAGTAAAAAATTTCTAGATCATGTGATATAGTATCTTTAACTTGAGTAGATAATAGTAAACTGTTTTCCAATGTATGTAGTATTTTATACTCCCATCATAGTGTATGAGTGTTCCCAGATATTGCAAATTCTTTTAGTGTTAAAGATTTTACAATTTGGTCAGTGGGGTGGAGTGGTTGTACCTCATTGAACTTTTCATTGGCATTTCCAAAAATTTCAATTTTATTGAACTCCTTTGCATATTTTTATTGTATATTAGGACTTTTCTCTTTTGAAGTGACTGTTGTTTTGTACTCATTTTTAAAAATTGTGTTATTTGTTTCTTTCTTATTGATATGTAGAATTCTAGACTTTTGTCTCTTAATTGTGTTTGCAAGTACCGTTTCCCACTCTGAAGTTTTTTTCACTATCTTGAAGTTTTTGGATAAGAAGAAGAAATTCATTTTAATGAAGTCAAATTTATTAATTTTATGCATTATATCTAAGACTTTCCATATTTTAAGAGATTATTTCCTACCCTAAGGTCATAAAGATATTTCTTTATATTATGCTTTAAATATCTTCTAATTTTATTGTTCAACTTTATTTTTTTTTAATGTTGCTTATTTATTTATTTTGAGAGAGAGAGAGAGAGAGACAGCATGAGCAGAGGAGGAGCAGAGAGAGAGAGAGAGAGGAAGAGAGAATCCCAAGCAGGCTCCGTGCTGTCACAGGGCCAGACATGGGGCTTGATTTCACAACTGATGAAATCATTACCTGAGCCAAAATCAAAGATGGATGCTCAACTGACTGAATCACCCAGATGCCCCTTATTGTTCAACTTTAGATCTTTAAACCATTTGGAATTTATTTTTGTGTATAATGTGATTCGTGGGTTCAATTTTTTCTTCCAATATGGATATCCAAGTTTTCCTATTGAGCAACTGTTAATGAAGTGTTTCATATATATTTAGATTTTCATCATAATTATTAATAGGGAAAGTTTATGGTATATCACTCTATTTAAGATTTCTTTATTGTTTCTCAAAAAGTTTGATAATTTTTTTTTTTTGGTGATTTTCCCCACAGAGGGTTTTTTTTTTAATTTTTTTTTAACGTTTATTTATTTTTGAGACAGAGAGAGACAGAGCATGAACGGGGGAGGGTCAGAGAGAGGGAGACACAGAATCTGAAACAGTCTCCAGGCTCTGAGCTGTCAGCACAGAGCCTGATGTGGGGCTCGAACTCACGGGCCACGAGATCATGACCTGAGCCGAAGTCGGCCACTTAACCGACTGAGCCACCCAGGCGCCCCTCCCCATAGAGGTTTTGTACAACTTTCATTTGATTTAATTCTAGATACTTGATATTTTTTATTCTTTTTTTTTCTTTACCAGTGATTTTTTAAATTTAAATTTTAGTTAACATACACTGCAATATTGGTTTCAGGAGTAGAATTCAGTGATTCATCACTTACATACAAGCACCCACTGGTCATCACAAGTGCCCTCCTTAATACTTATCACCCATCTAGCCCATCCCCCACTCACCTCCCTCCATCAACTCTTAGTTTGTTCTCTATCATTAAAAGTCTCTTAGGGTTTGGTCCCCTTTCCTTTTATTTCCTCCCCCTTCCCAAATGCTCATCTGTTTTGTTTTTTAAATTCCACACAGGAGTGAAATCATATGGTATTTATCTTTCTTTGATTGGTTTATTTTGTTTAGTAATACATTCTAGCATTCTAAACATTTCTCTGTTTAGCTTATTTTGTTTAGTAATACATTCTAGTTCCATCCACATCATTGCAAATGGCAAGATTTCATTCATTTTGATGGCTGCGCATCCATTCATCAGTATATATTCATCATCATATATATACGGATATATATATATATATATATATACATATATATATATATATATATCTATATCTCCATTCATCATATATATATATCCATTCATCAGTCAATGGACATTTGGGCTCTTTCCATAGTTTGGCTGTTGTTGATAAACACTGGGTGCATGTACTTCTTCGAATCTATATTTTTGTATCCCTCTGGGTAAATAAATACCTAATAGTGTAATTACTGGATCATAGGGCAGTTCTATTTTTAGTTTTTTGAGGAATCTATGCACTGTTCTCCTGAGTGGCTACAACAATTTGCATTCCCACCAACAGTGCAAAATGTTCCACTTTAAATAGAATGTTTATGTATTTTATATATATTTGTTGCTGGCATATAAAAATTAAATTGATTTATGTATATTGACTTAAATCTAACAACCTTGATAAATTTTTTAATTAACTCAAATAATTAACCTCTAGAATATTTTTGATTCTCTATACATTTTGTCATCTGTTAACAATGACAATTTGATTTTTTTCCTTTCAGGACTGAACCTCACTATTTCCTTTCCTTTTTATACTCCAGACTAGGATTTCCTTTAAAATATTGAATAGACATTCTGAGAGCAGACATTTTTACCTTTTTCTTTAACTAAAGAGAAAGCTTCCAAAGCTTTATGATTTAATACAGTGTTTGCTCTGGGTTATTTGTAAGTGTCCCTTATCAGGTTAAGAAAGTTCATTTTTGTTCCTAGAGTGGTACAAATTCTTATTCTCAGTGGATTTTGAATTTTATCAGTGCTTTCTCTGCATTTATTGAGCTAATAATATGTTTACCCCATTTTAAAACTTGACATAGTGGTGAATTACATTTATTGATTCCTTTAAAAAATGTTAAACCAATATTTCATTACTGAATAAAATAAAGTTAGTCATAATATATTATCCTCTTAGTATAGTAATGGATTTGGTTTGATAAGTTTTTTTTAAAAATTTTTTTAACGTTTATTTATTTTTGAGACAGAGAGAGACAGAGCATGAATGGGGGAGGGTCAGAGAGAGGGGGACACAGAATCTGAAGCAGGCTCCAGGCTCTGAGCTGTCAGCACAGAGCCTGACACGGGGCTCGAACTCACGGACCGTGAGATCATGACCTGAGCCGAAGTTGGCCGCTTAACCGACTGAGCCACCCAAGCGCCCCTGGTTTGATAAGTTTTTAAAAAGATCATCGCTTTGGCATTTGTTGATGTGCATTTAAATAGCATCTATCAAACAAACAGCAGGTCAGATCATTTGGCCATTAAGGGGAATACATTGTACCCAGGTTTGTCACCTCTTTTAACTTTTAATTTTTTTTTAATGTTTATTCATTTTTGAGAGACAGAGACAGAGTGTGAATGGGGGAGGGGCAGAGAGAGAGGGGGACACAGAATCTGAAGCAGGCTCCAGGCTCTGAGATGTCAGCACAGAGCCCAATGTGGGGCTTGAACCCACAAATCCATGAACCATGAGATCATGACCTGAGCTGAAGTTGGACACTTAACTGACTGAGCCACCCAGGAGCCCTAACACCTTTTTAAAAAGAATTTTTGTATTCAGAGTAAGACTTAAACCTGACTTTTCATTTTCTTTTCTCATGCCATCCTTCAGATTTCGTATGAAATTGATTATAAAATGAGTTGAAGCATATAACACTTTTTTCTCTATTCTCTGAAAAAAAGTTGCGTAGGTCTTTGTCTTAGTCTGCTCTAGCTGCTATTAAAAAAAATAACAACAGAAATGTATTTTCTCACAATTCTTAAGGCTGGGCATCTGCAATCATGCTGCAGTATATTTGGCTTAGGGTGAGGATTCTCTTCCTAGCTTGTAGGTACTGTCTTCTCACTTTGTCCTCAAGAAAGAGAGGGAGGGAGAGATAATGGGAGGGAGGGTGGGGAAAAGGGGAGAGATATGTTCTTCTCTGGAGAGCAAATTCATCATAATTCAGAGCATATAATTTCATCATTAGGTTCCCACTATCATAACCTCATCTAAACCTAATTACCTCTCAAAGGCTCCATCATCACACTGAGAAGTAGGGCTTCAACATATAAAATTTGGGGGGATGGGGTGCACAACTTAGTCCATAACAATCTGGAATTGTTTCTTCAGTGACTGCTTGGTAAATCCATTCATAAAGTTATCCAGGCATGTAGTTTTTCTTGTGTGAAGAGTTTTACACTTGATTCAATTTTTTAAAGGATTATTTAGGCTTTCCATTTCTTCTTGAGTCACATTTTGTTAAAGATGCACTTTTTCAGGGTGCCTGGGTGGCTCAGTCAGTTAAGTGTCTGACTTCAGCTTGGGTCATGATCTCACAGGTCCACATTGGGCTCTGTGCCGACAGCTCAGAGCCTGGAGCCTGCTTCAGATTCTGTGTCTCCCTCTCTCTCTGCCCCTCCCCCACTCACACTCTGTCTCTCTTCCTCTCAAAAATAAGTAAACATTAAAAAATGCACACTTTCTCGGAATTTATAAATTTGTTCACAGTATCTCCTTTTTATCTCTTTCATGTCTGCAGCATCTGCAGTGATTTTTCCTATTCATCCCTAATATTCTTTCCCTCTCCCTCCCTTCCTCCTTTTCTCCCTCCCTCTTCCCCTCTCTCTTTTTGATCAATCTTACCATAGGATTTGTCTTTTCAAACATGTAGCTTTAGCTTTCTTGGTCTTCTCTATTTTATGCTTTTAAAATATTATTAATTTTATTGATTTTTGCATTTATCTTAATTTCCTTCTTCACATTTCTTTAGTTTTATTTTTTTTGATAATTTTTGTAACTACTTTATATAGTGCTTAATATACTTAGTTCATTCATTTTCAACATTTCTCTCTTCTATTATATGCATTTCTAGCTAGCAATATTATGTTACATGTTGCTTTAGATTCATCCTGGGAGTTTTGCTATATAACATTTATTATTACACAGTTCAATATATTTTCTAATTTCTTTTATGATATTTCTTCCGCCCATGTGATATTTAGAATATATTGTTTCATTTCAGAAGATATGGGAAATTTTCTAGCTACCAGTTTCTGATTGATTTTTGACACAAATGCACTGTGGTTGGAGAGCATATTTTGTATGGATCAGATCTACTTCAAAAATAGTGTGAAATATTAAGAACATACAAAAGTACATAAAACATAGTTATATAGCTTAATGAACTATTATAAAGTAACTGTTCATGTTACTACTACCCATAGTAAGCTACAAAACAATGTTAAAATCCCAGAAGCTACTTTGTGTCTCTCTCCAATTTTCTCTATGATTTCAATTCTTTATTTGTTGACATGTGGTTTGCTGCACAATATGTAGTCAATTTTCTAAATGTTTCATGTGTGCTTGAAAAACTTGTATTCTTCAATTATAGGGTATAATGTCCATAGGTCCATTTTGTTAATGATATGTTGAAATCTATGTCCTTAATTATTTTTTTCTTTATTCTACCAACTTATTTTCTCTCTTTGTTCTACCAACTAAAAGAGATATATCACACTCTCCCACTATATTTATAGATTTGTACCTTCTTTTGGTACAACTGTCAATATTTGCTCTTTTTTTTTTTGAGGCTATATAATTAGGTGCATACACATTTAGAAATACTTCTTTCTGGAATTATTCACTAAATCCTTCTTGTATTTTCTCTTCTCTTCTGTTTTTTCATGTCTTTATCTGTATTTGCATGTGTCTGGATATTTTCTCCTGACTTGCCTTCTTTTTCAACTTTTGACCACTTTACCACTATTTCTTGTTTGCTCCCAAACCATTTTTAAAATTTCTAATCTTTATCTTTTACACTGTATTGTGTGAAGTTTTATAATTATTTTATATTTTATGCTTTACTGTGTTATACTTCATTGTATTATTTATTCCTACAAACAATATTTGGTTGTTTTTCAAATCTGCTTTGTCAATTTTCCTACCTTCCTGTATTCTGCAGATATTTTTGTTGTATATTTCTTCATGCACAGTAAACATTGTCATGTTGTAATCTGTGATAATGTCAAGATGTAAACTCTTTTTCCTTCTGGTTCTTACAGTTTGTTTGTTTGTTTGTTTTCTTTTTCCACATATGTTTAGTTATCTTTGACTATCATTGCCCTTAAAAAATCATTTTTGAGATTCCCCAAAGCTTAGGGTTTGGAACCCTTTTTTTTTTTTTTTGCATGATATAATTTGCTTATATTTCAGTGATTAAACTGATTTTGGAGTTTAAAGTTACAAATTTGCACAAAAACCAGTGATGAGATTTTAGGATAGTAGACATCTTACTTACTATGACATAGTATGCCCTTAAAAAACAATTTTGATAGATTAAAGGAGGGATTGACAGTAATTTTGTAGTGAGTGGAATTTCTCCCCAATTGGGACTTTCATTTCCCAACAGGCAGAGGAGAAACAAAGCATTTCTATAATAGTGGTATTATTAATAATAGTAACAGTTCTATATATTGAATACTTACTTTATGGCAGGCACTGCTAAACAATTGATATAGAATATATTATTTAATCCTTAATGCATATTATCCTCACTTTACTGTTATAGAAACAGACTTCATGAGGTCAGGCAACTTGCCCTAGGTCACAATTGGCTGAAAATCATCCTCCGGTTCCTCAAAAAAATGATAGTATCACACTATATGATGGAACTTGTCTTCATTTCTGTGAGGCAAAGAGACTTATTCTACATGTTCATAGTGTAACTTTTTTTTTTTTTTTGAGAAACATATGGGCAGAGGAAAAAAGTGGTCCATAGTCATCTTTGGCATTTTCCCAAAAAGTACATTAGTGTGTTAGTATAGAAACAGTTGTTGGCAAAGAAAATACCTAAGTTCTACCTTGCCTCACTGGCTTACTTAGACAGTTAATTCATTTTATCCACTCTTAAATAAATTCTCATGGTGCACTAAGCTACATTTATGGGTAAAAAAAGTTGTAAAATACCTTTGAATACTGACGGATTAAAAAAGTAAGATATTCTTTTCTATTTGATTGATGTTGTTGCTGCCTAAAGTACTACTGAATTGCATTTGAAATTGATACAAGTGTCATTTTTACATTTTGAAAGAAGAAATATGAAAAGAGAAATTGAGAAAGAAAAATATAATTATTCATTTTTTGTCGTCTTGTAAGTGAAGACCAAATAGTTGCTTCTCAGTTTTTTTTTTTAATTTTTTTTTAACGTTTTTATTTATTTTTGAGACAGAGAGAGACAGAGCATGAATGGGGGAGGGGCAGAGAGAGAGGGAGACACAGAATTGGAAGCAGGCTCCGGGCTCTGAGCCATCGAACTCACAGACTGTGAGATCGTGACCTGAGCCGAAGTCAGACGCTTAACCGACTGACCCACCCAGGCGCCCTGCTTCTCAGTTTTAAAGAAGGGGCATAAGGACAAATGGACAAGTAGATCGAAAAATATGAAAAATCAGGGAACATACATGATTTGTTAACACATACTGGCATTTTGTGAATCAGGGAGTCTCTCCCTCTCTCTTTTTTTGAGGGGCAGGAATACAATTGTTTTGAAATCTTGAAAACTCTTCTGTATGTTGCTTCATTTAATTGTATTGCTAACACCTCAGTACAGTTTTTAATGTGCAAAATCAGCTGCAGAATTACATGCCTATGTGCTTGGAAACTCAACACTACGTTGCTCTGTTATATGTTATAACTTCTCATGAATTTTTTTATTGTTGTTTACCTGGATAATTTGTGACATTGCATTCAGATTTAACTTCCTGAATTGTGAAATTGATCACCAAGCTCTCTTGCAGAGAATCCTTTAGCAACTTTTCTTTGGCTGCAAGATAAAACAGAAATGCTACAGTTAGTCTACAATGTCTTTCGTTTTCAGCCTCTGGCTAACTCTCCAGTCTCACTTTAAACTCCCTCCAAACTTCCTCTGCCCTTCAGCTACTCTAAATTATTTGCTGTTCCTCAAATGAGCCATGTTGTCTCAGGTCTATCTGCTTTACACATGCTGTTCCACTCCTCTCTAGTGCCCTTTCTTCTTGACTTCTAGTTACCTTTCATTCTTTAGAGCTTCATTCATCTACCACTCCCCCTTTGGAGCTCCCCAGTCCACCCCAACAGAAAGCTGCTCTATTTTTCCATCCCTTAATCCTCCTGGTACCTTACCCTGGCCTCTGTATCAGTACCTCTCCATTGTATTGTAATTATACAGATGCTTAGTACTATTTCCCTGTTAGGTCTCAAGCCTGGCATAACAGTGAAAGCAAAATATATATTGTTGAATACAAAAGAGCATGGATAATACCTAATTCACAAAGTTATAAAACAGTGTGAAACAATAGATATGAAATCTTTTGTAAGCTATTAGACACACATAAATTGCTATTTATGTATTTATATATTTCTATCTAAATGCTGAGTGTGCAAGCCAGGCCAGACCACTCTATTAAGACATTTTGAGGAGGTCTGAAAATTATTCCTTTTCATGATTGAACTTGTAAGATGTGCAAAGACTATGAACATAATTAGGGATTTGAAGATCACTCTCTGACATCAGAAAGCCTATTATCTATATTATGAGACAAGACATAAAAAAATTAATCTTTGAATAGCAAATGATGCACGATTGCCTACGATGAGTGGGCATTTGGGGCCGTAGGAGTTACAAGTGAGTGTCGAGGGGGAAGGCCATTATGAGGAAGCTGATTTTGGACGAGGTCTTCGGGGAGACTTAGATAAGGAAAATCATAGCCTTTTAATTGAGAAGGGGGTATGCAAAGCCTAAGGAAGGAACTGCCGTGCTCCTTTTTGTTAAATTTGATATACTACAAATGGAACTTCTTTGAAATTTTCTCCTTCGTGGATTTCTCTGGCGCTGACCGCGTGATAAAAATCCTGTTCATTCTTCAAGATTTGGCTCAAATGCTACTAAAAACACGCAGTGAGTCGTTCACTTCCCCTCCCCCCCCCGAATTTCCAAGAGCATCATATTATTTAGGACCAGGTTCAACTTTATATAATAGAAATCTTCCTTCCCTTGCCAGTAACTCAAGCAATATAGATATTAATTTTTTATGATTCCATAATTGTCAAAACTCAGACTCCTTTTATTTTTCTGCTCCTTCCTAGCTTTCATCTTAGATTCTCTCATTATCTAGGGTGGTTGCTGGAGCTCTAAACATTTTGCTCATTTAGGCAGCAGAAAACAGGAAGGAAAGGACAAAAGGAATGTCTCCCCACCAAGAGCTTGCCAAGGCATTTCACTCAATAACTTTGACTTTCATTAACCAGAATGTTCAACAGCCACATCAGCTGCAAGTGAACTTAGTAACAAAGCCATACCTAACCACAAGGATGGCTGAGAACACTGTGGGCCGGTGTACAACTGGGGTCTGGTTTAAGAGGAAGGGGAGCATAGACATTACGTGGGTAGCTGTCTGTCTCTACCACAAACACATTCTTTGCATATTTCTTGAGACATTTTTCATTATCTTCCTCTCATGCCAGTTATTTGGAACAATGTTTGTTTCCTCCCACCAGACCCTACTTCTTTGAGGGCAAGGGTCATAGCTTATAAATGATTAAAGAGCATTGGTTAAGTTTGGGGAGAAAGAGTACTGGTTGGTATCAGAGAGTATGTGTAGTGGGCACTGGGAGATAAGAAAGGCAATGGAATGATGGCCAGGTTATAAGAGGAAGGACTACTGAAGTGAAGTAGTGATTTTCAAGGTTTTTGGACTCAGGATCCCTTTATACTCTTAAAAACAATTGAGGTCTCCGGGGCGCCTGAGTGGCTCAGTCAGTTAAGTGTCAGACTTTGGCTCAGGTCATGATCTCCCAGTTTGTGAGTCTGAGTCCCATGTTGGGCTCTATGCTAACAGCTTACAGCTGGGAGCCTGCTTCAGATTCTGTGTCTCCCTCTCTCTCATCTTCTTCCCTGCTCACTGTCTCTGTCTCTCTGTCTCTCCCAAATAAATAAACATGAAACAAATAAAATAAAATAATGAGGACTCCAAAAGCTTTTTTTTTCCCCTGCAGATCCAACCTATATCAATACTTATCCATCTAGAAATCAACACTAAGAAGTTTAAAACATATTTTTGTACTCATTTTATGTATTTATGTGTTTATTTAAGTATAGTTGACAAGCAATGTTATATTAGTTTCGGGTGTACAACATAGTGATTTAATGTCTCTGTACGTTATATATACTCACCCCAACTGTAACGACCACCTGTCAGCATACAACACTATTACAATATCATTGATTATATTCTCTGCCCTGTCCCTTTTATTCCCAAGACATTTATTCCAAAATTGGAGACCTGTGTTTCCCTCTCCCCTTCACTCATTTTGCCCATTCTGCCAGCCCTCTTTCCTCAGGCAACCATCAGTTTGTTCTCTGATTCTGCTTTTTGTTTGTTTATTCTTTTGTTTCGTTTTTTTTTAAATTAGTGGGAACACTATCGTTGTTTTATCTTTTTGCAATTTCTTTAATGTTTGTCAAACCTGAAGAAATAGGTTCACAAATCTGCTTCTGCATTCAGTCTGTTGAAGTATTTTGTTTAGGTGAAGTACATGAAGAAAATCTGGCTTTGCATGGCTATGTCATTCGGAAAAAGAGGCCCTCTTGCACCGCTAAAAGGATCTTAGGGACCCCCTGGGGCTTTTGGGCCACACTTTGAGAATCGTTGGGATGGTGTAATATGTAGCTACAAAGTGTTGAAAACTAACAAAGGAAACCAAATAGGATTTCTTTTATTGTAAAGGGAAACAAAAAAAAATTGCATAAATAAACACAAAGTTTGTTTTGAAGACTCAATTCCATCGGTTTATAGAGAACATATTTTGCTGCAGTGGCACCTGCATGCTTCTGTTTCAAATGAGGGTTCAGGATGGAAGTCATGCTTATACAATTCTGAGAAAGAAGAGAGTTCTGTCCAGTATTATTCATAAAATCTGTGAAACGCCTACTGCATGCTTTGCTTTAGAAAAGCAAATGTCTTTACCTAAACTCATTTCATGCAAAAATGGGATAATGGATGTGAAGGTGCTTATCTTCCACACGGTCCATCTTCTCATAGCCTGTTGGGGGAAGGCCCTTCAGAAAGAAAAACAATTTTGTGAGGAAGGGTTTTTCCTGTTATTAAAAATATGTGTAAATATATACACACACACATCCATATCCAAAAAATGTCTTAGGAAAAATAAATTTTCTGTTTAACTGACCTGGTAGTTTGTTTAAGGGAGATATGCAGGCTTGGGCCTGTTTTCACATTTAATTATGATTCGGTATAGTTTATTCAGTTGAAGGAAGCTCAGTGTGGCATAAAACAGAACCTGGCAGAGGACACAACGTTTCATGAATCCCTTGGAATACTCCCAGTGTTCTTGGATGCTGATGGTAGCCTCTTAATTCTATGGTTCGGCCACCAGGGCCGAACGGACATGTGCTTTGCTTAGATATGTCAAATTACATTCTATGCAGTAGGGATCAGGGAGTGTGGGACTCTTCCTTTCTCCTCTAACTGGTTTCTATCTTTCATAAAGACACCAATGCCACACCTAATTTATTAGTCACACTGCTGGTATATAACAAACTACAACAAAGCCATAATTTAGTGGCTGAAACAATACACAAAATTTATTATTTTATAGTGCTGTATATCAAAAGTCTAAGGAGTCTTGCTGGGGTAAAATCAAAGTGTCAGTGTGGCTGTCTTCCTTTATGGAGACAACCTTTTCCATTCAAGAGGTTACCTGCATTCCTTGACTTGTGTTCCCTTACTTCATCTTCAAAGCCAGCAATGTAGCATGACTCTGACCCTTCTTCTGTCATCTTATCTCTTTCTGACCTCAGGTGGGAAAGGTTTTCTGCTTTTAGGGATTTATGGGATTAGAGTGGGTCCACCCAAATAATCCAGGACAGTCCCTCCATCTCAATGTCTGTATCCTTAAGTATATCTGCAAAGTCCTTTTAGCTGTGTAAGGTAACACCTTCAAAGGGTCCAGGAACTAGATGTGGGCATTTTGGGGACCACTATTTTGCCTAACACACCCAACTTAACTAAATCTCGACATTAGTTTTGCTCACCATCACTTTTAAACCATCAGAGCAAAAATGGGAGGCTAAAAATAGGTAAGAAATATACAGAAAAATAACGTTGATGTCATTAACCACAGTCTGGAAAATTCATATTTAGAAATCTATTATCCCACATATATTTAACTTAAAATGATGAGATTTCACAATCTATTGTATTTATTATATAATCAAATTACTGTAAGAAAGACAAATGTCGGTGCTTCACAGTCATCTTGTGTATTATTTGATCCACTGGTTGCTATGGAGATCACTCATTTTAAGTATATTAGACAGCATATGGATGATGTGATGTGAATGGGCATGTGTTCTGATGTCTATTTCTTATTACTTAAAATGCTGTCTGTTCCTTTTATTATTTTTTTTAGCTGAACTCTCACCCCATCTTCTTTTGCTTCATAGAAATTTTCAGGTTTCAGGCTGACATATCCATTTTATTTACACATTAAGATGGCTCTAAGTAAAGGGAAACTCCATTTCTTGCTTTTATACACATTGTTGAAATTAATATAAAAGCAGACATTTTTAGACAAATTTTAGATAAGTTATCTTAAGTGAATTAACATTATTTAGAGACTGTGCTCAATCTGAAAAAGTGTGCATTTTTCCAGTCTCATTGAGGTATAATTGACAAATAACTCGTAATAATCTGAAGTATTCAACATAATGAGGATTTGATACATATTGTGAAATGATTACCTTAGTCAAGTTACTGAAATCTTATATCACCTCATACAGTTACTTTATTTTATTTTTTTATCAAGAATGCTTGAGATTTACTCTGGCAGCCAATTTCGAGTATACAGTACATTATTAACTATCGTCAGCAAGCCGTACATTAGATCTTCAGAACTTAATCATCTTATAGCTTAAAGTTTGCACCCATGACCAACATTGCATTTCTTCTGTACCCCCCACCCTGGTAACCGTCATTCTACTCTGTTTCTATGAGTTTGACTTTAAAAACAAATTCTACATATAAGTGATACCAGGCAGTTTGTCTTTTTCCATCTAGCTTATTTCACTCAGCACAATACCCTCCAAGTATGTGCATGTTGTTGCAAATAGAAGCATTTACAGTTTTTAAAATGTATTTTAAATGTTACATATTTAATTTAATAGATCTCGGCATTATATGTAAGTCATCAATTTAAAAGCTATAATATTAATTTGCTGCACATATCAGGTATAAACCATGCAAACATTATTTTAAAAATCATTGTTTTCTAGTTTTATTATAGTAATTTACTGTTAGAGCAGAAATCTCCTGGTCATTGTCATTACTGAAGAAAGAATAAGAGTAGGAGCAGTTACCCAGATTCTCTAAGTAGGACAGTATTTATTCCATAAAAACACCAGTTAAACCACTTGTGGCTGAAATATAAAAATGTGTTGATTTTAGGTATTAAGCTTTTATTCAACAAATTTACTAAATCTCTTATCATTTACAATAGTTTTTGTGCCAGTTCTGTTGGATTTCTATATAAATAATCATGATATCTTAATACAGTGATAGTCTTTTTTCTTTTCAATCGTTGCACCATTACTTTTCTATTTTTATTTTCTTTGCATTACTGCAGTTGGTATAACACAATTAACATGTTGACTAGAAACTTGGATAAGCATCATTGTCTCACTCTCCAATTCAATGTGAAAATCTGCAGTATTTCACCATTATGTTTGCTGTAGGCTTTTTGTAGATATTCTTTTCCAGTATTTGTAGATTTTGTAGATATTTGTAGATATTTGTAGAATTTGTAGATATTTCTTTTCCAGTATTTTAAAATTTTCTTCTATTTTGGTTGCCTTAAAGTTCTTTTTTCTTTATCATAACAGACGGTAAATTTTCTACATTTAGATGATTGCATAATTTTTATTCTTTAATCTTTTTATGTGGTAAATTACATTGAATATCTATTGTTAAATCAACCATGCATTCCTGATATATTATCACTTTTTTATAATTATGGTTTGAGTTTGCTAATATTTTGTTTAGGATTTTTCCAATTATGTATATGCATGAAATTAGAGTTTAATTTATCTTTTTTGTGCTGTCCTTGTCTAGGCTTTGCTAGGTTCATAAAATGAGTTAAGAAGTGTGCTTTTCTACCCTTGGAAGAGTTTTATAAGTTTAGAATTACTTCTTCCCTGAATATATGATGGAATTTACCAATAAAGTCATCTAGATCTGAATTTTCTTTGTGGGAATATTAAAGAACAAACTTGATTTCTTTTTTTTTCCTTTTTAAGCTTTTTTTCCCCTTTCTCATTATTTATTTATTTTTTAATTTGCATCCACGTAAGTTAGCATATAGTGCAACAATGATTTCAGGAGTAGATTCCTTAATGCCCCTTATCCATTTAGCCCATTCCCCTCCCACGACTCCTCCAGTAACCCTCTGTTTGTTCTCTGTATTTAAGAGTCTCTTCTGTTTTGTCCCCCTCCCCGTTTTCATATTATTTTTGCTTCCCTTCCCTTATGTTCATCTGTTTTGTATCTTAAAGTCCTCATACAAGTGAAGTCATATGATATTTGTCTTTCTCTGACTGACTAATTTCATTTAACATAATACCTTCTAGTTCCATCCACCTAGTTGCAAATGACAAGATTTCATTCTTTATGAAGGCCAAGTAATATTTCATTGTGTATATGTACCACATCTTTATCCATTCATCCGTTGATGGACATTTGGGCTCTTTCCATACTTTGGCTATTGTTGATAGAGCTGCTATAAAAACACTGGGGTGCCTGTGTCCCTTTGAAACAGCATACCTGTATCCCTTGGATAAATACCTAGTAGTGCAATTGCTGGTTCATAGGGTAGTTCTATTTTTAATTGTTTGAGGAAACTCCATACTGTTTTCCAGAGTGGCTGCACCAGTTTGCATTCCCACCAGCAATGCAAAAGAGACCCTCTTTCTCCGCATCCCTGCCAACATCTGTTGTTGCCTGAGTTGTTAATGTTAGCCATTCTGATGGGTGTGAGGTGGTATCTCATTGTGGTTTTGGGTTGTTTTTCCCTGATGATGCGTGATGTTGAGCATTTTTTCATGTGTTGGTTGGCTCTCTGGATGTCTTCTTTGGAGAAGTGTCTATTCATGTCTTTTGCCCAACTATTCACTGGATTATTTATTTTTTGGGTGTTGAGTTTGATAAGTTCTTTATAGATTTTGGATACTAACCCTTTACTGATACGTCGTTTGCAAATACCTTCTCCCATTCCACCTGTTGCCTTTTAGTTTTACTGATTGTTTCCTTCACTGTGCAAAAGGTTTTTATTTTGATGAGGTCCCAATAGCTCATTTAAAAAAATTTTTTTATGTTTATTATTTTTGAAAGACAGAGAGAGACAGAGCACAAGCAGGGGTGGGGCAGAGAGAGAGGGGGACACAGAATCTGAAGCAGGCTCCAGGCTCTGAGCTATCAGCACAGAGCCCGATGCGGGGCTCGAACTCACGAACCGCAAGATCATGACCTGAGCCGAAGTCAGACGCTTAACTGACTGAGCCACCCAGGGGTTCCCCCAATAGCTCATTTTTGCTTTTGTTTCCCTTGCCTCTGTGCTGAGTAAGAAGTTGCTGTGGCCAAGGTCAAAGAGGTTTTTGCCTGCTTTTTCCTCAAGGATTTTGATGGCTTCCTGTCTTATGTTTAGGTCTTTCATCCATTTTGAGTTTATTTTTGTGTATGGTGTAAGAAAGTGGTCCAGGTTCATTTTTCTGCATGTTGGTGTCCAGTTTTCCCAGCACCACTTGCTGAAGAGACTCTCTTTATTCCACTGGACGTTCTTTCCTGTTTGTCAAAAATTAGTTGGCCATATGTTTGTGGGTCCATTTCTGGGTTCTCTATTCTGTTCCATTGATCTGAGTGTCTGTTTTTGTGCCAGTACCATACTGTCTTGATGATTACAGCTTTGTAATACAGCTTGAAGTCTGGGATTATGATGCCTTCTGCTTTGGTTTTCTTTTTCAAGATTGCTTTGGTATGCGGGGTCTTTTCTGGTTCCATACACATTTTAGGATTGTTTGTTCTAGCTCTGTGAAGAATGCTGATTTTATTTTGATAGGGATTGCATTGAATATGTAGATTGCTTTGGGTAGTATTGACATTTTAACAATATTTATTTTTCCTAGCCAGGAGCATGGAATATTTTTCCATTTTTTTTGTGTGTGTCTTCTTCAATTTCTTTCATAAGCTTTTTATAGTTTCCAGTGTATAGATTTTTTACCTCTTTGGTTAGATTTATTCTTAGGTATTTTATGGTTTTTGGTGCAAATGTAATGGGACCCATTCCTTGATTTTTCTTTTTGTTGCTTCATTATTGGTGTATAGGAATGCAACTGATTTCTGTGCATTGATTTTATATCCTGCCACTTTGCTGAATTCATGGATCAGTTCTAGCACTTTTTTGGTGGAATATTTTGGGTTTTCTATATAGAGTATCATGTCATCTGCAAA
The DNA here is from genome assembly GCF_018350215.1 of Panthera leo. Classification (NCBI taxonomy): domain Eukaryota; kingdom Metazoa; phylum Chordata; class Mammalia; order Carnivora; family Felidae; genus Panthera; species Panthera leo. The sequence continues at coordinate 116,138,370 of NC_056687.1, read as the reverse complement.
GAGTGAATGAGTTTGACTTCCTCCTGGCTGATGTGGATGCCTTTTATTTCTTTGTGTTGTCTGATTGCTGAGGCTAAGACTTCCAATACTATGTTGAATGACGGTGGTGAGAGTGGACATCCCTGTCTTATTCCCAACTTTAGGGGGAAAGCTCTCATTTTTTCCCCATTGAGGATGATATTAGTGTTGGGTCTTACATACATTGCTTTTATGATCTCAAGATATGATCGGTATGATCCTTCTATCCCTTCTTGCCTGAGAGTTTTTATCACGAAACGATGCTGTATTTTGTCAAATGCTTTCTCTGCATCTTTTGAGAGGATCATGTGGTTCTTGTCCTTTCTTTTATTGATGTGATGAATCACATTGATTGTTTTGCAGGTATTGAACCAGGCCTGCATCTCAGGTACAAATCCCGCTTGGTCATGGTAAATAATTTTTCTAATGTATTGTTGGATCCGGCTGGCTAATACCTTGTTGAGGATTTTTGTATCCATGTTCATCAGGGAAATTGGTCTATAGTTTACTTTTTAGTGGGGTCTCTGTCTGGTTTTGGAATCAAGGTAATGCTGGCCTCATAGAAAGAGTTTGGAAGTTTTCCTTCCATTTCTATTTTTTCGGAATAGCTTCAAAATAATAGGTGTCAACTCTTCTTTAAATGTTCGGTAGAATTCCCCTGGAAAGCATCTGGCCCTGGAATCTTGTTTTTTGACAGATTTTTTATTACTAATTCAATTTCCTTACTGGTTATGCGTCTGTTCAAATTTTCTATTTCTTCTTTCCTGTTTTTAGTTTTGGTAGTGTATATGTTTCTAGGAATTTGTCCATTTCTTCCAGATTTCCCATTTTATTGGCATATAATTATGGTAATATTCTCTTACTATTGTTTGTATTTCTGCTGTGTTGGTTGTGATCTCTCGTCTTTTATTCCTGATTTTATTTATTGAGGTCCTTTCTTTTTCTTTTTGATCAAACTGGCTGGGAGTTTATCAATTTTGCTAATTCTTTCCAAGAACCAGCTTCTGGTTTCCTTGATCTGTTCTACTGTTTTGTTTTGTTTTTTGGTTTCAATAGTATTGATTTCTGCTCTAATCATTATTATTTCTTGTATTCTGCTGGTTTGGGGTTTTATTTGCTGTTCTTTTTCCAGCTCATTAAGGTGTAAGGTTAGGTTGTGTATTTGAGAATTTTCTTCCTTGTTTAGGAAGGCCTGGATTGCTATATACTTCCCTCTTATGACCACCTTTACTGCATCACAGGGGTTTTGGGCTGTGGTGTTATCATTTTCATTGGCTTCCATGTACTTTTTAATTTCCTCTTTAACTTTTTGTTTACCTCATTCATTCTTTAGTAGGATGTTCTTCAGTCTCCAAGTATTTGTTACCTTTCCAAATTTTTTCTTGTGGTTGATTTCAAGTTTCATAGCGTTGTGGTCTGAAAGTATGCACGGTATGATCTTGATCTTTTTGTGCTTGTTGAGGGCTGATTTGTGTCCCAGTATGTGATCTATTCTGGAGAACATTCTATGTGCACTGGAGAGGAATGTGTATTCCACTGCTTTAGGATGAAATGTTCTGGATATATCTATTAACTTCATCTGGTCCAGTGTGTCATTCAAAGCCATTGTTTCCTTGTTGATTTTCTGTTTAGATGATCTGTCCATTGTTGTAAATGGGATGTTGAAGTCCCCTACTATTATGGTAATATTATCAATGAGTTTCTTTATGTTTGTGATTAATTGATGTATATATTTGGGTGTGCCACAGTTGGAGCATAAATGTTTACAATTGTTAGGTCTTCTTGGTGGATAGACCCCTTGATTATGATATAATGCCCTTCTTCATCTCTTGTTATAGTCTTTATTTTAAAGTCTAGATTGTCTGATATAAGTTTGGCTACTCTGTCTTTCGGTGACCATTATCATGGTAGATGGTTCTCCATCCCCTTGTTTTCAATCTGAAGGTGTCTTTAGGTCTAAAGTGGTTCTCTTATAAAGAGCATAGAGATGGATTTTGTTTTCTTATCCATTGTATTACCCTATGTCTTTTGATCAGAGTATTTAGTCCATTAATGTTTAGAGACAGTACTGAAAGATATGAATTTATTGCCATTATGTTGCCTGTAGAGTTGGAGTTTCTGGTGGTGTTCTCTGGTCCTTTCTAACCTTCGTTGCTTTTTGGTCTTTTTTTTTTTTTTTTTTTTTTTGTTTTCTCTGCCCTCAGAGAGTCCCCCTTAAAATTTCTTGCAAAGCTGGTTTAGTGGTCACAAACTCCTTTAATTTTTGTTTGTCTGCGAAACTTTTTATCTCTCCTTCTATTTTGAATGACAGCCTTGCTGGATAAAGAATTCTTGGCTGCATATTTTTCCAATTCAGCACATTGAATATATCCTGCCACTTGTTTCTGGCCTGCCACATTTCTGCAGATAGGTCTGCTGCAAACCTGATCTGTCTTCCCTTGTAGGTTAAGAACTGTTTTTCCCTTGCTGCTTTCCTGATTCTTTCCTTGCTTGAGTATTTTGTGAATCTGACTATGATATGCCTTGTTGGTGGTCGTTTTTTGTTGAATCTAATGGGAGTCGTCTGTGCTTCCTGGATTTTGATGTCTGTGTGTTTCCCCAGGTTGGAAAGTTTTCCACTATGATTTTCTCACATAACGTTTCTACCCCTTTTTCTCTCTCTTGATCTTCTGGGACCCCTATGATTCTGATGTTGTTCCTTCTTAATGAGTCACTGATTTCTCTAATTCTTAAATTGTGCTCTTTTGCCTTAGTCTCCCTCTTTTTTCTGCTTCATTTTTCTCCATAAGTTTGTCCTCTATATCTCCGATTCATTGCTCTGTCTCATCCATGCTTGCTGCTGTGGCATTCATTCAAGACTGCAGCTCAGTTATAGCATTTTTTATTTCATCCTGATTAGCTTTTCCTTCTTTTATATCCACAGAAAGGGATTCTAATCTATTTTCAACCCCAGCTAGTATTCATATTATTGTGATTCTAATTTCTGGTTCAGACATCTTGCTTGTATCTGTGTTGATTAAGTCCCTGACTGTCGTTTCTTTCTGCTCTTTCTTTTGAGGTGAATTCCTTCGTTTTGTCATTTTGAAGGAAGAAAAGGAATTAATAAGGTAAAAAAAAATTAAAATTAAAAAATTAAAACAACACACACACATACAAAATCAAATAAGTGAGGCTAGATCCTAGGTGTATTTTGGTCTGGTTGTTGAAAGGAGCTTGATATATTAGAGAAAAAAGAGAAAGATAAGAAAAGAAGAAAAAAGAAAAAGTAAAAAAATGGAAAATGTTTGAAAATTTGAAAAAATGAAGACAATGAAATAGAACAAATGAAATGATGGAACTAAAATAGAATATGAAAAATTTACCAAAAAGTAAAAATTATGGTAGAAAAAATTAAAGAAAAATATGTAAAAATTGACAATAAAATGAAAATATTCTCTTTCTGTATTCAAGAAAAAGAAAAAGAAATTGAATAGATGGAGAAGTGAACAGACTGAAATATGATTGAAATTACATTGTTTTCCCCTAGGAGTCAAACTATGAATCACTTTATATTCCGTAAACTAAGCAGGCAGAGAGACTTGTGTTCCTGAAGAGCGAGGTTGGCCCAGTTGGGCAGGGCTTAGAGTACTGGTTCCATTCCCCACTAGATGGCACTGCTTAGATTACTGGGGTGGATTGTTGTGGCCTGTGTAGGTGTGTATGTGCATGAGCGGGAGGGGTGAAAATTGCATTACCCATCTACCCTGTCTCTAGTATCGGAACTCTGTTCTCCCCAATCAGTAATCTTACACCCATCATTTGTCTCCAGCTTCTGTCCTCTTCCTGCTTGTACATTGTTTTGTGACCAAGCCGTCAGGTTGCCAGGCGTCACCTCCCTCCTGAGTTTCATCTCAGATGCCGCTGTGTTTCCCAACCCCTCACTTCTGAGGGACTGCAGTTTTGACCTGCTCAGACCTTCTGGGGGGGAGGGGTCTCATTGAGCAATGGCCAGGTGCCAGCTGCAACCAGAAACATTCGTGGGACCATGCTGCTGCTGATGCCCAGAGACTGTGGCTGGGTGCCAGGCTGCCCAAGAGAAAGTTCACATGTAACAGCATTTCAGGGATATGGAAAATCACAAAACACATCTGACACCAGGCTTCACCCTTAACGGCCTTGTTCCAGCACTAGTGAATGTGTTTGTTCTCTGGGTTCTGCTGGGACATTTGCCTGTGGGGTGGCTTCACAGTCTCTACCAAATGTCCTCCCAGCAGGGGAATTGCCTTTCCCTGTTTGGCCCACAGACCCCTCGAACCTCACTCTCTGCTCCTGGGGATTTGCCCTTCCTACCAGAGCACCTCCAGGTATCGAGCTGCAGAGTTTCAGACTCTGTGCTCCCTCTGTCTATAGAGTCTTAATGAAATATAAACCCTCTCTTTTCTCCTTTCTCCCTTTTTTGTTCAGTCCCTGCAGCTGTTTCTCTTTCTCTCCAGCTGCTTTTTGGGGGGTTGCTTTTCCCATACTCTCCCCCCCATCTCCATCCTCTCTTTGCAGGCAAAAACAGCTTCCTGCCCTCTGTGGCTTCTCTCTCCGTACCACATACCTACTGAGTTCTGTGGTTCAGGTTGTGCAGATTGTTGTGTTAATCCTCAAATCAGTTTTCTAGGTGTGCAGGATGGTTTAGTGTTGATGTGGCTGTATTTCATGGACACGAGATGTAAAAAAGACTTCCATGCTGCTCCACCATCTTGGCTCCTCCCTTAAGTTTTTGTTTTAATTCCATTTAGTTAACAGATAGTGTAGTATTGGTTTCAGGAGTAGCATTTAGTGATTCATTACTTACATACAATACCCAGTGCTATTCCAACAAGTATCCTCCTTAATACCCATTACCTATTTAACCCTTCCCCCCATCTAACCTCCCAGGTTTTCCCCAAATTTTTTAGGAATTAACTGATTTCATTGGCATCTTTGCATTTATTGCTATTAAGCCACTTGTCATATTTTCCAGTAATACCCTTAATTACTTATGTAAATAATCTGTGGCCTAAGATTATTATCTTATTCAAGAAAGGATTTTCCTTTTCTAGATTTATACCTCTGGGCTCTCAAGGTCTCCAATAGTTTGGGCTGAAAATTCTTCACTCTCTAACTTGATGTTGTTAAGAACATGTTTTAAAATTCTATATTTACCCTTTTAGATGTCATAAGCAAGAAAGTTAACCTGAATTGCCTCATCTACTTTAACTGACATTAAATATTCCAGTCCTTCAGGTGTTTACATTTCAGCTCTTGTGATTTCATATCTTCCTTCTCTGCCTTATTTTATTTTCCTCACCTGCTATCATTATCTAACAAATGATATGTTTTACTTATTATGTATATTGTTTATCTTCCCTCTTCTCAACTTTCCTCCATGTTGTGAGGGATTTTTGGCTCTTCTGTTTACTACTGTTGCTTACTGTATTCCCAGTATCTAGAACATGTCTGGCCCATATTAGATGCCCAATAAATTTTTGTTGAATGAACAAGAACTGGTCTTTGCTTTTCAGGAGCTTTTAACCTAATGCTTTATACATGCTGATTCTGTGAGAGAACTTTAGAGTTGTGCTTTGTGATTCACCATATCTTGGATCTAGAAAGAAATAAAAGATTATTCACTTTCTAGATTTTCTATGTAGGGAAATGGTCCAGAGATGATAAGACATATTTATTTAAACTTTAAGAAAAAAGTTTCTAGTCAGCATGTTCTTCTTTAAACAGAGATTGACCTTTCATTTCATGTACAGAATCATGTAGTAATTGCTGAAAGACATTTTGCAGTCATTTATACGAGGGGTTTTTAAACATGGATGCATGCATGGAATTTAGAAACCATGACTCTCCTAAAATTAGTATAGATCTATTGTTCGAATGTGAGCTAATCATTTGGCTGTGAACCAGTCATTTGGCAGTTCTGGAGATTCATCTGCCTCTCAAAAGTGTTCTTGACTCCAAGGGAATAACTCAGGTTGGGTTTGTGTTGTTGATGAATGTTCCAGGCTTTCTGCCCCATGAGTATTTAAAAAAAATATATCATATCAAGACTCTTGACCCTAAGGATCAGAAAACAGAGATCCATCTATGGGTAAACAGTGATCCAGATGAAGTTCTCTGTGCATTCTGTGCCTTTCCTTTTTGCTTAGCCCTCTCTTTTGGGAAGAAAGGACTTTCAAACTGAACATTGCAGACTTGGGAGATTCCTTGTGTAGAGACTGCTTACAGCAGGAACATCTCTGTCAAACCCTTTGAACCTTTTTGTTATTGATCAGGGAAGCTGGGTATGGTAAGAAGCCTTATGATCTCTACACACTTCAAATGTCATGAGTGGAGAAGAGCTCTAGATCAAAACTGCACAAATCCTCTGACCTTTTGTCTCTGACATTTTTTGTTCTTTTTGTAGTATGGGTAACAAATCTTTTTCAAACATATCCGTACTAGATCTTTCAAACACAATTATACCATCCTGTGTACGATGTACCTTTAGACACATTACCTTGACAGAGGGCATTCCAAGTGGTAAGTTCAAGTTTCACTACCACTGCATATTTACATTGCTTCTAGGGCCACCTATGATACAAAGAGAGCACTTTGGGTCAACAATAAAGCAAACAGTGTGGCATATGTGAAGCATGAGTGTTTCCTAAGATCATTTTTCTTATGACAGCAATATATCAAATATGAGACATGATTTAATCCAACTCATTTACTTCTTTCATTTTTAAAAGGAATATTTCATTTTTAAAACTGCTGTGAGTTGTTCCTTCCTACTGTGTAATAGATGCTTCATCTTTTGAGAGAGCAAACACTACATTGCATCTTCTGAGTGGGGCACTGACCCCAGAGCTTTGGCTTCTTTAGTAGTTATCTCATCTTTCATTCCTTGCCCCATGTTGCTCCCAGTCCTGATGACTCTGCATTTGTGGTATTTCTGGGATGCTACTGGCGAGACAGGGCTTCACTTTTGCAGTGACCCCTCTCTTCTCTTATATCCATGTTACATCCCATCCAATTTTGAAATAAGGAAGTAGACCCAGACATATTGTGGTTTACCCAGAATAATCTCCTGAGTGTTCCATGTTTTTTAGGCAGAGCATTTTTATTTTATTTTATTTTATTTTATTTTATTTTATTTTATTTTATTTATTTTATTTTATTTTATTTTTTGTTGTTTTGTTATTCGACTATTTCATTCTTTCACTGCTTGTTTATTGTACATTATATGCTAGGTGATACACGTAGCATCAGAAATATAAAGATGAAGAAGTCTTGTTTCAGCTCAAGGTGTTCCTGTTCCACTTGAGGACAGAAAGGACCGTGTAATTATACAAGGTGACCCAGGCTATGAAGGAAACAAGGGAAGGACTGGCTTTTCCCTGGGTAGGGGCAGGGTCGAGGATGGCACCTGCAGGAGGAATCAAAGATGGACTTTGAAGGCTGAGGACACAGTTACAAGACAAAAGAGGGAGAAGCCGTTCCAGAGATGAAATGACATGTGTGATAGCATGTTCAGAAAAGAGTAACAGCTTCAGTGGCATGGGAAAGGACAGGAAGGGACAGATTTAAAACACATTTTGGAGGCAGAATTGCAAGCACTTGCCGTTCATTGGTATATAGGAACTGACACAAAGGCATTGCTAAAGATAACCCTGAGGTTTGGGCTTCTGGGTTAATCAAGTTAGGGAATATTTAGCTGCAGACATACTGAGCTCTTGAGGTGAGTGTGTAAAATGTACCTGAAGGTATTGGCTGTGCAACTAAAATTCTAGTCTGAGACGTAGGGTATAGCTACTAACAGAGATGTGTACTGCTCCATGTGGTCATGGGCTCTAACCAGGTACTTGCTGTCATAGAGCTTGTAAGTTATCATGTCAGACAAGGAGCATGACAGAACATATTTGCTCTGCATTAATTTTAGGCTTTTAAGAATAAGCTTTTTGTTTGTTTGTTTGTTTTTGTTTGTTTTTGTTTTTTGCGTTGAAAATTATTATATTGAGGAGAAATCTGAGAGACAGAGAAAAATTATAGTGTATGTATTCTCCCTTGTTCAGTATAATTTAAATTGAAAAAGGAATTTACATTAGAGTTTTTTTTGAAAGGAAGAGGAATAGAATAATCAAAATAATTCCAGGCAGAGACGGCATACACCCCTGTTTTTTAACACCCCTGTATTTTTATAAAACTTCAGTGGAGTAAAAAAAATTGGGGGTAATTGGGGGTAATGGTAATTGGAGATTTCCTTGATTGTTGAATGATAAAGAAGAATCGCTTGCAGTCCCACAGAAAAAAAGATACCCTCAGTAACTCCAGGGACCTTGATGTTGTCCGTATTGTTTACCAGAACTTTAATTGTTTGCTTGATATCATTTAAATGGAGTTTTCCTACTGGTTTAAGATTCTAGTGTCAAATTTAAAACCAAGTGTGTATGTTTCAGGGAGGTGTAATGAGGGCTTCTTTGGTACAGATAATGCCCTATTTTTGACCACAATTGTGTCCACTTTTCAAAATTTGTCAAACTGTAAAATTAAGATCTATGACTGTTTCAGGATATATTTTATACATCAAGAAAATGTTAACTGAAAAAAGCAATGGTGCATGTTTCAGACATACATAATGTGGTTATTTCTTACACTTTTTAAAAAAAGTACATGTTCTGCAATGAAAGAATCTAGTAAGAAATCTTTATGCTGTTCCTTGCTTGTGTCTGTTGGATTTGCATGTTTTCAGGTAGTCCCCTAAAAATTGCATTACAGAAAACTGGTTCAAAAAATACAGAATGTTCTCTATGTGTGTCAGGTGATTTAAGGTTTTCCAAACAGTGTTCAGAGATTCCATTTATGTACCCAAATTGCAAAGCAAAACCTAGAAGAATGCTTCCCTGAGGTGAAGTTAACTTGCCTGGGACAGAAGACTTTTTAAGGATGCCAGTTTGCCCACTGTATGGCCCAAGTGTTTATTCAGCTGAGGCTTGGATGAAAGCCACCACATCAATGTCACAGTCACAGCACATGTGAGGAAAATACATGTGATACATAGCAAATTAGGTGTCATGCTCTGGGAAGGGTGGAATGGGATTGATTTGCCACTTTTAGCAATGCTCTTTTAGTGTCAGCTGTGGCTTTGAGGAAAGCATTAGAGATTCTTGTCACAGATGTTTCTTTCATAAACTGTTGTGGGAGAATGACATTCTGCAAAAATGGTTTACTACTCTTCTTTCTTCTCTTGGGGAAACAAAGTACGCTCACGAGCCTGGCCAAATGGACTCAAGGAGCGCTCTTCATTTATACCACAATAGCATTAAGGATCATGACATTTACAAAGTTGATTTTAGAACTTTGTTGGCAAATGTAGTGTGTTGAGGTATTTACTCGATGTATGTGCCATTGAGGAGGTTTGTAAGACTCATTATAGGGGACGGTGGAAACCAGCCCACTGGGTGTTTAAAACTGAAATTAAAACTGAAAAATGTTTGTACGGTTTTTATTTAATGGTTCACAATTGATTAAAGTAATTAATCTTTTTAGCGTATTGTACTCCACACAAACGACAAAAGGAGAAGTTAAAAATTCTTTCTAGCTCAGCCATTTTTGTTTATAATATGATGAAGTTTATGAAGAACAATAATATTTATACAAAAAACATGTTTGATAGAATTATTCAATGGTAATTTTAAAATTAAGGGACAAGAACTGCTTCTCCTCTGGGAATTTTAATGCATCACTTCCATTTGGTATAATTTTCACTGAGAATTTGGTGAGTAAATGTAAGCATTATGTACATAAGTATTTTCCTGCTGAACAAAAATTCAGTTACTATAGCAACTGCAGCATCACATGGGATCTTAAGAAATAGAAAAAAAAATATTTTACAAAAAGTGTTATCCATGTGTCATATTAATTTTTCTAGTTTACACTATGCACAACTCAGAATATTTCCTCTGATGCTGTGTGGATATTCAGTGTTTAATCACTCATTGAAGGTTTTATTTTTTTGTTTTTATGTTTGACTAAATGTTAGAGACTGCTTATAGAAGTTTTTATCTTTTCTAAATATCTGTGCAAACAAATTGGGGTTCATAAAATGTCACTTGTCAGTTTTGATAATGAAAGTTAAAATAAGAGAAATGCCTATTTTTAAAGTGAGTTGATTTTCTTTTTAAGTGCATGTGAAAAAATGATGCATTGTATTGTTTGGAAGTGTAAGAAATGAACACTATATTAGGGCAGGTCATAGTTGCTGATCAAAACACTTTTCTTCTACCACCGGGTTGCAAATACAACGTCTTAAGCTACTTATCTTAAAAGATTCTCATCTCCTTTGCTGACAGGAACCCCAAAATGTTTATTGAGTGTAAATGAGTGAAAAACAGAGAGTAAAATTTTCTTTTTGTTACAGAGGAATTTAAAAGTTATGATTTTCCTAAATTGTTCTTTTTTTTTTTTTTTTTACTGACACAAACAACCTGGCAATTTACTCATTCTGAGGTCTGGATGGAATGTTCTATGAGACAGAAGCATGTCATGGAGCTTTTCTGTATAACTACATCCTAATCCTATGTTTTGAAGGTCTTACTGCTCTTTGGAGTCTATTTGTACAGTGGAAAGGTTAAGGGCATTTTCCACAAATCCTCTTTACAATTGTTACTTTGTGAAACAGGCTGTGTTCTCTGGAAGTTTTGCTAGATAACAGGTTCACTGAACTAGTGTGGAAGTAGCCTCAAATTATTTATTTATTTATTTTTGCCTCATAAGCTTCTTTTGTGAATTTCAGATTCTCATGCTTTACAGCTGAAGAGAGATGGAGAGAGGTGTTTGGAAGTGTCTCTTCTCTCCTCCAACCTTTACAAAATACTGTAATATTTTATTCGATGGAGACTCAAACTGGAATTGTTGGAGCCAGAAAAGATTCTTATCTTTTTTTTGAGATGATGCTTATGACATGAACTGTTGATTATGTTTCTGATGAAAAGTGTCTCACAAGTATAGAAAAATATTCAAAGTATTTTTCAAAAGCTTTTATAGTTATAGCATTTGTTGAACTGAATGTATATGCATATTATTTCAGGAATATGTTGATTCATCATCCAAAACTGTACTTTTACATGGTGGTTTATACGTTTGTTTCAGGTTCTACATCAATAATGGTTCATCATTAATTGCTTATGTGTTAGAGGTTCACATAAAAGGATACTACTCTTACTATAATTTTCTTCTTTAGTACTAAAAAAGGATTTGTTTCATTCCATAGTAGTGGTATTTTATCGCTTCATTTACAGGCCATTTGATTGTTGCTGGCAGCTGCTTTCTTCCACCTTTCTTAAAGAAAAACCGAATTGGCTTTAGAAATTCACATTTAAGTCCTTTCACCTTATTTTTATTAAATAGTTTTGGTTATTTGTAATGAGTCTTGAATATAATTTCCATTTGAAATCGTGATCAAATAGCAAGAGCCTTGCACAATCTCTCTTTTCCCCACCATACCGTGCCATGCAGTTGATCAAAATTGGGTTGAATTGGGTGTCTACAATAGATCTTATGTATTATTTCCATTCCAAATACTGACAAAATAGCAGAAACTTTTTACATGCCTTATCTCCCATACCATGTGCTATAACGTTCATAAAAACTTAATTGAATTATCCAGATAAGCAGGTGTGGGTATTCTCAGGTTTTTTAGAGGCTAATCTGTTTTAGAAACTTAATTAAACATTTTTTTAAAATTCCAGTATAGCTAACATACAATGTTATATTAGTTTCAGGTGTCAAATATAGTAATTCAAAACTCTATACATTGCTCAGTAATGTATCATCAAAATAAGTGTAGTCTTAATTCCCTTCACCTATTTCACACAACCCTCTACTCACCTGCCCTCTGAAAACTATCAGTGTGTTCTCTACAGTTAAGACTCTGTTTTTTGGTTTTTATCTCTTTTTTTCTTTGTTCTGTTTCTTAAATTCTACATATGAGTACAGTCATATTGTAAGTGTCTTTTTCTGATTGTTTTGCTTAGCATTGTACTCTCTAGCTCCAGTCCTGTTGCAAATGGCAAGATTTCAGTCTTTTTTTATGGCTGAATAATATTCCATTGTAGAAATATACCACCTCTCATTCATCTATGGATGGGCGCCTGGGCTTATTCCATAATCTGGCTATTGTAAATACAGCTGCAATAAACATGGGGTGCATATATTCTTTCAAAAAATTTTTTCATATTCTTTGGGTAAATACCCAGTACTGCAATTACTGGATCATAGGGTAGTTAGGTCTATTTTTTTTCATTTCTTGAGGAACCTTTGTACTATTTTCCACACTGGCTGCACCAGTTTGCGTTCCCACCAGCAGTACAAGAGAGTTCCTTTTTCTCCATATCCTCATCAACACTTGTTGTTTCTTGTGTTTTTGATTTTAGTCATTCTGACAAGCGTGAGGTGATATCTCATCGTAGTTTTGATTTGCATTTCTCTGATGACGAGTGATGATGAGCATCTTTTCATGTGTCTATTGGCCATCTGGATGTCTTCTTGGGAGAAAAGTCTGTTTATGTCTTTTGCCCATTTTTAAGTTAGATTATTTGTTCTTTTGGTGTTGAATTGTATAAGTTCTTTATATATTTTGCATACTAAACCCTTATTGGATATGTCATTTGCAAATATCTTCTCCCATTCAGTGGGTTGTCTTTTAGTTTTGTTGATTGTTTCCTTTGTTGTACGGAAGCTTTTTGTATTCATGTGGTTCCAATAGTTTATTTTTGCTATTATTTCCCTCGTCCCAGAAGACATATCTAGAAAAATGTTCCTATGGCCAATGTCAGAGAAATTACTGCCTGTGCTTTCTTCTAGGATTTTATTTATTTCAGGTCTCAAATTTAGTTTCTTAATCCCTTTTCAGTTTATTTTTGTGTATGGTGTAAGAAAGTGGTCCTGTTTCATTCTCTTGCGTGTAAGTGTCCAGGTTTCTCAACACCATTTGTTGAAGAGACAGTCTTTTTCTCATTGCATATTCTTGTAGAGGCTAACTTTAACTTCCTTAAAACCTTATGATCACCAGGGATCGATCTCTCTCTCTCTCTCTCTCTCCCTCTCTCTCTCCCTGTGGGTGTGTGTGTTAACAGCAAAACTAATGAATGGAATGAAAGCATATGCTCATTGCAGAGGCACCAAACAAAAGATAGAAATAATCCTAATACTGGGTTTACTACTTTCCTGTTGGGAATTATTCAAGCCATGCATGGGTGGTGGTTATACAGCAGCCATGTGACTGTCACATGGGTTACTGAGCACATAGATCTTCAAGACTGGCTGACTTTGGAGATAGGTTTGCTTATCTAAATATCTTGTCTAGAGGTTAAGACAATGACTGTTAGGTAATGGTGGTGCCATATTATGTATGATAACCTTGTAATTTAACCCTTCTCCAAACAGATGGATGAGATGCAGAAAATTATTGATAAAAAAGACATGTATGCTCTTTTCAGTAATATATTTTTTATTCAAGTAAAAATCGTTAATTACATAATTGCTCAATAGAGAGTGATCATATGAAACTACAAGGTATGAAGAAATAAGAAACCTAGACACCCTCACCTTTTTTCTTTGGATCTCCATCGGGGATCGCAAACGTACTCAAAGTTAGTGCCATCTCAAGTCATTACCATTACATTACCATGTAAGTGGTTCTTCAGGATTTTTACTGTGACAGACCAAAGGATTTGTTGACTGTCAATGGTGTCTTTAGAAACCTGCCCCATGTTCCATTTCACGCGGTGCCTGCTGTTGTGTGGCAGTCGGTGCTTGTCTTTCAAAGGTTGGGACTGAGGCTGCTACTACCGAACTGTAATCACCAAAGAAGAGGATTGTGCTAATACCACTGGCATCGCTACAGCCAAGACTTCTCCCTCAATTAAAATAGAGACCTGATCGTCTCTGTTCCCTCTGGCTCAACAGCTAAACTGCACTACTCAGAAGCGTTAAAACCCTCAGATAAATCATATTTTCTTTGGTACTATTTCTCACTCCCCTCTCTCTACACCTCCTTCTCCCAACCACCCACACCCTGGCTTCTTAAAGGGACCAGCTTTTGAACAGTTTTGTGTGTTCAGAAGAATCTGCAGACTGTTTAAAGGAATAAATTTCTAACCTGGACTTACCTTTTTAAACTGAATCCAGATTTTTCCAGTTAACTTGACCCCACTTTAATCATTGGTCTGAATTCCTAAACTCAATTCATATTGAAAAAATTTTCTTTAGAAACAGAATTGGAAAGTTTTAGAGTGACAAGGAAATTTGGCTTTGAAATTCTTTCAAGGTTTTTACAAAGTATTCTAATATTTTCTCACCAACTCTGTTTTAAGCTATTCAGAATATACATGGTCTTAGTCTGCCAACAGTACATTGCAACTTACATTTGTGAATTAAAAGACTTCTTCCAAATGAAGTCTTTTAAATGTTTATGAAATATGACACAATGAATACATGCTTGATGTAAAATGGTCAAACAAGACACAAACATTAAAGTAAAATTAAGGCACTCTTTATTGACTCTTCCTTTCAATCCCACTCTGTTCTCCATAGAAAGGCAATGTTAAATGCCTGATGAGTGTCCCACAAGCTTTTCCCATTCATGTGTGTACAAACATATAGCTTTACAAAATATGCATATTTCTCTGTTAAAGATCTTTCTTTGAGATCACCATGTACAAATTTATCTCATTCTTTTTAACATGCATACAGCACAATAATTGAATTAGTTTATCATCACATACTTATTGAAAAACAAAATTTCAATATTATAAAAACGCCATAAATAAACATTTTTGTCCCTACGTGAGGATTTCTATAGGATAAACTAGCAGGAGCTGGAATGCAAATGCAGTTTTCAAAAGTATAGCTAACATAGTTTTATAATGATTCTCACATTTCTAGCAGGCACAGAAGCTGTCAGTAGAGTTTTAATATATTTTGTTTGGTCACTGAATTTTATGAGAGATATAAAGGGATTTAAGAAAGTGGTTTAAGGAAGATGACAACAGTAATTAAATAAGTACAGAATGAGCTCTCTGGAGATAAGTTGTGAGCAGGGCAGTCTAGCACAGAAGAGAAGGCTGTTTCAGAATGCTGTCCAGTTGTTTTCCACTTCTGCAGAAATTCCTGGTGCGGATTTAGTTTCCAGTAATTGAAATCAGCCAGACATTGTGAGGACTTTGTTGTTATACATTTGCCTATGTTAGGACTAAGTATAAATGAAAATTACAAAACCTCTGATCTTGGAAGTCCAAAAACTGAATAGGCATCTGTATTTCTTAGGAGATCCTTGAGTTTATTATTTTTTTTCCATTTATGTTCCCATCAGTTAATGGGTTAGATGATAGTGCTAATTTTGAACATAAATTGCGTCCTTATAGCGACTTACAGAGACAAATGTAAGACTCAATATTCCTTTCCAGAAACAATGACAGTTTCCTTCTGAACTCTTGTGCCTCTGGTTTATTCCATTCATGGGACGTCTATCACAAATCACTTTGGAATTTATCTGGGTGCTATCTCATCTCCCTTAAAAGATTTTAGGCTTCTTGACGGCAGGGAGAATGTTTATCTTTGTTTCTCTTTGTGTCCTGCTCAACATTTGTCATAGTTTCTTATGCACAAATGATGCTCAGAAAGTATTCCTGTGAATAATAAGTGGATAAAAGACATGTTTGTCACTGGGCACAAGGTCGCTCCAAAAACCTAACGCTGTTATGAGAAATATAATTTAAGGAACTGTCCAAACGATAGGAAATCATAATCATCTTTCCCACATAGGTAGGTAGTGTCACTTTATGAAAATCATTTTTAGTGTAAAAAGGAAAGTGGCATAAAAATCACAAAAAAAGTAAAACAGTCTTCTTTAGAAATACTATTGCTTTTATACCCACAATCTACCCAAGTTATGGGATGTTATGGTAAAAATTCTGTAATTCTGTTATTCTACACTTTTTAATGTAAATTTATGACATTTACCAAAATATGTTTTGAAAAGTGGTTATTTAGAAAAAATTTTCAGCTATTATTCTCTAGAGAAGGAACATGTACTTTTAGGCCAAGTGAAGGCCATGAGCACAGGGAATAATATAGAGTAGGTCTCTTATATCACCTAACATTGCTACCAAAAATAAACTGGGTACCTTAGTATTTGTAGAATACACTGGGAACACAGAGACTGAAATAGCATTCAATGGGCATTTATGACAACACCTTTTTTTCACAACAAAGTTGTCTTTTATCCTACCAATTATCGGGCTAATTCAAGAGTACTTTTCTTTGGGGGCACTTGGGTGGCTCAGTCAGTTAAGTGTCAGACTCTTAGTTTCGGTTCAGGTCATGATCTCACTGTTGGTGAGTTTCAGCCCTACCTAGCGCTCTGTGCTAGTGACATGGAGCCTACTTGGGATTCTCTCTCTCCCTCTTTCTGCCCCACCTCCACTCATGCTGTCTCTGTTTCTCTCAAAAATAAATAAAAATAAGCTCAAAAAAAGAGAGTACTTTTCTTTGAAAGGCTTTTGAGGGTATTGCAGCATTTTTTAAACAATATTATTCAAAGGTCCGAAGGGAAAGTGTTCTGCTCTACTGCCTGCCTCCAATATCGGGTGGATATTATTTTGAAAAACTGTTTTTCACCTCTGTATCTTCCTTTACTGTTTGTTTCCCTTACTTTTATGCTACTACCACATGCACATAGAACCCTTCTAACACTTCCGGTCACCAAATGTGTGTGGGTTTTCCGACAACAACAAGCAAGTCTCAGACACCAGCTGGCTATCCTACAATTAAACTCAGTTCTGACATTATGTACCCAGAAATAGAGTCAGATCCCACAGGGAAGGGCTCAGTCCCCACAAGACTGCCCCCACCTTCAGACATCAGTAGCAAGGCCAGGTCATCACCTATGCTTCTGGACAACCAGCTACAGATCAGAGGTTCCAATGAGCCTTCCTCGGGTTCAATGTATTTGCTAGAGCAGCTCACATAGCACAGGAAAACACTTACTGTGGAGTTGGGGTACTTCATCCTCTTGGTATGGATGTGTTCAACCACGTGGAAGCTCTCCAAACCCCTTACTTTTGGGATTTTATGGAGGTTTCATCACTTAGGCATGATTGATCATTAACTCTATTTCAGCCTTCTCAATAGAAGGGGGAGGGCAGAAAATACCAACCTCCTAATCATGGGTTGGTCTTTTTGGTGACCAGCCCCTATCCAAGAGCCATCCAGAGCTCACCAAGACTTGCAAGACAGAAGAAAAGACACTCCCGTCATCTATAAAATTAGAAAGGCTTCAGGAGCTCTGTGTCAAGAACCAGGGTCAAAGACCAAATATTAGAACAAAAGATCCATCTAATTCTCTTATCACTTAAGAAATTACAAGGCTTCTGGAACTCTGTGGCGGAAACCAGGACAGAGACTAATATGTATATTTTCCATTAGCTCACACCAAGGGAAAGATTTATTAAGAAAAATTGTCTTGTGATGTTGAAAAATATAATAATGCAATGTAAAAGCATTCCAAATAATAAAGACTTCTTTCCCTTCAATAGTAGGCAGTTTTATCATGATCTGCTTGTTTGACATAAACTAGTCATAGTCTAGGTCAATCTTTGATTTCACTCTTCATGCTCTTTGGTAAACTAGACAGTGATGGTTCTTTGTTTATTTAATAGTGAAAATTCGTGTCTCTACCTCAGGAAGGAGGGGAGGGCCTAGGTATTGATTATCACATACATCTATGTAATCAGCTGTAGGGAGAAGGTTAAGGGGAACTGTGCCTTGAGCCCCAGTCGTGGCACATCTGTAAACCTTCTCTACAAGTGAATGATACAGGGATGGTGGGACTTCCAGGAGTCTTATTGGTCTCTCTACCTTATGACTTTTATAAAATTATGGACCTAGGAGAGGCTGGGGCTTGAGGTTTACCAGATTAGTGCTCACTGAGTTTACCAGATTATTCATACAAATAACAAAGGGAATGGATTAATTATCAGGCATTAAATTTTGACAGAAACCATATTTTTCTGTTTCTCCCTATATGCATATGTTAATATGTTTCTTTCGGTGTATCCTTACAGAGACAGGGTATACTAGCAAAACAGAGATGAAATTCTCTCTAAACCACAGTTTTAGTGGTACAATTTCTAATGAAACACCAACTGACACTAGGTAAGGGCAGAACCATTTTTGCAAATGGTGATTGAGTCTTCAACACAACATATTTAATGAACTAGATTTCTTAGAGAGGTAAGCCAGATACCATGCTTTAAACTGGTTAAGAGTAAAGTAATTCCCCAACAAGTATAGTCTTTCTTTTGCTTAGTCTTGATAAGCACAACAACACACCATCCTACATACAAACAGGAGAGTTTTGAGATTTTGAAATTAGCAATAAAGAATATAAATAACATAAAACTGAGTTTTTGATTCATCTGGTTTTCAGTCAGGAGAAAGGAGACATAAGGCATTCCATATTGAGGTAGAAGTGTTTTCCAGTGGGTTTTCTTCTTTAATATAAGCTATTTTGACCTATATTTTTGGATGTGGGAGAAGTGGAGTATATAACAACTGCAGTCTTTGTAATCTTCTTTTCTTTCTAATGGAAAGGCCCAGTCTGCATCCAATAAAAGCTTTCTTTCTAGCCAGAATTTGGTCAGATTTTGGTGAACAGGATTTTCCCAAAGTGGGACTAGTAGCACTCAAATTACAGTAATTTATTAGAATTTGATCCTATAAGACACATAAAATGATTTTCCAGAGCGACATTTATTTCCATCATCTCTTTCTTTGCCAACTATGAATCATTTAAGTTTTCAAAGCATAAATAGTATTCTCTCAAGAAATAATTGGATGACCACATAGATGGGCCCTGTATTTTTGGAACCATTATGACATGGTTCTGGAAGAAATCAATTTTCTGGAGCCTTTTTCTGGGTAACTGTACTGGTGCTCACTGAAAGAACAAAGCATCTTATTTACATAATACAGAAATGCATTCACTCTGTAAATGGAACTAGTAGAAATGTAGATGGTAAAATTATCTTCTACTTTTCAGTGACATTTAACATTGTAAACTTTCTTTTTCTTCAAATAAAAACTTTTAACTCTGAATTAGGGGAATTGCAAGCTGTTTAAACTACTTATTTTTCCAAATCCAAGGATAAATAAATAAGTAACATACATCAGATTTAAGATTTCGTGGAACTTTCAGTGATCTCATTAAAAAGTCCAGGTTCTGTTTGTTTTCTTGTTTGTTCGTTTGCTTGTTGATGGGCATTTGACTTGTTCTCACTTTCTTGGCTATTATAAATAATGTTGCTATGAGATTTGGATTGTGGGTAATGGTTGTATAACTCTGTACATTAAAAGTCACTGGATTTTAGACTTAAAATGGGTGAATTTAATAATAATACCTCAATAAAGCTGAGTTTGTTTAAGGATAGTTTTAAATATAGCTAGATTATATGGCTCTAGCTGATTATTTGTAAGATGGCAAGAAGGCTTTCTTGCACCAGTACATCTTTTTTTTTTTTTTTTTTTTTTTTTTTTTACAGAGGGAGAGAAACAGAGAGACAGAGAATGAGCAGGGCAGAGAGGCAGAGGAAGAGAGAGACAGAATCTGAAAAAGTCTCCATGCTCAGCAGGTAGCCTGACATGGGCTTGATCCCACAACCTTGGGATCATGACTTGAACCAAAAACGAGAGTTGGACACTCAACCAACTGAGCCACCCAGGCTCTCCACCCCAGTTATATCTTGCTCTCAAGATCTGACATTTCACCATTAGAAACTTACTTTTTGGGTTATGAACTTGACTATCCTTAAATGCTATTGTTGGGGATAACTCATGAAAGTTACTCAGTTTGTTGTGGGAAACATGAAATCAATGATTTGTGAATTAATTAAAAATATCCAAATGGTTATGGTTCAAGGGCTAACTTTGGAGGATGTCAATCAGAACAGAACATGAAAGGGATGTAATAAAGTTCCAGAGAAGGAGTGTCTCTGGAAGAGAAGATGTAGATTGGGTACTCCAGAGGAGGTCTTGGGGAAGCAGAAAGATCCTAGAAACCCTGAGGAAGACACACTAAGCTTGTGAAGACATAAAAAATGGTGGTGAGAGGTTGCTCTTCTTCCAGAACTTCTCCCTGCTATAAAATTTAACTTAAAAGTTTTTCTTGGGTATTACAATCAGAGTGCTTACTTATTGAGTATTTACAAAAGAATAATGGAGTCTCACAGCAAAACAGTGAGCTCTGCTGGTCTGCTGGTGATGGTCAGATTCACAGAGCCTAAAAGATGCAAACCGATTAGAGAATATTGTGGAAAAAAGTTAGTTCTTGTATAATCTTAAACAAAAGGGTACAGAAAGTCTCAATGGAAAAGGATACCTTTGTACATTTTTAAGTTTTATGCTGCATGTTTGAATTCCTAAGGGATTCTGTTGATTAGAAATAGGACAAATATTTCAGTAGTGTAATTCTATTGACTGTTTGTTGAATTATATCCCAAACAATAGTGTTTCTGATGACATCTGCCAAGGATGCAGATTGTGGGTTTTTTTTCAAGGCCAAAATTTCTGGGCAGGCCAATTTTTCCCTGGTGAAGTTGCCCTCTCATGGCCACGTGTCTTGTAATAGAGTATTTTCCCATAGCACAAAGAAAGTCATCTCTAAATGCTTAGCTACAAGCCAAACCACTGGATAACTCTTTCTAGTTTTCTAAACTTACCATATCTGGGTTTTGATTAACAATTCTAAAATAAACACGAGAGATTGTAGCAAAGAATTACTTTTATACAAGTCTTTCTGTTATTATTTTGTTGGAATAAATGAGGATGGGGCCAGTACATGAGTTATTCATGCAATGCAGGGAAGAAATGTCACTTTACTTCCTAGACCCCTGCCGAGTTCTACAGATTTCACCAAAATATTTTGTAGATTTATATTTTTTTAACTTAAAAATATGGAAGACCTGAATGAAATGGATAGGTCTCCTTCAAGAGTCAAAAAAAAATTCAATTTCATTGCTCAGCATG
This sequence comes from Panthera leo, assembly GCF_018350215.1. Taxonomy (NCBI): domain Eukaryota; kingdom Metazoa; phylum Chordata; class Mammalia; order Carnivora; family Felidae; genus Panthera; species Panthera leo. The sequence continues at coordinate 116,117,274 of NC_056687.1, read as the reverse complement.
TGACATTTTTTTCTCTGTGTTTCAAATTATGTTGTGAAAGTAGATCTCCATGTCTTTTTAATACAAAACTTAGTTCTGTACATTGAAAAAAATCATACAATAGAAGAGATCAGGCTTATATGATTATGCTTTCATATTTAAAATATAAATTTTTCTAAGGTTCTATTTGTGACACATCTTACATTTATTTTATAAGGAAGGCAACATTTAAGATAATATTTATCCCTTGACTAAGAAGAATAAGAAATATATGCAAATACAGAGAAATTATACTGTAGCCTTTCGGCCTCATGAACCTAAATACCTTTTTGCAAAGAATTCTTTCAAGACAATTCTAAAGGCGTGTGACTTACTGAAATATTTATCCAAGGCCTGATAAAAACCCTATTGGAAAACAGCAGCACATCAGCAAGAAAGCCTCCCAAAACATTTTCTTTACAGATTTCTGGTGATGCATTGATTACTGCACTGTATGTATGAACTAAGTGAAGAAGTTCTTGCGTTTGATGATAGATAATATCTGGTAAATATGTCTAAGCCAATTTGTGGGGTCTGGAACACTTAACTAATCAGTTGTTGTGTTTATACACATTTGGAATGTGCTTTCAAGTTCACGTTACCATAATCTACTAATAGAAAGGCTGTTACAAAAAAAAATACAATTCCTGTAGTTATAATTTTTAAATGGAAGTGACTTTCAATAGTTGCTATAGGCTAAGGGAGTTCCGGTGGCAGTTCAAGAAAGTGAAAGGCAAATGCAGTAGGTTTTATATGAATAGTAGCACCAGTAGCTAACATTATTGAGCCTTTGCTATGTGGTAGGACTGTTGTAAATATTTCTTATATGTTTTCGCAGTCAATACTAACAAGGACTTCTAGATAGATACAACTTTGTCAGAGTACCTTTTTTTTTTTTTTTTTTTTTTAGATGGGGCAGTTAAGCAAGAATGTTACTTGAGAAAACACAGTGTGACAAACATTGGTATCGTTTGCCCAAAACATATTTATGCCACCAGGACTGCTAATGCAGTGATGTTCCCAGACGCATATAATGGATCATTATTGGTGTAAACCCAGGGAGAGGAAACTTTCTATAAAGGACCAGACAGTAAATATTTTAGACTTTGTGGGCCAGGAGATTTATTTTGCAAGTCCTCAACTTTGTTGTTGTAGTGTGAAAACACCTATAGATAAAAAAGGATGTGTGTTGCTGCTTTTTATTTGCAAAAACAGACGGAAGGTAGCATTTGGCCCATGGGAATGGGATGTGGTTTGCTGACTCCTGGTCTAAACCAATCACGACCATCTTGTTTTCAGTTTTTCAGCTTCTGGTGGTATGATTTTGTGACAAAGTTCAAATAAATGAAACCTAAGTAGATATCTGCTGGGAGGGTATTGGAACCTATACAACTGGCAATGCCTTTCTCCTTTTCTTCTTTTCCTGCCTTTAATGTTTTGCTGGAGCAAAAGCTGCCATTTTGTGAAAATGAGGCAACGATTTTATATGTTAAAAATGGAGAAACAGAAGGACAGAGATCTAGAATTTCCTCAGGGCAAAGTAGAGCAGTTGGACCATTGCCTGCAGCTGCCTGTCTCTGGATTTACTGTTATCTGAGAAAAAGAAACTATTATTTGTCTAAAACACTTTGGGTTTTTTGGTTTATTTTTAAATTTTTGAAAATTTATTTTCATTTTTATTTATTTTTATTATTTTACTTTAATCCCAGGATAGTTAACATACAGTGTAATACTGGTTTCAGGTGTACAATATAGTGATTCAACACTGCCACAAAATAGCCAGTGCTCATGACAACAAGTGCCTTCCTAATCCCCATCATCTGTTTACCAATTCCCCCTACCTACCTCCCCTTTAGTAACCATCTGTTTGTTCTCTGTAGTTAACCATCTGTTTCTTAGTTTCTCTCTCTCTTTCTTTCTTTGCTCGTTTGTTGTTTCTTAAATGCCACATATGAGTGAAATCACATGGTATCTGTCTTTCTCTGACTGACTTATTTCACTTAACAAAATACTCTCTAGCTCCATCGATGTCATTGCAAATGGCAAGATTTCATTCTTTTTTTGTGGCTGGATAATATTCCATTGTATATATATGCCTCCTCTTTTTTATCCATTAATCTATTGATGGACACTTGGGCTACTTCCATAGTTTGACTATAATAAATAATGTTGCTAGGAACATAGGGTGCATGTAATCTTTTGAATTAGTGTTTTTGTATCTTTTGGGTAAATATCCAGTAGTGCAATTACTGAATCATAAGGTAGTTCTATTTTGAACTTTTTTAGAAACCTACATACTGTTTTCTATGCTGGCTGCACCAGTGTGTGTTCCCACCAGCAGTACAAAAGGGTTCCTTTTTCTCCACATCCTCACCAACAGTTGTTCCTTGTTTTTTTTTTTTTTTTTTTCACTTCAGCTAATGTGTGACAAGTGTGAGGTGATATCTCATTGTAGTGTTTATTTGCATATCCCTAATGATGAGTGATGATGAGCATCCTTTCATGTATTTGTTTGTTGGCCATCTGGATGTCTTCTTTAGAGAAGTGTCTGTTCATGTCTTCTGCCCATCTTTAAACTGAACTATTTGTTTTTTGGGTGTTGAACACTTTGGTTTTGTTGTTGTTCATTGCATAAAGGAATTCTGATGTATTTCTCTAGAGATTTAAATATAAATGCATAATCCTAGAGGGTTAAATTATTCAAATGTAACTTTCAAAGTACAATGACATTTTTGTGTTTTAAAATATGGTCATTTATCATCTGAACACATATGAACCTACGATATCTAATTTTAGAAACCATAAATTTATCCTTTAGTACAAATAACTTTTTATAGACCTCAACATTTCTGAAAGTCATTTAGGTATCCTTTCTCATCCTTTGTCTCACTGGTGGTTCTTAAACTTTGGGGAGTATGCAAAATACTGAGAACATCTTGACCATTTAGATCTCTGAGTCCCATTGCAAAAGTTTCTGATACAGCAGGACTGCACATTAGTCTCCATTTTAAATAATTGCTCCAGATGAGTATGAAACAAGTGGCTTTCAGGAATACTGCTCTAGAGTCTAGACTGATTGCATGAAGTAACCAGGGTCAAGATGGTGATAATTTTTATAAATAAGTATATTGACCAAAATTACGATTCTGAGACCCCTCTCTCATTTCCCACCAACATTCAAACATCTAATTTACACTAACAGCTTTTAAATGGAATTTCTGTTTTGTTGACAGGTAATTGTATCCAGACAGATGCTTGATTGGTTTTTGCTTTTGGCTGAATAATGTGAGGAATAGCCAGTAGATTTAGTCCGGAGTCATGATGGTTAAATTGCAAGCACATGGATGTGTTTTTCTGACTTTGGTCAGGGAGGCTGCCTGGATGGTACCCATAGTAGGTGTGCAACAAATAGGTTGAACAGATTACAGCTTTTTATAGTAGAGTTGGCTGAGATCTAGGTTTCACCAATATGTGGTTCTAAATTTTTATGGTCATGAGCAGTAAATCATTCATCATGAGCAGTGTCTTCCAAGGTCCAGGAATATACTATGGTGCTTCAGACCATACACACTGGTTCAAATGTTGGTCTAGGTTCAAATGTTGGCTCTACCTCTGAATGATCTGAGTAAACAATTTAACTCTGTACCTCAGTTTTCTCATCTGTAAAATAAAAATGCTTCTCATTTCCCCAATTCATAGGGTTGCTGTGAGGTTTAAATGAATTAATAGATGTAAAGCCGTTAGAATAATGCATAATATATCCTTGGTAATGTTAGAGAATATTACATTTATATAAACACCGATATTGCGTGCAGGCAGCTTGTAAGCCAAACTGGTAAATGCCATGTTTGTCAAAAGTCTGAGTTTGAATGCCTTAGATGGGAAGTGTATTATCCAGGTAGCCAAAGTCCCCACCAGTGTCTTTTAGTTGTCTCTGTATCTTACACATGTATGTTAACTGCCTGGCCACTGCACATTGAGGATTGTGACCTTGCTCACAACCCATTGTTATAATGTAAGGGAGTTAATGAGAACCAAGAGTAAGTGAAAATATCCAAGATTCAGAAGACAAGTAGCCCAGAAATGTGGTATTGTAATGGCAAATTTTAGTGGCAAGTCTTTAGTAGAGTGTTGCTACATAGATTAATTAGCTAAGTCCTATCTGAATTTAAGAAGAGAAAGCATAGAGCACCAGTGATAACTCTGGTTCAATTTTCTGGAGTCAATTATAATACATTTCAGCTTCAGTATAAATTTTCAACACCTCTCCCTGCACATAGTTATTAGTTCAGTTAAGCTGTGCAATTTGCTGTTTTTGCAACTGGCATCTTTCCTCAAGAGCATTCTTCCTACAGAGCCCCATGCTGCCTTCCCCAAAGACCCTATCATAGGAACACTTCCTCGTCCCCTAAAATCTGCAGCCTGGATCTGTAGATTTTAGATGTTCATTACTGCTTCCCACTATGAGACCACACAGTAAAGTGGAAAGGACATGGGTTTTCAAGACAAAGAGAACAAAGTTAGAATTAACTCTAATGTTTGTTGGATAACCTGTGAGTCAGTTTCCTTACCTATAATGGACATGATATCACCCCCTTTCAGAGTTATAGTAATCATTGGAGACAATCTGTGGGGCTAGAAAAAGGCTCTTCTCCCCAGTGACTCTAGTGTTGCTGCTGCTTCTCTGTCACAAGTTAAGTTGATGATCAGGGTACTTACTGCAAAGGCACAGCTCAGCCATTGGTTTCACGAAATGAGATGCAGGGGCCCTTTAAAATTAATTAGTCCAATGCTTGCTTTATTTCTACGCCACAGTGTCAGTTCAAGGTAGGAGACTAACAGACTGTATAACAATCTTTAGTCCTCAAAAAACACAATTCAAAGAACCGCATTAAACAAATGCCTTTAAAGAGGCTTTCTGATTGGTTCTCCTGTGATCTCCCTCCAAGCAGATATTCTGGCAGGGCAGGAAGTCTGGCCTGAACCACAAATGGCTTTTAACACATTCCTGTTTTATTCCCTCTTTTTCTGTATCAGGTAACCCCCAAATGAAGCTATTAGTAGGCAATGGGGAAGTGAGAAGATTAAGTTCCCGCTGCTGCTGGTTTGGCCCTTAACTGCTTGCTGACTCATGGGTAAGTGCTATACTTCACATCTTGTCTCAGCTGTATGTAGATATCGTAAATAACGATGACTGACATGTGTTAAGTGTGCAATAGTTGTCATCAACAATTACGTCATTCTTAATACCATCATGAGTGCTAACATTATACATTTCTTTCTTCCTTATATCTACCACAGTGTTTTGAGTGTAGCGGGGTCTTACCATATTTGTTAATTAACTAAGCAAAAAAAATTCGTTTTTAAAATAAACTGTACCCCCAATGTGGGGCTCAAACTTATGACCCTGAGATCAAGAGTTGCATGCTCTACCGACTGAGCCAGCCAGGCTCTCCTAAGTGAAAATCTTATAAGGAGTTGGGAATAAAAAAAGACACTGGACATATGGAGGGATACAACTGGGGAGAAGAAAGGGCCAGCAAAGGAACCAAGTGGTTGGAAAGGCAAATTTCAATGACTTACAGTTTTGAAGTAGAAAAGTATCTTGATCTTATGCGTCTGGACCCAAAGAGGCTGAGGACAAAGGTGTTTCATGTTCTGCCATGGTCGTTAGGGTCACCATCCGTGCCACTGTTATTCAGTTTATTTAACCACTGACAAGAAGTATTTATTGAACGTCTGTCATATGTCAGGCCCAGTGCTAGGTTCTGGATATATACCATGAGCAAAAATAGATAAGATACATACCTTATTGGGGCCTACAATTTCCTAGGGGAGTTAGATATTAATTAAATAATCATAACAATGTATTCGTTTAGTGCTAGAAAGAATTGCATATTAGACTACATAAGTGGAAAATAAGAAGACCTGTCATTATGTAAGATCAGAAATGGCTTTCCTGTAGAAAGGATAATTGGAATGAGATGTAAAGAATGAGTAGGTGTTAACGGGAAAGGCTGGAGTAAGGTAGAGAAGGGCGCATTTGGTTGAGGAAACATTATCTGCCAGGACTTTCAGAGGAAGCACACCACAATTGAGAAATGGGAAGTAACCTGGCCTGCTAAGAGGAAGTGAGATGGGGCAGGCATCGAGGATTCTTCGGGGCCTTGTAGACCTGGATTTTATTCTGAGATCAATGGGAAACCATTAAGGTATTTTAAGCATGTGCTGACATGATAAGCTTACTATTCAAAAATTTACTCTGGCTGCAACAAAAGACAGATTGGAAGAGGTCAAGAATGCATGGACTAAGGTCAGCTAGGTTATTTGTTGCAGTTCAGGTAAGAAATGAAGACACCTTGGTGGAGAAACAAATGGATGCACTTAGGGGATCTCAAGATATAAAATTGAGAGGAACTGATGATGGATAGGATATGGTTTGGAGACAGGGAAGTGTCACAGATGACTTGTGCGACTGAATAGATGGTGATATTCTACACTGGGGAAGGCAACACTGGACAAGAATCAAGTTTGGAAAAGATCATGAGTGAATCTGATGCAGTTGGTTTTACTGAAAAAGCTAAATGTGACGGCTGCCAAAATTCATTTTCTATCACACATAGATTTTTTTTTTCTAGAGATGATTTAAGAATCAATTTTCTAATGCACTCAAAAAGTCAGTCCCTAATCTATTGTGTGCTATCCTTTAGTAACCTCTACACCTCATGCAAGAATAACACATACTTAAAAAGTGGAGAAGCATAGGTATGAATATACCCTGTATCCAATTATGGACACCAAGTATATTCGTTAAGAAATTTTTTAAGTTTATTTATTTATTTTGAGAGAGAGAGAGAGAGAGCACAAGTGAGAAAGAGAGAATCCCAAGCAGGCGCCACACTGTCATCATAGAGTTCAATGAAGGGCTTGAACTCACAAACTGTCAGCTCATGACCTGAGCCAAAATCAAGAGTTGGATGCTTTACCAACTGAGCCACCCAGCCACCCCATGCACCTAGGATATTCTTGACCATTAAAAAAAATTCCAAAAAAAGAAAATTAACCCTATTATCTCAGCATATTTTTATTTTTTCATGTTTGTAAGTTCATGTCCTTATTGAAAATCATATTTTTCTATAGTTCAGTCAAAGTGTACACTCCACTTTAAGAAACAGTATGGAATAATAGAAAAGAATGTACTTAGGCAAGATGTGGACCTCGATGAAAATTCCTAACCATTCCTTTCTAGTTGCATGATCGCAACCGCAAAAGCAGTCTCTGAACTTAAGCTCCCTTATTTGGAAAATGAGGTGGGGGAAAGAGTAATCATCCTCTCCATTTATTATCAGGGTAATGATGAAATAAACTAGCATTTTATATCAAATATTTAGTGCCTGGCACATAGTAAGTGCTTACTAAATGCTAGACAGTTTTTTCCTTTTCCTTTGTAGCCTGCCTTTTCCACTTAGCATTCTGTTATACATGTTTAAACAGCAGCATCATGTTTATAGTTATGTTTTTGTTTGTTTCCAAAACACTTCATTGAGTTTGTGTTGCTTAATTTTCTTTAACCACTTTCCTGCTGTTGGATACTACTTTTTCTGTTCTTTTCAATTTTAGATAATGTTGCATTAGTTCATATATTTTGAACTATTTTTTAGGATTAAACATTCAATATTATGGTTACATTACGTTGAAGTTATGATGATTTGTTTGTTATTTGGGTGCAAGTTTCTTGTATTGATTTATGGAGCTACAGGTGTATGAAAGTATCCTGTTTGCACTAGCATAACATGCTTCAGCAAGCTGTGTGTTGGTTGAGAACAGTAATATCCCATGAAGAAAAGCAAGAGTTCTGGAGTCAGTTTGTGTGGGTGGAAAATTTCAATTCCTCCATTCTGTGTATGATTTGGGCAGTTACTTAATCTCCACAAGTGTGCATTTTCTTAACTCTAAAAACTGGGGATAATAATAATACCTTCTTTTAGGGTTTCTGTGATTTGAAAAATCACATTACATACAGTGTCTAAAAATAATAAATATTGTAAATGTTAGCATCAAATTGCTACTTACTGTAATAGCTAGTGTGTAGGTTAAGTTGCTGTAGCAAATAGACTGTCTTAGTATGATAGAAATACATGACTTAATGTGATAGAATTTTGTTTCCTTTTTATATAGAAAAATGCCTAGATTGGTGGCATTGCTTTATGGAATATTCTGGGGCCCCAGATTTCTTCTATATTATTAGTCTGCTGTCCCATGAGGTGTTACTCTCATCTCCATAGTCAGAGCTGGCCAGCACTACACACAAGTACCACGAAAAAGGAATAGGAAAGTGGAATAAGAGTGAAGATTATCAGTTTATTTTTTAACAATGGGACTCAGAAATTGGATACAATACTTATGTTCACATCCCAGAATTTACCTTCTTTACTAAACCTAATATGCCACCAATTATAAGATGACCCATTGTATATGCTTGGGTTAATTAAAGAAAGATTCAATGATTTTTTTATTGCTTATATTTTTACTTTTGAACCACGTACAGAACTTTTAGATCTGTTTACTCATTGTTTAAAAAATATCATAGATCGTTTTCATGCACTTACAAGCAGAAAACTAAAAGTGCAATACATTGATTAAAGTATCCTTAATACTACCAAATCACTTTTGGTCAGAACTGTTGATGTTCAATTTAGTTTGCACATATTGTTCTTTGTGCCCTCACCATCATTTATGATATGACATTTGTGAAGAGTGCCCCATTATTGTCTTTGGGATTATACTTCAAACCACTGACATCCATTCTTCAATATGGACATATTCTTATTTGATGAAACTCATAAATTAATTTTTCCTCAATGGAATACTTGAATTGAATAAGATTTTTTTTCTATTGAGGCCTTTAAACATACTTTTAAGAGTTTTATTTTTCTGGTATTTACCAGTAGCTGAAGTTGAACTTCTAGCTTTCCAGTTACTTTCCAGTTTTCCAAAATTTAAAACCAGTCCAGTCTAGAGTAAAATTTAGATTTAAAATTTATATCAGGCTTTATTCTCTTCCACTTCCTTAATAGCTCTTGGCTTGGGGGAAGTGTGCTGGTGAGGGAGACCTAACCCATCCTTCTATTCTGCTTCCCTTCCTGGGCTCCTTTTCTCCCCACCTTGTGTGCAGTGTTTGGAAGGTGGGATAAAGAAAGAGAAGCAAAAAGCTCTTTACTTAACTATTCTCTCTTGATTTGGATGCCCTCTGGATGGTTGTGGATGAGTTCACTTGGATATCATTCAGGAGGTCCTCCTACTGCCCAGTATCTGAACTTGAATGATTCCTCTGGTGTGACCACTTCCTTCACGGAAGGAAGCCCCCTTCAGCTTATTATCAAGGCAATGTACTGATAGCCTTTAGCTGCTGAGCTGTCCTCTTCTAGAAGGAGACATCTCCAGAAAGAATGGCAAGGTGGTCCAAACCTAGCTGTCTCCTTTGGTCCACTTGACCTACTGGCAACTCACACAGCCTTGCTATGTCAGACAGTGGGAGTACAAACTATTCTGCTATGTCTCTCCAATTCTTTTTTCTCTTTACTTCAGTAAGTACTGAGGATGGCCATGCTAGTTTACCTTATAAACAAAAATTCAAATGGGAAATGAGATGTCCGATTCTTCAGAGAGTCTTAAGATGTCCTTTTAGAATTCATCTCACCTGATTCTAGGTGAGAGGAGAAAAGGTGCCATCATTGTAATGATCCTCTTTGATTCCTCTCATTTTATTACTATCATTATTTTTTTAAATTAATTTATTTATTTGGTGGGGAGTGGGCAGAGAGAGGAGAGAGAGAATCCCAATCCACATTGTCAGTGCAGAGCCCAATGCCAGACTTGAACTCATGAGCCATGAGATTAAGACCTGAGCTGATGTCAAGAGTTGGATACTTAACCAACTGAGCCATCCAGGCACCTCTATTATCATCATTATTTTAATTTTTGCTATGATGTGGTAATGGTAGGAGTAGCCAAGAAATTCTGTCTTTTCTTGGTAAGTTCTGTGGGGATGTACTTAGTGATACTCTTTACTTTGTGAGACCACTTAGCTTCCATTGTTCTCTTAGCATGGGAATGTTAGTGGCAATTCCTTGAAAACAAGAAATATTTCCATCTAATAGCATGTTAACATAGATATTGGATTCCTTCTGGGGTTAGAGAATGTGCATAGAGAAGTTTGTGTGATTCTTTTTATTAAAATAACCAAATTGGTTACTGAAATGCAGAAATAACTGTTCTAGTTCATATTCAACTTAATCTGTAGAAGTGATTTGTTGCTATGAGAGCATCATCTGTATATGTTTCAAATATATAACAACTAATCATTAGCCTTTCAAGTCAGGTTTATTAACATATAATTGATATACAGCAAAATTCTCTCTTTTTAGGTATCTCAATGATTTTTAAAACACATACACATACAGATATATCTATATCTTCTAATCTATTACTTATCTTTTCCTTTTATAAGAACATCTTTCAGGGGTGCCTGGGTGGCTCAGTCAGTTAAGCGTCTGACTCGATTTTGGCTTAGGTCATGATCTCATGGTTCATGAGTTTGCGCCCCGTGTCGGGCTCTGTACTGACAGCTCAGAGCCTGGAGCCTGCTTTGGATTCTGTGTCCACCTCTGTCCCCGCCCCACCCCTGAATTTTCTAGTGGGAGTCAAGGAGTCCTGCAACAAAAAAGAACATAAGATACAGCAAGGTGAAATTTTGTGGGTACATGATGTACATGCAACAGTCTAAAACTTGGCTTATGGTTTCCTTCTTTAGATATATATTACTTAATATTATACTATAAAAGTTCTCTTTCTATGTTCATAAAAGCACAACACCAATAGCAACAACAAACTTTGTATTGGTACTTTCATCAGTAGTTTGACAAAGGAAATAAAACAAGTGAGTACATTTTTCAATTTTTGAACACTCTGTTACCTTTTAACAAAAATGAAGTTTAGCTATTAATTTTAGATTTTTAACCTTATTTCTTTAAACATTGAACAAAGGCCATGAGGATTTAATTGCATCATGAGAGATGTAAGTGGAACACAAAAGAGGCTGAGAGAAAGAGGATATATCTATTATGGATCACTTGCTTTATACCAACATTGTGCTAAATGCCTTTTATATCTTACTTTATATATCAGGGAAGGTTGCCATTAAAATAATACTAAAATGCTAATTAGTTCATTCTCTTATTTAAAAATAATTTATCGAGCATCAAGTTTGTGTACAAAACATATACCAGAAGATAAAGAAGAGGTAAACAGATTTGTAAATATACATGCTTTTTTTTTTTTTTTTTGGTTATAGAAGTAATTAATTAATTACCTCACATCTTATTAGAGAATGATTAGGTTATGTTCCAGGTTACTTCTAATTCTATAAATCCATGTCTTATTCCACTGACAATAGAGGAATCAATAAATAATCACAATACAGTGCTTTCAAATGTGTGGTTTTCAAGTACACCCTTATAAAAGGAACACTTTGGAACACTTTGTCCTCAAGAATGCTATTAGCGAGGCCTTTTGTCCAACACTCATTAGGCATTTGATGACTTATTTTTTCATGTCTAAAATTTGTTAGCTATGTTAGATAGGACTGTAGGATTTAACAAACTGCAATTCCTGCTCTCAAGGAGTCCAGTATCTACAGAAATGAAGAAGGCAAATACTATTTATAATACAGTTTGATAACTCTTAAATTAGAGCCTCATAAACAAGAAGAAAAAGACTCTAACTCCACCTGAGGAGTCAAGGAAGGTCTTGCTTCAAAAACGAGGAGAATAAGCTGAATTGAGGAATTTGCTAGATGAATGGGTGGGGACACAGCCAAGACAGAACAAACAACACATGCAAATACAAGGAAATGCTAGTTTGTTCCAGGAACTCTAAGTGAGCCAGCATGGCTAGGGACATAGGTTGAATGTGAGGGATTAGCTGCAAGAGGAAGATGGGAGACAGACAATGAAAGGCTTGGTCTTTACTAGTCTTGAAGATCAGAACTTCTAAACTTCAGTGTGCACACGTTTCTCTTTGGAGATCTTATTAAAATGCAGATTCTGATTCAGTGGTTCTGGGGTGAGGCTTGAAATTTAGTTTTTCTGATAGGCTCCCATCCATCCTGCAGCCCCATATCTTAATTTGTGCATCAAGGAGATGGGTCCATGGTAAAGATTCTGAAATAGGGTAGAGGCTCTGTTAGATTAGTACTTTAGAAAGACAGCTCTGGACATAGGATGGAATGGAAATAGACTGGAAGGTTGTTTCCATCCTGGAAGATGTCTTATTTCAGTGGAATCTTATTAATTAGTATCTGTATGAACAAATTTAGGAACAATATAGAGGACAGCTGAAAATAAGTTTTACCAAAGACAAGCTATTTCAGAAGAGTTTTCTGATCACTGATATATCATGATTTACACAATTAGAAGATGATTTCTAATATTTTTGCCATGTTAAATGGCACAGTTAACGTAGAGAGACAAAGTTAGTCTTTTTCTTACCCGACTCTTTCTTCTTTCCTCTCACCTTTGTTTTTTGTTTGTTTGTTTAGTTTGAGACACAGGGAGAGAGAAATAGAAGGGAGGGGCAGAGAGGGAGAGAATCCCAAACACAGGCTCTGTGCTGTGAGCATAGACCCCGACGCGGGGCTCAAACTCACAAACTGTGAAATCATGATCTGAGCCAAAATCAAGAGTCAAATGCTTAACCAACTGAGCCATCCAGGTGTCCCTCACTTTTCTTTTTAATTGTTGGCCAAGCAACTTCAGAATAGTACTATGATGAATATTTATTTTAAAAAGTGAACCAGTTCCTGGTCAAAAGCACACAGTCTGAAGGGGAGAGTTTATTTCTATAAGGCCATAATAATAAGACCTATGATATTAGAAATACTACAATAATGGCAACCCCATTGAAATGATCACATTTTAGAAACAAGCATCCCCAAGAACAGCTGATCGACTCTGAAACATACAGTGATTACAAGTATAAGCGCATTACTTAGGAAATGGTCAAACTTAAAACTCCTTTGTAAAATATATATTGCTAGGAGTTTTACAGTTTTGGTTGTCCGTTCATATGTAGTTATCTCAGTGGGAGTCACCCCTAGGGAGAGGAAGAGAAACTTCTCAAGACACCATCTATGTTAGGGGTTCTGAACAGCTGGCTGAATGTTAGAGTCATGTGGAGAACTTAATTTTTTTTTTTTACATTTATTTATTTTTGAGAGACAGAGAGACAGAGTGTGAGCAGGGGAGGGGCAGAGAGAAAGGGAGACACAGAATCCAAAGCAGGCTCCAGGCTATGAGCAAGCTGTCAGCACAGAGCCTGACGCAGGGTGTGAACCCATGAACCATGAGATCATACCTGAGCCAAAGTCGGACGCTCAACCAACTGGGCCACTCAGGTGTTCTTTTTTTTTTTTTTTTAATTTTTGTTACATGTATTTATTTTTGAGAGACAGAGGCAGAGTGTGAGCCATGTGAGGAGAGAGGGATGTGGGGAACTTTAAAAAAAATACCAATGCTCAAACCTCCATCCTCAGAGATTCTGAGTTAATTGGTTTGGGATGGAGTCACAGCACTGATATTTTAAAATGTTTCTTAGTGAAGCATAATGTATGCATCTAGAGGAGTGCACATACGTACGCAGCTTGGTACAATTTCATGAATGGAAAACACCTGTGATTTGACACTCAGATCACAAATAGAATGTTACAAGTCCTTAAGCCAGGGCTGAGAACCAGTGATCTTACTGATGACCACAAGAATCTGCAGGATTCCAAAGAAAGAAGGCATCCTTTCAGGATGGGGTGGAAAGACAAAGGGACAAGTTTTGTTCATTCCATGGAGATTGTGACATCTAAGATTGAACTTCAAAGATGGCAGAATTTGGAGATGTGGACTGTGGGAAAGTTTATAAATAGATAATGTGAATGAAGGAAGATTGGCAAGGAATAAATGTGATGTTTGGGATAAGTAGTGGTTCAGTTTGGTTGCACAGGAGAATATGTGAGGTGAAGTAAAGGAAAAATAATGTGGAAAGTTGACTATTTGTAAATAGAGACCAAGTTAATATGGCGAAGAACATCACACGTGATAATTACATTTAACTGCATTGTAGCATATTTATGATTTTAGGTATTTGTATTTATAGTCTGTATTAAACAATACAAGAAAACATAAAATTAACACAAATATATACATATATATACACATATATAACACAAAATATACATATAATATTACACATTCCACTTGAAAACATTTTACATGGTTTTAAAGTTTTCATTCATTTACTCATTCTGAAGAATTTTCATCAAGGAATTTTCAAAAAAAAAATAAAAAGCTAATTTTAACTGTCTTTTTTTGAAAAAGCTTCTCTAATCCTTATACTATATGCAATATTTTTAGATCTTCTACTACCATAAGAAGGAAGTGAAATCATTATTGTAAGCAAGGATAAGCTTTTATTTCAGGTGTATATGCACTCTGAATATAAAATTCATCCTAATATAAATAATTAGTCCTGTCATTTAAAAATGATAATTATCTCATTTACATGTCTACGACTTTTAAAATGCATCATACTACTTCAATAAATTACATTCTGGATCATATCAGTATCTCTTCAAGAAAATGAAGTTAAATCTTTGTAGTAACCGGCAGCTTAATTTTCATTAGGCCAGCTATTTGATAATTAGTCATGCACCATAAATCAAATCCCCAAGTCTTCTTCTGGTTTCTTAATTGAAAATTATTGTTTCTTGGCTCTCTAGTTGAAAGTGCAGCAAGTGTGAGCTTGATCGATGTGGAATTCGGCACAAACAGTTTGAGACAGTCAGAACATGATAGATCATTGCCCCGGAGGGGCTTGTAATGGTAGGTAGTCAGAAATCCCCAAATTAAAGATTTACTTTTAAAATTGCAAGTGTGAAGATAGCTCTGCTCTACCAAATCCATCTTGACATTTTGGCCATCTTTCAATTCTCTCTTTTCCTTTTCTTTCTTTAAAAAAAAATGTCGGAAACTACCCATTTGCACCAGTACTATGGAGATAACATAACAGGATTGGAAAATCCGACTTTTTGTTTGGGATGAAAACATGAAAATATTCCTCATTAATGTCATGAACAAATATTGAATTTGTTGGTAT
The DNA here is from genome assembly GCF_018350215.1 of Panthera leo. Lineage (NCBI taxonomy): Eukaryota > Metazoa > Chordata > Mammalia > Carnivora > Felidae > Panthera > Panthera leo. The sequence continues at coordinate 116,102,055 of NC_056687.1, read as the reverse complement.
TTTAAAGTCATTTGAAAACGTTGACTAAAAACACTCTACTCATCTGACAGCTAATCTGAGAGAACAGATGGCTACCTAACTATTGCCCCCAGTCACAAAATCATTTCAAATATGATGCTGTTGAGGCTAAATAAAAGACTTTGCAAGTAATAAGGAAAATATTGCTTCATTGAATGGCTCCAGCTTGTTGCCATTTTTCTTCTGACAATCTAGGAGGATTTGCAGGGAACTTTGGTCATGTTTGCAGTTCTTTAGTTAAGAACAGCCACAGGGTTTTCCAAGCATTCATTTCTTGTTTCCTAGTGGCCTGGCAGCCAGCACCTGATGAGGCCCACAGCAGGGAGCACTGTGAAATGCACCATAAATTTCAATGTGTGAAGTCAAAAGAGCTAAAAAAAAATCTGGGCACAAGAACCAGAGTTGGAGTTTGAAAATTACCTGGGCAAAGGCACCCTGAAATAAATATAGCATGTTACCAGTTCCATGGATAAAGTGAAGTGGGTGGTTAAACATGGGTGCCTTGCCAGTAGTTCATAAAAAGTCATGTTGATATTACTTAATCCAGAATAATAACACTATTGTTACATGTTTTAGTTACATAAAACCTTCTAGATGGTACATGGAAAAAAGTTTGTGTTGGTTTTATGAAAGGAATTTAAATAAAGCTTTTTGATAAATTATAGTTTGGACTAAAGTAAGAATTACCTCAAAACAGGGGCGATACGATACCTAGACATGAATTACATCTTAGAATTTAAGGAATCTTACCACTAAGAAAATCCAAAAATAATTACATACATATAATTTACTGTCTTTAAGACTCCGAATAAGTTGTTAAAGCTAAGTTCTTTAATATTCTTTCCTATTCTAACTTTGTCATTTTGTGGAAAATTGGTATATGAGACTAAATTCCTCATTCTTAATGCATTGTGTTTTGACCTGGGGAAATTGCTAAAATCCATAACCATATTTGTGAGGGGTCTAAATGTGTGTATATATGTTAGGGTATGTGTAGATAGGTTCACAAGTTAGCTGTGTGAAAGGCTGATTCTATCAGTGGATGTGTTTTGTTTGATCCACATAATGTTTACAGTGTTTTTAAAAAATCTTCTTTCTTTTGTTTTGTACATACAAATCTCCTGCATTCGTGAAGCTTACACTTCAGTGGAGCAAAAGGGAGACCAACCAAAGGGGTCAAAGCACTGAAACCAAAACATAGAAGGAAAGATGTAGGCTTGTTGAGATAGCATGCATTCCCCACTATTACCTACACCACCACCTGTATCTTGCTAATCTTCCAGTAGTAAGTATTGACCGTGAAGCCTAACACCTAGAAAGAATCGGGACCAACCTCATGTTGATGCAGCTTTGTTTAGGCTGTGGATTGGAAAACACCTTCAAAACTGAAGTCTGAGGAAATGACGAGCCACAATCTCAGGATCCCAAAGTGTATATTGTTACAATTAAAAAAAAATCTTGATAATTTGCCAACATTTCAAAATCCAGAAATGTCACATAAGAATCTGATTTCTGACTCCTAAAAAAACCCAGAAAATAAAGAAATGCATTTTTCTGCAAAAATAAAGTCCCCTACAACTGAATAGAAGTTTCTTTCTCCAATATATTACAGTGTCCCCAGCCCTAGTTTTCTTGTCCATTTGGAGGCTGGGTGTCAGTTACCATTTATCAGAGTTGCCCTGTTACATGCTTTGTTCTATATATTCCTTTCGCTCATTTATATTATATATTGTGGTGGCCATGTCCAGGCCATGTGAAATGAAACCTCCAGTAGTAGACTTGCTGATAATAGAAAATATGTTAGGTAAAAATGTAAGTTAAATGCATTGAAGTTTTTTCCCTGTGGTAATAAAATAAGTGCCTGAATGCTGACATGTTTCTCTCCTACGCTTGAGAGTTCTAGGGTTTTCTGTCTGGTTCCTCACTCCGTGAGTGCTGCTAAGCCTGTTTAAATTTGGACAAAACTTTGAGGGTCCAGGAAATCTACTGAATTATATCCTTGATCTGATGATTATCTTTTGCACTCTTTGTTTGCTGGATCAGGAGTGAACTGAAATTAAAACAACTTCAATGGAGCTTGAGTCATGGTTCATGCCAATCTTTGAACCTAGACTAGCCATTGTAGACTAATCCAATTTACCTACTTGGCTAGTGTGCTAGATACTATCCAGACTACTTCTGTTCCTGCATTAGAGAAGCTGATAGCTTTCTCCAGATGTCCATGCTTCTTTCTAAAGGAACCTTTCCAACCCTAGTAGTCTGAGAAGAGGCAGTTCTAATGTACCAATTAATTCCTTCTTGGGCATTGACCACAAAAACTCTGTTGAGCAGGCCAATCAAATTTATCCTCCCAGGAAATGGAATTCAGTCATGAAGTCTGAACCTTTTGGTTATGAGGAATCAAACCAAATGATCCCATAGATCCAAGGCTGATAGTGCCATTTTGGAGAAAGTATTAATGTGGCTATGAGAAAACAGAAGTAGAGTTACAGAGAAAGAAATAAGTCACAAGGTGGCTCAGTGAAACAGCTTTTCAGCAGCTGTGTTCTAGGAGATTTCCTGTGGTCAACTTTCATTTGACCTGCAACTGAATGTTTTTTGACTAGGGAGATATACTGAGGTTTTCCTAGATTAATTTCTCTAAAGGTAATTATTATCAGAAGGTACGTTTTTCTAATTCTCTTCTTATACATTTCTAAACTGTCTTTTGGAAATGTTGAACTGATTTATGCACTTACAAGAGAGTATAGGACAGCAACTATTTTCCTATCCTGAAACCTGCTTCTGGGGAAGCAGACATGGAGTTGTTATCACTACTGGTTACAGCACTGCACATTGAACTTTCCCAGTGGAAACACTTCAAGGTCTTCACAGATAGTAAAGATTTCTTTAGTTCAACATTTTTCTGGAGATAAAAGTTATATGGCTACTCCTGTGAATTATGGACTCCCTTGAATAATTGCTAAAAAATGATATATGCACATTCAGTTAAACACAGCACACTAAAAACATATATTAAATACCATCCTCTCCTCAACTGCAAGGACAGGCACATAAGGCAAAGAGTGAGGGAGAAGAAATAACAGTGAAGATGTCAGCAGATTTTTAAAGATGGAAAGCAGGTGGACAGGTAATCATGGACCCAGAAGAATGCAGAGTAGAAACCCCAATGCTATGGAGCGAGATAATGAGAAGTAGAGAAATCTGCTTGCCGTGTAGAACTTTGGGAGGCTCAGACTTCAGAGGTTCCAGATACACAAAGAAGGGACTGATACTTGGGATGCACTGATGTTGTTTCCCACAACAATTAAAAAAAAAAAAAAAAGGCAGTTTCTCTAATCATTAAGCTCTTCCTCCTCAGGCAGGGCTCCCAATCACCTTCTTGGTAGCTCAATGTTAAATATGGGTGAAAAGATAAGTGTGTCCAGGCATTTGAGGAGAGACGTAATTAATGTATTAGTATTTATTTTCAACATATTTTTACTGAATATATATGAATGCAAAGAAAAAATAACAACTTTAAAAAGAATGTATTTAAAATATCTCATTATAGGCATCTAGCAGGGAAAAGCTTCTCTGGAAAAAAATGACTTCTACAATTGTTTTTAACCTTTACTTATTTATTTTTTTTTTTTACAATAATTCCTCCAAAGGTTTTATTTTTTTATTTTTTTATTTTTTAATATATGAAATTTACTGTCAAATTGGTTTCCATACAACACCCAGCGCTCATCCCAAAAGGTGCCCTCCTCAATACCCATCACCCACCCTGTCCTCCTTCCCACCTGCCCTCCCTCCCACCCCCCATCAACCCTCAGTTTGTTCTCAGTTTTTTAACAGTCTCTAATGCTTTGGCTCTCTCCCACTCTAACCTCTAACCTTTACTTATTTTTGAGAGAGAGAGAGAGCAAGGTGGGGGACGAACAGAGAGAGAGGGAATCACAGAATCCAAAGCAGGCTCTGGGCTCTGAGCTGTTAGCACAGAGCCTGATGCAGGGCTTGAACTTAAAAACTGTGAGATCATGACCTGAGCCAAAGTCAAACACTTAATCAACTGAGCCACCCAGACACCCTGAAAAAAATGACTTCTTACGCAGAGGTCAAATGAATAAATAAGTAGTGAACTATGAAGAAATAGAGACAATTCAGAAAACAGGAGAAAGCAAAAGCTAATTGATAACATCAGCAAGACAAAGAAGCTATTGCTTCCATGAAACAAGAACAGGAAGTTATTATTTTTTTTAAGGATCAGGGAATGAAAAAGAGATCGGGGGAATTAAAAACAAAACTAGAAATGTAATTTAAAAGGCTGAAAGATAAAATGGAGTTAATGCTTGAGAAAGTAGTATAAAAAGACAAAAAATGAACATTGGGAAGTCAAAGAAAATTTGTAAGATTTTCCAGGAAGTCCAATATCAAGATGAACAGGAGATCTAAAAAGAAAGAACAGGCAAAATAGAGATATAATACAAGAAAATCCACAGAAGGACATGACATGGGTCAGCTGATTGGAAAGGTTTACCAAGTACTTAGCACATGAAATTTGATAAAAATATTTTCAACTTATAAATCTATATTCAGCAAACCCTCTGTTCATGTAAACATAAAGCCATTTCCAAACATATAAGTTTTCAGTGAATTATCTTCCATATGCTTATTCTCAATAACATACTGTTATTCCACTATAGCAGATTAAGTTAACCAAGAAAGAGAGAGAGAGAGGCAAACGAAAACATCTCGTCATCTCAAGATAACAGTAAAGGGCCTAACATCAACCCCAATTAGGTTTGTAAGAGACCAGAAGACCCAAAAAGGATTTATGGTGGAAAATCATTTTGGTTTGAGTTGATTTATTTTGACAATGTGAAAGAATAGTATTGAGACAAGTACTATAATTCTGTTGAAAATTTTAGGAGGAATTAACTACACACAAATAATACAATAAGCAAAATAATATTCTAACTTTTAAAAAGGCAAATATTGACTCTATGAAACACAATGAGTAATGCAAGAAAAGAAAAATAATGATAGCACATTGGACTATCATTTGACTCAGCAGGGAACAATATTTATATAACCAAAACATATAAACCTTAAAAAGTCTGTGATCACAAAAGAAGGGATATGGGAAGTAAAGAGTAAGATGGTACTTACCATAATAGGAAGTCAATACATAATGTATAAAATTGTTAGATTATGAAATATAACTGTAATGCATTTATTTAGGAATCCAGAGGCAAATAGATTTGTAAAGAAAGTGTTACTCTTGATGAAAAGAGTCTAGTAGGTTAGGGGATTTGAGGCAGAAGACTTTTTGTTGTCGTTTTAAGACTTTCAATACTGAATGCATTGATTTGATGAAAATGAAAACATTTTAAAAATCGGTAAAAATTCAAACAGAACAAAATTTTTCTTCCACCATAATGCAAATATTCTCAAGCATATAAATATGTATACATCTCCGTCTCTCTCTCTTTTTTTTTAATATGAGTGGTTCTCATTTAGTTCTCTTCTGTGAACTAAATATATACATACATATATATGTATATATAATATTTAAAATTTGTTCTCTATCTATTTATAGCTATATATTTTATTTCTTTTTAGTGGCTGCCCAGTATTCTATTTTATGAATGTAGCCCAATTTATTTGACATTGGAAGCCCTCCTTTTAAAATGTACATGTCCTTATGTGGTCAGTATATATATATATATATATATATATATATATATAGTGCATAACTTAATTTTTTATGACATGAAATTTCAGTACCCAAAGGTATAAACTCTTTTGAATATTAAATGAGATGATAAATATAAAAATACTTAGCATATTAATTTTAATTACAAGTATTGATTAAAAATAAGTTTTAAGTGATACATCTTCTTTTATCCTTTCTGTAAACTTTGTTTCTACAAGATGGGTTTGGTAAGAAAATGTCATTTGATCAAATGTTCAGTAGGTATCTGTAGAGTGTTTAATAAATGTGCAGAACTCTGAGGGTGACAGGAAGGAATCATTATTCCTGCATATGCATTTACCTCCTAGCATAGTTAAATTGATGAAGAGGAACTTCTTATTTGAAAATTTTAGTATTAGTATTTTCAACATTTTTACTGGATATATATAAATACAAAGAAAAGATTAACAAATTTAAAAAATTTGTATTTAAAATATCTCAGTGTAGACATCTAGTAGGAAAAAAATTGACTTCTTATGCAGAGAGCAAGAAGAAAGACTTAATACGACTCTTTATTACTTTTTGTGTCTTCCCTTTACAATTATTTTATTCTGGCTAATTGAATCTGCAAGTGCAATCAAAGAGTTTTAAGGAACATAATTATCTTGGTTATTAGTGACTGGCACATGTAACATTCTGACCGTAAGCAGATTCTATAGTAATCTTTAAATTAGAGAAAGTCTAAAGCAATTCAGATGGGCTGATGCAGATATGAAGATTTAGAAGGTCTTAAAACTTAGATGATTATAAACTCTAGAACAGAAGATACAAACAGAACATGATACTTGACTCTATAAATTGAAGTATAGTTTGAATGAAGTGAGAGGACTTCTCACGTATACAAGAAAACCTAACCAAGTGTCAGTAACGAGACTCAATCCATTTCAACAGACTTGATGGAGTATTTATTATGCGAACAGAACACAAAGTTATGGTCTTTGCGTTTGCAGATGTGATATAATAATATCTTATTTTAAAAGTATGCATAAAGTGAAATGGGAAAATAAATGTGGGTTCACACTTAAGAAGTCTTGAGAGCATAAATATAATTTATTAAAATTGCCTAAAGTTAAAAAAATGTAGCTTCCCAAGGACTAAAATTATTTATTAGGGAATAGAGAAAACTAAGTATTTTTTTGAAATGATTTTGTCTCTCTATATTTATTTCTCTATATCCAAACCTATATCTAGTCATCTATTTCCTTATCCATATTTATGTTCCATTTTTATGCCACTTTACATGGTATATGTCCTTTTTATTCCAAAAATTTTTTTGTTTAGTTGAGCACTCTTGACACACAATGTTACATTAATTCGGGGCACACAATATAGTGATTAATACATGTTCTTTATATACAATAATCCATGAAGTTGATGCTACTTTTGTTTTCACTTTACCAGATAAACTGAAGGTTGGTAGAGAAAATAACAAGGCCACACTTACTGAGTAATGGAGTTGGGACAGTCTGTCACTTTTCAAACATGCTCTATAACAGTATTGTCCAATAGAACTTTACGCAGTTCTTGAAAATATTTGCCATATGTGACCACTGAGCACTTGCAATGTGGCTAGTGTGGCTAAGGAAGTGAATCTTTTTTAAGTTTATTTATTTATTCAGAGAGAGAGAGAGAGAGAGAGAGAGAGCATGGGTGAAGGACCAGAGAGAGAGGGACAGAGAGTCCCAAGCAGGGTCTGCACTGTCAGTATGGAGCCTGACACATGCCTCAATCCCACAAACAGTGAGATCGTTACCTGAGCTGAAGTCAAGAGTTCGAGACTTAGGTTTAAATAACTAGCTCCAGAACCTGGAGACGTAGACAGTGGAGATGCAGGAGGCAAAAGAGGAGAACAAATGGTGCAAAGTTTTGAGTCAATGCAGAAGGTAGTGCTTAAACCTGCAAGAAAGAATTGGACCCAGTGAGGAGAAAGAATACCTTTTCCATTGTTAGAGGAGGAAAAAAGAAAAGACGGAGGCACGTGGAGAAGGTTGGTGGATGCTTGAAAGAATGAGGACATTGTCAGAATTATAAAGCATGAGGCAAAGGGAAGAGTGAGGAATGGCCAGCAGAAGGACATTTCGGGAGGGGAGATAGTGGTTGCTTGTTTTTCTTATATATACATAAGCACATTATGAAAGAATGCACAAAAATTACACGGATAAAGAATACATAAAATTATCTCACTGGAGAGAGTGAGAGACTGGATGGATGGAGAGAGAGAGATAGGAAGAATTTTCACTTGTTCATACTGTTATTCTCTATTTTGCATTTTGAGCCCATATAAATGTGTTATTCATTCAAAAGATTAAAGAAATAAAACTTTAAATACTGGACAAGACTCAGAAATGAATTTACCAGATAATAACAAATAGGAAGGACAGCTAGGAAGTGTTGAGGACTCTGCAGAAATTTCAACTTTATAAAAACAATAACCAAGTGTTTTGTTTTTGTCTTCTTTATTTTTTAAATTTATTTATTTATTTATTTTGAGAGAGAGACAGAGAGAGAGAGAGAGAGCGCGCGCGCGCGCGCGCGCGCGCGCAAGGGGGGGAGGGGCAAAGAGAGAGGGAAACAGAAAATCCCAAGCAGGATTTGTGTTGTCAGCACAGAGCCTGATTCAGGGCTCAAACTCACGAACCGTGAGATCATGACCAGAGCTGAAATCAAGAGTCAGTGACTTAACCGACTGAGCCACCTAGGCACCCCTGTTTTTGTCTTCTTTAGAAAACATTTTCCAGTGCATATTTTTATGGAAAATACAGATTTCATAAGAACAACAACAAAAGTTTTACCTGACAAGATATTTCGACAAAATGATTGATTTTATTCAATAGATCTATAGATTTATTTTAAATCTGTTGCATAGTTTAAAATAAATCTATAGATTTATAGCTGTATGATCCTTGAGGGGCATTGATAGGGATGGGACAGAATAATGATTATAGGTGGGTCCTGTAACATTAAGCTGTAAATAGGTTATGGTTCTATAGAAACTAGTTTTAAATAGTTTGAACCTAACAACTGAGCCCTACTGAAAGCTAAATACATCATAGGGGTATTTCATCATATGCTTTATATAAGCAGACATTGCCCAAACCCCAAGGTTTTGGATAATGATGCTGTACTACTAGAAAATTTTATGTCATTAAAAAAAAAATCATTCAGATGAAATCTCAAAAGCAGCCTTTCTTTCATTTCCTGTTACCGTTTACTTGCTGAAGAATTTTCTTTTTCTGTTTCTTGAACTATCTTTGCTTCAGGCATGTCTTCCGCCACTAAGGACTCACTCTATGCAAAATAGCCCAAGTGGGCTCCCTAATGCTTGAAGTAGGACCTGGGAATCACTTTGCTTCCATAGCAAGACAGCAAAACTGGAAAGGGGAAAATGAATTCTCTTAAGTTTGGACACTTTTTTGCCCCTGTTTTCAACAGAATGAGGCCTGAGGTCATCACTTTGCCTTCTCTCAGATACTTAATTCATCAACGACCCTGTCTTCTTCCTTCCACCTTTCTGTGGAACTAAAATACACTATCAGGCCATTCACTATGAGTGCCAAATGTGAGGTTATATAAAAAAGGAAATATCTTAAATGCAAGAAGAATGTGGAACATCAAATGCCTTTGTGATCTCGATTCTATATTTATGTGTGTGATCTAGGGGTAAATATGTATATGATATCAAAGAGCCTATTACATATTAAAAATTTTTGTTAATATTAGATTTTATAGTGATCATTCTTCAAGCTCCTTCCCTACAAAACCTCTGTACTGAGCAATAAACATTGCTTATTAATGAAACCCATTGCTTAGCCTGTCACGATGCAGTGATACTCTTCTGTAAATACTTTACGCATGGATTTTCCTCAGCGTCAGTAGAAAAATGCATAAGGAAACATGCAGCCGCAACTATGTCAGATTTTAATAAACAGAGTGCTTGGTTGTTCTGGGAGGTCTACCCATTCCTGGGGGGAATCTTCCCTAGACTCAGTGAGAGATTCTCTTCATTTTTGTGCACAACTTCTGGAAGAAATGACACGACACCCCTCTGCCCTTAGACCACAATAAACATATCATGTTGAAACAGTAATTCCAAATAACCTACTGTTGTGAAGGTGAGGGCATTTTGTCATTTAATATTCAACCTCAAACATACCAGGGTATGAAGTAGAAATGACTGGTATTTTCAGGACATGCATTCTACAGTAACCCAGTGGCAGAAGGGGATTCCTCTCCTCTCCAGGCTGTTGGCAGAGGGCACTTAAAATGAGATTTAGAATGAAAATGAAACCTAACACCAGTGTCTCGTCGAACACCAGTGTCTCTATGTAATCTAATGTACTTAAACTCTTCCTGCAAAACCCTGCTGCTTTTCTGTTGTTTGATATTCTGACCATTTTTGAACCCTCGAACTCTGACTGAGAGGAGGGACTTGGAAAGGTTACCATCCGATCGGTGTTGGAAGGCAAAGAGAATAAGTTTCCCCCTGATAGCACTTCTTTCTGCTGAACAGTTGGTGGGAGATTAAAATGATCTATCTAGGTGAAGAGGACTGGGACAAGGTCCGGCGACATCACTTTTTGGGAATGGTTTGCCTGCCTGTCAAAAAATGGACACGGTTTACTTTCCTCCCTTCTTTTCTGCCACACAGTAATAATATTTCACTGCTTATTTATTCATTTTTATGATTTACTCCAAGCCTTGAAGGAGACTGAATTTCTGCTATGCTACCGTCCGGCCAGGATCGTGGTTAGATGCTGACATTCTGAGTTCCAGCCATATTAATTGCTGGATAAAGGCTATAATCCTTCTCTCTTTGAAGCCCAAGGCTGATTTTTAGGCAACACTTCAAAAGCAGAGCACAACTGAAGAGGCATATTTTCTACCAGCACTGAATTACCATGATTGACTCAGCTTGCATTAGTCTACATGTGCCTTACATATTTGGCTACCCGACCAATTTGATTTTGATATCAGAAAGAAAAAGAAAATACCGTTTGTTATCTAAAGAGTCATCTATAACTCCTTGTGAGATATTTCAATGGTTGTTTAAACCATCTTGGAAATAGAAAGGCCTAAATTATTCTTTTCTTACACTGGAAAACATCATGCTTGAAAGTTCTCACCTCTCTCACTTCCGTGTTTTGCTGCAACATCATATAAAGCCATCAGTCTGAGTCCACTATGATCAATGACAAAGCCTATGTAAATAAGGCACTTTGTACATTCTCAAATTATTATAACCCATGGAAGTCTTTTCAAAATAATTTGTAACATCAGCCATTTAAAAGTCAGCCCAATATATGTAAAACAATTCTAACAAGATTTTAAAATGAGGACGTATAGAGTATAAATGTTCCATAAAATACTAACACAAAAACAGCTATCAAAACAACAACATCAACAACAGCAACAAACAAAAATAAAAAAGGCTCAAGTAAAATGGAAATCTGTAGCCAATATGGAACTTTTCACTGGTGTCTCTTTCACTTACAGCTTGTTTATCTCTGGATCTGTGCTATAGGGACTTTCTCATATAGGATTTGCCAAGTATACTTAGTGTGCTATGTTTGAGAAAGATTAACAGTATCTCAGATCAAAGGAGGACCCTGCTGCATGGTCTTATGAGATTGTCATTCACTCCCATTATGGCTCATTTGCACAAGATTTTCATGTAATATGAGCCATTGTTTTGATGGCAGTGATTTGACATAAAGACAGGGCCGAACTGCATCTCAGCGTCCTCCTCAGTCAGGCTGGGGGGGATCTTGGTCCCAAAGAACTTGCCAATCATAAAAGGCAACTGTTAGTTATGGATCAGCCCTCCCCCGCCATGGTCCCCTGCCCCTACCTCCTTGTTTTTAAGGTGGAAAACTTCTTGAATGTTCATGGCTACCATAAAAATCAGACAATGCTTACTTGTGCTAGATTAGATACAGTTTACCCAGACAAAGTTTCAGATACTCTATTCAAAAGAGCAACTTATGAGCCATTTTAATGAACTGCTTTTCCTTCGTGTGCTTTCTGCCATGCTTATTTTGATTTTAAAATAACTGGAAGTGGTGAAAAGTTATGTCTGAGCTACACTGAAAACTTTTCTTTAAGCTATATTTATGTCTTTCTAGTGATTTAGTTTCTTGGCTATGCATAGAATATATATTTACATATTTACATATACTAGTCACTAACATTCTCTTTCTTTCTGCAAGTTAGATTTAAAAGAAAAAGAGGGGGAGAGGGATTATTGCTGCTTCAGTGATGCCCGACAATATAAGTGAAGAAGAAATACTCCATCAAAATCCATATGATTTCCAATGTAATTTTATTTAACTGGAGAGAATATCCTCTTATTACTTTTATCTAGAATATATCACAATGTAAAACATACATTTAGATATATTAAATATGCAAATATGGCAAGAAAAATTTTCAAGTGGTTTCTTCTAAGTATGAAATTAAATGTGAAGAATTAAGAATAAAAACATTAGTATTTAATCTCGTTTTAGTGCCTGGCTTGAGTTTTCTAAGTAAATGCATTTTAAATCTGGAATTGTAATGTTTATATAGCATTTACTATTTCTGGGAAGGTGCTGGTTATTTTATGCAGCGTTTATCCAGATTTTTAGATTTTTAGAATTTATTTTATAAGTTATAGCAATGTCTCATCTAAATTTTGTGTATAGAATAATACTGACTATAACTTGTTTTTACTCCATTTTAAAATTGTTCACAGCAACCATAATGTCACAGAACAAAAGAGGAGAGGCAAACTCATGATTTCATACTATTGTAGAAAATGTTTAAAAAAATAGAGAAATCACTATTATCTACACATTTTTAAAGGTTTTGTAAAGATTTTTATTTTAAAATCATTTTTCCCTGCTCAATTAATGAAAGAAATGATATATTTGCCATATAATCCTCATAAACTTTTATACTTTAAAACTGTATTAAAAGCTGACCAGAAAGAAGGTAAGCATGCTCAGTGAAATATTTTTAAAATGTCTATTTACCTTAAAAATAATTAACAAAAATAGCCATACAAACGAAAAACAAGTTAAGTGGTCAGAATATTTTCTTCAAGTCTTTCATATGAAAAATTTTAAACCTAAAAAAGTTGAAAACACAATACCATAAACATATGCATGCCCCCTACCCAGAATCAGCAATTAACATGTTTGCCACATTTACTTCCTTTTTTTTTTCTCTCCTGAACCATTTGAAAATGACACCCCTGTTTTCCAGCATGCATCTCCTAAGCACAAGGCTATCCTTTTCCCATAATTATCATACCAGAAAATTAAAGTATTCTATAAAATTTAGTAATCGGAGTGTTTAAAACGAATTAAAGATTAGTTAGAACTTAGGGACAATTAAAAATACATATACCCTTAAAGGCAAATACAACAACTTTAATAATCTATTACATAATCACTTTTTCCGTTACTTTAAATTTAAATTCGCGCATTACATGTAAATACTTCCATTGGAATGTATAAGCAGGTTTTGAAAAGCAAATACTAAACTATCAGCTGAATGTGTTTTGTTTTATGAACACTTTCAAAATACATGAACAACAGCGCCCTCTACATTTGGATAGCCTATGATGAAAAAGATTTTCCTCGTTGAAAACAAGAGCACTTTAACAATAATCACTTGTGGTTTGGGGAACAAATGATGTGATTGTAACACATTACAAAATTACATAGTAATCTCTCATATGAGTTTACAGTGTTTTTAAACCATTGATTTAGTATGGGAAATCAAAATCCGGAAACTCAGTATTGCACCATTCAGCAAACAAACTGACAGAAATAATAGTCAAGAGGAAAGAGAAGGCTCTCTAGGAAAATATATAAACCTGTTTCAAAAATAAACTTAATCATATTATTTAATAGATTTTCTGAAATAAGTTGCGAGTAGTTAACATATGTCACTTTTCTTTCTTGCTTATATAAACAGGATTTGGGGATGTTTTCAAATTCCAAAATGCATTGAAAGCCTTTTAAAAATGCTTTATAGTTTTCAGTAGCCAACTAATGAAGAAAATAGAGACTTTGAATGTAACGTTTAATATATTTTCATGAAGTGAAGTACAATTAATTTGTGTTTCAGTAAGTTCTTTTGCAAATTATTTTTCAGATGAAATAATAATGAAGTTTTTGAAATTATAAAGGCATGTAAAAAATAATCAGTCGTAATGTAGACCCTCATGCCTGTAATTAACAGAACTATCCCCAAAACAATTAGAATATCATCTCTAAATAATTAAGAAGAGAAAAAATATATAAATATGATATACATTTAAAAAATGACAACAGATTTTTACAGCATAGAATAAAATTTTTGATATATATTTGCAGTTCGTTTTTAACTACAAATACTTTATTCTATGACATCTAAATTTTATTTTTTCTCTCAATAGTCAATAAAAATGTGCTTACTAGCAAATCAATCCAATGTATTGGCATTTGAAAGATTTAGTTTTCTGTTTAGTTTTGTTTTTTCAGGGCAATTTTTTTCACATAAGAAAATGTTTATACTAAAAATAATATTTTGCTTAAATATATTCTTTTATACACAGATTTGACACTGCTTCACTATTAAGTCTTGAGGACACCTTAAATACTTTAGCCTAAAGTAAAATTCTTTTAAAAATTATTTGTGAGCTGTGGGTTGGCAAAGAGTGCTTAAAGATAGCTAAGACCTGGAAACATGTTTTGTTATTCATCATCAATTTAATGCCAGAGTTTCAATGTCTAAGTCACTTTATTTAAATGGAAAATAACACAGAAATTAGAAATCAATACTTAAGGAACAAGTATTTTATGTTTTAGAACGAGAAACACAGCTCAAATATCTAAAATAAACTCCTGTAGCCTGCGTTGTACATTTTAAGTTACAGCAAACCTGAATAATAATATTACTTGAAAGAAAAAAAGAGAATGCCATTTGAAATGATTCCTTTCGTCTTTTCCTTTGCTTACGGTGCCATGAAAAATCCTAGCACATGCGCTAAATTTATAAAGACAAAATGCCAGTGACTCAGGGGATCATCTTGTTCATTTTAAGAGCAAATTAAAACAGTGAAAGAATGGTGCAAATAATTGTTTCATATGTTCTTTGCTTGTGACTGCTGTAATCATCGGGCCTGATTTACAAATGTAGACTTGAAGGTTTCTCAGCTTCCTGCAGGGTAGAAGACTGTTACTTTGGCACTCACCCTCTCGCCCTTGTAATCACCACTCAAAACTGCCCTGGTACTTCCAATTCCCAGTCTCTTGATTGAACACCTCATTCTGTGCTAACAAGGTGTCCAAGGTATTTGAACAGGGGCTCCAGTCGGAAAATTGTTAATGGTTCTGCTCATTAAGAGTTGCTGTACTAGTTTTGGTAATTTGGTAACTGTCTAAATTGCAAGTTGATTTTTTTCCCCTTCAGCTTAAGGAAGGAGGCTACATTTAAGACAGTAACAGTAATGAAACTTCTGTTTCAGAACTGACAAGGAAAGTTGAGTGCTGTTGGTATTATCATGCAATGGTTTTCACAGAATTAATAAAATTATCTTGAATGTCTAGGCTTATTCTCTGGTTGTGTTCAAGATACGGTTAAAGTAGGACCAAATAAAGAAGAAAAATTTTCACAGGATAGGTCTATGAAATAGCTAAGATTCCTGAAAGTTTAAAGGATAAAGATAGATCAACAAAAATGATTTCTTCAAAAATGTGAGAGAAAAGAGAGTTATGACAGTGTTTCTAAACACTTTATGTCAAAGTGAAATTGATTATTTTTGAAACTTCTGTTTCTATAAATAGACAACTAGGTCTTTAAGAACACATATGACCCATTTTATTTTTAAAAAATTATCGATCATGTTGATTTACTTTATTTACTATTAGAATGACTTTTCAGGATCATTAATTACAAAGCCTATTTTTATTCAAAGATAGACAATTTTGATAGATACATTTTTCTACTGAACAATTCTTTAAAAAATATTTCAGATGTGATCTGAATGCTCAAAATTGTCTTTTACAAGTATACATAAAAATCCCAAGAACATTTTTCATGAGTTAAATGCATTTGCCTCCATGGCAATTGTTCTGACAATACCAAGTTATTTTAGTTATACAACCTATTTCTTTATATTTCTACACTTTATAAAAGATATATTTCCCAAGAGGAATTAAGAAAAAAAATCAATATAGGTGTGTGTGTGTGTGTGTGTGTGTGTGTGTGTGTGTTTAAAACCTTTGGTTTAGTTTGAAACCTGTGATTTACTTTATCAACTCAGATTTAAAAGGGAGAATATTTCTAAAAACCATTTTTCTTATACAGTCTCTATTTGTTTCTTAATCATGAAAGGCCTTACTAAGTTTGGCAGCAATATCTCCAGGGATTTATTTTAAATTATTTTTAGTGATTTGGACAGTTGCCATTTTATCATAGAGATGAAAAGGTGGGAGATGAGATTCAGCTGAGGATGGAAGTTTCTCCCCTATACCGAGCAAAGGGCTATTTTAAAGTGATTTATGTGGCAGTTTTCTTCTGTGTCACCATTATGTCCCTGCTGCCTGACTGTGACAACTTGGTGCTTGCTAACATTTTGGTAATAATTTATTGGGATGAGATTTTTTTGCCTGGAGTTCAGCCTGCAGTCCTTTTAACACTCTGCTTAAAGGACTAAGTTCTCTACAGGCTTATTTATTTTTCACTTTGGAACTGTGCACTCACACAAAAACCTGCCTACATAAATCTGCAACTTTTCTTTTTGAATTGGAAGTTGAATACAGACCATGACTTGTGCATATAAAAAAATGCAGAAATAATGCCCCCCTACTGTGTAAGTATTTTTGTTTTTCATGAATCAAGCCCAAAGTTATTTAAATTAATTCTAGTCTCATCATGGTAATAGAATATCATTTTTTGCCTCTTAAAAATACTAATGCATGGAAGTAATTTTACTGGTTATTTGACCAAGTTCCTCATACATTTTTAAATTCTATAACACAAAGAAAAAAAAACCAATGGCTACAGTTTCATGTTAACAGGCTTTAATCAATCAACATGAAAATACAATTTTTGATGTTCACAAACCATCATACTTTTCATTATATCTTTGAAAATCTAGAAGACAAAGAATTCACATTTTTCCCCCATGTGTTTACATTGAAAGCTATGCAATTGATTAATCAATCAGGGAATCTCTGAAATCTTGCTCTTTGATGATGGGTGTTATGATTTAGAAATTCTATCACACATCTAAGCTGGACACATTTGCTTTAAAATAGAGGCTCTGACTTCTTTATATTTGGCTATATGCACAAGCAGATTAAAAATATGGTTTATTGTGCTAGACCTAGCTTTGGTTGTAAGTAAAAAATAAATTAGTGCTGTGTTTTTTTTAAATATCGAAATCTTCAACACCTCATCTGAGTGATCTTTCCAGTTGTTTGTCATGGAAAGAGACTTCAATTTGCCCATGGATGGATTAAGAGGAGTTTTGTTAATATTAGTGGCAAATAGATGGAAGTTGGAATTTTTTTTTTTTAATCTAGGAGGTAATTCAATAGATTCCTGCTTAGAAAATACCACTGACTTTCACAGTCATGTGTATGTAATTCAGATATGATAAAGCCATAAACTGAAAAGAAAAATATTAACTAATGGAGATTTGAAGCTTCTAAAATTACTTTCTTGGGTTTTCTATTGGTTCTGTGATTTTCTTTACAAAATTAAGTACTGCCAATTCAAAAAAGATAAAATTGTTTTATAATGCTTTGGCTAAATGATATCAACATGTGTAGTCAGTTTAGGTAATTGGTTTCTATACCTGGTCCCGGAAATCACTCAAAATTTATTTTTATTTCTAGCATGGATAAAATTGCCATGGAATACAGTAAGAAAACTATTATTTAGTTTCTTCTTTATGTAGTTCTTTAAAAAATATTTTGCCTAGGTATTTTAGCATTAGTTGTGACTTCGAATTATACTGAATTTGTTTTAATCATTTCAATTTATTTTAGCCATTATAAAACAGGCTGACCCCATGAAAGTAAGGTCACATAATTTTTTTTTTTTGGATTATGAGAGCCTAACTTTGCATTTGGTTCAGTGCTTAACATATTATTTGTTGTTTTGGTTTTTTAAATTTTTTTTTTAACGTTTATTTATTTTTGAGACAGAGAGAGACAGAGCATAAATGGGGGAGGGTCAGAGAGAGGGAGACACAGAATCTGAAACAGGCTCCAGACTCTGAGCTGTCAGCACAGAGCCCGACGCGGGGCTCGAACTCACGGTCCGTGAGATCATGACCTGAGCCGAAGTCGGCTGCCTAACCGACTGAGCCACCCAGGCGCCCCAACATATTATTTGTTTTTAATAATTGCCTAAGTGCATGCTCATAGTTCATGTTCTACTTTGTATAAGAAGGTAATGAACTTATGACTTTAAAGGCTGGAATCTCACAGTAAAAGAACAATGAGCATTTAAATACTTGTTATTAGCTTTGTTTAAGTCATTGCAAATAATAATACAATTATTGCTCATATATCTTAGGTCTTAAATCATCAGTACAGTAAGAAATCTAATGATATAGCTCAAAAATCTAATCTGTAGAGAGGACAAAAACTTGACTTCAGTGTTATACTGTTAAGAATTGTCAAGGGAAAAAAAAAAAGATAAAAAAAACAAAACAAACAAACAAAAAGAATTGTCAAGGGACTAAAATATGATAACTTTTTAGGACTGTAAACATTTTGTGTAGAGTGAATTTATTATAGTGTTTGAGAAAACTGGCTTCATGGTGATGTTCGGGGGAAGTCACATTTGTGTTTTCTCATCTGTCACAGGTATTCAAATGTAAAAATCAAGGTCAGTATTGGAGGCCATGTTAAAGGTCACTTTGCAAAATGGGCAAGATTAGACACAGAGTTAAGGTAAATGTCCTTATAATTTTCCTTTATAGTCCTTGAATTTTAGAATCAGAGTGACTTCTTAAATGAGTTAATCTAAGGCCTTCATTTTAAAAATGAGGAAGTTGAAGGCAAGAGAAGTTCAGGAATGTTCCTAGAGTCCCACAGGCATTTAGTAGTCCTGGGACTAGAATCCCTACTTACCAGGCCAGTGTTCTTTCCATCCCTTGGCCCCAATCACCTCAAAATTAATACCTATTTGAATGGTTGTGTTGAATAGAACAAGAGCAGTTGTGCTGAGCCATGAAAAATGACTTGATCCTACTCATGGTATATTTGTTACTTGTGAAAACATATTTAAGTCATTCTTGTGCACTAACTCCTGGTGCAAAGATGAGAAACAGCATCACAAGATGAAGTTTTGCCAAGATGGCTGGCGAGTTTATGAAGCAGATTATTTGTGTTTTTATTGAAATTATCTTGAATATGGGAATTAGTGAAAGAAAGAAAACATTTTTTATAGACTTGAAGCTGGGTTGGTTTTCATGGTATTTTTATATCATGGGAGATAATACATATTTTAGACGAAAGATCTAAGTGTGTGTGTGTGTGTGTGTGTGTGTGTATGGGTATATGTGTAGTTGGGTGAGGGATATAGTATTCATCTATCACTATGCCATAGTCTAGAAACAGACCCCATAAGCGTTTATTAGGGATGCAGGGAAATAGTCACAGAAAACAAATATCTGAGATTCAGCCAGGCAAAGAGGGCTGTTACATGATTGATGGCACGTGGCAGTATGGTCTCCCAGCTCATGGGTTTGAGCCCGGCATCGGGTTCTCTGCTGACAGCTCGGAGCCTGGAGCCTGCCTCAGATTCTGTGTCTCCCTCTCTCTCTGCCCCTCCCCCACTTGTGCTCTGTCTCTGTCTCTGTCTCTCAAAAAAATAAACATTAAAAAAGTAATAATAAAAAAAAAAAGAATTTGGGAGTCCAGAACCAATTTACATCTTTTCTGTGTCTTGTTAGTTGTGTGACTTGTAAGTCTGAACCCTCTCAGCAGCTTGGTCATAACCAAGAAGGAGAGCGTTAAGATGGTAGGGTATCTTAGACAAAGCGAAGTAAAAGCAATCAATAGTAAAAATAGAGGAGTTAGCCTTGGTAGAATTTTTGAGCAAGTAAGGACACAGCTGAGGCTAAAAAAGAATGCAGTAGTGTCGAAGGAAACTGGATTCCCCACTGGATTTCAGAGGAGATACTCAAATAATTAACCTGCTCCTTTTTGTTTGATTGCCTTTAATTGGACATCAGAAATTATGCCTTGAATCACCATTGGCAAGTTTCCTTCCAGTTTTCAGCAAGCTCCAATTTGGCTAAAATAAAATAGAAAAATTATTTACTATCTTTAAATAATTTCACTATCTCTCTTGGAGAGATATTGAAAGATATATACTATTGAAAAGATAAACTGTATGAAACAGATATACTATTCTCTTGAAGAGAATCCTTCAAGTTCCTATTACTATTATGATTAAAATACATATGCTTGGATTCTAGAATGCTTTTTTCTCCATTAATGTTTATTTATACCACTTTTCCTACCAAGGATGTAATTATGGCTCATCCATTTAAAATTGCATGTTACATTAAAGCCTCTTCATTCTAAAAATGTCATTGTGTTTGACTTTTTTCAGTCAGATTTTGTCTCATCCAAGAACCACTCCAGTGTAGAACAATAGTTTAAAATTTTTGGTATTTGGACTATCTTGAGGATTACACACAGAATTAAGATTCCTTTATGGACTTCAAAACATTTCATTCTTATGTAGAAATGAAAATATTTTAGCTTAATTTTTCCTATTGCTTTGGTCATGAAAAGGACAACTTTCCACTTATCTTTGGACAGACTCTGCTCACGCTTCCCTGAGATAGTCCCAAATTCTTAGTAATATAGTAGGCATTAATGGTTAAGAAAGACCCACATTTGAGTTCTCATTCTAGCACTACCTAGCTGGGTGATTCTGGAAAAATTATTTAACCTTTCTGAGTCTGAAGTTGTTATTCTTCCCAGCCCAAAATGACTTTTCCTTTTCATTCAGAAATTCTTACTACTGGAGGCCTGAATTACTTTCTATTGCTATTGTAACAAATTACCACGAACAACACAAAAGTATTATTTTATAGTTCCGGAGGTTAGAAGTTGGAAATTGGGTCTCATTGGGCTAATACCATGGCGTCAGTACGGCTGCATTCCTTCCCGAGGTTCTAGGCAGGAGGTATCTGTTTGCTTGCCTTTTCCAGCTTCTGGAGGCCACCCTATTCCTGCTTGTGGCCCCCATCCATCTTGAATGTTTTCACTTGTATCACTCTGACCTCTGCTTCAGTGGCCACTACTCATTCTCTGACTATGACCCTCCCACTTTTCTTGTTCACTTCTAAGGATATTTGTGATTATATTTGGTCCCACCCAGATAATCTAGGATAATCTTCCGACTTCCTCAATGTAATCACATCTGAAATCCATTTTGCAATGTAGGGTGACATAACAACAAATACAGGGATTTGGATGGGTGTGATCGTCTTTGGGGAGGGACATGCATTATTCTGCCCATCACAAGGCCAAAAGGGATACTTCATAGATTCCCACCTCTTGACCGCACCCTGCTCCCCTACCACCAGGGAAGAATATCACTTTAATACAATTCCCCACATGGATGAGGAAAGTAACTGTTTGCTTTCTGAGTTTATTTGTATAATGAATTATCTCTCTAAAAATGCCAATGTGGAAGGGCTCTATTAGTATGCTTGAACACTAATTAACAGGGACACTTGTTCTTATCTCATTTGACTTTCATAGGTTTTGTCCATCAATAACTACACTGTGGATCTGATGATTCTTTCTCACTGCAGCATCTTACTTTTATTACCTATGGATGGCTTCATGCTAACCAAAAGGTTAGATGGTACAATAATTTATGCTAATCTCAATTTGCTTTCGTGCTGTAGACAGTACAAATAAAGCTGCAGCAATTGATTACACATCACTGACAGCAGAAGGAACATACAGTTTCATCAATGAAAAAACTGAGTCATGTAATGGCTCAATAGTTATGTGTAGCCTCATGAGAATGACAATCAAAACCAGGTCGTAATGATATGAATATTTATTGGATACCTCATCCTGCTTGGTAATTTTAATAGTCTGTAAAAAAAAATAAGTTTAGAAGGAAACATTTCTGTTTTTCTTGAATACTCCTTTATAAAATACAATGCATTCCTATTGGGGTTTTAAGTATTTTTACATTGATTTTCCTGTTTTTAAGTTTTATTATTCCATAGTCATTTGATTTAATCCTAAAAACGAGTGAATGTAATTAAATATCTATATTCAGAAATACATTTCGGTGTCTGATTTAGATCCTTTGTCTTAATTGGAGACTGTTTTGGTAAATTAGGCTGAGGAATAGTTAAAAAATATATCAATGTGTAAAAATGACGTCTTAACAACAGCTAGAATAAACATCTGTAAAATTTGCTTATCAGAATAGTCATATAAGGGATGGTGAACAATTACTGAAAGAATAGAAATAGAATGCATAACTTCCAAACTGTTAGAGAGAAAGAAAAAGGAGAATAAGGAAAAGTCTATCAAGTCAAGAAAAGGCTATAAAGGAAAGGGGAAAAAATCAGAGAAAAAAAAAACAAGACTAAATATTCAGCAAATATTGAATGAGCATCTGCTATAGATAAGGACTTTTTGTCTCTGAAAATGTTAATACAAACAAATTGATAAGCACAATAAGTATAAATAGGTGAAACTCTTCTATTAAATGCCAAAGACTTCCAGGTTGGGTACACTGTTTTTATATTTTAAACAGTAGATATGTATAAGTGAGACAGCTAAATCAAAACATACAGTATGACTTACAACAAAGGAATGGGAAAAGATATGTAATACAAATGTGTTTCACCTAACGACATAAACTTACTATATGTAAAGCCAAAGGTATAAAATTATAAGATGAAGTCAACAAATATAATAGTGGATGTTTTTTTCAAAACATATATCCAAAATTAATCTATCACAACTAAATCTAATAAGGATTTAAAAAATCCTAATGTATAAGAGTAGATTTTAAAAATCAAAGCTTACCTTAAAAATTAGCATAAGGCACATCATTTTGGTTTCTAGATGTTATTGACTAGATTGTCAGGCCATCTGGTTAATCTATTGCATTACAAAGGAAAATCTTAATAAAATCTTCTAATTCTGGTATCAAAATCCTTGTGGATCTGGCTAATAAGCCTTAATAGACCTGCTTTCTGCCTTGCTTTTTTTGTCCCTTGCTTTTCCAATGAAAAGTTTTTAAAGAGTATTACATCTCAGTCCTCAAGGAAAGGAGGACAGGGGTAAGAAAATATCTACTTACTAAAGCTTCCTCTAAAAGTGAAGGAAACCACACTACTGTGCCTAATTCTGTAGGAGACAGATATTGCATATTTTAACACTCAGATTGTCAAAATGAATGGGGAGATAACCTAAAAGTCCTGAATTTCACAACACTGCATCACAAAATGTGGGCATTCTAAATTTATTTTGGTAAGTAATCTTAATAGGGGAAATCTTGTTAATAATAAATAAAATGAGATGCAATATGAAAAAATTATGATATTCAACATGGTATTTGGTTGTTTAAATTGGGCTACATTATTTTGTTCCGAAGCTTGGTAAGATAATGTGGTACTATGTCATTTGGATTTCTTTTTAGTGAAACACCGATAGAATATTTAAGCACTACGAATGCTTACAACACCCCATTATATCATGTCTTCTTGTCTTAGAGATGTTCTTTTTTAAAGTATGATAACTAGTGAATACAATCAGCTTATATCACCATGAAATTAAACAGCAGCCTAATGGTCAGTGTATATCAAAGTGTAGGATCCTCCTTTCAGATGGGAATAACAAAATTGAACAGATCAATCAGAAGAGATAAAACTATGAAGTTAACTATTAGTTTTTTGGAGGTGGGGTTTGTGTGTGTGTGTGTGTATCTGTTTGTATTGTATATTGTATTGTACACTATATTGAATTATATTGTATTACTTACTATCTTGTATTGTATTGTATTACTTACTATCTGGCTTTTTTGGCTGCTATATTTTAACCTTCTGCAAACTGTTAGTGATAACGTGTCAAGAATATGACACAGTCTCCAAAGCAATGTTAACCCTCAACATAATTATTTTTGTTTCAAAAGGATTGGTCTTCACTACATACCCATAAACACCCCTACACGTTACTAGTCTCAGGAGTTTTTAACACTTTGGGTGATATTTGATTATTCTAGACTAGGACAGGTCAAACTGGCCACAAATGAGAAGAGTGTCTTTAGATAATTCCAGAATTCTGACCTAAGGACTAAGAATAAAAACCAGAATTACAATCCCTTTTTCTTGTCTAGGAATTTGGTATTATATTTAATATTCTTTTTTTTTTTTAAGTTTTTACTTAGTTATTTTGAGAGAGAGAGTGAACAAGAGTGTGTGTGAGCAGGGGACGGGCAGAGGGAGAGAGAGAATCTAAAGCAGGTTCCACCTAACTATGAGATCATGACCTGAGCCAAATGGAGTCAGAGACTTAAATGACTGAGCCACCCCGGTGCCCCTCTATGTAATATTCTTTATTCTTGTTTGTCATTCCCATTCTTTATTACTGTGTTGTGGGGGGCCGGGCCCCGGTGCCAGGCTGAGACCGGGTCGAGCAATGTTCCCCGTTGACTCAAGCCAACCCGGTGGTCCCCCCTCCCATTCATGTGGGAGGCCGGGCCCCGGCGCCAGGCTGAAACCGGGTCGAGCAACGTTCCCTGTTGACTCAAGCCAACCCGGTGGTTCCCCCTCCCATTCCCCCACTCTCAAGGGCATATGAAAGCCTTGTCAAGGCTGAGAAAGTTAATTCCTGAAGCCTGTGGTCTGCAGGTGTTGGCAGTAACGCTACCTCCCTTTTTCTACCCCGAGTCAGATAGAAACAAACATGGTAATTGTGTTTTGCTAGCAATCTTATCAACAAGGTCTTGTGACCTGTCTAGAAAATGCATAAGAAACACAAAACTAAATGTTTTGGTGGGCAGCGATTATGTGAAACCTGTTTATTCTTAGAATGACCTAACCCATAAGAGTCTGGTTATAAAAGATTGTGTACAGCAACAATAAAGCCGTCACTTGGACCATCAGCCCAGGGGACCCTCCTGTTCCCAAACTTTCTCTTCTCTCTTTTTTTCTTGCATTCCCCTACCCTCAGGACCCTGACCTCGGTGTTTGTCGCGCCAGCCGCGACACTGTGTTTTTAAAAACACAATTAAAAACACTTTGATTACAAGTTTAATTTTTTTTTTCTGACTTGCCTTTAGTCTTTAACTTTATTCTATTACACAGATTACACAGCTGACATAATGTGAAAGTTACTGTTAATCCAAGTTAGGTTGAGGGAGAGCGGGATGAAATAAACCATACTAATATTTTCACAATGAATTATTGTTTGGCCCTCTTATTGTGGCTGAATAAACTTGTTCAAATAAGTTTGGACATTTCTTTCTTTTTTATTTTTTTTTAATCTTTATTTTTTTTTTTTTGAGGGACAGAGAGAGACAGAGTGAGAGTAGGGGAGGAATAGAGAGAGAGGGAGACACAGAATCCAAAGCAGGCTCCAGGCTCCGAGCTGTCAGCACAGAGCCCGATGTGAGGCTCGAACCCACAAACTGTGAGATCATGACCTGAGCTGAAGTGGGACCCTTAACCGACTGAGCCACCCATGTGCCCCAATAAGTTTGCACATTTCAAATTTAGCTGGCTGGACCAACAGGTTCCTACCAGGTCAATATGAAAACTTTTGGTTATCATTTCAATTTCAGTTGAAAATGTCATATAACTTAATCATTTAAAAAAAAAAGTCAACTTTTCTATCTGCAGCTTGTTAAACTAAAAATATAAAGTCTTCATTAAAAATAATTTCCTGGTTCAGGGCCCCTGGGTGGCTCAGTCAGTTAAGCATACCACTTCAGCTCAGGTCATGATTTCAGGGTTCATGGGTTTGAGCCCTGCATCAGTCTCTGTGCTGACAGCTCAGAACCTGGAGTCTGATTTGGATTCTGTGTCTCCCTCTCTCTCTGCCCTTTTCCCACTTGCACTCCATTTCTCTCTCTCTCAAAAATAAACATTAAAAAACATTAAAAGAATACTTTCCTTGTTCAAAAATATAATTTAATTAGAATATCCCATATGATGTTTGTTTTTATGCTGTTTCTTAATATTATCATTATTTTTTTTTACTATGAAATGGATAGTCTGTAAAATTGTTTTTTTTTCTGTTAGTCCCTTTGTTTTTGGAGTAGGTTTCTGTAATTTTATATACATTGTAGACTGGAAATAGAATTGTATTTTTCATTTTATGTAATATAAGTAAAACTTTTAAAATTATAATTTTATATTTATATTATATTCATATTTATTTATATTATATTTATATTATATTATATTATATTTATATATTATATTATATTATATTATATTATATTATATTATATTATATTATATTATATTTATATTATAAATATAATAATCGTGCAGTATAACTTTTTTCAAAACTTTCACAATCCTGGGTGTGGCTGGGAAGAAAATAACACCATGATAGACAATGACACAACTGAATTGACATTTAGGTCAACACTTGGGCTGCACTAAATAGAATTTTAGTTCCTAGAACCAAGGAGGTAATAACCCTACTCTACTCTGCATGCTCATATTAGTGCATTTGTTTCTGGTTCCCACCAAAAGTGTTGTAGAATCAATCTGGTGGTGAGACTACAGAATGGAAAAGATTCTAGGGATCAGGGCACATGAAGAACCATTGGAGGAAAAGGAAAATGAAAGACTCTGGGATTATTTGATAATAATCTTTAATAATTCATTGAATTAAAAAAAAAAGACGTTTTACATTTTTCTGTGTACTCCAGAAGAACAAGTTTAGGACAAAATATAAGATTACCTGGGGTGTAAAATTAGAAGCAATAAGAAATAATTTAAGCTCTATAAAGTTGGAATGAGGTTGTGCCTTCTCTTCATGGAAGCCCAAATAATTTGTGAGAGGTATTTATAAAGCATCTTCATAAAGTTGAAAAGTTGAATTTGATTACATCTGAGGTTTCTCTCATACTGTAAACTTTACTTTTCTATATATTTTTTTAACGTTTATTTATTTTTGGGACAGAGAGAGACAGAGCATGAATGGGGGAGGGGCCGAGAGAGAGGGAGACACAGAATCGGAAGCAGGCTCCAGGCTCTGAGCCGTCAGCCCAGAGCCTGACGCGGGGCTCGAACTCACGGACCGCGAGATGGTGACCTGAGCTGAAGTCGGACGCTTAACCGACTGAGCCACCCAGGCGCCCCGACTTTTCTATATTTAAAGAGTGGAAGAAATTTTCTATCAAATTCATCCTGGGCATGTAGAGCATTTGTCTTCTGCTGAGTGTACTTTAATAATGGTAACAATAATAATAATGAGAAATATATAGTATTCTTGATACCACTTTATAGATGAATAAACAGAGATAAAGTGAAGCTCAGAAACTACCGCAGCTACAAAGCTAGTGAGTTTCGGAACTATGATCTTAACCCATAATAGATCTGATTTCTATGCCTGAGTTTTTAATGCATACATTCTATTGTTTGTATATGAAAAATAAGAGTTAAATCACCATTGCGACCTCAATCTGTAGAGAATCATCTTATTTAAAGAAGAATCAAATGACAGAACTATCTTGAGGTTTCTTATATTAAAATTATGGAGGACATAATACTAATGATGATGATACTGAAATCTACAATATACTTTCTCCTGAAACTGTTACTGCTAAACTAATTTGTTGGGACTTAATGAAGTCCTAGGTTCTGTGCTAAATGCTTTTGAGCATTATTTCATTTAATGCTCAATCCTCCTTCCAGGGAAGGTGCAACTATCTCTGTTTTGTAGCTGAAGAAGCTGAGGTCCAAAGTCATACTCCAATCAATGAAAGATGCTGTATTACCTAGAACAACTATCGTGTATTCATTTAGCTTAGTCATTCTTTCTATAGAGAATCATTATTTCCTATCTAGAGGTTTCTCCAAATGAAAATGTGACATGTCTTCAAGCCAGGATCCTAGATTACTCTTTTAAGCTGATTTTAACAGTTATTTATTTAAAAGAAGAAGAGAAGCAGAAGGAGAATTTCTATTGTCTATGGAGAATAGTCTATCAGTTGATTACTGGATTAGCCAACAATCAACCAGCAATCAATGTACCAGACACTGTGAAAAATACAATGATCCTGCAGTTAAGGAGCTTACACCTAGCTAAGGAGTCAGAATTTAGAGATGGAAACAGTTAACAATAAAAGAAAGCCAAATGATTGGTATAAACAGTAAAAGATTTTGCAGTGAGAGAAAACGAAAACAGAAATAAAAACATCCTGTAAACCATGTGTGCTAGGGAAAGCATCATGGAGTTTACCCTGTGTGTGGATGAGGACAGAGGACCAGAAAGAACATCTGACATAGAGAAAAGGAATAGAATGAACACTGACACATGGTTTGTAATATAGGATATGTTGGACTCCAATGACTGGACTATGGTGGGTTTTAGTTTACCTGATTATTTATGATTTTACATTATTCCTTTTAAAAAATTAAGAGAATGCATGAATATCAACAGTAATCAATTCTATTTGGAAAGCACGACTTGTTCAAGGGTGATTGTCTATAAGTTGGCTTCCTGCAAAACCTACATAAAATTTGGCTATGTCTCTATGGTTAAGTCACTCAGTCTTGGTCCTGTCATTTACAAATGTGGTCCAAATTCTTTTACATTTTTCCCAACAGAGGATAGGGACCCAATGACTGTTTTTACCAGTAGAATACAACAGATGTGACATCATGTGACTTCCAAGTTTAGGTCATTAAAAGCCATGCAGTTTTGTCCTCATCCCATGGAACACTGACTCTTGAAGTCCCAAGCTACCATGTAAAATGCCTGTCTAGCCTGAGGCTTCCATCTTCTCCTCATGAAGTGGCTATATCTGGGTCCACTGGTCAACATAATCCCCTTAGCCCTGCCTTCCAGCTGTCCTTGCCAAGAGACCAGATATGTAAGTGAAACCATGTCAGAGTCTCCAGATCAGTCCATCTGCCAGCTGAGTACAACTCAAGCTCTGTCATTGCCACATTAAACAGAAGAGTCACATAGCTGAAACTTGCCTGAATTTCTAACCCACAGCATCATGAGGTATAATAAAACCATTCTTAAGATATTAAATTTTGGGGTTGTCTGTTATGCAGTAGTAAATAGCTAAGACACCCGGTCACCTGTAAGCTTGAATCCCAGTCCTCGATCACTGAGCCCTATCGTCATGCCAGGAGTGTAGCTTTTGCTTTCCTAGTTAGGAATCCTGCTATGACAAATACCTTCACTATCTAATACTGCGTTAGAATGCAGGAGGCGCTGGGGGAACTGCACCTGTCCTATCGCTCCTGCCTGTGTTTTTTTCTGGTGAATATTCCCCTCGTAGACCGGAGTTTGTGCCACTCAACCCCGAGCCCTAGTTCGCACAACACAGGGTTCTTTCAATGTTCCATGAGGTGCTGTGGGGCTACATAGGTAATCTAAAAGTAAGTTGGGTACCAAAACACTAGAGAAAAATTATTCAAAGGCAGGACGCAGATCACACTCTACTATGGTGAATTTTCTGGGACAAACCTGATTCTAAATGTTCTATCTCCACCACCCAAATTATTGCAGCATCGTAGGATTTCTTATATTTTGGGTGTCTGAATTATTTATTCGAGACTATCTTTTTCAATAGGAGAGGCACAGAATCTTTTGTCAGACTATATGTCCCAATTTTGTGTTCAGAAATAGGCCAATGTTCTTTTAACTCAAAGTTACATTACAACACATTTGGTGCCTCTCATCAGAGTATAGAGGCTGAAGGCCTGCTGGACACACAAAAAAAGGGAAAGTAGAAGAAAAACACCTTCTCCACAAAGGCTATATTTAGTTCATATATACAGATATTATGAAAAAAGTAATAATTTAGCCTGGTTTTTTTAATAGTTGAACAGGTCATTATAAGTCAATCTGGGAGGTGTGCCTTTCCCAGCAGCATTTTCTTGTGGATTTTTAAAGATGTATTTTTAGTATCCTGAGAGAAAAAAAATTCATCTCCACCAGAAGTTATTGCAATTCTTTAAGCCATTTTTTTGTTTGTCTTTGTCCCTGGTGACTTACTAGACTTTTAAAATTTGCTATTATGCAACGTGCACCTTCATATTCTGGCAGACTAAAGGTGGAAAGGAAAGGCGACCCAACTCCATGGTCCCCTAATGGCACTGGGTTCTGTCATTCCGCCAGGGGTGTTTATGGGGCTAACACTGCTTTGACGTGTAACTGTCTATCTTACAGAGAGCTAAACTTGAGGAAGGGAACGCTTTGCTAGGGAGGGCCAAGTGAGGCATCATGTACTAGTGTGTTGAATGGCAACCAAGAGCTAAAAGAAATTTAGATCAGTAGAAACGGTATCTGCCAACTACTGAGCCACCCAGGCACCCCTTGCTTACATTTTTTATTACTTCTATAAATTGGGTTATCTTGTTGAACAGTAGTAGTCTTTAAAATGAGAGGTTTTCTGTATGTTTCCCTATTAAAAAAAAAAAAAAAAGGATGCCATAATGGTTAAGGGATGGGGCTGCCCTTAGGTAGAAATTAGAAAAATTTTAATTTCACTTATAAAGAAACTTTTTTAAGAAAGTATCTCTAAAAGGGAATGGCCACTTTGAGAAATAGGAAATGGAATGGGAAGAATGTAGATAATAAAAATGGGTGACTTTGTCAAAGAGTGATTCAAGTAATTGGGAACACGTAAAAGAGAAAAGGGAGAGTCAATTAAATGAATAGGCTATTTAGTTGCCCACCTCCCTGATTAAAGGCACATCGAAGAGTTGGAATAAAAATTTCTGTTGATTAGTTACAGCCAGTTTGACTGTTTCTCTGTGTTTTCTGATTCTGATGGAGAAAAAAAGAAAAGATCTAGAAACAGAGAGGGTGGTAAAAGAGGCAGTTGGAGGCTTGCTTTAATATTAGCAAGGCAGTGTCTTTTTCTGGGCCTCACTGCTTAATTAAAGCTAAGTGCCAGCATTGAAAAAGTTCAACTGTCAGTGATTCTAAATTAAAGCATAATGTTGGAGAAAGTACTCTAAGGACTTTGGTATCTCAAGCTGCAGGTGGCTTGCTAAAGTCTGGACTGGAAAAAGCAACAAAGTATTTCAACTCCTGAGAACTCGGTGTTAAAAGCAAAGGCATACCAGGAATGAAAGGAGTCCAACGTTTAGTTAGAAAGTGATTCACTAACAGTTTAGTGAGGTGAAACTCTCTATATAAGTATTTGTGTTTTATTTAGCTTGACTCTGTGGCTTGCCTCACATACATTCATAATATGCATGGTGTAGCAGAGACCATGTGGGATCACAATTGAATGACCTATGTAGTTTGAATTATGCTCCTTACCAGTTGTGTGATTTACGAAATGAAGACGATTAGCGATTTTAAGAAATATGTTCTTTATAACCAGCAAAAAATGATAGATTTATATATCATTTTATTATAATGCTGTTGAGTTAAAACATTAGAAAGGGAAGTATTTGCTTGGGTGAAGACTTTGTCTTATTGCCTCACCTATTCATGCCTGCAAAGGGAAGGGCAGGGAAGGCAATTAACATTTTTTGAGTATTTACTGTATGCCAGGAATGAGGCTAGCACTTGATTTCTCAATTTCCGAAGAGTCTGTGAGATGGTTAAGCTTGTCCCCATTTTATAGATGAAGAAACTGAGCTACAGGGAGGTACTTTGTCCA
Source organism: Panthera leo (assembly GCF_018350215.1). Taxonomy (NCBI): domain Eukaryota; kingdom Metazoa; phylum Chordata; class Mammalia; order Carnivora; family Felidae; genus Panthera; species Panthera leo. The sequence continues at coordinate 116,070,446 of NC_056687.1, read as the reverse complement.
AGTTTTCATGGATATAGTTTATACAGTTTGATTGGGAGTTAAACATAGATCTGTATGTCTTTAAAGACCATGCTTTTTCTATTCTATCAGGTTCCCAGTGAAAATAGGTGATTTAAGAGGGTTCAGTGATGTGTCTTGGAATTGTAGACATGGGGCTTTGGAGGAAAAGAACCTGCTATTTGATCACTAAACGACACATCTAGCAGATGACAAGTAATAACGGTACTGAGGGATGGTTCTTCAATTCCTCCAGCATTTTTTTTTTTTTTGTAATTTTTATTTCAGGACTAACAGTCTTACTCCTCTTGTTCTCTTGCATTTCCTAGATATTTAATAGTCCTTGAACATCGGTTTAAATTTGACTTGCCTTTGCTGACTCTTCCAGCAAGATTTTCATTTTCACTATTATTTCTGATAAATTTTAAATGCATTAAAAAGGCACCCAGTAAAAGCATGTCGTATGTCTGTCGTGCTCATCATTTCATTTAAACCTCATGCCAACCCATGAAGTGATGTACCATTGCCATTAAATTTTGAAATCAAAGCTTGAGAGATTGCCCACATTCATGCAGTTAGGAAGCAGTGGACCTTGTGTTTCTGATGACAAAGCCCTTGCTCCTGGGCACTGCGCTGTTCCATTGGATGCTTATAGGCCAGTAGTATCTTGTAGAATGACTGCTGACACAGTGTTCGGGAAATGTGGAAAGCATGTTAGCTACAGGAACGTTTCTAGAACTCTTGAAAATATTCACCTAATGATGACCCTCAAGTGGTCCCATAATGTAAATTCACACATGCGCAGATTGTAATATTTAAGGAAAGAACAGGTGAGCCAAGTGACTTCTAGAGTCCATTTTGTGAAATAATTTTCAGGACTGATTGAACGTAGCTTAAATAGTGCCATTCCCATGTGAGGTATATGTTCTTGAAACCATCCCCAAATCTGAACCTAACTTCTGTTTCAGTGAACTAAAGAACACCCTATATGAACAGCTGCAGCATCTGATTTATGGGTAAGAGAATACTATTTCTGTTGACTCGCTCAGAATGATGCCATGTGTATGAGGGGGGAATTTCTGAATTCAAAATTCTGCACTATCTCTGAATTTTCTTACGGAAGTTTGGCTTTGGATATCCAGTCATACTCTAGGAAGAAACTCAGATGGATTTGTTGTTGTTACTTGTAACAGAACATCTGGTATATATTGGCAGAAGGTGTTAGTGATGAATTTCAGTAAAACCAAAGCCAAAATCTTGATGGGGGTATGAGTTCATCTTGTTTATATCATTCTCCCCATGTCAAATCCAAAGCACGAATATTGCTTCCTATCTATAGTAGCATCTGAAAACATAATAGCCACAGTCATGGGGTTTTAGAAATTACGACTAAAGATTATGCAAAGTATCAAGATGGAAATAGCAGATTAGTAATCCAGCAATAATAACATATTATATTGTTAAATAACTCTCTAAATTTTTAGGAAAAGCAACTGCAGAAAAAGATACCTTTTCTCTTTTTGTATTCAGTATAGTTCCATATAGTTGGAAAGAGACATATCCTAATTCCATTTCTCAAAGCACAGGTATATTCCCTCATGAACCAATCTTTCCTCAGCAGGCTGATTTAGATAATAAAATGAAAAAGAGATAACTGAATGGATCCTCCAACCTTCTTCTTCAAGAATCGGAGCTGGGAGCCCCTTGGGGCGGCAGGGCAATTCTGAGGCTGCAGAAGCTCTCTGAACAGCTGTTTGGTAGTAGTCTCAACAGAGCTCGTTAGCACAACTAGTCAGGGCCATGTTAACTGGGTCCCTTTACTGTTGCCGCCACATTCCCTCTTATCACGTCCCTCCATTATCACTCGCCCGCCTCCCCAGCTTGCTCTGTTAGCACTTCTGCTCTCCGGAGAGGAAAGAATTTTCTTTCATTCTTTCTCTCTTTCCCTCTCTCCTCCCTTCCCCCTCTCTCCCCCTCTCTTACCCACCTCCCTCCCTCTCCTTCCCACCTCCTTCTGACCAATTCTTTCTCATATTTCTTGCTTTTCTCCTTTATCTGATGCTACCTCTTTCTCTCTCCCCCTCCTCTTATGGCTGCTTCTCCCAAAACCAAATGTGTGGGTTCTTTCTTTCCCTCCACCAAGCACTACTCTTCACTAGTTTTCATACCTTTGATGGAAGGAACTGCCTGAGTATCTTAAATCATCAGATTAGAGGTGTATTCTCTTCCTTTGCAAGGGAGGCAGTAAACAGAATTGGTTAAGAACACACGCTTTGTAATTGGACTAGAACTTGACTTAAATGTCAGCCCTGACATGCTGCGGAACGCAGCACACAAGAATAAATCACCCTTAGCTCCTATGTCCATATCCATTAAATGGGGGTAATAGTATCTTCCTCATGTTAAGTATAAGGAGTAAAGAAATCATTGTTAAACACTCACTCTGCATGGTGACTGGAACAGAATCAGCAGGCAATAAAGACCAACTCCTGTTATTTATATACCACGTCTGTTGATCAAATAGGACTGATCTCAAGTCTGGCTTTGCTAAATTCTCTGAGTCTTCCCTCAGCCCATCCTGGTGAGCCTGTCCACTTAGGGTACCTCATTTATTAATTCATTCTTCATTCAGGAGCCTACTTAGAAGATATGTTATTTTCCATCCCCAGGTACTTTCTGTTACTCTGTCACGGCCATGAGATTAATCCCTGCCAAATTATTAGTTGGTAAACTTTAAGGCATTATTCCTTCCAGACACTTTAAGGATCAAGAGGTGAGGGAAGAGGAAGGAGAAATGAGCAAGAGATAAGGGAGGGCATAAGGAGCCCCTTTCACCTCAAGAAGGTGTTTTATTTCTCAAGAGTAGAATTCCCGGTAATGGATTGACTGTGTGGGCAGGAGATGTAACTTGGGCCAGCACCTTCTCTACCTGTTCACTGGCAAACTTGTCTCTAGAATCTTGCTTGCTTCTTGGTTGCAAACACCTGTGGATTTTCATTGCAGGTGTGTTGGGTGGGTAGGGTATCGGAAAAATTAATACGATCCTGACACCGTTCTAACTATACTTAATTCTTTGTAAATCCTTTGTAATCTCATTTGATTCTCACATTTCCAGTAGGCATTTTTTATTCCCATTTTACAGAGGAGTAAACTGGCTTTTAGAGAGGGTAAACAGCTTGCTTTAAGTCACTCAGCCAGTTGATGGCAGAGGTCTTTTCGATGCCTGAACTCTGGCTTCCCTTGCTACACCACTCATCCTTCCTGTCAGTTGAGACGTTCTGAAGCATGACAGCTCTTTCTCCCACAATCACATCTATGCTCAGAGATGGAGATTTCTTGAAGTACCTCCTAAATAGTGCCTAGGAACCACTATCTCCTCACTAGAAAGGAGGAAAAGCTCAGGAGGAGCTAGCTACCCCCTGCACTAAATCCTGATTCTTTTTCACCCTCTGGGCAGTGCCGCTCTGTTCTGGCCCCCATTTTGTTTAAATGAGGAAATTGGCGTATATGTTTTATTTTCTTTGCATTTAACCATGTTCTTATTTTATTTTACTTATTTTTTTATTTAAATTCAAGTTAGTTAACATAAAGTGTAGTGTTGGTTTCAGGAGTAGAGCCCAGTGATTCATCACTTACATGTAACACCCAGTGCTGATCCCAACAAGTGCCCTCCTTAATGCCAGTCACCTGTCTAGCCCATCTCCAATCCATTCCCCTCCAGCAACCCTCAGTTTGTTCTCTCTGTGTAAGAGTCTGTTATGTTTGCCTCCCTCTCTCTTTTTAACTCATTGTTCCTTTTCTCCCCCTACATTCATCTGTTTTTTTCTTAAATTCCATATATGAGTGAAATCATATATCTGCCTTTCTCTGACTTAATCATAATACATAATACATTAATTATCATAATACACACTAGTTCCATCCATGTTGTTGCAAATGGCAAGATTTCATTCTTTTGATCATCAAGTAATATTCCATTGTATATATATACCATATCTTCTTTTTTTTAAATGTTTATTTTTGAGAGAGAGACAGAGAGACAGAGCATGAGCAGAGGGAGTGGCAGAGAGAGCGGGAGGCACAGAATCTAAGCAAGCTCCAGGCTCTGAGCTGCCAGCACAGAGCCAGATGAGAGGCTTGAACTCACAAAATATGAGATCATGACCTGAGCCAAAGTTGGATGCTTAACCAACTGAGCCACCCAGGCCCCCCCCATATCTCCTTTATCTATTCATCAGTTGATGGACATTTGGGCTCTTTATTGTTAATAGCACTGCTATCAACATTGGAGTGCATGTGGCCCTTCAAATCAGCATTTTTGTATCCTTTGGATAAATACCTAGTAGTGCAATTGCTGGGTTATAGGGTAGTTTTATTTTCAATTGTTTTTTAGGCTTTTTTTCTTAAATGTTTATTTATTTATGAGACAGAGAGAGACAGAGTGCAAGTGGGGGAGGGAAAGAGAAAGAAGGAGACACAGAATCCGAAGCAGGCTCCAGGCTCTGAGCTGTCAGCACGGAACCTGACCTGGGGCCCAAACCCCCGAAACGTCAGATCATGACATGAGCTGAAGTCGGACGCTTAACTGACTGAGCCACCCAGGTGCCCCTATTTTCAATTTTTTGAGGAAACTCCATACTGTTTTCCAGAGTCGCCAAACCACTTTGCTTTCCCACCAACAGTGCAAAAGAGATCCTCTTTCTCTGCATCCTCGCCAACATCTGTTGTTTCCCGAGTTGTTCATTTTAGCCATTCTGACAGTTGTGAGGTGGTACCTCATTGTGGTTTTGATTTGTGTTTCTTTGATGATCAGTGATGTTGAGCATCTTTTCATGTGTCTGTTAGCCATCTGGATGTTTTCTTCGGAAAAGTGTCAATTTGTCTTCTGTGCATTTCTTCACTGAGTTGTTTTGTGGTGTTGATTTTGTTAAGTTCTTTATAAATTTTGGATCCTAACCCTTTATCTGACATGTCATTTGCAAATATTTTCCCTGGTTCCGTCAGTTGCCTTTTAGTTTTGTTGATTGTTTCCTTTACTGTGCAGAAGCTTTTTATCTTGATGAGGTCCCAATAGTTCATTTTTGCCTTTATTTCCCTTGCCTCCAGAGACATGTCTAGTAAGAAGTTGCTGCGGTGGAGGTCAAAGTGGTTGCCTTCTGTTTTCTTCCGTAGGATTTCAATAGTTTCCCATCTTACATTTAGGTCTTTCATCCATTCGAATTTGTTTTTGTGAATGGTGTAAGAAAGTGGTCCAGTTTCATTCTTCTGCGTGTCGCTATCCAGTTTTCCCAGCACCATTTACTGAAGAGATTGTTTTTCTCATTGGATATTCTTTCCTACTTTGTTGAAGGTTTGTTGGCCATACTAATTTGTATGTGTAACCACATAATTTGTGGATGCATTTCTGGGTTCTCTACTCTGTTGCATTGACTATGTGTCTGTTTCTGTGCCAGCACCATACTGTCTTGATGATTACAGTTTTGTAATACAGCTTGAATTCCAGAATTGTGATGCCTCCAGCTTTGGTTTTCTTTTCTCAATATTACTTTGACTATTTGGGGTCTGGTTCATACAAATTTTAGAATTGTTTTTCTAGCTCTGTGAAGAATGATGGTGTTATTTTGACAGGGATTTCATTGAATGTGTAGATTGCTTTGGGTTGTATCAACATTTTAACGTTATTTGTTCTTCTAATCCATGAGCATGGAATATTTCTCCATTTCTTTGTGTCTTCTTCAGTTTCTTTCATAAGTTTTCTATAGTTTTCATCATACAGATCTTTCACCTCTTGGTTAGGTTTAACTCCTAGGTATTTTATGGTTCTTGGTGCAGTTGTGAATGGAATTGATTTCTTGATTTCTCTTTCTGCTGCTTCATTATTGGTGCATAGAAATGCAACTGATTTCTGTACATTGATTTTATATTGAGACTTTGCTGAATTCATTTATCAGTTCTAGCAGTTTGTTGGTGGAGTCTTTTGGGTTTTCCATGTATCTTGTCATCTGCAAAGAGTGAAATTTTGATTTCTTTCTTGCCAATTTGTATGCCTTTTATTTATTTTTGTTATCTAATTGCTGAGGCTAGGACTTTCAGTACTCTGTTGACCAACCGTGGTGAGAGTGGACATCCTTGTCATGTTCCTGACCTTAGGGGGAAAGCTCTCATGTTTTCCTCAATGAGGATGATATTAACTGTGTGGGTCTTTCATATATAGCCTTTATGATGTTGAGGTATATTTCTTCTATCCCTACTTTCTTGAGGGTTTTTATGAAGAAAGGATGCTGCATATTATCAAATGCTTTTTCTGTATCTATTGAGGGGGTCATATGGTTCTTATCCTTTCTTTTATTAATGTGGTGCATTACGTTGATTGATTTGTGAATATTGAAACATCCCTGCATCCTAGGAATAAATACCACTTGATTATGGTGAGTAATTTTTTTTAATTTATTTATTTAAATTCAAGTTAATTAACATACAATATAATATTACTTTCTGGAGCAGAACCCAGCGACTCATCACTTAGATATAACACCCAGTGCTCATCCCAACAAGTACCCTCCTTAATGCTCGTCATCCATTTAGGCCATCCCCCTATCCACTTCCCCTCCAGCAATTCTCAATTTGGTCTCTGTCTTTAAGAGTCTCTTATGGTTTGCCACCATCTGTGTTTTTATCTTATTTTTCTTTCCTTTCTCCTGTGTTCATCTGTTGTGTTTCTAAATTCCTCCTATCAGTGAAATCATTTGATATTTGTCTTTGACTTATCTCGTTTAGCATAATACACTCTAGTTCTCTCCATGCTGTTGCAAATAGCAGTATTTCATTCTTTTTGATCAAGTAGTATTCCATTGTGTGTGTGTGTGTGTGTGCGTGTGTGTGTGTGTGTGTGTGTATCACATCTTCTTTATCCATTCATCAGTCATGAATAATTCCTTTAATGTACTGTTGACTTCTATTTGCTAGTGTCTTGTTAAGAGATTTTGCATCTAGATTAATCAGAAATGTTGCCTGTAATTGTCCTTTTTAATGGGGTCTTTGTCTGGTTTTGGAATCAAGGTAATGCTGGCTTGAAAGCTTTCCTCCCATTTAAGTTTTTTGGAACAGTTTGAGAAGAATAGGTATTAACTCTTCTTTGTGAGTCTGGTGGAATTCCCCTGGGAAGCCATTTGGGCCAGAGCTCTTGTTTGTTGGGAGATTTTTGATAACTGATTCAAGTTCTTTGCTGTTTATGGGTCTGTTCAAGTTTTCTATTTCTTCCTGTTTGAATTTTGGTAGTGCGTGAGTATCTAGGAGTTGTCCATTTCTCCCAGATTGTCCAGTTTGCTGGCATATAATTTTTTATAGTCTTCTCTTATAATTGTTTGTATTTCTTTGGTTTTGGTTGTGATCTCTCCTCTTTCGTTTGTAATTTTATCTTTTTGGGTCCTGTCTCTTTTCTTCTTGATATGTCTGGCTCTAGCAATTTTGTTTATTCTTTCAAAAACTAGCATTAAGTTTCCTTGATCTGTTCTACTGTTTTTTGTTTGTTTGTTTGTTTGTTTCTATATCATTTATTTCTGCTCTAATTATTATTTCCTTCTTCTGCTGGCTTTAGACTTTATTTGCTGCTCTTTTTCTAGCTCCGTTACGTGTAAGGTTAAGTTGAGTATTTGGGACATTTCTTGCCTATTGAGATAGGCCTAAATTGCAATGTCCTTACCTCTTAAGACTGCCTTTGCTGCACCCCAAAGGATTTGAACTGTAGTGTTTTCATTTTCATTTGCTTCTATGTATTTTCTTTATTTTTTTCTTTAACTTCCTGGTTAACCCATTCATTCTTTAGTTGAATGCTTTTTAACCTCCATGTATAGGAGGGCTTTCCAAATTTTCCCTTGTGGTTGATTTCAAGTTTCATAACATTGTTATCTGAAAATATGCATGGTATGATCTTGATCTTTTTGTAGCTGTTAAGGACTGACTTGTGACCTGGTATGTGATCTATTCTGGAGAATGTTCCATGTGCACTTGAGAAGACTGTGTGTTCTGCTGCTTTAGGATGAAATGATCTGAATATATCTGTTAAGTCTATCTAGTCCAGTGTATTATTCAAAGCCATTGTATCCTTGTAGATTTTCTGCTTAGATGATCTGTCCATTGTTGTAAGTGGGGTATTAAAGTCACTTACTATTTTGATATTATCAATAGGTTTCTTCATTTTTGTTATTAACTGATTTATGTATTTGGGTGTTCCAAGTTGGGGGCATAAATATTTATAATTGTTAGGTCTTCTTGATGGATAGACCCCTTAATTATGATGTAATGCCCTTCTTCATCTCTTGTTACAGTCTTTGCGTTAACATCTAGTTTGTCTGATAAAATGACTACTCTGGCTTTCTTTTGACATCCATTAGCATGATAGATGGTTCTCCATCCACTGATTTTCAATCTGCATGTGTCTTTAGGTCTAAAATTAAGTCTCTTGTAGGCAGCATATAGATGAATCTTATGTCTTTTATCCATTCTGAAACCTTTGTCTTTTGATTGGAGCATTTAGCCCATTTACATTCAGAGTGATTATTGAAAGATATGAATTTAGTGCCATCATGGTACTTGTAGAGTTGGTTTTTCTGGTGATGTTCTCTGGTCCTTTGTTCTCTTTGGTTTTTTTTTCCTCCACTCAGAGAGTCCCCCTTAAAATTTCTTGCAAGGCTGGTTTAGTGGTCACTAGCTCTTTTAGTTTTTGTTTGTCTGGGAAACTCTTTATCTCTCCTATTCTGAATGACAGCCTTGCTGGATAAACGATTCTTGGCTGCATATTTTTCCTATTCAGCACACGGAATATTTCCTGCCACTCTCTTCTGGTCTGCCAAGTGTCAGTGGACAGGTCTGCTGCTAACCTTATGTGTCTACCTTTGTAGGTTAAGGACCTTTTTCTCTAGCTTCTTTGAGAAGTATCTATTTATCTTTGTATTTTACAAATTTCACTATGATGTGTCATGGTGTTGATCTGTTTTTGTTTCTTTGTTTGGTTGGTTGGGTTTTTTTTGAGGGGAGCTCTCTGTGTTTCTTGAACTTGAATGCCTGTTTCCTTTCCCAGATTAGGGAAGTTCTCAGCTATAATTTGTTCAAATAAACCTTCTGTCCCTTTTCCCACTCTTTTTCTGGGATTCCCATGATATGGATATTGTTTTATTTTATGGAATCACTAAGTTCACTAAGTCTCCCCAAGTGACCTAATAATTCCCTCTCCCTCCTCTTTTCAGCTTCATTATTTCCCATAATTTTATCTTCTAGGTTGCCTATGCTCTCTTCTGCTTCTTCAGTCCTCACTGTGACTGTACCCAGTTGGTGTTGCATCTTGCTTATAGCATTTAGTTCAGCCTGACTAATTTTTAGGTCTTTGATCTCTGCAGCAAGGGTTTCTCTGGTGACTTCTATGCTTTTTTCAAGCTCAGCTAGTAGTTTTATGACTGTTGTTCTAAATTATTGTTCATATATATTACTTATATCTGTTTTGAACAAGTTTCTGGCTGTGATTTCTTCTTGACATTTCTTTGGGGGAGAATTCCTCCATCTTGTGATTTTGGTTAAATTTCTGTCTTTTGAGTGTTTTAAAAGCTTGTTATGTTTCCTGCACCTGAGGGTACTGCTATATTAAAAAAGGGTCTGGCATTTCAGGAAAGTATTTCTGGTGTTTGCCATGTGCACTTTGTTACTACATTTTAGCTTCTCTTTCCTACTGGTCAGTCTTCCCCAAAGCTCCTCCTTGCTTGCAATGGGGACTGCTTGGACCTTTAAGTAGATGTGCTTTGATTTGTTTGTTGAAGTAAGCCTGGAAAAAAAGGTGGGGGAGCCTTGTCCAAAAAAAAAGAGAAAAAGGAAAGGGAACAAAAAAAAATCAACCAGAGAATCAAAAAAACTATAAGGGGGATTCCAAAGAAAAAGAAAAAGAAAATAAAAGAAGAAAAGAAAAAAGAAAAAAAAAAGAAGAGTCAAAAAGGCTGATCCAAAAAAAAGAGAAAAGTAAATGAAGGAAGAAGAAGAAGAGGAAGAAGAAGAAGAAAGAAAGAAAGAAACTATGCATCTGATTCCAAAAGAAAAAAAAAAAGAAGAAAAAAATAAATAGGAAAAAAATTAAGCCTGGTCCTCTTTCCACCCGAACTGCAGGTATTACTTTAAAGTACTCGATTTTCAGTACACTTGGTGCATGCAAGGGTGCTACCTGTGCTGGTGTTCTGGAGGAGAGGCCCATTGAGATGTTTTAGAGTCAGTCTTGCTTCAGTAAATAAGCAGTTGTCAGACACAGGGCGGGGGTGGGGGGGGGTGGGGGGGGAGAATGTGGTGTAGCAGGTCACGCATCCACTGGAGGCCACTCTGTTGCTCTCTGAAGTCTCACCGTGTTGCTTTTGGGGCTAAAATGGCACCACCTCAATCTCTCCTCCCCAGACAGGGGATCTCACACTAGTCACACGCTAGTCAGCCCTCACAGAATAACAAGGGCTGTCAGCTTGCCCTGCACCACAGCTCCCCTGCATTTTTAATTTGGCACACAGCTGGGATTCAAAACCTGAACTCTTAAAGGACCCTGCATTGCACAGATCCACTCCTTCTTCCAGAATGGAGCCTGTCCAATCTGTGTGAAATGCTTTGTCCCTGAAAAACAGTCCCATGCCTGTACAGCGCACAGAATCTATGGTGTAATGCTGCTAACAGCAGCAAAGGTTATATTCCCTCTGGGTGCGTCTCTGTCCCCTGCTGATGAAAGGCCTTTGGCTCCTGCCTGCAGGGTCTTTTGTTTTTGGGCAGGCGATATGCCATTTTCCCAAATTACTCCAGCCAGGGGAACGTCCTCTCTCAGTGCACCCCGGAGATCCTCAGACCACACTAAGCACTCCAGGGCCAGCTCCTTCTTCCCCAGGGACATGCACCACAACTCTGATCCAGGAAAAGTCATGCACTTCCACAACCTGAGAGTTTGAGCTCCTAACTCTGTTTGAAAACAAAGCAAAACAAAACAAAAACAAAAAACAAAAAACTGAGACACTCAGTACTTCTTGCCCCCCAGTCTTTGGTCCAGAGAGGACTTCCTTTTGTGTGAACTCAACGCTGCACTTTCTCAACCCCTCTCTCTTTCTTTACCTTTTGTCTCTCCACAGAAAGAGTTCCCTCCCTTCCATAGCACTGCCATCTTTCTCTCCCTTAATTCACTCAATTCACTTCTACACACCTGACACCTGCCATGTGTCCCTTGCACTGTGGAGAGCCTTCATCTTAACTCCTAAGTCCTAACTGTGCTTTTAGTACAATTTTTCTAGAATCTGCCTGATTTTTTTTTAAGGTATAAATCCTAGGCCAAGTTTATATTGGAGTTTTATTAAACTAGAAGCAAAATGAACACCATTTATGTTCCCGTAGAATAGTATATACTTGTTTAACATTTAAACTTTTTAAAAAATGTTGATTTATTTTTGGAAGAGAGAGAGCACAAGTGGGGAGGGGCAGAGAGAGAGGGGAGAGAGGACCTGAAGCAGGCTTCACGCTGACAGCAGAGGTTGCAATGTGGGCTCGAACTTGAGAACTGTGAGATCATGACCTGAGCTGAGCTGGAGGCTCAACTGACTGAGCCACATAGATGCCCAACGGGTTGAACATTTAATGAGTGGCGAATTATGACCTGTAACTTTAAAACATTATGCCTTTCTGCTTGACCACATGAATGCCTACTATTTTAATTTATGAAATGAGTTCAATCTAATTATATTCAAGGCATAAAACTCTACAATATTTTGTGTAATCGTGAACTGATGAAATTACAAGGGTCATAAAACACTGATTTTTTTATTTGCACTACTTAAGTGAAAAGAGAAAGCACCAGGTTCATGCCTCACCAGAAAAGAATGGAGATTCTAGGTCAGAAGTTGCAGACTAATGGACCGCAAGCTGGATCCCACTAACAGATATATACCATTTAGCTCTCCGAGTGTTTTGGTTTGATTTTGATTTTTACTTGAATTAATTGCCAATGTTCACAAATCAATAGTTTTCACATACAAATAGAGATTTCTCGTATCACTTGAAAGACTTGACCTTCATGTAATACTGGGTGTGGACGTAGAAAGTTCCAGCTTCTGTGAGGCACAGGCTCTCCAGTTTACCACAGTCCTCCGGCTGACTTATGTTATTTGCTTTACTCTTGCAGGCATTTGAGGTTGTGATCCTGGGTTTAAGGAATAGTTTTCAGATGACATTTTAAGCAAATTAATTATTTTTTTGGCAAGTTAATTTTTGATCTGTGTCTAATTCACCTGCTTTCTCTCCCACCACCTCCACCTTATCCTCAGGATGGACGCTTAAAAAGTCAGACTAGTGGTTTATACTGACTTCCAGCCACAAGCACCAACCAATAGTGCAATCCACACTGTCTCCTGCTGGACCAACTTCCGCCTTTTTACCTCAAAATTCTGGGGAGATTAGAGGAGGGACTTCAGCAGCCAAGATGAGGGAAAGCACCCCAGTACAGAAGGGCTTCAACTTTTAAACAGATAAGACTACTGTTTTGGTGCCTGCCCATTGAGGATCAGCCCTGTTTGTATTTGAGGCACAGCAGACCCTTTAACACACCCTCCAATAGTCTGAGTCTGTGCTTTTGACATGCATCCTTACAATAACCATTTGTGTAAGTATGTGTGTGCATGTGCGTGCACGCACGTGTGTGTGTGTGTGTGTGTGTGTGTGTAGTTTACTTACTTGATTCAAACTTTACAAAGATATCGCAATACCTTGCTCAATGTGGACAGTCCATAAATGTATTTTACATGGAATAGATTGAATTATTTATTTATTCCACAGGCTTTGTAATGTTTATGGCCATACAATTAGCGAAACCAAGTTTGGTTTCCTTATGCTTGTTTGACTTTTGTACACTTATATTTCATACCAAGAAGAAACTCATTCAGTGCTATTGTATAGAAACATCTCAGACCAACACATAAAGCATCTTAAACAAACTAACATTCAATCTTTAAAATTAAAGTATCAACAGGAGAAAGATTCATGGATTTGCTAATTGTCTTGTCCTACTGTGGACTCATTTTGTTTATAACTATTAACGTAAATGTATTCTATAATTAATACAGAGCCTAGAAAAATTAGTCTATAAGTATAAGGTCATTTTTTGATTGTTAGATATGACAGTGACTTTTATTTCATCCTCTAGTATAATTTTTTAAAATTTGAACTCCAGTATAGTTAACATACAGTGTTACATTTGTTTCAGGTGTGCAGTCCTATACTGTAATTTTAAGCTTTGGAAAAATGTAATACAGATAGAAACAATGGGAAGAAATAATCACTAGAAGAAATATTTCGATTAAAGTGGTGGATTAGGAAGAATGTAAAAATTTTCCAGCTGAATACAAATTCTCGGTGTATAATTATAGAAAGGTCTTAAAATAATAGTGAAAGATTCTTCCAATAAAATCTATTAAATGACGGTGTATTTGAAGATTTGGCTCATATGTTCCCTGTGTAATAGTGCATAATACTTTCTAACTGAAACTTTTCAAGAAACCATACCACTGACTCAAGGAATTTCTTTCTGTTTAGACAGTACTGTGAATAATAATTTATACTTACCAGGGTTTAAGAAACTATTTCTCCTTGAAACAATGGGGTTTCTTCTAACCCTTTTGTAAAAAGATGTCTTTGAAGATATTGGTAAGACACACACAGTCTCTGAATTGATTTTATTAAATGAATCTGCTCTGTTATTTTATACCAAAAAGAAAAAAAAAACCCACAAAAAGTTTACATGCATCCTGGAATTTGCTGACTTAAATGTTAATTTTAAAAGAAAATGCTGGCAATTAGTGTAAAAAGTGTTTTCTTTCAAATCTCAGATTTCATCTCTAGATAACTATATACACAAACTCATTTTGCCATTATGTCAATGAGATTTTTATATTTGATAAGGTAGTCTATAAGATCAAAGTCTAGGTTACATTAAAACTAGAAATTGAAGTTGTTTTAAAACCACTATATAGTGGCAAAAAGGGTTTTTTTAAAGATTTTTTTAATGTTTATTTATTTTTGAGAGAGAGAGAGAGAGAGACAGAGTGTGAGTGGGGGAGGAGCAGAGAGAGAGAGAGAGAGAGACACAGCATCCAAAGTAGGCTCCAGACTCTGAGCTGTCAACACAGAGCCTGATGTGGGGCTGGAATCCAGGAACCACGAGATCATGACCTGAGCCAAAGTTGGACATTTAACCAACTGAGGCACCCAAGCGCCCTGCAAAAAGTGTTTAAAAAGTGCTCTCTCAGCAGTGGCCTGGTTTGGCTGCCTTTACTCATCATCCTCCCCAGAATGCAGGGCTCAGTCCAGGGTCTTCAGCTGGCAGAGCCAATCTTGGGTTCCTTAGTGAAGAGCTGTCAGTTCCAAGACGATAGTAGTGAAGGTGAAACCAGAGGCTACCCATGGTCAGAAAGGGATTGAGTCTCACAGCAGGACTTACTGGAGTCCAACAGGCAGACTGTCCAAAGGGATGAATGAGTTCAGAATCTGTGGAGTCTGTCATGGGATCAGTTATTTAAAGACCCAAGACTAGCCTGACGACTAAGAAGATTATGGCTTTGGCCAGTCTGAAAAATAGTACTTTGAAGTTTGGACATGAAAAATAGCACCAGAAATAATGAGATTTTGCTCTTCAGGAGAAACAAAAATTTTCTCTTTACTTATTTCTCCATACCCTGCAAGCTGATTGGCTACAAATTCTCATGAGTTTTCAAGACCATACCCAGTTGAGTATGGCCATTTTGCTTTAGTTTATTAAGCCATCTGGGTTAAGCTGATGCTTCTGTTGAGTTCTTTGAAATTTTATTTTATTTATTGATTTTTTTGTAGTTTCAAGTTTTTATTTAAATTCCTGTTAGTTAACATACAGTGTAATATTCGTTTCAGGTGTAGAATTTAGTGATTCATCACATATAACACCCAGTGCTCATCACAACAAGTGCCCTCCATATTAGCCATCACCCATTTAGCTCATCTTTCTGCCCACCTCCCCTCTAGTAACCATCAGTTTGTTCTTTGTAGTTAAGAGTTTATTTCTTGGTTTGTCTCTTCTCTCTTTTTTCCCCCAATTTCATCTGTTAGGTTTCTTAAATTCCACATGAGTGAAATCTTATGCTTTTGTCTTTCTCTGATTGATTTATTTTGCTAGCATAATACTCTCTAGCTCCATCCATGTCATTGCGAGTGGCAAGATTTCATTCTTTTTGACGGCTGAGTAATATTCCATTGTATATATGTACCACAACTTCTTTATCCATTAATAAGTTGGTGGACATTTAGGCTCTTTCTGTAGTTTGGCTATTGTTGATAATGCTGCTATAAATATTGGGGTGCATGTATCCCTTCAAATCAGCACTTTTGTATCCTTTGAGTAAATACCTGGTAGTTCAATTGCTGCATCATAGGATAGTTCTGTTTTTAGGTTTTTGAGGAAACTGCATACAGTTTTCCAGAGTGGCTGCACCAGTTTGCATTCCCACCAACAGTGCAAAAGTGTTCCCCTTTCTTTTCATCCTCACCAGCACCTGTTGTTTCCTGTCTTAATTTTAGCCATTCTGACAGTTGTGAGGTGACGTTTTAAAGGGTCATTGTAATACCATGGTGAGTCTTCAACACATTCCCTTAAGCCTCGTGACACATTGTGTTATTGTTAAAGTGTCTTTGCAACTGAAAAGCCCTTGTCTGTGCCATAGGACTAAACCCTAGAGAGGCAATTTAGGCAACTTGTGGAATTGCCAACAATGCACATCAGCTTATTTCTTCAGAGAGGGTCAAGTTGTTTTGTATGAATGAAAGAGCTTTACCCCAAGGACTCTGAATATAATATTAGTGGAAGCAACATGGGATGCAGTAGACCTGGGAACTTTCCTTTTGAGTCTTCATTTTCCTCCTTTTGAAAATAGGCTTATTGTAAGAATTGATAATAAGCTGGGTACATATGAAAAAATTTTGTATACAATAAAACACTATACAAATATCAAGTGGTATTTTTTTTTAATTTTTTTTTTAATGTTTATTTACTTTTGAGACAGAGAGAGACAGAGCATGAATGAGGGAGGGTCAGAGAGAGAGGGAGACACAGAATCCGAAGCAGGCTCCAGTCTCCGAGCTGTCAGCACAGAGCCCGACGTGGGGCTCGAATTCACGGACTGTGAGATCATGACCCGAGCCGAAGTCGGCTGCTTAACTGACTGAGCCACCCAGGCGCCCCTCAAGTGGTATATTTAAAGATGCTTTGTTTATATGTAAAATCAAGAGTCAATGTGCAGCCAGATTTGGTGGTAAGAATATTTCATGACCTCTAAGAAAATTTATTTTCTGATTGAGCTACCCGGGCACCTCTAAAATTTATTTTCTTTTTACACTTCTATTCTGAACAATAAAATACCTATTGGAAACATAGTTGCTTTCTGAAGATTTCCAACTGTAGAAAGAAACAAGAGAGGTGGGTATATTTACAATATCATGTAATTTATGTCTGATTTTTCTCATATCCGTTTCTATGCCCATCGCTTCTCTATTTCCTCCCCAGAGTTCTTTTCCTCTCTTTTTATTCTTTCTTTTTCTCTTGGCTCTCTGGCTTTTTATTTTTTATTTTTTTCATCATAACTTTGTCAATTACCATGGACTTTAATGATTGCTTATGCAAATATTCCTCAATTTGTATTTTTAGCTCAGAAATTTCTCCTGAAATGTAGAGTAATGTACACCAAGGTATTCACAGATAGCTGAGTTATGGTCTCCCTGCTCCTGAGCCCCTAAATTTGCTCCTAGTTCTATGTTCCTTTGCTTAGTCACACTCCATTGAAACCCATTCTTCATAGGAGTTAGGGTGCTCTTTCTTAAATGGAAATCCGATCATATCACACCTTTATTTTTTAAACCCTTCTAATTGCTTTCCATCACCTTTAGAATTTGTATCTGTTCATCTCTCCAAACTCAACTCCCATTGTGCCTCCCCTCAAAGAGTTGACTTGTGGTTTCCCAAATGGGTTAAGCAGCTTCCTGACTTCACATAACTGCTCAGGCTGCCCTCTCTGGAATGACCTTTCTGCTCTTGTCTGTTTAGCAAGCTTCTGTGTAACATTCAGTCAAAATATCTTCTGTAATATCTGTCACAATATTCTGTAAGAAATCTGCCCGGCCTGTCAGCTCCTCCAAACAGGGTAAACTACGTCTACTATTGCACTTTGTACACTGTATTGAAATTATTTGTTTATGTATCCTTCTCCTTTTTTTTTAAAATTTTTTTTTAACGTTTTATTTATTTTTGAGACAGAGAGAGACAGAGCATGAACAGGGGAGGGGCAGAGAGAGAGGGAGACACAGAATCGGAAGCAGGCTCCAGGCTCCGAGCCATCAGCCCACAGCCCGACGCGGGGCTTGAACTCACGGACCGCGATTTCGTGACCTGAGCTGAAGTCGGCCGCTTAACAGACGGAGCCACCCAGGCGCCCCTGTATCCTTCTCCTTTATAGACTCTAACTTGACTATAAAGTCCATGCCTTATTCATCTTTGTATATAGCTCACAGCACAGTTTCATACACATGATAGATGCTTAATCATGTTTATGGAGAGCAATTCAATGAAGACCACAACATTATTACACAATCGATTTCTGGGTTGGTTTGAGTTTATCTGGGCAGTGGGGGGATGTGGTGCAGAGAAGATATTACTTTTGTCTCTCACCTCTTCACATGTGTTCTTCTGGAATTTATGTGCTCTTTTAGAAGGATTCCTTCCTAGGTGTGTGTGTGGGGGGGGGGTGGTGGTGGAAAGAACACTCTTTTTCAGTCAATATTGTCAATGGATTTTCTATAATCAAGAAGCAATACTTAGAAAAATATTCATTGAATGTTATTTACAGAGAAAAACACCACTTATTCATTCAATACATATTCTCTAAACACCTACGGCCTGTTGGACACTGTTCTGAGCATTGGGAATACAGCAGTGAGCAAGGCAGATCCAAATCTCTACCTTCATAAAAATAAAAAGTAAATAGAAAGAAAGAAATAAAGAAGAAAGAAAGAAAGAAAGAAAGAAAGAAAGAAAGAAAGAAACAGAAAGAAAGTATATTTTATTAACAGAGAGAAAACACCTTGTTTTTCCAGAGATCTTAAATCATGCTTTCTTCCCCTAAAACCGTCTTTCCCCCTCCTTACTTTCTCACTTCAGAAGTTTTTACAGGCTTGAGGCACCTGGGTGGCTCAGTAGGTTGAGCATCCGACTTTGGCTCATGTCATGATCTTGCGGTTCTTGGGTTCGAGCCCCACGTCGGGCTTGCTGCTGTCAGCCTGTCAGCACATCAGCACAAAGCCCGCTTTGGATCTTCTGGCCCCCTCTTTCCGCCCCTCCTCGGCTTGCGCTCCCTCAAAAAAAATAAACATTTAAAAAAAAGAGAAGGTTTTACAGGTTTAAAAGTAAAGGCAAATACAAAAACTAAAATGTTCTTGGAAGGGCTAGCTTAGAAGTCATGACAAATATTGGCAATGGAATTTTCATAAATACTTTGTAGAAAGAGTGAGAAAAGACTGCCATTTTGTAAAGGCCAACTGGAATGCCAAGCAATAAAGATACAGCTACTAACCTTTGTTTTGGTCAAAGCAAGTTTTTTAAAAATATGTTTTGCTACATTATCATATCCTTGTCTTCTCAGTCAGAGTGAGTATGTGGTTTGTGTAAATGTAGCTCTTCAGAGTGATGACGATCTGATACTTATACGGCTCGAGTGTGTGCTTCAGTAATTTTTCACTCGAATGGACAGCATGTAATATTCAGCCAGCCGTCCCAGGACAGTAGTAACTTGTATTCTACATTTTTTGATGAATCTTTCAAAAGATTTTGATGAATATGTGTATCATATGGCCATAAGAGCCATGCCTGTCCATTTTCTATTTTTTCGATTGGACATAGTTTAGTTGCTTAACACTAAAGAGTTTACAGTACCTAACCACTTTGGAGAATGGAAATAGAATAGTAATGGTTGTCAAACAAGAAAAGCATCATACATCTAGAGCAAAGTGTTCCACATCTCCCCTGAGTAATGATAGCACCATTTACATGGATGTAAGCCAGCTCTCTCTTCTTGGCTAGAAGGCAGTTTTTAATAGTGTATGTCAAGGACACAAAATTAAGTTTTCCACACAGGCTTACAGAGGAGTCCCACATTTCAGAAGTAGCAATTAATGACGTTTCTGCAGTAGAATTTTAGTCATGTGGATTTCATTTTCTTCTTCGTTTACTCAAAGTGTTTCTGATTCCCCTTTATGGCCAGCTCCTGACTTTGGAAACTACTCAAACACACTTGGGCAAAAGCATAAGAACAATAGTTCTGGAAAATGTAGGCCAACGTGGCTGAGAGCCCTTGCCAGAAACTAATTTTAGTTAAAGAGGTCTCACTATTTTCAAGCCATTTACTTTTCTCCCTTCCTACTGTTATGCCCAGAATTCGTGATCCCCAAAGACCACTAGGGAGCCGAGTCCGATGCAAAAGCAAAAGAACCTTTATTCGAGCTAGCTCGAGCTCAATCCCCTACCTGCACCGACGCAGCGGTGAGATACCAGGGAGAGAGCGAGTTTCAAAAGCACAAAGGTTTTATAGGGGTCTAGGGGCAGTTGGTGAGGTAATGGCTGTGGCCTCAGCCGATTGGCTGGGGAAGGGTCGTGGCCTCAGCCGATTGGTTGGGGAAGGGTCGGAGTCCTGTTACGCAGGTCGCTGGGCGTGTTTTGATCAGAAAGTTTGAACGGGTGAGCGGGAGGTTACTCAAGGGGAGGAGGCGCAGTCTGAGGTTTCTGTGAATTTCCCGGAAAAGGGGTCATGTCGGGGACATAGTCACTCAAGGTGGAGAACACAGAACAAGATGGAGTCGGCCGGCGTAGGCCCGCCCTTTCACTACCAACCCTGGAGCACCACAGATAAAAGCACCTTGCCTCATGGAGTTTGGAATCTGTCTGTGACAAATTTAAAGAGAGTTCTTTAAATCTGTCATCATTTCATACCAAATTCAAGAGTTATGCCAGGTCAGAGGGTGTGACCATTGACATGCACACCAAAAATGGACTGATAGGAGGCACAGTTTGGTTACATCCCTCCTTTATGAGGAACAGCCTTTCCTTTCTTTCACCTCTCTCTCTTCAGGAAGGTTGCACATCCACCAAAACCCTCAGCCAATTCCTTTCTCTTTTAGTTGGGTCTCCAGTTGCTAAGGTGTTAATGGCTAGATAAAATTAGTGAATTAAGGGCAACCCCTCCCAAATCATTTGCATTTAAAAGGAGACACTGGGAGGTAGAAGAGCCTAAGGCAGCTTTGGTGCCCTGGAGAAGCAGGGGCTGCTATTTTTAGACCAGGGCAGGTAGACTCTCTACTTTGTATGACTGACCCCTGCACTAGTGGAGTATAAGTGAGCGGTTACAAATAGCTTCCTTAGGTCCAAACTCCATTTTTAAGATGATTTTTTTTTTCCTATCCATTTTCAACAAAAAGAATCTCAGATATATTGTACACACATCAAAATCCTTACTATGTTATTCTTCAAGTATTGTGTTTTGCGCTTGGAACACTTTTAATTCCTATTAGGATTTCTTTCTATTGTCACCTAATTCTAATTATTTGACCAGTGTCACTGCTTTCCTCCGCACCATCTCCAAGTTATATTTTTTCTCTTCATTGTGCATCCAATAACCAAATACATACCATGGAGACAGTGATATCCAACATGTAGAGAAGTTTGAAAGAATAATTCCTACAGGCAATACTATTGCTTTTTACTGTTTTATATTCATTTTATTAATTTCAAGGATAAAATTGTGGCTGAATTTAAAACTTTTCCTTTGTATATGTACACATTCAGCCAGAATCACAATGACTTTGGGGGACAAAAAAGCTAGGGTGAAATATTGTTGTCTTTTTTTCAATTTGCCCTACCAGTCTGACAACTAGACCCTTAAAATTTATTCACAACTCTACACTGATGTGGAGAACAAAGGCAAAAGAAATATTTAAAAAATTATAAACTCCTTCATAACTTACAGCCCATTGACAAGTACTTGGGACCAGCAGAATAATCTTGTTCCAGGAACTCAACTGCCTGATGTTAATACTCTGCTAGAGGCAAAAGGCCACCTTAGCTTGACAATAGCTTTGACCTCCAGGATGCTGTAAGCCTCCTTGAACCTATAAAAATCCCTATGGAAACTTCCTTTATCTCTACCTACCCCCAGGATATATGTTAGCAATCATCCTCCAAGCATATGGCCCACTGATCTACATCTGAAGGGTTTTAGGACTAAGGTTTTACCAGACAATAGTAAATGATCTTTGCCTAACAGCAGCTAGTCCCTCCTGGAAACCTTGCTTCCAAATTCCTTAGAGACTTACACTATCCCTAACTCCCAACTTGAAAGTATATAATCACTCACTCCTCACAACTCAAGTGCAGCCTTTTCTGCCCATGGGTCCTGCCCCACGCTTTAATAAACCACCCTTTTTTGCACTGAAGATGTCTCAAGAATTCTTTTTCGACTGTTCGCTCCTGGATCCCAACGTTTCACATCATACACAATAACCTTTTATATGACATCCAAAAAATTTAATTTACTTTAAAATTGTACCATCCAATATATGTCTCTTGAGATTACTCAAACTTTTCCTGATACTTTTCCAAATTACTTAGGTTTTCTTGACTTTTATGCAATTATTCCAAAGGATAAGCAGCACCTCCTTCCAAGATTTCACCCTTAATATGAATAAACAGGATTCTTATTTCATCATCTAAGTCATGGATAAAATGTGTAAAAGGCTTTGGCCTCAGTACCTTCTAGGGTGGAACACATCCAAGAGGTCCTTCTTAATTGGTGTCTCAGAATGCATAAATAAGAAATAATATTTCTCTAATGCTTAACCACGGTCACCACAGTCTGGGAAATGAATACTGAATTTCCAACTTGTTAGCCCAGCTTGAACACTTTACATTACCGAGGCAGAGTTCAGTAGACAGAGCACACATGGATGCCCTTGGCAATGCTGTAATGAGACATTAGAAAGTGTTTTCAGAGGTGAGGTGGTGTGGGTATAGGACTGGGGAGGAAAAATTTCTGAAGGGCAAGATCTCTGTTCCATATAAGATGAATTCAGAATAATCCATGCTCTTCATATTTGAAGAGCTACTCAACATTGAGAAATTGCCATCTAGATGTAAGATGGTAATTTATTCTTCATAGCAAATATCAGAATTGATAGAATGAGAGAGACCTTGAGATTCAGTCAGCGAATTGACTCTTGACCCAACTGCAAGGCTTTTTTTAGCAGTCAGGAACCACAAATAGCCCAGGGTCACCACTGGTTAAGGGTGAGCTGGGGCTAGAACTCAGGTCTACTGAGCCCGAGGTCAGTGTCTTTTCCAAGTGTCCTGTGTCTTTTCCACCCACATTATTACTCTCCTAATCACTATCAGTCTAACAGTTTCTTTCAGTGATAATCATTTTCATTACAGTAGAAACATACCTCACTTGTATCTCTTCTGAAGGAACTACTGCTTTTGCTATGATCTGATGAAAGCTTAAAATTAGCCACCAATTAATATTGATTTCATTGCTCGACTTTATTACCTTGCATGATTTTCATTTATTTTGATCTCACTTTCCTCAGTGTTTTATTAAATAAATTTAAAGAAGGCAAAAGAACATAACCTTCATATTCACCCAGATCAGACAATTATAAATTTTCAGTTGTTTTATTGAAACATCCTCAATCATTTCCAAATTGCAGTTAAAATGTTAAATTCTAGCTTTATAAAATATGCCATTTCCATCTAGAAAGAAAAAAAAAAGTATGCTGCAGAGATCTTCCTTTACAGCCCCCCCCCCCCCCGCTTTAAACCGTTGCCTGTCTAAATAAAGTAACTTTTTTTTTTTTTAAAGTATGGTATTTTTATCATTATAAACCTTTAAATTTTATGTATGTTCCTGACAGGGGAGAATTTTAGATTTTACTAGGTGTCAAGGCTATCCTAATTCTCTGCTAATAATTTTCATGGCCGATAATTGGGGGAATTTTCCACAAACTAACTTCTGGCTCTTGTTTCTTGACCACAACCCACGTACTTCCTGTACTGGGCACCACAGGGTATGTTCGGATCACAATACAATCTCCGGCCCCTGCACTTTTATGTCATTGTACTGAGCAAGTCGGCACAGTGAGGAGTTGAAATATTTATAGAAGCCTTTCCTAAATGTGTATGGCTAACAATAACTTCGCTATACATGGAGTGACTGCAGACCTCATAAATATATCCCACTAAGCCAAAGTAAATGTATCTCCAGCTCAACTTCTCCTTAGCTAGATCTCAAATATGCCTGCAGTTTCCCCAATATAGTGGTGTTCAGTAAGTGTTTAACAACTAGTTCTCTGGGACCAAAGGTATGAGATATAATATATATACCTATATATATAGATATATATATATATCTATATATATAGGTAGGTTTCCTGTAGGTTTCCTGTAGGTTTTACTGTAGGTTTCCTGTAGGTTTTACTGTAGGTTTCCTGTAGGTTTTACTGATATAAAGCATTTATATACAACTTATAAATAATAATAAAATACATAACACTCTATCGCAAATGCCTTGTATAGCCAATTGATTCTCACAGAAAGTTTCCCTTGATTTCTTGCCAAAGTCTTGTATTGGCAACCAACGTATGGCTTCAATTCAAGCATGATTTGACAAAGGCAATTGCATATCTTTTATTACAAAAGAATGGAAGAAATAAAACATGAAAACAAAAGCTGAAAGCAAAAACAACATTTTCAAGTGTGGAAGCAGTGGTAAAGAATAATAGCCACTGAAGTCTTTATCCTCCTTCCCCTGCCTTCATTCCAGGCCCAGCGGCAGTGCCAGTCCGGTTTCCTTCCAGGCATTTCTTAATGGAGACAGCATGGTGTGGTGAGGACACTGCTGCCCAGGATCCAGGGCTGGCCCTGTCACCCTGGCCCTGTCACCCACTGTGTGAGCTCAGGCAAGTTGCTTTCCTCTTAGTATCTTCATTTGGAAATCAGGGGCCATTATAGTACGTGCATCACAGGATTTGTACGAGGATTAAGTTAGTCTGTAGAATTTGGGGCACTTAATGAACAGTTAACTAGGATTGAAATAAGTAATTAGTGTACCTTAGCACTTAGTACATGGAAGAGGGAGCTAAGATAAAACATGATGTGAATTTTGTGTATAAATACATTTACAAATTGAAAAAGAAAATATTGCAAATTAATTTGGATTTTGGAAATGTATTCTAGTATAATGCAGGCTGTTATTTGAGGTCATCACTCCCCTCAGGTTGTATTCATTGATTCATACATTCATACTTGTAGCAAATATTTATTTAGCAGATAATGGGTATAAGATACTATACTAAGCCTCATGGATATATTTGAGGATGAACAATCAAGGAGTAACTCAAGGAGCTTGGATTAGTCAAAAGTACACACACACATACACACACAGAGGAACATTAAAGAGGATATCTCTTAAGTGTTTGGATAGATACAAACAATGTATCTGTGAGTTGAGGGATGGGAGAGATAGCTTCTAACCAGTGTAGTTTAGAAAAACAATACAGGGGCACTGGGGTGGCTCAGTCGGTTAAGTGACTGACTTCAGCTCAGGTCATGATCTTGTGGTTCATGAGATTGAGCCGCACACCGGGCTCTATACTGTCAACATGAGAGGCCAACTTCAGATCCTCTGTCCCCCTCTCTCTCCCCCTCCCCCACTTGTGGATGTGCTCTCTCTCTCTCTCTCTCTCTCTCAAAAATAAATAAACATTGAAGAAAAAAAACAACAACAATACATTGGTAGGATTTGTCCTGATCCATTAAAGCAGAAGGGATAAACTGATGATTCAAAGGTCTAAAACATGCATATTTCTGAGGATTCTCTTGATATTATTTCTCAATATTTAAACATTGGAAGTTTTCTTCTATATGTCTGTATTTTTTGTTTTCATTGAAAAATTGGAAGATCTGGTGACAACCCTTAACTTTTGTTCCAACACTACCACAATCATCTGTAGGCAAGTTGTCTATTCAGGCTGGTATAACAAAATATTATAGACTGGGTTGCTTATGAACAAAAATTATTTCTCAGTCCTGGAGAATGGAAAGTTCTAGATCAAAGTGCCAACACATTTAGTGTGTGGTGGGAGCCGCTTCTTGCTTCATAGGCTGCCACCTTCTTTTTTAAAGTTTATTTCTTTATTTTGAGAGCGAGCAGGGCAGTAGGGATAGGTTAGAGAGAGGGAGGGAGAGAGAATCCCAAGCAGGCTCCACACTGTCAGTGCAGAGCACAATGCAGGGCTCAAACTCATGGACTTTGAGATCATGACCTGACCCAACATCAAGAGTAGGATGCTTAACTGACTGAGCCACCCAGGTGCCCCTAGGCTGCCACCTTCTTATTGTGTCCTCCTATGGCAGAAAGGCTAGTGGGGCGGGGTGGAGAGCAAGCTTTCTTGTGACTCCCTTAAGGAGTCTCAGTCATGAGGGCTTCACTAATCCTATTCATGATGGCTCTACCTTTATGACCTCATGAAATTCTAATTATCTCCCAAATGCCCATCTCCTAATACAATCACATTGTGGGGTAGGTTTTCAAAATATTAGTTGGGGGGAGGGACATAGACATTCAGTCCATAACATAAGTAACGGTTGCCCCTCTGGGGTATGCAGTCTTCCCATTGCTATGACAGCAGTAGCCATATATTCAAACCTGTGAACTGCATTCCAAACCTGAAGCCTCTAAAGAATCACGGGACACAGGAATGAAAGGTTCCAGGTTTACACACTGCTTGCCGCTTGGGGCCTGCCAATCGCAGTTACTCTTTTACCTCTTGGCTATGTTGAGCAGCAAAATTGTACTCAAAAATGATACATAACAGAATTGAACCTGCCAACTCTCTCTTCATATAGATCACTTGTATTTTGCACTGTTACGAAAGGGACCGACCATACCTTTCTAGTGTCTGTACCATATTTGTGGGAGGGTTCAAGCCCAAAGTAGCAAGGCCACCTCTGACCTGTTCTCCCTTTTCTTACTTGCTCCTGTCTTTTTATAGTCATGTGTTCTTTTTCTTTTTTTTTAAATTATGCTAGGGGCGCCTGGGTGGCTCAGTTGGTTAAGCGTCCGACTTCGACTCAGGTCACGATCTCGTGGTCCGTGAATTCGAGCCCCGTGTCGGGCTCTGGGCTGACGGCTCGGAGCCTGGAGCCTGTTTCCGATTCTGTGTCTTTCTCTCTCTGACCTTCCCCCGTTCATGCTCTGTCTCTCTCTGTCTCAAAAATGAATAAACGTTTAAAAAAATAAAAGTAAATAAATAAAAATAAAATTATGCTAAAATTTACACAACATGAAATTTACTATTTTAGCCATTTCAAGTGTACCTTCCAGGAGCATTTAGTACATTCATGTTGCTGTGCCGCTGTCATCACCAGAACTCTTTTCATCTTGGGAAACTGAAACTCTGTACCCATTAAATAATAACTCCCCATTTTCCCCTCCTCTAGCCCCTGGCAATCACCATTTCACTTTCCATCTCTTGAATTTGATTTCTCTAGGAACCTCATATAAGTAGAATCGTACCATTTTTATCCTTTTGTGACTAGTTTATTTCACTTATGTCACATGGTTTTAAGGTCCAATCATGCATCAGAATTTCCTTCCCTTTTAAGGTTGAATAATAGTCCACTATATATGTGAAGCACATTTTGTTTACCTGTTCATCTGTCAATGGACACGTGGATTGTTTTCACTTTTTGGCGATTGTGAAGCATGCTACCATAAACATGGGTGTTCAAATATCCGAGTCTCTACTTCCAATTCTTTTGGGCCTATACCCAGAAGTGGAATTTCTGGATCATATGTTAATTCTGTGTTCAATTTTGGGGGGAACCCCATACAATTTTTCCATAGTAGCTGCACCATTTGACATTCCCATCAGCAATGCACAGAGGCTCCAATTCCTTTACTAAGGTCATGTGTTCCTTTATGCCATTTCACCTCCCTTAAATCAAAAACTTCCTCTTCTGTGGCACATTTGAGGTCTACCTTAAGTATAGTGTGACCAAAGAAAAATATTAAGATAGGTGTCAGAATAAGATTCAACTTGAACATTCCATGGGACTAAGAAAAGATCTGTGTAATACACACTTTTGCTAGGCACGTGGAAAGCCCTAATCCCCCTTTATTCCAAGGAGAAGCTTGATCCCTTCTAGCTGGAGAGATTTAATAGGTGTTAAAATGATTGAGATTTGAGCTTGAGGAATTACAGAATTTTAACACATAGCATGAAACATCTAACACAGACATACTTAAAGATTCTATACAACACAGGAGGGGGGAATGGGGAATAAAGAGCCAGCAAAAATAAATCCCTTGCATGGCATTAAAAGAAGGGCTGGAGAACTATTTCCAAGACGATGTGTGCCAAATCACACAGTAAATGGGAACAGGGCTGGAAAGAGCTTTTCCATATACCCTCTAGTTCTTATTCTATTTGCACATGTAGTCTAGAAGCTAAGGAAACTAAATTTAATAAGAGGATGTGACTACTTCTGGAGAAGAATGGGTTTGGGGACATCATAGTCTACTCAGCTCGAGAGTCTGTGACAATGGGGAAAGTGGTTTGCAAAGCTTGACATCAGGTGTCTGACGACTACTAGAATAGAACCAGGCTTCTGGAAATAGGGCAAGTTGCACTGTATTTAGGGAAGGGCTTAAGACAAAGACTTTCTAATCTCGGATAACGTATAGTAGAATCCAACTTCGAGAGAGAGTGCCTAAAATGTCAGGATGAAACTTCTAAGTATGCCACTGAGTGAACTTCTACCGGGGAGTCTGGCCAAGTTTTCATGTCCTAGTACAGAAAGAGTGCATGCTCTAATATAAAAGCCCCACAATTAAAGTCACCAAGAGAGAGCTGGTGTCTCACCAACCAGGATCCACACAGCAAACCTCGCCGCCCCCACTCATTTATCTCCCTGCTCCAGGAAGAGGAAGAATGATGATATGGATTCTCCTGCTCTAGCATTTTCAAGACGCTTCTCTGGTGGACAAATATCGGTGCAGCTTCCTTTACAGTTGTTATATGTATTGCCCTACTATTTCTGGCTTGGGAAGGCTCAGTGGCTTATCACTGTCATTTATTTTTCTCAGTTAAATCTCTACATATCCTATCATTTTTTATTTCTATAGGTTTTATTCCAAGTTCATTTTCCCCAAATTTGATTGACTCGGGTACTGCTATTTTATCTCATTACTTTGATATGCACGGTGTACTTTTTCGGAGGTAGCCTCCACCTAATTTAGTTGTAAGATAAAGCACCCCTGCTCAAAAGAGACAATCACTGTAGTGAACCCTCACATTACCTGTTATTTGCCAGAAATTAACCTTTGGAACAAGATGCGTTTTCTTCAATCAGCAGGTCTCTTTGGCGGCCCCACTGCACACGTGCGCTATGCTTTAAAAGCAGATTAGAATTGACAACAATTAGTCACATGTCCGAATCTTTGACGGAAATAAAAATGAGTTCCTGTGCACAGGAAGTCCAAAATTCATCTCTCTTTCGCCTAAGGTTTTCTTGCTTCAATATCAGTTATCAGTTTAATATAATATTGTTGACTTAACAATGATGTATTTCAAGCTGAAGGCAGAAATGAATTTTGCATTAATAAATTGTTTTGAGATGGATTCAAAGAGTATTTCATTATATAAGAAGGGCAGCTATAAAACATGTTTGGTGGTCTTTCCATCATTACTACCTGTGGCCCATTTGTGGAGATGACATTTATCAGCATGACAGGGAATATTAAGCAAGTGATAGACAGTTATTAGCTGAAGTCCTGATATATTTACACCATGGGAAAATGCACTTGGTATTTTCTTTCTGGCAACTGGTCTGCTGTTCATAATTTGATGGAAAATTGATTAATCACACATTTAACTCAATGCAAGATCTTCTGCACTGTAATAAATTATGGCCATTAATCAATAAGTACAAAGTAATTCCAAGAGTCTGGAGACATGCTGGTTTCTAATAGAAAAACTTGCACTTAGGCCTTCCTGCCAGTGACCACTTCATCTGAGGTATTTTGCACCTGCCTCAATCCAATTAGATGACATAATTAATGAACCTCAATGCTCTTGATAATTTGTTATACAAAAGAAAGAATGTTTTGGCACATCCATTAAAACCTGATGTACAACACTTTGCAGAAAAGGAAAAAAAATTGGCAAACCAAAGCAACAGAGGGGCTTATGCTGGGAATCTTGGAGTTCAAGTGTAAATGTGGAAAGCCGCATTCTCACTTCATGTTGGGTGAAGATTCGGTTGCATTTGTTAAAAAATCCAGTGGGGTCGTTTTTTGGTTTTTTTTTTTTTTTTTTCCATTAGAAAAGTGAACACTGCCTGTGTGCAAAGTTTCATGCCATCTTGTTTCTTTTATGACAAATTAAATGGTATGATTAGAATAAGTATTCAGGAAGTATTGTTTCAGAGGCAATCTAATAAATGTTTCCTTGGTTAAGTATCAGTTACAGTTTTACATATCACAGCCATTCTGCACCTGTTTTATGCAGCTAACAATAGGCCTCTCCATAGATTTTAGTGAGAGAAAGCCTGGGAAGATAAAAAGAAAACCCGTTTGCAGCTAATTCTGTCACTAGGAAACACCAGGAGTAGATTGTGTTTAGAGACTTTGAAAAACAATTAGCTATGGATTATAGGACCAAAAGCCCTTTCCTAACTGTACCTGGAAAATAGTTTGCCCGTTTAATGCCTTCTAAGCTGTCACTGAGCTTGAACTTCAGTCCTAGTGATTAATGAAAAGCTGCAGGGCACAGCTAGAAGCTAAAGTCTCAATTATGAAAAAGCAGTAACTAGTTTAATGTGCTGATGCTTTTATACTTAAAGTGACAGCTATGAAAAATGGCAATATTTCCAATCATGCTTTAATAATTTATCATTCATTTATTGGCATGTCCAATGTGCTTTACTCCCACTGTTCTTTTTCTCTTTCTGGGCTCCTGGTGTTATGGCACTGAAGAACACTGTGGGTCTGGTTCCTCAAAAAGCAGACCGTCTTTTTTGGAAGCTAAGCCTCTAACCACGGAAGTTTAAGTCTGTCTGTCTGTCTAACTATCTATCTACCTATCTATCATCTATCGATCTGTGTAATTTCCAATTAGTGCCACAATATAGCACTTGAGTTTTCGGAAAGGGCATAGGCTAGTGACCCTGTCTACTTCTGGAACCAAAGGCCACCTTAATTCCTGACAGACACCTTGAATTATATGCCTTTGGTTGAAATAGAAACTAGACAAGGGGGCATGGAAGAATCAGTTTAGTCTACCTGTGCCAAAGGGAAGTCACTGCAGATGTGCACACAGTAGGCAAGTATAAGCAGATTATAGGGCAACAAATGAGCAGAGGGAAGACAGACCACACTTTTGCAGGCAACCGTATCAATATCTTGTAAAATTATTTAGCTTTTTAATAGTTTATTTACTTATTTTGAGAGAGTGTGACTAAAGAGAGAGGGAGAGAGAGAGAGAATCCCAAGCAGGCTCTGCACCATCGGCACAGAGCCCGATGCAGGGCTCAAACTCACAAACCGTTAGATCATGACCCGAGCTGAAATCAAGAGTCAGATGCTTAACCAGCCGAGCCATCCAGGGACCCTTAAAATTATTTAGTTTTAAGTTTATAGTTTGAATTTCAACCATCAAGCAATAAAATGTCTATAGTCATTCCCTTGATATAGTTTTTTTAGATTATGTATTAGATTGTTTAGTGTAGTTATGCAGAACTTAGCATAGAACCTGGTGCAGCACCTGATGAGTGAACGAAAGAAGAAATGAATTTATTTAATTCATTAAATAAATGGGCTGTTTATTTAATTTCAAGTAAATTTCTGAAGTG
This sequence comes from Panthera leo, assembly GCF_018350215.1. NCBI lineage: Eukaryota > Metazoa > Chordata > Mammalia > Carnivora > Felidae > Panthera > Panthera leo. Next base: position 116,039,425 of record NC_056687.1, on the reverse strand, counting down.
CTCTGAGAATCCACTGTATGGTCAAGCACAAATGTACAAAAGGAGACTTCAAGGAGTTTGCAAACCACAATTTTATTTGTATTTCAAACTGAGTATCTTTATTGATTGGGTGGCATGATAATTTTCACTCTCCTTAAGTGGAATAAAGGCACAAATAAAAATATTCCATCGTTCTTAAATTGCAACTGGCTAGGATTTTCCTGAAATTGATTTTAAACAGCAGAATAGATTGCTGGTATTCATTAAATACTAATAAACTGTATAGATCATGTGTAAACATTGCCTCAGGTTCATTTTCAATCCAGAGGCTTTCCTTTCCTTCTATTTTATTTTTTATTTTATTTTATTTTATTTATTTATTTTTAATGTTTATTTACTTTTGACAGACAGAGAGAGCATAAGTGGGGGAGGGGCAGAGAGAGAGGGAGATACAGAATATGAAGCAAGCTCCAGGCTCTGAGCTGTCAGCACAGAGCCCAACACGGGGCTCAAACTCATGAACCACGAATGACACATGACCTGAGCCGAAGCCGGACACTTAACCAACTGAGCTACCCAGGTGCCCCTATATCTCTCTATTTTAAAGTAAAAAATGTATATAAAGCAAATTGTAGGAGCAATTTTGGAGAGAATAGGGAAAAAAAAACATAATTTACATATATGTTTCTTATGATCTGATATGAGCAATGTATTCTGGTTTCTTTAATTACTATCACCAGCAGTGCTAAGTACCAGGTCTCTAAGACTTCAGATCCCCCATTGTAAAGGAATAGATCGACAAGCAAGGTCATAAAACTCAAGTTTCAAAGCAGGTGGCAGTTTTAGTAGTATGATATTCAGGAACCACTTTTGACTAAAATGGGCTTAATGTACTTCCTTCTTGTTTGTCCCGGTAGAAGGCCAATTCTGACCCATAGAAGTGGTACTGCTTGCCAGATCTTAATGTGTTCATTTTTTGCTGGGCTGTTAGGATGTTTTTTGAGTCCAGTGATAGGAGTGGTCTATATTGTTATTTCTTTGGTAAGTAAGGAACTGTGTTTGATCTGCTCCTATGAGTAAAGCAGACAGATGCTAACCTGTTCACAGGATAGAACTTATCAAACCGTAAAAGTAAAACTGGGGACTGGGTTGAAAACCTAATTTTAAATCCAGCAGGTTATAGATATTTCTTTAGATAAAAGACCAAAGGCAGAGTTTTTATTCAGGGACAAGGATATTTAATGCATTTTGAAAAAGTATAATGCAACAATATCATTATAAGGAAAATCATGTCCCTTTTGGGCAGTTATATTTAGCCATACTCAGAAGCCAACAGCATTGGTCAATTTTACATGGCACTGGTTAATTGATTAATTTTCTTTTTGATAGTTTTTTTCCCTGTGAAAGTTTGGCTAAGAGAATATGAGCTCATGGTTATCCCATTGACCATGACTCCGAGTTTGTGTAAATAGCTTGTTGGACTATCTTTACTATGATCTCATAAGCGTTTTACTTATTTTTTTTAATTGAAATTCTTCAAGGAAAAAATTACTTTATTGTTGCAGTTCTAGGTTATTCCCTTATCAACCTCTCCTTTTCCATGTTTTTAAATATAATTTATTGTCAAATTGACTTACATATAACACCCAGTGCTCATCCCAACAAGTGCCCTCCTCAGTGCCCATCACCCACTTTCCCTTCTCTCCCACTCCCCATCAATCCTCAGTTTGTTCTCTGTCTTTAAGAGTCTCTTATGGTTTGTCTCCCTCCCTCTCTGTTTGCAATTTACCAGTACAGTATAACTCTCGGTCCATCTTTTCATATCTAGGTATGCTTCCCTGGATTTGGCATTTTTTAAGGACAGTTTTCTTCTATTTAACTTATCTAATAGCTTTTTTTGCAAAATGCTTCAAATCACATTCCAGGATTATTCTTAAGTTGGAAGGTGATCATTCTCTTTAGGCCTTTATTTTGGTTCTGGTCCATTCCTTGAGCAAAATTTGTCCAAGAGCTTTGATAAGGTCCTATTTCCCTGCTGTTTTCTCCAAACCTCTAGGAATTTGCTAGCAGATTGAAATGCAGCATGGGTGTTTGCTGCCTGTTATTCTCTGTAGACCCCGGTCCAGGCATCTGCCCACTGACATTTTCTCACTCACATGTGTGGGTGTATACACACATTACTCACGCACATACATAGAAACACATCCCATACATCTTGCACATACACATACATCCACACACACATATACACAAACCCCACACCATTTTGGATGTGAATAGAATTTCAATTCTTTAATCAAAGCTATCAAACTCCACCCCCCCCCCATATTCTAATCTTGTCCCGTACAGATTTTAAAGCTTATATATTTCTTTAAATAGCTACATAGCTTCTCCTTTGAAGAAAGGAAAAAAAAAAAGAGTAGTTTAAACCTAGTTTCTTGGAGCACAGTGATGGAATACATATTCCTTGGGTGGCAAAAAACAGCTCTAGGCTCTTTGGTGAGGACGACATGATCCTATCATGGACCTTTAGGAAGTTTTGGAATTTTCAATTAAACTGTTCCATCTAGGGGTAGTTTCCCCAAAGCTATGGGGGCAGTTTGCCCAGATCCTTTTTCCACGAGGTCAGACAAGGTTAAGATGTGGGAGCAGTGCCAGGAGCTTGGGCTATTAGGTCCAGCTGTATGATTTTATCTTATGCATCTGTCTTGTAGGGTCACCCCACCAACCCTTTATTCTGATAGATACGTCCTAACAATTTTCCTCTGGGGACTATCTAAATTATCATCATAGGTTTCGATTTTAGAATATTTTTAGCTGACATCTCTCAACATTTTAGGTGGTGTATGTATGTGAACTTATGGTTTTCATTTCATAATAACGATATAACAATAATGTTGGTGATAATGATTATGATCATGACAATTGCTGACATTTATCGAACCCTTTCCAATATATTTGTATATATTATTCTGTTAACCATATATTAATTTATTCAAATGTCACCACAACCCTGTGAAGTAGCTATTATCCCCCTCATATAAATGGGGAAACTGATGCATAAAGAGTTTAAATATTAACTTTATACAACTGGTAAATGATAGATCTGGGATTTGCATGTAGTTGGTCCTACTCCAGTGTTCACTTTTAATTGCTATGATATATGTATTCTAATTAGTATGAACAACTTCCTATTTTATAGCTTGGATGAAACATAGGAGAGATGAGGTCACTGCAAAATAGTTGCAATGATGAGGTCTCTAGCAACTGAAGATTTTATACAAACCCTTATTTGTCAGGGTGCCTGACTGGCTCAGTTGGTAGAGCATGTGACTCTTGATCTTGGGGTCATGAGTTCAAGTCCCACGTTGGGCGTAGAGCTTACTTAAAAAAAATAATATTTTAAAAAATAAATCAAGAAATACTTATTTAAAAAAAAACCCTTTCTTCCATAATCTCTCCTTTCCACACATAGCCCATTTTGCACTGATTCTTTTTCTGTTGATCATAAATAATAAAATGGAGAGAGGAAATTCATCACAAGTTTCATGATGTCTCTTAGTAGCTGGGAAATGCTGCTCAGACCCTGGTGACAATCATGTTTTCATTTCTGTACCATTCATTTTATCCCCCTCACTCTTTTTTTTTTTTTACCTTATTTCTATCTCATCAAACTATATCGAAATTGCAAGCAAACATAATTCTTTGCACATTAGCTATTTATACCTGTGCAAATATATTACTCTCTTCAGGACACCCAAAACTCAAATTTCTCATCAGCCACATACTTAACTTTGAGAAATTTTCCCATATGCTTGAGATTTATTTCATTCTTGGTTTTGGCATAGCATTTTTCCTCCTGGTTTTAGATCTCTGGATGAGATGCTAAATCTCCGCAACTCCATATACTGCTGAGTAGTGTACTACATACATGTAACAAGCTTTAATCTGTTAGTATTTTTAAATATTTTATAGAATTGTTTCATCAGCCCATTTTATGTATGCCTTTCTTAAAAATGTATCATCTTCACATCTTATTCCATTGTTTTAGTGTATTATATTTGATAAATTTAAGGCCCTAACATCTAAGAAAGCATTTTTAATGTTTTAAACGTTTTTTAAGCTATTAGAAAATAGCTACATTCCTAAGAAATCCTGTATTTTCCAAATATCCTATCATAAAAATGCACTGAGGTGAGAGAAAGGGGTTAGGAAAATGAGGTTTCTGAAGGTTATATTTCCTGTATGGCTTCAATTAGTAAAAGAGTTTGTATGATTAAAAACTAAAATAATGAATCAGAGAATAAAATTTAGAGGCTCCGGGGTTGCTCAGTCAGTTGAGTGATGGACTCTTGATTTCACATCACGTCATGATCCCAGGGTCTTGGGATAGAGCCCCTGCATCAGGCTCCACGCTGAACATGGAACCGGCTTAAGATTCTCTCTCTCCCTCTCTCTGCCCCCTCTCCTGCTTGCACTCTCTCGTTCCTCTCTAAATGAATGAATGAATGAATGAATGAATGAATAAATATCTAGAAACTTTGAGTGAATGTTGAAGTACGTTCGGAGCAGACCAAGTTCAGTTAGTTTATAGACCACCAAAACAAGAACAAACCACCTCACAGCTCATAACTGTCAACAGCTGACCAAACAAGGCAGTGCTAAAAAGGCACCTACTACACTTTAGCTGATGTTTATTTCTGTGCTGGAGCAAAACAGCTTAAAAAGAAAAAAAAGTTCTCAGTACTATTTGCAGATTGCCACTACGTTACAGCCAATTGTAGTCCATACTGCATTTCTCTTAATTGATTGAACATTTTAGAAAACAATTGATTGGTGTTGATTTTCCAGTATTGTCATAGAGCTGGCCTGTGAGTTTGTAAGAACTGACTGCTACATTTTCAGGAACTTTAAGAATTAGTTGTTAAATCCAGCCATTATTAAATTTAAATGATATAAACTTACAAATAAATTAGGTAACGAATGCTAAAAATTTACCACTTCCTAATTATTTGCTACATTTTAATATTACCTGTGTCTTGAGTTTGTTTACGTTTATTGTATCTATATGGTAGAAATACTATATAATAGTGTGCTATTGCACATTTCTTTCCGAACCCCATGTTCAGTGCTATCCCATTGCTCACTTGAAACTGGTTAATGTAAGAGTATTTAAAATGTAGAAAACCATGACCTCTACAAAGCAAGCTATCATCCAACCCTCTCACTTCAACACCACCTAGAACTTGTTATTAAACACTGCCCAGCACACCACTGGCTTTCATACAAATTGAATTGCTTTAATGAGATTTTACCTTAGTTTCAAATTGATATTTTCAATGTTCACAACAGACAGGAACAGAAGATTAGCTGGAGTCCGTGATCAACAATTGTTTTATTTTTAATATTGGAAACAATAATTAGAATTAGATAAACTTGATGCTTATAGTCCATTAACAGGTGGTCAGTCGGCAAATATTACTGATGTCCGTGACATTGGCCGCAGTGAAGAGTCTGTTAGAAACAACTGTGTGTGAGTTTCCAGTTGTACTTTATAATGATTTCTAGGGTATTGCCCATTATATCACACAAAGAACATGTTCTGAGAAATTTTTCTCAACCTAAATGCCTAATAGAATTCACTTTTCCTTAGGTATTGTGTGGTTTTATCTTATAGAAGTGTGAATTTTGAGCTGGATATGTGTTCACCTTTAGTTTCCCTTTATAAAGCTTAGGGACAAATATACAACCTCCTTTAAAAACTGCCTAAGACCTTCTGGTCTGCATTTTTGTGTATCAACTCTAACACTGGCTTTCTTCTACTCTCTGTCTTTATTTTCTGTTTTATACTTTTTATCTATGTATAGTGGTTATGTAGGAAACTGACCTGGCTAGCATCCCTTAGGTGGAAATTTCCTTTTCCTGTAGCCTCATGGATCTCCTTAACCTGACATAACCTCACTCTTGGCCACAGGTGATTGGGCCGTGGCTTAACCTGGACCAAATGAGTCTCTTTTCTCTAGTGTGGACTTGGGGCAGAGAGAGGCAAGTCAATCTCCCTTCAGGAACTTCTAGTACAATTAAAACTTGGTGTACTTGATGACCTTGTGCTACCTTGTAGATCAAGAACAAAGGAAGGCAGTCAGTAGTGAGAGAGCAGGGCAGAACTGACACTGGGCAAGACCACTGTTAAACACTTAGGGAATATGCCTGGCACTTTTGGTTTTGTGTCCATTTGGTCCTGAGACAAAGCTGCATTCCTATTCTTGAATTCTCTGGGCCATTCTCAAATCCTTATAACGAATTCTCTTGTACGTTATTACTTCCAGTTGCTTTCTTTTACTTGCAAGCAAAAGATCCCTGACAACACATTAAATTTTGTTCCGTTACACATATTTTTTGTTAGCTAATTCTGTCTCCTGGTAATGAGGTAGATGTAAATAAATAAAATATTTATAATCAGTGCTATATTATTCTAATATTTTATATTAACAAAGTTTTCCAAGCGATATTAGGAGAAGTGCCTTGGGAAGACAAACCTAGGCACTTCCCAATTAAATACATGGAAAAATTCTGTATTTTGCTGTTTACAATGAAGAGGAAAACGCTCTTGCAATTCTGCTTTGTAACTCAAAATTTTGCTGCCACCACCTGAACACTTCCTCTCATAATCTTCTTTCATTCTATGTTCTAACTTGGAGTATTGGTTTTCCATTGCTGCTGTAACATTATTAGAGCAAGTTCAGTGCATTAAAGTCACACAACTTATTATTTTAAAGTTCTGTGAGTCAGAAGTCTGTTATGGATCCCGCTAGACTGAAACCAAGGTGTTGGCAAGCTGCGTTCCTTTCTGGAGGCTCTAGGGAAGAATCTGTTACCAGTTTATTTAGGTTGTTGGCAACTTCAGTTCATTGATTACATCGGCCTGGGAACCCAGTTTCCTTTCAACTGTTAGCTGATGAGTGTTCCCATCTCCTAGAGGCCATCTGTATTCCTTGGTTCGTGGCCCCCTTCCATCCATCTTCAAAGTCAGCAATGGCAAGTGGGGTCTTTCGTATGTTCCATCTCTATAGCCCACTCTCCTGCCTTCCTCTTCCACTTTTAAAGACTTGTGTGATTAGGCTGGGTCCACCTGGTATCTCCCCATCTCAAAGTCCTTAACCTTGATAACATCAGCAAAACTTGTTTTTTCCCATGTAAAGCAACATATTCACAGGCTCTGGGATTTGGGCCAGGACATCTTTGGGTGGCCATTATTCTACCACATTTGTCATTGAACTTCTACCTTCCCATACCCTTGGGTCATATATGGATTTTTCTCTTGCAGCCGTACATGTGCATGAATCGCATTATACCCAATCCTGGCAGTCTATTGCTGACATAATGCATCATTTTGCCCCAGGAAGCTGATTCTAGCAGGGTTATGCTTCTTTTATCTGCCCCTCCTTCTGATTTTCCAACAGTGGTTCTTCACACTAAAACCCACCTACTCACCCAAACTGGAGATCGCACTCACCAAACTTGCCAAGTCCTTTTGCTTCTTCCCCCCCACATCCCTGTCAAATCTGTTCTTTCCTCTTTATGCTCTCTCCACGGAGAGAGCATAAAGAGGAAAGAACAGATTTGACAGGGATGAAGAGGCGATCACCTCTGAAACATACATAATCATTCTCTCCTCTTCCTGTTTCTTTTCCATTGTTCTCCAATACATTCCCAGCCATGTGTCTGTGTTACAACTCTTAGCACCTCTCTTCTCACTTGCTTGGTGGCTCTTTATAAAGAGTGAGAGTTGTCTATGACCTGAGTCCTATCTGTTTGTCCTCATCTTCCTTGCTCCTCTTCTCATGCCCTCAATCTACTTATATGCTCTTCCTGCAGTTCCTCGTTTTACCTGTGCACAGAGGGTTTCCTTTCCTTCCAAATATTTTTTCTTCTTCCTCCTTCTGAAACCTTGTCATTCTCTTGATAAACTGCAATCCACTTGTTAAGACTTAATTTAACTTAATTTAAACCTTCTCTGCACCTCTTGGTGGAGTGGCTCATGATTTGAGCTATGGTTGTACTTTGTAGGTACCTCTTTTTAGCATTGTTTTCATACTGCAAGAGATATTTTACGTTTCTTTCTTTCTCTTTTCTTACATGTGTGATTCTCCTTTTGAATTTTACCTCCTTGAAGTTACTTACCATGTCCCTTTCATCTTTGCATACCACAAAGTCTAGCATAGTGCCTTGCACACAGATAATACACAATGATGCTGACTGAACGGACCTATAAAAGTAACAAGATATAAAAAAAATGGGGAGAATACCTACTTCAAATCCAAACTTTTAGCTACTTAATCAGCACTGTTCCGGAAAATAAATAAACCAAACGTTCAGATTTTCTCAACAGTAGAACTTTAGCAGTTGGAAAGATAGAAACTATTCTTTTAAATGGAGTTTAACCCCCAAATGATGTGAGGATTCTTGAAGGTTTTTAAATTACCACATAAACAAATTACCACCAGTAAAGGATTTAGATATTCACAGGAAGCCCATTTGGTAACTTGTTTCAAGATCATTTTTAATGCTTTTTCATTATATCAGTTATAATTAAACTGCTTCATATATGTAATTATGTGGCATGGAAATCGAGACAATATATTATGGAACTGTGTAAAACAAGTTCTACAGATTTGTACTTCTTCCGGGCTCTGTTAGTACTTAATCTGTTTCTGGCCACCCACTGAGCTGGCCTGGAAGAAGCTGCCTTTTGATCTCTTTTATGAAATGACCTTTGAGGGCAAAAATAGATGAGAATAAATCTTAAAAGGTTTGTTATAAATATTCTGTTTGGCATCATGTATCTTTCCAAAATGCCAGAATAAAACACTTAACTAAAAAGGGTAACTTTAATGTCTTAGACAAATAAGGCTAGGCCCACCATTACAGGCTGCTTAGAATGTGTGCTGGTCAACAAAGTTGTCACAGAGCGCCTCCCCCATCCCCCCCCCCCTCCCGCACCCCCTATCCCCTTGCTGGGACCAGTGGCAAGCAAGGATGAAGAAATTCCTCCCATACTTGCTTACAATACCAGAGCTGATCTTTTATTATTTTAGCATCCCTTTTGCCCTATAATCCTCAGTCTTTGCAGTCTGTGTAACCAGCCAATGCTCCCATCTGTCATTAGGAGCAACATATGTACTCAGAAGGGAGGAACAGTTCATATTAATAATGCCAACCTGGCCTGTCCTTCTTTAATCAGAAAAGGCTTATTTCAAGCCTGTGTAAAGCCTGCAGGTGGAAATAGCTTGTGACAGCCAAATGTAATGGGTTCTAAGACTATTAAAAAATATATATTTATATAAATAAATTTTATGTATATTTTATATTTCTGTATTTTATATATATTTATATATATTATATTTGTATATATTTTATATGCATTTATATTCAAATATATATATATATATATATATATATATATATATATATATATCCAAATACAAGAGCAGTGACTATAAAGAAACAATATTAGATTTCTCTTGAAAAAAAAAATGATGTAAGGAGGATTGATTCCTTCCTTCAGTGTTCAAATTGCTGAATCAGACTGGCCAGTCCACTCTCCATCCCTTAGTTACTCATTCCACACATACTCACTGATGACCTACTGTGTGAGAGGTACAAGTTGCTAGAAAGAAAATAAAGGTCTAAAAGTCTCCACATTGACTTATGCTCTATATTCTGACTGTTAGAGGTCAAGATCTCTGACATTCTTAATGTCATTCAGCATAACTGCTGAATTTTCTTTATGTGTGTTTTTTCATCTTTAACTCTAGCACTGGCTTCTAGTTTGGTTTATTATTCATTTATTTTAATAAAAATTTTTAATGTTTATTTATTTTTGAGACACACACACACACAGACAGAGTGCAAGTCAGGGAGGGGCAGACAGAGGGGAGACACAGAATCTGAGGTAGGCTCCAGGATCTGAGCTGTCAGCACAGAACCCTATGCAGGGCTCAAACCCACAAACTGTGAGATCGTGACCTGAGCCAAAGTTGGATGCTTAACCAACTGAGCTGCCCAGGCGCTCCTATTTTAGTTTATTTTTGACCAAACTACCTGCTTTTGTGGAAGAGAGGCCTACAAAAGATTCTTGATCGTACCATCTCAGAGAAAGCTACTCTTTTTTATATAATTTTTTAGTGTTTGTTTATTTTTGAAAGAGAGAGAGAGCATGAGGAGGGGAGGGGCAGAGAGAGAGGGAGACACAGAATCCAAAGCAGGCTCTAGGATTCGAGCTGTCAGCATAGAGCCTGACGTGGGGCCAAACACTGAAACCGGGATATCATGACCAGAGCCTAAGTCAGACGCTTAACCTACTGTGCCATCCAGGCCCCTCGGAAGTTACTTTTCTGATGGCTTTGCAGAAAGAATCAGGTAGGACCTCAACCATAACAGTAACCCTTGGCTAAAAGGAAGAATCCGAAGAAATTGTGTTGGGATGTTCATGTTGAGATAAAGGGAGGTCTTGCCAGGCAGAAGGTTAATGTGATGACTTAAATGTGTGCACAAGGGAATCAGGAGAAATGGAGCCACAGCCAATTTGATCATTTTGAATATGGAACGTAAATGAAAGAAGGAATCCTTTTTTTTAATGTAAATTTATTTATTTTGAGAGAGAGAAAGCACATGCACGAGAGCAGGGAAGGGGCAGATAGAGAGGGAGAGAGAATCCCAAGCAAGAGCAGAGCTGGACATGGGTCTGGATCCCACGAACCCTGAGATCATGACCTGAGCCAAAATCAAGAGGTGGATCCTCAACCAGCTGAGCCACCCAGATGCCCCTGAGAGAAGGAATTTTATTATTTTTTTTAAAAAAAATTTTTAACAGTTATTTATTTTTGAGACAGAGAGAGAGCATGAACAGGGGAGGGTCAGAAAGAGGGAGACACAGAATCTGAAACAGGCTCCAGGCTCTGAGCTGTCAGCACACAGCCCAACGCGGGGCTCGAACTCATGGACCGTGAGACCATGACCTGAGCCGAAGTCGGACGCTTAACCCACCAAGCCACCCAGGCGCCCCGCGAGAAGGAGTTTTAAATTAGAATGCAGATTCATAGAAGTGATGAAGGGAAATTTGATATCTGGTCCAAGAGAAGATGACAGCAACTCTGAGGGAAGTCACACACACACAGACCTCTCTTCCTCTCTCTCAGGAAAATATTTGAGGAAGGGAGGCTTATGTGATTGATTGTAGGAGTGAACAACAAATTAGCCTAAAGAAGAAACAAAAGTAGAGAGCAAGAGAGAAGAATATGAGAATGTAAAACTCTGTTAGGCAAATGTAAAGATAAAGATACAAATTCCTTTTTTTTTTTATTAAAACTTTCACCTATAAAGTACCTGTCCATACAGTGTAGCAAATAAGACAATTATATAGCCTATCTAAAAAAAGACCTGGGGTGCCTGGGTGGCTCAGTTGGTTAAGTGACCAGACTCTTGACTTCTGCTCAAGATCTCACAGTTCCTAAGATCGAGCCCTGTGTCAGGCTCTGCACTAACAGTGTGGAACCTGCTTGGGATTCTCTCTTTCCCTCTCTGTCTTTCCCCTGCTTGCATCCTCTCTCTTTCTCTCTCTCAAAATAAATAAATAAATAAACATTAAAAAAAAAAAAGCTTTGTAAGAGTCAAAAAAAAATAAAAAAGTCCTTATAATTTCTTTTTAGAGCAAACACACACATGCACACACATACAGAAGAAACAAATTTGGAGAAATCCTATTTAAAATTTATTTCATATTTTTATTTTATTTTATGTTTTTTTTTAATGTTTTTTACACTTGGGATGAGCACTGGGTGTTGTATGGAAACCAATTTGACAATAAATTATGTTAAAAATAAAAAAAATAAATATAAAAATTAAAAAAAATAAATAAATGAAATGTTTTTTAAATATTTATTTGTTTTTGAGAAAGAGAGAGACAGAATTTGAGTGGGGGAGGGGCAGAGAGAGAGGGAGACACAGAATCCAAAGCAGGCTCCAGGCTCCCAGCTGTCAGCACAGAGCCCGATGTGGGGCTTGAACTCATGAACAGCAAGATCATGATCTGAGCGGAAGTCGGCTGCTTAACCCACTGAGCCACCCAGGTGTCCCATGTTTTTATTTTAAATGAAAAAATAGTAGTTTGCCAACTTCTGAAATGTCATTTAATGTATATAAAAATTTTAGGAAAATCTTTATTTTTTTAATTTTTATTTTATTATTTGTTTTAATGTTTATTCATTTTTGAGAGACAGAGTGTGAGTGGGGGAGGGGCAGAGAGAGAGGGAGACACAGAATCCGAAGCAGGCTCCATCAGGATAAAACCTGATGCAGGGCTCGAACCCATGAACCGTGGGATAATGACCTGACCTGAAGTCGGATGCTTAACCCATTGAGACACCCAGGCGCCCCCAGAAAAACTTTAAAATGTTACAAACTCTAACTTATAATAGCATATTCAAAATTTTTAAAAAAGAAGAAATAATTACTTATGATCTTAATCTGCTAATTAAAAAAATTTTTTTTAACTTTATTTTTGAGAGAAAGAGAGAGTGAGCAGGGGAAAGGCAGAGAGAGGGGGAGAGAGAGAATGCCAAGCAGGCTCCATGCTGTCAGCACAGAGTCTGATGCAGGGCTTGACCCACAAACAACGAGCTCATGACCTGAACTGAAACCAAGAGTCAGATGCCCAACCGATTGAACACTCAAACACCCCCTTAATCTGCTAATTTAATAAAAATGGCATAAATATTAACGTGAACCCATATGATTTCTAGTAATAATCTACAATGTCATTGTTCTAGCATATGTCTGTTTACATATAGCTGAATGATTTGTGTTACCTACAAATGTTAAAGATTTATCTGGGCTCTAATTTCTTATGGCAGTAATCTTATATTCTATAAAAGACTGAAGTTCATTTCCAAGCATTTATTTATTCAGTATCATTAATAAGTGGAAAGAAAAGATGATAGGAGGTTAACCAAAATCAGCATAGGATATTTACAACTTTTTATTCTGTTTTCACAGCAATAGCAATTGCTTGCATTTCAGTGTATATTCCTTTTTAATGAACAGACATAGTTATATATTTGTACTTAAAAAAACCCCACACTATACAATGTGTACTGTTTGATCATTTATTTTCTATTTAGTGCATAATAGAAGTCTTTCAATGTCAGCAAATAAAACAATGGCTGAATATGTTCCACATTTTAAATGTATCATAATTACTGAACTATTGATGAATATTATGCTGTTACCAGTTTTCTTCTCTCTCGCCATCATCTTCTATATACATCTATATGCATCATTAGGCATGCTGGGTTAATATTATGCATGTTTAGTTTTTTTTTTACATACTGTTAAAAGTTTCTCAAAAGATTATACTAATTTATGCACTCACAAGCAGCATAAGAGAGTTTTGTTTTCCTGAACTCTGAACAATAGGCTATTTCCATTATTTTTTTTGAAGTTTGTTTGTTTATTTATTTATTTAATTAATATATTTACTTTTGAGAGAGCTCGAGAGCAAGCAGGGGAGGGATAGAGAGAGACAGAGAATCCCAAGCAGGCTCCATGCTGTCAGTGTCACGAACTTCAAGATCATTACCTGACCTGACATCAAGAGTTGGACACTTAACCAACTGACCCACCCAGGCACTCCTATGTTCGTTATTTTTAAGCTTTGTCAATCTGATACCAGAAAACAATGGCGTTACAATTAAAATTCCTAATCTGTATTTTAACAAGTGGAAAAGTTAAACTTTTTTTCATGTATTTATTGGCCCATTATATTCCGACTTTTGTATAGCCTCTTCGACTCAAGGTTTTGTTTTTTTTGTTGTTTTGGTTTTTTCCACTGAGGTGTTTCTCTAGTTTTTGTTGATCTACAAGGAACTTTATATATGAGCAACCTTGTCCTTCTCATAGATTTCAAAGGCCATTCTCTACTTCAGTATACAAACAAAAAACACTTAAATCTCTGTTATTCAGTGAACAAAGTAAGTCCAACCACTGGGCAATAGGGGAGTTCTTATTTTTCACTTTAAATTCAAATGGAAGGAAAAACATCAGAGCAGCTGTTCCCGCATTGTCTTTTCAAATAGATTTCTGTAACAATTTGAGTTAATTTATTTCCAGGGTGCATTACCCATTTGAGGGTGTTTGAAGTCCAGTATTAACTTAATTACTTATTGCCATTGTTAAATAATAAATTGTTTGAAATATTGGATATTTTAGAAGAATTATGGAAACAGGGGATATAACAAAAATAACTGGAATTTGATCTTTGAAAGACTTAATTTTCAACTCCATCCTATGACTTATTTGGTTTGGGGTACAGAATGAAAATCTTGACCTTTAGAGATCAAACCACAGGTAGAAATGGCTACCAGTTGTCCTTTCCCCAGGACACCAATAGTCCATACCAATCAGATCATTGACGACTGTATGGTTCCTGTGCAAGATTTTATTTTACTTCTTTCAATGAACGGAGTCTTTCCGTTCTGTTTTTATTTGCTGACAGCAGAAAATATGTCTACAGTTCATTCACATAATGGATGGGGTGGGAAACTAATTCCATGGGGAATGAGATTGTTTGGTTTGTCATGAGACATACTCGACATTTACAGCTTTTTCCCTTTTGTGCTATTCCAGTACACTGTTAAAAAATTGTGCCATAAATCCGAAAGCATGTTTTGCAAAGTTCATATCTGCATTTGCTACCTTTAATATTAATAGGAGTGTATCTTTAAAGTGAGTAAATTGAGAAAGTGGCTGAAACTATAGTTTATAAAAGAAGATTAGTGGGTTTAATATGCACTGGAGAGTAAAAGAAAAATCTTATTACTGTATGGAGAAATTACCTCATAAAGAAGCTAATACAGCAGGCTAGGGAGTAATTTTTAACAAGGTTTTTATGATGCACAAGTGTAGGCAAGTTAATGAACTTATCTTTCTAGTTATTTTCAGATTGTAACGATGCTCTTCTTTCCTAGTTCTTGTGCTTTAAAAAGTAAAATACATTTAATCACCTACAATAAAACTAATTCATTACTTTAATAAATCAAGTACAATCTTATACTGTACACTTAAATGTCGTTGCAATAATGCTGGAAACCAGATCAGGTGCTGATGTTTAGCATGGAATAGAGCAAAAGGTAACCACGGAGCTTATTTATTATTTAAATTAGTGGCAGCCACTGGAAGCGGGAGGTGGAGACAAAAGAATTAGAAAATACTTTGTTTTAATAATCACACACCTCTTTGCTCCATGACCATTTAGTCTTTCAAATTCACACAAACGGTTCTGAAGAATTGTACATTCAACAGAAAAATTACTTGGGCTTAAGAGCAGAGGGAGGGATGAGTAAGGCTGGGATGTTCATCTGCCAGGACCTTGCATGGAACACTTAGGGATTATTTAGGAAGAATGTGTCAGGGGTTTTTCTGCTCAAAGACAAAAGACAAAGTGCCAAATCCTCACACCAATTGTTGAGAAGATTTCCATACTGACAATGTGATGAATTTATGAAAATAAAGTGAAGGAAAAGGTAAAGGCATAAAGAAGTGGCCGGAAAAATAAATCCCTTTGTAATATCTAACATAAATCGGATTTATGATAACAGGTTCACCGCTCATGACTCTGAATTATGGTATTCAAGGTACAACACACACACACGCACACACACCACATTTTAATTTAATTTTAACTTTCCTTTAACATTGGAATATAAGAGGAAATAATTTGAATTAGAGTGACCCATGTAAAACCCTACATATGTGCCACATTAGAACTAGTTCAGACTTAGGTAAAATAGTTCCTCTTTGAGAAAGTAGGTACGCTATCTCTCCTGATTTTATCAACCTGACAACATTAACCTTTCATAGAATTTTTAGGGTCCTCGTGCCCTACACTCTAACACTGGTTGCTAGGGGTCCTTGCAGTAACAGTGCTGAATGTCACTGTCAGACCCTTCTTATCTCCTTTTACTATCCACTTGTCTCCCAATCAATACTTTTCTTTCTTTTTTTTTTTTTTAACGTTTTATTTATTTTTGAGAGAGACAGAGACAGAGTGTGAGCAGGGGAGGGGCAGAGAGAGACAGAGATACAGAATCTGAAGCAGGCTCCAGGCCCTGAGCTGTCAGCACAGAGTCCGATGCAGGGCTCGAACTCAGGAACCGTGACATCATGACCTGAGCCAAAGTTGGTCGCTTAACCGACGGAGCCACCCAGGTGCCCCATCAATCAATACTTTTCTGCCTTATACTACTACTCCCTTGGCGTTTTCTCTGCTATATCCCATTGGCTGAGGGCGAGTTTAAGTAATTCGTGAAGTGCTAGCCAGTTGATAGATTACCAGGTACAGAGAGTAAAATGCCTATTTCTTCATAGCTCTTTTGTATGATGATGATGGTACATAAGCCAGGTGTGGTAGCAGGCTGGTGGTGAACCATATTTTCATTCAGTGTTATTTAAGATGTTAAATATCCCATGCAAGTAGCTGCCTACTCTGAGGTTTTGCGAAGCTGTCTTCACAGCTAATATTGCTAATGTTAGATAACAATAAAATACACCCATGTTTGAAAGAGTTGTTTGTTCCACAAAAAGTGATTTATAAAACACTTCCTGTAATTGAATATGTATGGCTAATACATATTGTATGTGTCCATGTCTGGAATAAACACAGGCAGGATAAGAATAAACACACTCACTGCACCTAAGAATTCACTGTATGTGTTCTGCCCAGGGATTGGTTTCTGAATTGCAGAAATTAGATCTCTTAAATGATACCCAAATGATGGCGTCCCATCCAACCAGGTTTTCAAAGGTAGTAAGCTAATAATACAATGGTAGAATTCATGATGCCAAACTCTTTTTGTTATGAGGAAATAGCATGCACTGATATGTGTTTCCATTTTGAGAAGTTGTATTCCTGAATTAATTCTGGATTGTTGTAAAGAGTTTGATAGATGACACGTGCCCCCTCCCAAGGTCTTAGCAGATCAGTCACTGAGGGAGAAAGTGTCACAACAACCCAGAAGGCAGACTGAAATGCTTGCTCTCACCCTGAAGATTTGGCTGGATTGTCGGATAGAGTCCCTTAGTCGGCACTGAACTAAGCTTTTCATATGTAATGTCCATCTTTATGTCTAAACCATTCATCATGTCTCTGTGTCTCTCCAGGTTATCCCTCTGCAAAGCTTCAAGACCATTGTCCTGTCATCGTTCTTGAATTCTAAAGGAGCAAATACCTTTGGGATGTTCTTTTTCCTAAGCCAGACCTAGAAAATCCCTCATAAGAGATAACATGTGTACAATGGGACGGTGGGAAAAAAGCAGGCAGAACCTTGAAGAGTTAGTACGTATGTGCTCCAGGCCTGATCATCAGAGGAGTAAAAGTAAAGTTGGTCACTCTGGTTTTGGCAGTGGATGTTAGGCTAAGATCGATCTTAGCCATAATACAAAAGGGTAACGGGTGGCGAGATTTGGTAAAGTCTTGCAGCCACCCTGGCCAGCAGGTCCTGTTTAAAGCCTCCAAAAATCAGAGAAGTGACCAGTTGGCAAATGCTTAATTTAATAGTGGGACTTGCTCAGTAAAAAGTGGAATTATTTTATAAAATAATTACTTCCATTTTTTTCTTTTACTTAATTCAAAAGAAGTTAATTTCCTAATTTGTGTTTAGGTTTTTAAAAATTTTTCTTCCTTATCTTTCCTGCCTTCCTGTTTTCCCACCTTCCCTCCTTCCTTCCTTCCTAGCTTTTTCTCATTCTTTCTCTTTCTCTTTCTCTTTCTCTTTCTCTTTCTCTTTCTCTTTCTCTTTCTGTCTCTCTTTCTTTTCTCTCTAGTAGAAGCAGTACCACAGTGCTGCTTAGGATAAATTTTAGAGTATATATATATATATATATATATATATATATTTATTCAACAATTATATATGTATTCAAACAAAAGCTTCTAATAATATCTATATCTATATCTATATCTATATCTATATCTATATCTATATCTATATCTCCTTTGCAAATATTCTACAAACTTGCTCTCCTTCCAGCAGTAGATGAGTCCCTATTTCTCCATCCCTTCACATGTAGTACATATTATCATTTAAGAATCTTTTTGGTAATTTGATAGATATAAGCTTAGTATCAGGAAAAGTACTCATCAAGGCTCATCAAAACTCTCAGAAAATGGACCAGAACAACCCATGATGAGTTACAAGAGGGGCAACAATATTTCTAATGAATAATTTTACATTTTATTCTCTTGATTATCTCTTTATACTGGGATAGTTCAGCAGGATTCCCTATTTCTTTATGTGATAATCTCAAAATGATAATTTCAATGTACTGGTTCTCTAGTTGTTAAAACTTTATAGTCTACGGTCACAGTCGGACCTTAAAGTTAACCAGTTGATTATAAGAATTCCGTTTACTCTTATGTCCTTTCCTCAGACAGTGGAGTCATCAGAGGCCTGGATTTTTTGTTGTCTGTACTTTTCTAGATGGTGTTCCATGGGCAGTCAATTTAAAAGTTGGTTATGAGTACAACTGAGCATAAAGACTGTGGCCAGCTAATATTTTCATTAATGATTGTCCACAAACACAACAAATATCTCAGAGGTACTCTACTGGCAATAATGACATTCAGGGCCAAAATGCATGAATGCATATGTGTAAGTATATGTGTAGTTTTGCTGGGAGTGGAAGTGAGGAAATAGGGAATGAAAGTGAACAAATGATTGTGTAAATGAAAGATTCAATATGAAGTGTTTCCCTTAAAACAAGTATGTTATTACTTTGCAGTGTTAGAAAAAAATAAGCGAAAACTCATCCATGACATTTTCCCGTTCTTTGGAAATATAATTTTCAACAGATTCTATGGCTTCATCATCTAGTTCTGCTTAACAAATATGTCAAATCGGTCCTCTGCCTCTCCAGTGCTGCCAGGTCCCTGACAGTCTCTTTGTCATAAAGCTCAGTTAGGAGTCTGTTGAACGTATTGGCTCATGAACATGTGGTATATGTTACCTATCTTGTTTTTGTTAATGTATTCCACATGTCCCTACCCCATTTTGTGAAATAGTTTCCTTTATCTATTTTATTTGTCTCTATTTCCTACTGTTCTGAATATAGCCATTCTCTTTCATGCTATTTGCCACTGAGAATATTTAATATAAAGATTTTCCATTCATAAATTTACTTTACATATAAATAATGATGCTTTTAATATAGTTCTGGACCACAGAGGGCTAATCCTCCCTAAACCATATGGTATAAATGTTTAGCTTTAAATATAGGCTTTAAAGACAGATATTCAATGGGCAGAGAAAACTGTCTATTTCAAATCTGTTACTCATATAGACATCAAGTAGCATCACACATTTTCATTTGGTATTAGCTGTTTGTCATTTGGAAAACCTTTTACATGGATAATCAACCATGTAAGAATTACAAAGCACTTTGCAAATCCATTTATTAAAGCAGATTTGCCTAGAGTGTCTCTGGACAGAAGGCAAATGGAGGGTGGATGTGTTTATACACAAACATATTTACACTAGCCCTTGACCGGAGTACAAGCTGGAACACACCTTTTATCTTATAAATGAATGATCATGCTAGTCCACATGCTCTCCTGATTCGTTATCTGGTCTCCAACATAACGCACCCTCTTACGATGTAAGGAGGGGATCAGGAAGAACTATATACTCTCCTTACACAACCTTCTTGAACTCAAAGGTGTATGGCTAATGGGGGCCAAGAATCACTCAGCCAGAGCTGTCAGCCTCCATGGTCACTGACGGAAGAGTTTCCCAAGCAGCTTTCAATACTGCTGAGAAATCTGTCATGAAGATGCAGCTGGAAAGAATCCACTCACTGGCCTAGTTGGCCTTGCCGGGCTCGGGACAAGTCACGGAAGTGTGCTTGCACTTTCTGTGTCTGGCTCCAATTCCCAGGGAATACTTACTCCCTTCCAACTCCCTTTGTCCCACAGTATGGCACGGAAAGAGTTTGGGCCTAGGAATCAGCCAGGACTCAGGGGTAGCTTTGGATGTGCTATGAGCTAAAAGCAACTCACTTCATTCTCATTTTATGCAACAGCTAGGTGGACAATAATCTGTATGTTACCTTATTCATGAGGATATTGTAGGGATACAATTAGATCACTGCCATACAAATATTTTGGAAGTTCCAATGCTCTTCAATTTTGTGCTTTTCTCTATTTACATTTTTCTGCAATAACTACATATTACCTTTTTAGTATAAAAGAACCAATACATTCTATTTTTTTAGGTGATGCATATACAAGGTATGGATGGGTTCTGAAGAATGTTTACTGGAATATTAAAATAGCAATAATTAGGGGTGCCTGCGTGGCTCAGTCGGTTAGGCGTCCATCTTTGGCTCAGGTCATGATCTCACGGTTCATGAGTTTGAGCCCCATATCAGGCTTTGTGCTGACAGCTCAGAGCCTGGAGCCTGTTTCAGATTCTCTGTCTCCCTCTCTTTTTCTCCCCCACTTGCGCGCGCACACACACACACACACACACACACTTTCTCTCTCTCTCTCTCTCTCTCTCTCTCTTTCTCTCAAAAAAAAAGATTAAAACTTTTTTTAAAAAGGAAAAATAAAATAGCAATAATTAATAGTATCAGGAAAGTGCAACTTGGTTGTAAATATACACAGAGTAGAACCCCAGCATGAGATCGAGTTTATTTTTAAAGATTTTGGAAATTAAGCAGTGCAAATACATACTTTCTAAATCCTAACTACACACTCAAAACAATTCAATGTAATAAGTAGTCTTAGCCATAATATAGATGCCTGCCTGTGTCCTCACCCCAGTGTTATGGAGAAAGGAATACTAGCAATGAGATAATCAGGAATAAGGCAAGCTTCAACAAGGTCGTCCTCTGTACGGATGAACCCTTTACCAAGCAGCGTAACAAGATGCTGGAACCTCTGTAATTTGGGGACTACTTGTATAGTTCTTGGTTAGGCCTGTAAAAAGAGAAAGGACAGAAAGTAGATGCTGCCACTCTCTTCCAAGAACTTGCTTTCCAGCACTAGGCATCGTTAATCCCCCTCATTAGTTCTTCCCTAGCCCTCTCCTGGCCATCACAGCACCAGCCCCTTCCTTAAGTTGTCCATGAGATGGTTCTATTCACATATCTTGCTTACATTGCACTCAGCATTTCCAAAATCACAGGGCTATCACACCTGGCAATGACATCCTTATATTAGTCAAAGCGGAGACACTTGACAATAATTATTAGCATCCTAAGAGGAATTGTGGGAACCTAGCAGTTGTTAGAAAGCACACGTAGGAGAAAGAATCTGTCATCCTTTGGTCAAACATGAACCTATTTAAGCGGCATGTTGGTTACATTTCTCATGATATGTTAAATTGGCCTTAAGTAACCAGGTCACAAGGTTAGTAGAGGCCAGGGTTGGTCAGGGAAGAGTTTTGAATCTCCTGAAGTGATAATCTCCTTCCTCCCCTCTAAAGATAGCCAATAAAGGCATATGCCTGCTGTGTAACTTAACTGAAATCTGAATTTAAAAATTTATGTCTTTTAGCCTCACTTTTGGCCAATGGTATAGTCTCTTTACATTTTCACCTCAAGACTTACCTCAAATTCTGTTTATTACTGAAGTGAAAACTACCTTAGGTCTTAATGGCATTTGCTGGTACATTTTATTACTTAAAGGTCACCTTGAATTTTAGGTAGTGACAGAAGGTATGCTTATTTCTGTCTTCAAATCAGGACTCCCAGCACCTAAGCCAGAATTAGCCAGGAGACTAAAACAAAATATCAATATTTGTCCCCATTTCCTGCAACTCTCTTACCCAACATGGTTCAATGCATTAGCAAATATTTCTGATTTACATTCTATTTCCTTTCCCTGACCAATTAGTCATTAAGTAGTCTTGATTTTCTCTGAGATGTCTTGCTATCAATTCGTTATTATCACAGACTTTGATAAACCACTTCAGACTAAACCTGTCTCACTTCAAATATCAATTACTGAAATATGCTATTCTATTTATTTATGTAATCAAATAACCATGTATAATATGTTTGTAGACTATTACCCTATTACGGAATAGAAATGCCGAAAAATAATCACAGACAATAAAATAATGATGCAATCATGAAGGAAAAACTGAAGTAAAACTAGAAACAGAAATATTTCAAAGTAAAACTACTGTTTCAGTGACTGTATTGTTCTTCAGTACGTTGATGCCCTAGCTTACAAAACTGAGACCCATGTTTTCAGAGCAGTCCAGAAGATGGTACGTTTAGGATGTCTCTATGTCAATCATGATAAATGTTTGTGATCAATCTGGGTCAATTTGGACACAGCCTATATGGTCTTGGTTATTCCATACACTTCATTTATTGCAGATATTAATACTATTACTACTGGGGTGCCTGGGTGGCTCAGTCAGTTAAGCATCCGACTTCAGCCCAGGTCATGATCTCATGGTTCATGAGTTCAAGCCCCACATCAGGCTCTGTGCTGACAGCTCAGAGTCTGGAGTCTGCTTCGGATTCTGTGTCTCCCTCTCTGCCTGCTCCTCCCCTGCTCGCACTCTCTCTCTCTCTCAAAAAATAAATAAACCTTAGAAAAATTTTAAAAAATGCTGTTACTAGTAATAAAATGAGTTTTATTAATTGAGGAGCGTGTACTCAATTTCAGTTATTCCATCATCTCTTTTTGTTTAATTTTTTAAAAATATTTATTTTTGAGAGGGAGAGAGAGAGAGAGCGAGCAGGGGAGGAGTAGAGAAAGAGGGAGACACAGAATCCAAAGCAGGCTCCAGGCTCTGAGCTGTCAGCACAGAGCCCAATACGGACTCAAACTCACAGACTGCGAGATCATGATCTGAGCCGAAGTCAGACGCTCAACCGACTGAGCCACCCAGGAGCCCCTGCTCTTTCTAAATATAAGGCTTCACTCCTATTAGTTATGCATCCATCTACCTGGGAGTATGTGTAATGATTAGATAGGTTCAAGAAGGTACTCAGAAAGAACAAATGCCAAGTAAGTTTATGCATCAAGACAATAGCTTCACAAACCAGGCTATTGCCTTGAAAGAGGATTTTCCAAATTGCTTATTCTTTCCTTTATCATATCAAAAGCTCAGCACAGAGCTCCTGAAATTGTTGGTATAGAAAGGTTCTATTTAGGCTATAGCAAGGCCAGGAGGTTCACTGGAACTGGGCAAAAGAAGGTTGTGGTTCTGACAACTTATGAGAAGAACCTGTCTGTCTTGGAGGAAAATGAGAAGAAAAGAGACTAAGGAGGAAAAGAGAGGCAGTCATGAATCTGGGACTTTGGCCCAGAGGAGAAAAGCATGCAAATAAGGCAGGATAAACTCAATGGCAGAAATGTGTTGGGAAGACAGTCTTGAAGAAATCTCAGCTTATTTAGCCTTACACAGAGAAAATATTGCCACCGTTTTTGTTTGTTTGTTTGTTTGTTAATAGCAACAGTATTGTACTGTACGTTATGTATAGAGGCGTGCATATAGACTTCTGTGCCTAGTAAGTCCCTAGTATTGAAGCCAACATCCATCTTGTGAGTTCAGATGGAAAAATGAATACTAGGGGTCATATCACCCCTGGCTATGCCTGGGTGTAGCTTCCTGGCTAGGAATACATGGGCCTAAGCTCAAGGGATGCAATGCTTATCATTCAAAGGGACCTGTAGGACAAGTAGTTTAATCAGCTTTACCGTAAAGATATAAATAACCACCAGATATACCTAATGAAACTTCTAGCATAAAGAATAAAAGATAATTTTAAGACTCCAAGTCTCTTGAGATAGAATACACTTTCGCAGGACCAGGTAAAGGAGCACGGGAAGTTACTAAGTAACATCTGCTAGTATGACCTCATGGGCCTCCAACTAATGGCATCCACCTTCTCAGGGGACCCCTGCCCCAAATTTTGCTCTTAAAAATCCTCAAGCCACTGGGGAGTTTAGGACTGTTGAGCATTAGCTCCCTATTCTCCTGGGTAGTACCACACCAATAGTTAATCTTTCTTCACTGAAAAAGCATGGTGTCCATTTTTATAGGCTTGTTGCATATCGGGTGAACAAATTCTAGTTTAGTTTGGTTATAGTATGTGGTAGATACTAAAAAACAGTTTGATGAGTTAGGAATAATTAGTCATCTTACAACTGTGATATAATTCTTTTTTATGTAACATTGGTACTTTTCATCAGTCTCAAAAGGGAAAAATGTAATGTATCCTTTTGTTTTGTTGACTTGGTAATATTTACCCTCAGAACAAAAACATTGATGGTATAAACAGTGTTTATAGATCAGCTCTGAAGAATAAATGTGATGAAAATGCAAGTCTTCAAAATTAAATATTCTACTGGGAGTTTTGAAAATTATTTTTGAGAAAAAAGAGGATTCTTTTCAAAGATAGGAAGTCTTTGAAGAAAAAGCCCATGTTCAACATTTTGTTACTATTCTCAAGTGATGCTAATTTTCAAGCTTGGGCATTCATATCATTACAAAAAGCTGTGAGCAGGGAGAATTCCATGAAACCCGGTGAGCATTGCACAGGTGTCTCATGAGCCCTTAATGACAGCCAGCTTCCCAAAGTGCAGGAAGAAAACAGACCAGAGCAGAATTGTAATGAGATTCAGTGGTGCTGTGTACTATAAGAATAATAAGCACGCACACACACACATGCACACACACACACACACACACACACACACAAACAAACAAAAAAATCCAACCAAGCAAAAATACCATCAAGGAGATTTTCAGGGGTTTCATTTAATTATAATCTACGAGGGGACGCTGCCAGTGCGAATGCACTGGGTCAACAAGTTTATTATGCTTTCTTTCTTCTGTCCCCCACCTCCTTCTGTTTCCTTAGTTCTGATGCATCAGGACCCAGACAGCAAGTGACACAGGGGACTACACTGTAAAGTGAAGTCAGGCTAGAACAGAATGAAGTGTTAAAGGTTTCTCTTTAAAATGCATCGGACATTCACACTCAACTTTACAAATCAATGATCAGTGCATGCTGTACTTCAATCATGAAAGTGAGGAAATGCATTAATGGGTGTCAGAAAACAGATTAAGGGGGCATCACCCCAGAGCCAACAGTCCTGTGAAATGGCAAAATTCAACTGTGAGAGAGTTCTCGGAGATTCAGGATGTCTGCATCTAAGCATTTTTTACTTCAAACTACTACCCAAAATATTTGGCCTTCATTACTGATTCCATGATGCCTAATGTGTTATTGTTGTTATTTTATTGTTATTATTTTAGTGACAGATCTAGAGATAAATATTGGAATAAAGGAAAATTTGGGTTTTGATTGTTTTTCATTTAAGTACAAGGCATCATTAGTAGTAAGAAAGAAAAGGCCTCCTAAGTAGAAAGAAATCAGTTATATTGGAATAAACGGAATAGATTTAGAACAAGGATTGTTACTTTTTTTTTCTTTTTTAGAGAGAGAGGGTGTGTGTGTAAGCAGGGGAGAGGGATGGGGGAAAGAGAGAGAGAGAGAATCTTAAGCAGGCCCCACACTTGTCGCAGAGCCTGATGTGAATGAAGCTCGATCCCAAGACTGTGGGATCATGACCTGAGAGGAAATCAAGAATTGGAGGCTCAACCTACTGAGCCACCTGGGTGCCCTATGGGATTGTTACATTTAAATGATGTCTAGGTTTTCCATACAGAAGAAAGAGGAGCTGGGAGTGGGGAGAGCAACTGGAAAATTACAGACACCAAATATCATTAATTACATGGTCTGATTTCTGCCCGCTTCTCCATGCTTCATCTCCTCTCACATAGGACTGACTTCATGGGCCATGATACAT
This sequence comes from Panthera leo, assembly GCF_018350215.1. Taxonomy (NCBI): domain Eukaryota; kingdom Metazoa; phylum Chordata; class Mammalia; order Carnivora; family Felidae; genus Panthera; species Panthera leo. Next base: position 116,013,552 of record NC_056687.1, on the reverse strand, counting down.
GTGTTTGGTGTAATGTTCTTTTGTTGCCATTCTGAAGTTCCTGATTTTACCTTTGAGTTTGTTTTTTGTAAGTAGAGTCCAATGGAACAACAGAGCATGCCGTCAGCGAGGAAATGTGTGCAACTCTGTGGACTCATCGTTCCATGATGCCCAGCGTGCTGTGCTCTAGAAACGCTAAATTCCGTTGAACTCAAGACTGCGTGGGAGTTAGATACAAGGTGAGCGTGCTGTGTCTATAAGTTAAATAAGTGGAGGGTGCTGAAGCCCCCAGAAGCCATCTTTTCCCTCGGAAGGAGACCTTGTGTCTAGTGCAGAAAGAAGGCAATAGCATTCTAAGAAACCCGAAGGACCAAAAAACTCTACTATATCTCTCTTACTCTGACTTCCCCGCATTAGCCAATAACGTACAATGAGAGGGATGATATAGATGAGAAGGGAAAGATAGGGCAGTCCATAGCTCCTTTTCTACTGAGTCCTTCTTTATCCACCAGTAAGCTAAAAACAAAGAGCGTTAGAATGGTTTGTATCAAGAAGTGATATAAAAACAGTTGAGTTCGTTTTGTGCAGCATTTCCCCTGTTTTGATAAGAATTAAATACATGTGTATATATGAGCTACGAAATACAAATTGTGTAATTTTGGTGATTCTGCCTATGGGGTAAATGTTCTTATATTTGCATTTAAAAGTGACATTGCCAAATATAAAGACAAATGGAAAATCTATGCAAATGGTTTAAAATTTTAACTTAAAAAATATTTTTTTGGAGGCACCTGGGTGGCTCAGTTTAAGCGACCGACTTCAGTTCAGGGAGTGATCTCATGAGCATCGAGCTCTCTGCTGTCAGCACGAGGCACTTTGGATCCTCTGTCTCCCTCTCTCTCTGCCCCTCCACCCCCCAAAAATAAATATTTAAAATAAATAAAAAGATATTTTTAAACTTAGCATGATATTAAGTAGCAAGTTAAAAAAACGTAACAAAAGAAAAGATGTTATATTTTAGGACCTTTACTGGCATGGTTTCCTTGCTTTTTGAACAAGGGGCCACATTTTCATTTTGCAACGGGCCCTGCACATTATGTAGCTGACTCTGCTTCCACTCTCCCCTCTGACCACGAAACAAAGTCTTTGTGTTTTACAAACTCAATAGCTCTTCCTCACCTCCAATTCTTCCACCAGACTCTTCGCACTGCTTAGAACCCCTTCCTCCCTACCTTTTGCCTGGCCTGGCTTCCTTCCCCTCTGAGTGAAATGTTACATTGTTCTCTATCACTGCTCCCTGCTTGTCTCCTAGCACTTACTAGTTATAATTATTTATTAATTCTTTAATTTACTTTTCAAAAAAAAAAATTCATCTTCCCAATTACATTGTAAGGTCCCCAGAGAAAGGGACTATGATCTGTTTACTCACTAATGTGTACTCAGTATATACAGAGTAGGCAGCCAATCAATATTTGTTGAACGAATAAATTAATTAATGGAATTTGAATTGAAGGAACTTTGTACCCAGATAATGAGGAATATAATGTGTCATCCCAGAGAAATGTTATTGCACAGCGTGAGAGTCTTTCAGTAGCGATGCCAAATAAAGTACAGGATGCCCAGTTGAAAGTAAATTTTTGTTTGCTAAATCCTGTATCTAATCTTGTGTTTCTATTAGCTAAATCTGGCAACTTTGAGAAACAATTATAAGGAGATTTGAGTCTTTAAATAAAGTGTGACTATGAGAATAGCATAGCACAGTGTAGTAGTTTGAGTCTTGTTTCAGTTACGAAGCCACATTGGGATCTGATAAGAGCTATACGTTCTTTCCCCCAGAGAAATGCACGTAACCATATGCCTTTCCCTTTCTGGGGGGAAGGTTCACAGACTCCTCCTGCTCTCACAGTCCCACAGGTATTTGATCTTCAAATCTCCTAAGTATACCAGGGCCATTTAGTTCAAGCCATCATTTCTCACTTGGATTAATATGGTGGCTTCTTAACTGGTCCTCCCTGTGTCCTTATCCCCTTTAATTTGCTTTCGCCTGGCATCTAGACTAGAGTTTTCTCCCTAAAGCACATTTTGTCATTCCTTTCTCCTATTTGGTATTATTGCGTTACCTATGACAAAGTCTTTACAGTGACATATAGTCAAGTGTTGTCGCTTGCCTCCTTGGTGATCACTCCTCACCTTCCATTTCATTAGTCCTGGATGATTTGCAGCTTCCCAATTCTACCCAACTCCATTTGGCATACTTGCCATTCCCTAAGCCCAGAATGCACTCTCACCTCATTGTGTAGGGGAAGAAAATTAAGTTCCTTCGGTTCTTTTAGGGCCTCTGGCTGTGTCTGAAAATTAGACGGACAAAGATAGGTTCACAGGAGAAAAGCACACATCTTTTTTTAACATAACTTTTATGCGATGACATATGAGACTTCATAAGGAAATAAAAACCCAGAGAGACAGCAAGGACTGGGTGTTTTTATGCTAGGTTTGATGAAGAGTGATAGTCATGGTGCAATAGGATAGGTTAAGGGGCATGAGGTAAGTACAGTAAACTGGGGGAAACTTAGCAAAGTCAGTTTGTTAGATTCTTCTCAGATCTTTGTCTTAGGAGATGAGGATGTTCTTCTCCTGCAGGTGTAGGGAGGGTGTCTCTCATGTGAAAAAAATGACCTGTTTCAGGGGAGAAGGATGGGAAGATGGTCAAAGGGGACCTCCTGTTTCTTCCATGCTCTCAAACTCTGTCAGCTTAAAATATTCAGTATCCTCAGGTGCCGCGTTTTGGGGTAGCATGTCCTGAACCCCATCAGTCTGCCAAGCAGCTGTTTCTCCGGGAAGCTTTGCCTGACAATCTCCTCTCCACCCTTACCCCCATGTAAGGCTGACTCAGTGACTTTCAGTTTCCCCTTCCTCATAAATGCAGCACACTCAAAGGCATTGCTTACTTATTAGTGGTTTCTAGTAGTACCTGTAATTCCTGGAGCAGGGACTCTGTCATTCAGCCTTGTTCTCCTTTCACAGTGGCTCAACTATAGTAGGTATTCTATACAGTTTTGACACATGAATAAATAAATGTTTGCATGTGTTTAATAATTATTGTCATTACACACACACACACCTTACGTTTTTGTAAACAAATCAAAAAGCGGAGGGGAGATTACAGGGGTATTTGTGGTGGTTCGGGTAGCCCATTAAGGATTTATTTCAGAAACACCATAATAAGAACAGTACGGGCAACTTTTAGTGCTTTGCCATGGTTCCCTCACGTGAAAGTGAATAAATAAATAAAATTTCAGGGAACAGAGTGACAATTATTGTAATGTGTGAGAGAAATCATTAGGCAAATACATATTTTCTTTTTCTTTTTCTTTCTTTTTGTTTTATTTCCTACACGCTAAATTCCGCAAGACAAATGCTAATCTACTAAAAATGGTGTGATTTGGCTTATCACAGGAAATCAACATAATTCAAAAAATTAGAACTATATGTGAAGCCGGTTATTTTCATCTATATCAAGGTTCATGAAGTATAACTGTAATGACATCCTGTCAATATTGCCTGCCTTGTTCAAAAAGACTGTTCATTAAGTAAAGCTATAAACTTTCTGTCATAAGGGATATGTGTTGTTTTCTAATTAAAAATTGTTTTCAGCACACAAGTCATTTATGACTACATTCTTATTGTGAAATTCAGACAATACATATGTGCACAAGGTTAAATGTGAACCCTGTCCCTCTCATTGGATTCTCACACCCTCATTGCCTTCCCAAGGGGTAACCACTGCTGATATTATGCTGCCTGATTTGAAGTCCTTCTTCTGTTTTACATATATATTATATATTTACATTTCCCTAAGGATAGTTTTTTACACAAAATTATACTGTACATATGTATCTCTAAAATTCTCAGTGAAATCTGTAATGGACATTTGTGAGCTTACATGTTCTCCTCTTCTGGTTGGTTGAAAGCAGTGTGTTGGAGAATTCACTCCTCCCTCCTCTCCATCCCCACTCTGCGTAGGATTGATCCACCCATGCTTCCTGGGTGGAAAATGAACTAGTTTAGTTAATCAGTCTATCCCTCCTCAAGGTCACAGTGACTGGCTTCTGGATGTGCTCTGAACCCATCTGAGCCGACGAGAAAGGGGAGGCATGACTGAGAATTGAAGGAAGCTGTCATAGATGCTTTGCAAAGTCAGAGGGTGAGGACTTTCTCCACATGAGACCCGGTTTTTATTTCTTTAAAAATAAACAGTGAGAAATTTCAGGGCATCGCTGTGTTCAGATCAGTGAAAGTGTTACATGGCTCCCCAACATTGCTTGTTCAGACTAATATCACTCAGCACTAAGTTGTGATGCTCTAGTTTGAGTATGTTAGGGTTTCTATCTTTTAGTATTTTCAAGCAGGAATGGTCTACAATGCATATGCACATTCTTTGTCAGGCAGGCTGGGCTTCTACTTCAGAGGAGGGGTATTCAACCTCTCCCATCAGGACTTTAAGGTAAAAACGATTGTCAGGGATGACATCTAATCACAACTTCATTACCTAAGTTGAGATGGCTTTCACAAGTCAGGTTCTTCTCTGGCCTTTTGACCAATAGTAAGCAACACGTGGTGACTATTTCTAGATGAATATTTCCTGTAGAAATTACATGTTTGAATTACCACAAACTTATGAAGTGATTTTTCTTCCAGGAAGGTCTCCATAAATATTGAGGTGACTGTCTTGAGAGTCACATTTTCCCCTCACCTTTTAATCTAGAGAGAAGAAAAACATTATTAAATATATGGAGAGTATAAAGGTAACTTCAGGCTTATACAAAATATGACCAAGTGTTTCTCAGAAAAAAAAATAGAAAAACCAGCTTCCTTCGTGAGAACTCTCTTTCCACTGGAAATGATCAAGGTGAAGGAGGATGTAGCCTTGTCGCCCTTGGAGTCACATAAGGAAACACTGACCCCAGCCTCACCTGGTTTTATTTAAAAAAATTTTTTTTTAGTATTTATTTTTAAGAGAGAGAGAGAGAGAGAGAGAGAGTGCCAGCGGGGAGGGGCGAAGAGAGAGGAAGCAGACTCCAGGCTCTGTGCTAACCACACAGAGCCTGACATGGGGCTCAAACTCATGAACTGTGAGATCATGACTGAGGCTGAAGTCAGACACTTAACTGACCGAGGCCCCCAGGCGCTCCTACCCTACCTGGTTTTAAGAACTCTTTTTAACTTAAGCAGTGTCAAATGAGTTTCTGCCAATTGCAGCTAAGAGTCCTGACTAATGGGGTCCCTGGGTTACAAAGATATGAAATGCTTTCTTATCCTCAAGGAGTTTATAATAATAAAGACAGATGCTGACGTAGAGGACCATAATGCAGGGTTAGAGATGTGCATGCAGAATGGATGCCTAAAAGATGCATGAAGTCTTCACAGTGGTGCTAATACCTGAGCCTGAATCTGAATCTTACAAAGACATTAATGTTAGGCAAATAAAGGGCAATAGGATATTTCAAACGGAAAAGCAGGATGTGAAATTGCATGGGAGTGAGAGAGGATGTAGTGAGTTCAGGGATTTTCAGAGTTCTTCTTCGTCCAGAATATATTTGTTGAGGGCCTGTATCTATGGGGATGCCATGATTAAAACATAAAATTCTTGCCCTGAAGGATCTTACATTTTTGTGATGGGAAACAGAAACTAAGTCAGCAAGCAAACATATAAAAGTAAGGTATATTTTATAAGGTATAATATGGAAGGTATATTTACACAAGTGCTATAAAGAAAATAAAGCATATTAAAGGAGGTCTGGGCTGCTGAGATACTTTTGGGTGGCATTAGCCTATAGATGGGATTCAAAGGCACAAGACCTTTGAGATCACCAAGAGACTTAGTGTAGACAGAGAAGAAACGAGTTCTGGGGATATAGCCTTAGAGGCAATCTGGATATTTAGGGATTGGGGAGATGAGTAGGAATCAGCAAATGAAACTGAGAAGGAGCAGCCAAATAGGGAGAAAGAGAGCCCAGTTAGAGTTGTACCCAAATAGACAAGAAAAGTGTCTCAAGAAAGACTATGTTATCAGTTTTGTCAAATAATGTAAATAGGTCAAATAAGTTGAGGACTGAACGTTGACTATTGCCTTTAACATGTACAGGTCATTAAAGTCCTTGACAAGAGCAGCTGGGTGCAGTGGGGGACAAAAACTTCAGTGAAGTGGTTTAAGCAACAATGGGTAAGCTGGAGGGGGTGTGTATTTTGGGGACCTTTTTATGGATGGTCATTGTTAGGAATTATTTTTGATGGAAATTAACAGAGGAATAGTTATTAATTTTTTTTATGGAAAAACAATCTGATAGTGAAGAAAAACAAATGATTGGGAAAATAGGAGACCACTACAGGAGTGAGATTCTTGAATAGGGGAGTAGGGTTAGCAGCTAGGATACATGTGGTGGAGTTGGACTTAGGAAATGAAGATTTTGTTACTATGACATATTTATAACAGAAGGAAAGACAAAATATATGGGTGCAAATATAGGTACGGTTTGTTGAGATATAGGTACAGTGATGACAGCTGACATCTGTGTGCAGCCAGGAATGGACATAGATGTTAAAATGCAGCAAAACTGAACCAAAATTGAACATGAAATATCCCAGGCATTCCACAGAAATCTCGGGGAAGCCATTGGATTTCCCTACCTGACATCTGTGTTGTTTTAAACACACAGATTCACACACACACCCCCACGCATACCCCTCTTATTATGATCTAAAACATTAGATAATTTGATACCAGTGTTGATTGACTGTGATGCTTTGTGGGAAATTAAATCTTCTGTCTCAGCCTTTGCAAAAGAGAGATAATAGTATATTTACATATAACTTGTGAACACAGATCTGTCTACCCAAATCCCTTGTAGATATCTCCATTTGATTTCCCATAGATAATCCAGATATAAAAAATCAAAACCTTCTCCTCTAATTTCTCCGCCATATTTGAATGAGCAGGCACTGTCGTGGACCAGATTACCAAACTCTTTCCCCTCCAATATTTAACCTAGACTTTTCTCCACTCTCCCACCATCCCAAGCTTAATTAATTAAGTCCTAAAAATTGACAAGTAATTAACAATTAATTAACAAGTCCTAAAAATTCTACATATGTCATCTTACCATAATTTCTGTCTCTGATATCTGAAGTCTAGGTCCTTGTGAATAAAATAGTACAAATTTATAACATTTTCTTCGGATTTGTTTTAATTGAATTCTTGCTTCCTAAATTGTGTTTGTTGCTGTCACTGCTGTGTTCTATTGTTTCTCTTCTTCCACAAGGATTTGCTTTTATTTTCTTAGACTTAAACATGAATCCCTCAACAATTTCTGCATTTCTGTCTCCATGTTTTTGGTGCACAGTTTCTAATCTTTGTCATAAATTATTTACTAGTGAATATTTGCTAATATATACCAAATAGCAAACATCTTAGATTTTATCAGAGTTGTAGAGTAGTGGCCTTCAACTCTGGAAAAATGTTTCTGCATCTGGCTTTCCTGCTCACTCCTGCATTTGAATAATGAGTCCAATAGCCTTATGAGTAATTGGATCTTTTGTGCAATTAGAACTTTCTGCTGTATTATAATTTATAGCATAGTCGAGCAACATGTAATGAGTCATTTTACTGAGGCTTTTAAGGAAGTTATTTCTGAAGGTCTGTCTAAGAGGCTAAAATATGTCTGAATTAAAAAGAATGACAGGCTGCAATCAGGACTGTAAAATAAAGGTGCTCAGTAAGCAGCCCTATTACAATCAGAAAGTGAAGGAAACGGATCTCTGTCTTGTGTGCAGAGGCAGAGGAAATGATGAATACCTTAGGTAACTCATTCTCTGCAAAATCAATCTTTCACTGTCAATTTTAAATGAACTAATTTGTTCACAAATCTGCTCAGTCAGTTTGGAAGCATACTCTGTTCCTTCATATTAGCAAATCCTTTAATCTTGACTAGTCCACTGAGTAAGAAATCTAGAAATGTGTTAATATGATTGGACGTATGTAGTAGGATAAGAATTGATTCTTTTAATTAGTGTCTGCTCAAGTTAGAGTCCCTTTCTGGGCTGAACTATTGACCTACTAATATATCAAGAGATTATGTTATGACTAACATATATCCAAAGTTCGATTTAACTCTTTCTTTATCAGCTAATATTGCAGAAAACTTTCTAGAGACTAAATCCTTTAATTTTTTTCAAGGAATGTTTTGCTTTAAGTGTTATAATTTGGAGAATAGAAAGGAATAAATATCTGAACTTCAACTCTTCGCACAGCAACGTATCTATCAATTGTGCATTGATAACAGCCCTATTTGGGGAACCCAAACCCTTCATAAATTTAACTGTCATCTATTAAAATGAAAAGAAGCTCAATACTAGTTTGGGCCTGAGCCTCCCTTTTAAATGACTGGAATTGTATGAGCATTTACTCATGGTGTTGTAGAATAGTAAGAGAAAGAAACCCAGGAAGTATTGTGTGAATATAAGATTTTGTTAAAAGATACGGAAATGAGATATTGTAAGTATATGGCTGCCTTATTGTTATTTTATGTATATTGGTAGTTACCGAGTGGGCATGTACATTTTGATTCAGAAAACAAAGAAGATGGAAATTTTGTGTAAAATGGATGGCTATAAAACTTAAAGATATATTTCAAACTTATTGAGGTTTTACATAAATACATTAAACATTGTGTTCTTAAATGAATTACATCGGCTTATGTTAAAAGAAAAGCTATTAATGGAAATATCAAAAAGCATTATATACATTTATATACACTTCTATAATTTTGTTTATTTATTTATTTATTATTCATTTATTTGAGAGAGAGAGGGAGAAAGCATGCATGAGTGGGGGAAAGGGATGGGGAGAGAGAGAGAGGGAGGGAGACAGAGAGAGAGAGAGAGAGAGAGAGAGAGAGAGAGAGAGAATCTTAAGCAGGTTCCATGCTCAGTGCAGGCTCAATCTCATGACCCTGGGATGACATGAGGCTCAATCTCATAACCCTGGGATCATGACCTGAGCCGAAATCAAGGGTCTCATAGTCAACAGGCTGAGCCACCCAGGTGCCCCTCTATACTACTATTTTTAGATTCTATAGTTCTATTTTATGTTTTAACTTGTTACCTATTTAAGTAATCTCTACACCCAATGTGGGGTTCAAGCTCAAGAACTTGAGATCAGGAATTGCATGATCTTCTGACTGAGCCAGCTAGGCACCCCTATGTACTATTTTAGATTCTTTTTGAGTATTATCAGTTTGGCTAGTTTACCAATTTCTCAAAACTTGTTGCATCACTTAAAATAGAGCATAAACAACGCATTAGCAATAAGTTTGAGACAGGCTGTGTTCATGTATTTCACACACACTGTGGTGCGAAATTTGGAAGGACTGAGTGCAAACGTTACTTCATTCAGCAAATATTCCTCTTACACCTTCCATGTGTAATAGCCTGTACTAGACATTTTGTGGGAATTCAAAGGCTGTCAGATGCCATTCCTAACTTAAAGGAAATTTTAATTGGTATTTTAATGTCAGAGGCTATGCATTATTTTAACACGGAAGTAGGGTTTACACGTTGTGCAAAACTGATACCCTTAGCTCCTTCCTAAAAACTGTGCCACCACTGCATTTTCCCATCTGACTTGCAGTAACTCTGTTCCTCCCGTTGACCAAACCAAAATCCTTTGGTTTTTAATTCCTCTCATTCCTTCTCACTCCACACTTAATTTGGTAGGAAATACTGTTGCCTCTATCTTAAACTTTATCCAGAATCAAAGTGTTTCACCTCCTCCAGAGCTTCCATCCCTCTCTCAGATATTGTATAACTTCTGATTGTTCTCCTAACTTCTGTCTTTGCCCCTCCCCTCGCCCACATTCTATTAACACATTTCAGGCTCATCCTGTTAAAACTTAACTCAGATCCTATCATCTCTCTGTTCCAAACCTTTAACGTCTCTCTATTTCACTCATCACAAATAGCTAAGTACTTATAATGACTTATGAGGTCCTTAAAGAACTTTCCCTCTCTTATTTCTATGACCTCATCTCCTCCTTTTCCTCTCATTCTGTTACAGTTACATTGGCTTCCTAGCTGTTCCTCAAGCACCCCACTCACACTGCTGCCTTAGAGCTTGGGCACCAGCTGTTTTCCTCTGCCTGTGAGCCTCCTCGTCCAGACAGCCACACGGTTAACACTTGCCACCTCCTTCCAGGCTGCTCTAATGTCTCATTCTCAATGAGGCCTGCCATGAAGACCATATTTAAAATCACAAACTTTCACCTGCAGTCCAAATCTCCCTTGCCCCACTATATTATTTTTTTTCTCGGCACTTACCAATTTCTGACATTCTACATAGTTGGACTTATTTATTATGGCTAGTTTTATTTGTCTCCCTAGAATCTCTGTTTTGTGTGCTGATGATACTCTGAATTGTTAAGTTAATGCCTGGTATATAGTAATATTCAATAAATATTTATTGACTAAAAGAAGAGTTAACACTTCTACTAGATTGTGATTTGAGTATAAAATCTCTCTTTTTAAGAGTGTGGCCACCTTGTATTATGTTCTTATGTTGCATTATTACCTTAGTATTTAGTTTCCCATTTTATTTCTAAAGATATAATAATGGATTTCCTTCTAAAGCATCGATATTTGATTCTACAGATGTCTACATTGGCCATGATGTATGAATCAAGGGCTAATATATTTATCTCACTAGTTTTTCTGTTGGTGCCTTGATTTCTTGATTTGTGGCTGCAAACTCAGTGAGCTCTGTTTCTTTTTTTTTAATTTTTAAAGTTTATTTTTATTTATTTTGAGAGAGAGATAGAGAGCAAGCCAGGGAGGAGCAGAGAGAGAGGGCGACAGAATCCCAACCAGCCTGCTCGCTGTCAGCGCAGAGCCCAATGCAGGGCTAGAACTCACAAACTGCGAGATCCCGACCTGAGCTAAGTCAAGAGCTGCTTAACTGACTGAGCCACCCACGCGTCCCCAGTTAGCTCTGTTTCTAAATCTTTTGCTTTGTTTGTTTAGTGATAGCTGCTGCAATTTGTCTCATTTGCAAATAGTTCTGAAGTGTAAGCTATTCAACAATCTCTTATGTATAAATCCAAACTGCCTATTTGTTCAAGATATACGATGAGAAACCGGAAGTATTTTAAAAAATTTATCTTAACATCTTCTTCCCAAAGTATGCTTTAACCGTTGTGCTCCTTATTTTAATTAATAAATTACTATTCTTTACATTTAAATACTTTATAGGTGCTTAATAAATGCTGTGGATTAATTCACTGACTTTAAAGTCCATTTCTCTTTTGCTACTAATTAATTCATTTAATATGTTGAGAGAGATCATCTGGAAAAATGTGACTGTCTGGTTATTGACAGTGCCTTGAACCATTGGGCCTTACCATTATATTTTACTGAGATAACGTAGCATCTAATAGGAGATGTAAATAAATCTCGGGGTTTTTTTTTAAGATCACAACTTCTAATGTGAAATGGCTTACCTATTTTGAAAGTTTCAAATTAAATTTGGCAACACATTCTGTTGGCGAGGATCTTCAGAAAAAGGCCCTCTTGTGCACTGCTGATAAGAAGGCAAAACAATACATCCCATGTGGAGGGAAATTTGGTAACATCTGGCAAAATGACATAGATTCAAAATCTTGAGTCCAGTTCTCCAAGAGCGGGCTCTGAAATGAAGATTCGTGTACAAAATGGGTAATTAGGGAAGTGCTCCCAGGAAACTGCGGAGGGAGTGAGGGCAAGAAAGACAAAGATGTCTTGCAAGATTTCACTTTGAGGCAGTTTTCAGAAAGAAGCATCTGCCTGATTTCACAGGAGTACCTGGGCTTTCACACTCTGACACCAATTCATCCTTTGTTAAAAGCCTCCCAGGAAGGAGGTAAGTTCAGTGGTGCCTGCTCCAGTATCTTGAGGGCAGTCCTTTAGTTGCAGCTGAGGGCCATGAAGAGCAAAGACTCCCAGAAGCTGGGGGAGGAGCACACAGAAATGGGAAGAACGGGGATCTCGAGGGAGCAAAGACCGTGTCTGCTATATTCAGCAACCCCATCTCTAAGAAGATATTCCAAACATGTACTGGCAAAAATACAGTGAGGACTCCACAGGCTGTTTAGAGGGGTGCTACTTATTATACCAAAGAATGGAATTAATCCACATATCAGTCGGTAGGAGACTACTTGGTACATTCATATATTGAAGAACCTTAATTACAAATTGAATGAGGGTGATATCTTTCTACTGATGGTTTTATCTGAGTTCTATTGTTAAGTGAAAAAAGCAAGTATGCTAATTTTTGTCTAAGAAAGTGATGGAAATACAAATATTAACATGTATTACTTGCTTATATTTTCAAAAATATATAAAAGGAAAATTACCTCAAAATTAATAAAAGTGGTTAGTTTCAGGGGGAGCAAAAGAACAGAATGAATGGGACAGGGATAGAAGCAAGATTTTTGTGGTGCATCTTGTTAGGGAACTGTGTAACTGTTTAACAGGATTGAAAACATTTGCTAAACAGTCTAGTTAAAAACAGTCAACACAATTGATTTGTATCCAGACACAAATTTAAATGTGCCTAAATATTGTTCTCCTAACTTCTGCCTTTGCCCCTCCCCTCCCCCACATTCTATTAACACATTTCAGGGTGATCCTGTTAAAACTTAACTCAGATTCTATCATCACTCTGTTCCAGACCTTTAATGTCTCTCTGTTTCACTCATCACAAATAGCTAAGTACTTATAACTGAAGCAAGTGAACCTAACTTTCTATCAGTTGGAGGAGTGACCACACTTAGAGAAAAGAGAATTACCTTGAAACACAATACTTGATTGGATATCCTGAGTGTAGTATATTCAAATGATTAAAAAAAATCTTAAACTTTATTCAATAATCTTAGTTTCAATGGTAATATCAACATAATTTTGAAATTATTTTAGGTGTACTTTAAAATAAAAAAAATTATATTAGTATCTTTGGAAACCATAATTTTTTGAGGTAGAGAAAAAAGATAAAATCATAAGATATGAAAGCTAAGTAAATCTATATGAAATCTATATAATATTAAACTGAAAATATCAATATTGACTCAAACTCACTGTGTGTGTGTGTGTGTGTGTGTGTGTGTGTGTCAGTGTGTGCACACACATCATTTATTTCACTAATGTCCACTGGAAAACAAGTCCTGAGAATTCTGTAGCAATGTGCACCCTTAGAACCCAGCTTGCAGTATGTAAACATCATTTGCCACTGAAAGGAACCAGGGTCTAGGGTTCCTCTGGGAATTCACTGATTCTATACCTAAATGTAAAAGCCAAAATTATAAAATTCTTAGAAGAAAATATAGGAGTGAATCTTTATGATCGTGAGTTAGGTAATAATTTCTTAGATTCAACACCAAAAATACACAAGCAATAAGAGGAAGATCAGTAAGTTGGATTTCATCATCAAGAAAGTAAAAAGAGCCTCAGCCTGGGAGAAAATATTTGAAAATCATACCTCTGATAAGGAACTGGAGTCCAGAATGTAAACAAACTCTCAAACCTTAATAATATAAAGACAACCCAACAACCCAATTATAAAACTGGGCCAAAGATTTGAACAGACATCTCTTCAGGGAAGATATATGAATTGGTAATAAGCACACACACACACACACACACACACACACACACACACCTCTGAACATCATTAATCAGTGAGGAAAGACAAATCAAAGCCACAGAGATATCACTTACAAAGAAAGTGGCTTTGATAAAAAAGGCAGACAATTACCAGTATTGGCAAGAATGTGGAGAAATTGGAAACATAATTCGTTGCTAGTGGGAATGTAAAATGGGCAGCCATTTTGGAAAACCATTTGGCAGTTGTTCAAAATGTTGAACATAGAGTTATATGAAATAGGGATTCCACAACTAGTTCTGTACTCTAGATAGATATAAGTTCACACAATAACTAGTATATGGACATTCATAGCAGCATTATTCATAATAGCCAAAGGCATTTGAATGGCTATCAACATATGAATGGGTAAACAAAATGTGGTATACCCACACAATGGAAAATTATTCAGCAATAAAAAGGAATGAAGTATACTTTAAAAATATAACTATGGGCTCATAATGGTACCTAACATACATACACAAACATGCACAATTAGTTAGCCCTGGTAGTTACTATCTTACCATTCTAAAAATTGATGAAACAAATAGATAAAAATACCATTTTTCAAATTGTCGATTTAGCTTAACAATATTTATTTATAATACTATTCCAATCAGATGCGACTTAAAGATATCTAAATTTTTTTTTTACATTTATTAATTTTTGAGAAACAGAGTGAGACACAGCATGAGCAGGGGAGGGGCAGAGAGAGAAGGAGACACAGAATCCGAGGCAGGCTCCAGGCTCTGAGTGAGCAGTCAGCACAGAGCCTGATGCGGGGCTCGAACCCATGAACTGTGAGATCATGACCTGAGCCAAAGTCAGATGCTCAACGGATGAGCCACCCAGGCGCCCCTAAAGATATTTTATACTAAATCTAAAATATAAAAACCTGTAGGTTATAAATTTGACAATTACATTGCTAAGATTGAAAATAACTTTTACTTTTTTTCCTTCATAAGTTTATTTTTTTTTTCTTTTTCTGAACTTTCTGCTTTTGTTTCTTTGCTTCGTACTCCATGGTTCAACCACTCTTAGGAAATACTACTCCTACTGAAAACAATAACAACAACAATAACAACGAAACTTTGAGTGCTACCTGGAAACAAATTTTTTCGCACATACCTGGATACAGCTTGTGGCTCAGTTCCTTCTCTTTGTAAACGGCATTAAGTTGAAACCTAAAGTGTTTATTTAGCAAGATGCTTCCTATGGGTTCTGAAAATCAATCAGCACCAGCCAAAGATTATCATGTCATTAACAAGGGCATACATTAGATGAAAGCAAAGATTTCAACTTATAGTCAAATGAGAAAAAAATTGATAAAACAGTAATCTTGATGATCGCTTGACATCGAATAAAAATGAACAGAAATTAGAATCCTCTCACCCTTAAATGTTGCTCACAGACATAATAGCTTTCACAATGTATTATCTTTTTGCAAGAAAGCATGTGTATATACATGTTTGTATATGTATATATACATACATATATGTATATATACATATATATTTTTTTTCCATGTGAGTCTGCATTTAAGGCTCCCATTTGACTTACAGAGTCAATCCTAAAATCTAGACCACAAGGTTGTGAAAAATTTGTTTCCGTTTTGTTGTTACAGAGAAGCAGCGCAAGGGAAAGCCAGCAAGCAGTGGAACTGGTCAGTGCGTCCGCCACCCCCAGGTGCTGTCCTGGTGAGATCTGTCAGTCCTCTCCGCCTTGTGCACTGATGCTGAAGACTCCCCCCTGACCAGAGCCTAGTCATTTGCCAGGCTCTCCCCATCACGGGGAGTTACACGGCAACTGATCCTCATGTTCACCCTGCTGTCAAAGCATTCCAATTTTTAATCGCTACATGACTTGTCAGATTCAATATGAACCACATGGTTACAATTAAAACCTCTCTAATAAGGAGAATGCCAAAAAAAAAAAAAAAGAGCGGTGGTGGTTTAGGCATGTTTCCCGTCACTGTTCACATTCTGAAAACTAAGTTTAAGAAAGTTCCTCAACTAAAATTTATGTTTGCGTGTTGAGAAACTAAACTCTTATGCCCTTAATTCTTACGATAAACCACAGAGTCGTTGAAAGTATGTGCCTGCACTTACTGAGTATTTCTAAGGTTCTGGCTGACTCTCATCGAGTACATTTCCACTATGGAAAAGAATCCGTCTCCCATGATGAGGGAAGAAGGCAGCCAAACTCCGGTTCCAGATCTGTCCACCACACCTGTCACTTCCGCACCTACTGGGAGACATTTTCTTCTTGGCTACGTTTGAGCTGGAAATGCTGAAGCATATTTTAAGAACTCTTCTTTAACTCAAGAGAAGGAACTTTATTTTCCTGAGATTGGTACCTGAGTCACAGTCCCAGTTATTTCTCCCCTAGAGTTTGCAATTTTGAATTTCCGCAAGACCGAGAATTAAAATGAAAATGGAAGACATATTTTATTCATTACACTTTGAAATTAATTTACTTGCAGCTGTATATAAATACTGATCCTATGTTAAAAGAAATTTTTTTTAACGTTTAGTTATTTTTGAGAGAGAGAGAGACCGAGAGAGAGCAGGGGAAGGGTCGAGAGAGGGAGACACAGAATCCAAAACAGGCTCCAGGCTCTGAGCGGTCAGCACAGAGCCTTACACGGGGTTCAAACTCACAGACCCCGAGATCATGGTCTGAGCTGAAGTCGAAGACTTAATCAACCGAGCCACCCAGGTGCCCCACTGATCCTATGTTTTAGAACATGTGTAAAAGAGATGTGCCAAGTACTGGTATTTACTGGATTCTGACAAGGTTTTTCCGTGCAGATGAAAGTTGTATCAGTCAACAGACGCATCAGGCTCTTTGTGGAAAAGATACAATAGTATGTATGATAGCTGCAGACAGCCCATTCCAATTCTACAGCATTCTCCAGCGTTCACTGAGATTAGATAAGGGAAAAAATAGTCTTAGGGCCCCATATGGACTAAATATCTTGGAAGTTAGACATTTCTATATTTGACTTAGTTCACTAAAAAAATTAACTTCTATCCTGATATCTCAGGATTTTTTTCCAAAACATTTATCTGAGTGCCTTTTAGGTATTTATTTCCTGAATGCCATCAAACAGCAAAAAAACTGTAATGTTAATCTATAGTTCTGTTTTCTTCTTTTTTAAAAATTTTATCTCACTGTGGTAAGAACACAACATGAGATCGACCGTTGTAACAATTTTTTTTAAGTTTTTATCTAAATTCCAGGATAGTTAACATACAGTGTAATATTAGATTCAGGTGTAATATTAGAATCGCATTATAGTGATTCACCACTTCCATACATCACCCAGTGCTCATCAAAACAAGTGCACTCTTTAATCCCCATCACTTAGTTAATCCACCCTCGCCACCCCCCTTCTGGTAACCGTTAGTTTGTTCTCTATAGTTAGGAGTCTATTTCTCGGTTTGCCTCTCTCTGTCTTTTTTGTTTCTTTGTTCATTTGTTTTATTTCTTAAATTATGCACGCGAGTGAAATTATATGGTATTTGTTTTTCTCTGACTGACTTATTTCACTCAGCATGATAGTCTCTAACTCCATCCATGTCATTGCCAGTGGCAAGATTTCATTCTTTTTGATATAAAGAATTTTATATATCTTTTTGATATAAAGAATGAAATCTTGCCATTGGCAATGACATTATAGATATAGATATAGATATAGATATAGATATAGATATAGATATAGATATATAGAGATGTGTGTGTATGTGTATGTATATACATTACTTCTTCTTTATCCATTCTAGTAGTTGATGAACACTTGGACTGTTCCATAATTTGGCTATTGTTGATAATGCTGGTATAAATATCAGGGTGCATTTATCGCTTTGAACTAGTATTTATTCTTTTGGTAAACATCTAGTGGTTCAATTGATGGATCATAGAGTAGTTCTATTTTTAGCTTTTTGAGGAACCTACATATTGTTTTCCAGAGTGGCTGTACCAATTTGCATTCCCACCAACAATGCAAGAGGGTTCCTCTTTCTCCACATCCTTGCCAAAACCTGTTTCTTCTTGTGTTGTTAATTTTAGCCATTCTGACAGGTGTGGGGTGATCTCTCACTGTAGTTTTGATATGTATTTCTCTCTGATGATCAGTGATGTTGAGCATCTTCTCATGTGTCTATTGCCCATCTGTATGTCTTCTTGGGAAAAACATTTGTTCATGTCTTCTGCCCATTCTTTAATTGGATTATTCATTTTTGGGGTGTTGAGTTTGATAAGTTCTTTATATATTTTGGATACTAACCCTTTATCAGTTATGTCATTTGCAAATATCTTCTCACATCCCACAGGTTGTCTTATAGTTTTGTTGATTGTTTCCTTTGTTGTGAAGTAGTTTTTTATTTTGATATAGTCCCAATAGTTTGTTTTTGATTTTATTTCCCTTGCCTCTGGGGATGTATCTAGAAAGAAGTTGCTATGGCCAATGTCAAAGAGGTTACTGCCTATGTTCTTCTCTAGGATTTTAATGGTTTCATGTCTCACATTCAGGTCTTTCATCCATTTTGAGTTTATTTTTGTGTACGGTGTAAGGAAGTGGTCCAGTTTCATTTTTTTTTTTTGCATGTAGTTTGGTTTCCCAACACCATTTGGTTTCCCAACAAATAGTTTCCCAACACCATTTGTTGAAGAGACTGTCTTTTTCTCATTGTATATTCTTTCCTGCTTTGTTGAAGATTTACTGACCATATAGTTGTGGACTCATTTCTGGTTTTTCTATTATGTTCTATTGATCTATATGTCTATTTTTGTGTCCCTACCGTACTATTTTGATCACTACAGCTTTGTAGTATAACTTGAAGTCCAGAAACGTGATGCCTCCCGCTTTGCTTTTCTTTTTCAAGGTTGCTTTGACTATTTAGGGTCTTTTATTGTTCCATACAAATTTTAATATTGTTCATTCTAGCTCTTTGAAAAATGTTAGTGGTATTTTGATAGGGATTGCATTAAATATGTAGATTGCTTTGGGTAGCATTGACATTAAAACAATATTTGTTCTTCCAATCTGTGAACATGGAATGTCTTTATATTTCTTGTATCATATTCAATTTTTTCATCAGTTTCTTACAGTTTTCAGAGTACAGATATACAGGGTATATCTTTGGTTAGGTTTAGTCCTGGGAGTCTTATTGTTTTGGATGCAACTGTAAATAAGATTGATTCTTTAATTTCTCTTTCTGCTCCTTTATTATTGGTGTATAGAATTGATTTTGTACACTGTGACTTTACTGAATTCATTTATCAATTTTAGCAGTTTTTGGGTGGAGTTTTTTGTGTTTTCTATATAAAGTATCATGTCGTCTGCAAAGAGTGAAAATTTGACTTCTTCCTTGCCACTTTGGATGGCTTTTATTTCTTTTTGTTGTCTGATTCCTTATAGTTAGGACTTCCAGTACTATGTTAAATACCTTCTTAATAAAACTTTAAGTTTACAAATCGTTGCTGTTGACTATGGGTACAATGTATATAGCAAATCTCTAGAGTTTGTTCATCTTGCTTGCTTGAAACTTTATGCTCATTGATTAGTAATTTCCCATTGAGAACTTTGTTACGGAAAGTGTGAGCTAAATACTGAAATCCCAGAAAAGCACTAAATGAGTAAGATTCGCCATTACCAGATCTATATTGTTGCCATGTGTCACAATCTCTCAAACTAGGAAAACGTTTTAATGATTTATGGAATACAGATTTCCATTAATTCTTCAGAATTGTCAAGCATATCTCATACAAAAGCATGTCTACATAGGAAAGATCAACGCTTCATTTATCATTTAATAAAGAAGTCAAGGAGAAAACTCTACTTACCACTTTCCTTTCCACTTGCTGTAGGCTAGTACTGTACCAAGAAATATATTGAAAAGGGACATCTAAGCACATCTTTTTAACTATCAAAATCATACACAACTTCAGAGTTTATTGAGTAGAAATATTTACAATATCTCTACCTCATTTACCAACACAGAACCATGGCTTCTATTCCATTGACCTAGACTTCTTGGGGCCATCACCATGCCTCTGTATCCACAATAGGAATACAGTTGTTAATCATGCATGCAGTAGATGCTAACGAAAGAATTAGTAAGGTAGACTTTTTACAAAGATCAAAACTAATTTAAGTCAATAAAGAATCATCATCCCAGCAAACTATTATCCATAATGTCTTTCAAATGGCATACATGTTGAGAGGATCATATCCCTAGAGTTTTTTCTTTATTCTTTTTATCATTTTTCTCCATTTTATTTTATAAACTAGAATTGAATGTCATATAATATTAGGACTCTTAAACTTCCTACCCATTACTCTAGTACAAGTTATACAAACTTGCAATGTCAAGTCAACTTATTAAGAGAAAATGGAAAGATCCTATGCCTGGTTAATTAAAAACTTAGAGTATTTCCCATTTAAATTGGTAACTGAAATTTACACCTTCAAAGTTGGAATCTGTTCTTTTTAATTAAACTCAAGCACATTCCAGTAAAAAGGTGAGTTTGATGAGATTGTACTGAAGTTCTCAATTCTGGTATGACCATTAAAATCTTAGACACATTTGAATTAATTGGTTATTTCTTTCTTCTTTGATAGAAAAACAAACTGATTGAGACATCACACTATGAATCCACATCAGTGAGTACACTTTTACCTCAACCATTTTATGATTACTGCAAAAATTCACATGTTAGAATTTGGGGTTATGTATTGAAAGAATTAAATTACATCCATTGTTTGTACTTTCCACTGTTTGGTCTTTTGGTGTTGTTTTTCTGTTTACCCAACAGAGTTTTCCACTCGGTCCAAATCTTTTTGTGTACTTGGGAAGCTAAGGTCTTTACCTCTAAGAGGGCTGACCTGGGGCATTGGTGCAGATTAGATGTCATCCTGCACCAACTACCCGGCATCCTCCACAAATCGTATTCTGCTTTATATCATGTGGCCCAACCCACTCGACTCACCATTGAGAATGAGGAACACTGCTACTGCTACATCATCACAGTGATGAACAGTGCTTGAATTTATTTGTATATATGTTTAAAAACCTTTTAAATTTAAATTAAATTGTAATTCAGAGGCTCTTCATGAAATGTCCAAAGTATACCAGTCAGGAAAATTGTATCTTCTTTTATTTTCTCATCCTTTTCTATAGTACCAGTTGATAAGTTTTCAACACAATTTTACTTTTTACTTTGAGATAATATGAGAGTGACTTACATAACTTCGTATGTTATATTCTATTAAATATTTATAATCTATTGACTAGGCTAATCAGATTTAGCAATAGAAATATAGGACACCCAGTTAAATTTGAATTTCAGATAAATCATGGAATTTTAAAGCTCATTTGGGACATAGTTTCCCATGTTTACTGATGGTTTACCCAAAATTTGAATTTAATTTGGTGTTCTGTATGTTATCTTACAATCTTATTTGTTGATTTGTTCAAATTTTCTAGGAAACATAATTCTAAAACTAAGAAAGGGGCCACAGTAGGAACCCATTCTGACATGATGAATTATTACATATAGCGAGATATACTGAAGGCTAGAGAATATCCATCAAAAGTAGCATATTCACAGACTAAAACACAATTTGGGATGACTTAATCCCTATCCCATGGTCATAAAAGTGTTCATCGATTGAGTATCTATGATACTCAAGTATCTTTGAAGTCGGGTTGGCCGCTCCTATGCCCAAGAGAGAAATGCAGCGATGGATGTGATGCAGTTATTTAGGTACAAAGAGAAGAGGCCTAAAACAGAAACGTAAAGACCCCTGCATGTAAGGGGTGGCAGAAGAAGACTACTCTAGAAAGAGACTGTGAAAGGGCGTCAAGGGGAGGAAGACAGGAAGAAGCATTCTCCACTGAACACTCCCCACTGAAATAAGCCACAGTGCTTGAGAAGATGGCTACTTCTAAGAGAAGGGAGGTAAGGAAAGATTCAAGATAAGCTTGAAATATTGGTGGTACTGGAGATAGGTACTAAAAAGATGATGTAGAAATGTCATAAGGATCCAGGAGCCAACATGAAGGGACTCCCATAAACCCAGACAATAGTAATATACTAGAATTCATTAAATAAAAGTTGATTACACGAGTTTCTACTGACAATAATAGAAGATAGATAGATAGATAGATAGATAGATAGATAGATGAGAAGGGAAACTTGTTCCTTACAGCGAGGTGCCGATTAATAAATATAGAAAGAATGATGGAATCACTATTGTGCAACCATAATTGTAAAAAATGATTGAAGAAAGAATCATGGGTGAGTGTAGAGGTTAAATGAGGTTCAGTCTATTTACATAATATCAAGTATCTCCCCACAAACTACTATTACAGTTCATCTTCCTTATTCACAAATTCCACATTTGTGAATTCACCTGCTCCTTAAAAGGAGGTAACCCCAAGTTCAACACTCACAGCATTTTCTCAGTCATTCATGGATATGCACCAAAGGGTAAAAAGTCTGAAGTCCCCAATGTGCACATTCTCATCTGAGGTTGAACAAGGCAATACTCTGCCTTCTTATTTCAGCTGTCGTTCTGTAAACAAGAGTCTTTTTCAAGGTATATTTATTGTCAAGTTTTTGTATTTTTGTGCTTTTTATTGGTTGTTTTGCTGTTTTTAAAATTTTTTTTAAAGTTTATTTATCTTGTGAAAGGAGAAAGAAAGCACACATGCAAGCAGGGGGAGAGGCAAGAGAGAGAGGAGGATGAGAATTCCAAGCAGACTTCGTGCACTGTCAGCACAGAACCCGCAAACTGGGGCTCGAACCAGCAAACTGTGGGGTCATGACCTGAGCTGAAATCAAGAGTTGGATGCTTAACCAAGTGAGCTGGTTATTTTGCTGTTTACCTTGTCTCCAAAGTGAAAGTCTTAAGGGTGAGAACATTATAATGTGACTCGTGGAGAAAATACTGTTAGATAAGTTTCTTCAGGCATGAATTACAATGTTGTTGTCCATGCGTTCAATTAATGTTAATGAGTTGACAACATATATTGAGTAAAGTGTCTTTGAATAAACAAATGGAAGTACTCATAAAACAAAGTTATGGATTGATTGGTTGATGAAAATGTTATGATTAGAGGCTCTCAGACACTTAACCCTGTATTTCCTTTGGAAGCAGTGTTCAGTACTTGCTAATTCAGTGTTCACAGAAAGTCTATAGCACATAACTATTTTGAATAATGACACTCAACTGTTACTACAAAGAGAGAAATAATAAGCATACAGTGGAGATAAACTTTAACCAATTGATCCAAATTAACATCACTAGTAAGGAGCAAATGGACATTATGGTCCACCAGATCTGATATTCTGAAAAGCAGATAACATTCCTCATGTAGTACATCCAGCCCAAAATGTTTAAAGTTGAATTGAATATGGAGGAAACGAGAGAACTCTCACAAGGTAAAAAGCATTTTATAAAACAATTCGTTTCTGTTCTTAAAAAACGTCAATGGCTTAAAAAATCAAAGAAAGATTGAGGAATTTGTCCATATTAAATAGACTACCAGAGTTATGCACATGCATTGTGCAATTCTTCACAAAAGTCTGTACAAAGAAAGAAGCCATAAACTTCATTAATAAAATGGACTGTATTTGGTAACAGTTTTATACCAATACTTAGTTCCTGAATTTGATCATTGTACTGTGGAGATGTACAAGAATATTTTTGTTCTTAGGAAATACGTATAGAAGTGACATGGGGTAATGGAAAGTATGTAACTTTTGGTGAAAACATTCAGGAAAAAACTTGGTATATATTATCTACCTATCATCTATTGAGAAGAAGAGAGAGGACAAAAGAAACGACATATTACAAACAGGTGATTCTGGGTAAAGGGAATTATTTATATAATTCTTGCAACTTTGGTTTGTTCAGAACAATTTCAAGACACACAGTTTTTAAAAGGATAGGAAGGAGGCTCAGACCAGTGTGCTGTCAGAGGAGTCTGGGGAAGAAGAAATCGTCCGTAGTGTCATATGCTACAGAGGTGAGTGAGGTTGGGGATTTAGGTTAGATTTAGCCAGCGGGGAGTTGCTAGTGATGCTAATTTCCATGGGTTTGTAGACATAGAAGGCTGCTTGTCATGGGTGCAAATGAAGTGGTGTGTGGAAATACAGACACCTAACTCTAGAAGTTTAGCTGTTAAAAGGAATACGGTAAGAGGTGGAATGAGGGACAGAAGTGTGGTTTTTGTTTGTTTGATTTTAAATTGGAGAGGTGTAAGCATTTTTAAATAGGGATGGGGACCCACCCTTGGCATGTGAGAGGGAGGGGGCCAAGCTGAAGACAAATGGAAAGGAAGTAATAATTGAAAAGGGAGAGTTCTCATGAAAAATAGAAGCTGCAATGAAAAGCACAGAGAGGATAGGAGGCAATGTTGAATTTTGCTTAATTAACTGGAAAATGAATCTTTTTGAAAATCGACACGGTGTCATGATATTTTTTAGGTTTTCTTAGGAAATGTCAGTTTATGAAATCCCTTAGGTTATGATAAAGAGAGTAGTATATTAATATAGAGAATATGTTTTATTTTTCTAAATTTTTTAAATTTCTTTTTTTTTAATTTTTTTTCTTAACATTTATTTATTTTTGAGACAGAGAGAGACAGAGCATGAGCAGGGGAGGGTCAGAGACAGAGGGAGACATAGAATCCGAAACAGGCTCTAGGCTCTGAGCTGTCAGCCCAGAGCCCGATGCGGGGCTCGAACTCACGGACCGCGAGATCATGACCTGAGCCGAAGTCAGACACCCAACCAACTGAGCCACCCAGGTGCCCCTAATTTTTTAAATTTCTTAATTGATATTCAAGTTAGTTAATATGCAGTGTAGCCTTGGCTTCGGGAGTAGAACCCAGTGATTCATCATTTACATATAACAGTGCCCATCATTTAACCCACCCCCACCTGGAGCCATCAGTTTGTTCTCTGGATTTAAGAGTATCTTTGGGTTTGCCTCCCTCTCTGTTTTTATCTTATTTTTTCCTTCCCTTCCCCTATGCTCATCTGTTAAGTTTCTCAAATTCCACATATGAATGAAATCATATGAGATCTTTCTGACTTATTTTGCTTTAAATTAAAGGCGCTGCAGTATGCTTTCAAATCTGGAAAAAAAAGCAATAATTTATCTTTACTATTGTGAAAAAACATAAGGATGTTTATGGAAATCATATGTCCTAGCATCTTTTCTATTGTCTCTAAAATATCTCCCCTGTGAACGTGTCCATTCTCTTGATATCAGCTCTGGTTTCAGGACTACACTTCTAACTGCCTTCCAAAGTTTGACATTTGGATGTTTCACCTTACATGCCATAATCTTCCTCCCCAAACCTGCTTCTTTCCATTTTTTTAGTAGGTAGTTGAGATGAAAAATAACACGGCACAAAGTATTTTGATAGACATAGTGTTTTTTAAATGAATGAATAATTGCATGATGAATTCTTCCACTTTTCCAGGGTGCCAGGACAGGAATCATGCGTTCCAAAGAGAAGAAAAGTGTCACATTTAATTTATTTTTTGGCCACACACCTAATTGAGGAGGTAATGATTTAGCATTTATGGAGTAGCCTAAAAAACAAACAACACTAAGTGTGAAGTCTACTTTAAAGTCTCATTAAATGCTAAGGGAATTGTTAAAATTTCAAACCCATAATGAAAATAATCAACCTTGGTGCTTGTGCTTGAATCTGAGCTGCAATCGAACAAATGGAACTACTTTGGCTGCATGTGACATAGATTTGCTAGCACCAGCTCCATAATAACCACGAGGAACTTTTTGAAAGTTTAGGTAGATTATGGGATGTAAATACTAACCAGTGAAACAGCTCTAACTGAAAATGGTAACATTTAGTTCAATATTTCTGTTTGTGTGGGAACAGGAAGAAGTGATAGGGGAAAATTGAAAAAAAAAAAAAAAAGAAAGGGAATTCAGGGACAAATATTTCTCTAGGAAAAATAGAAAAGCAGGATCTTTTTTTTTTTTTCTGGTATTATGTACCAGAATGTTAGTTGTATTAACTCTCTGCTTATTCTTCTTTGAGTTCTTGGGACCAAAGCCATGTGACATTTACTCCACAGTTTCTTTGTATGTTACATTTTTATATTTTCCTTGGACAAAAGCCCATGGCAACTTACTTGATTGGGGCAACACATACACAAGCTTTTAGAATCTCAGTATCATCAACTATAAAGGGGATCAGATTATTTTAGTAGTAAATTAGGTTAAGCTGTGTTTTTAGAAAGAGCTGTACTTTTAATTTTTGCTACGTGGTCATACTTGAATGGGTAGTTGTATGAGAAATTGCTATAACTTTTGTTCCTGTTATTTCTCCAAGACATATATATATATATAGATAATGTTAATCTTGTTCTTCTAGAGTTGCAGTGCTTTTTCTTAATGTCCTCCTATGATCTGGGTCCACTAGCATTTGTGGAACCACTTCGAAAAGACATTAACTCCGAGAGACACAACAGCTACAGTTTAAATACGCGAGCAGATCCACCGAAAAATTCTCATTCATAAAATAAATGGTGCTGTGTAACAAGTTCATGTGACTGTGGAAATTTGAAAAATGTGCTATTGCTTGGGCCATTTCAAAAACCATGATTTGAAAAAATATGGTGTGAGTTGTAATTCTTTCTAATTAAAAACCAGGCGAGCCCTTAGGTGGGAGTCACAGTGAGCTGCCCTGAGTTTTTTCCCAAGCCTAACAAAAGAAAGAAGGACCGGCCACCGCTTGTGCCTGCCAACCGTGCATTGTTCAAGGAATCAAAATAAAGAGGCAAAGGGGTCAAGGGTGAGGAGCTCATATTTCCACTCTACATGACCCCGTCTCGGGGCTGGGGTGCTCTTGTCATCTGTTTCTGAAGGTCTCTCAACACAAGACTCTCCTCCAGCCCTTTTGGCAAACTCCTGTGTGGACTATGCCGGTGATTAATGAAAAGGGCTCACAGGAGACCTTCTTAAAATGCTTTGGACAAAAGGGTCCTCAGCACGAAGGCTCCACAAGAATACCTGCAGACATTACTGTCTTGAGAATATAGTGGAAATATCTGTGTTTTCCACCAATTCTACCTTTTTACAACATATCAAGTAACTTGATTAATGGGATGCCACTTTCTATTCTTGTTACAGGCTGTCACCAGAATACTTAAACTTTCACACTTCATGTCGTTGCAGAATACTTGGTTGTTTTTCATGTTATTTTCATCATTTGAAGTATTAGGTGACCACTGGGTTGAATTCCGAAACTCCACTTAGTCCACAAATAGTGGAAAATTATAATCATGTTCCGGCAAATAAAATGTAGACGTATAAGGCAATTTTTATGAAAATCTGAGAAGGGAGAACATAAATTATGAATACTATCCTTGTGACATGGTAGGCACCTGAATAAAAAGCACACAAAAGTATACTCCGTTATAATCCACACCTTGTAATTATCACTTATACGCTGGCTGCTTTGCTAGAAATTTCTCAAGAGATTGTAAGAGATATTAATGAAAATCCAAAAGTGATTTTAAAAGATTTTTCCCCCCAAATACTTACAAGACAGTGAAATTAAACATGCTGTGGCTATTATTTTTTCCAGTGGTTTGGGACAGTGAAATAAGACGTAGGCTCTAGTTCTAAGAGCTATCAGGGGTCCAATTTCTGGAAACCCTAACGTCTAATGCCTAACCTACAACTGTACTGATTAGGACAGTGTTTCACCAATTCCGCACTGTTCACACTAATGAGCCTGCAGAAAACTAGGAATTATCAGTTAAAGCTGCTGTTAAGCTGCTCCCCTCACAGTATATCAGCTGCACGACTTTCTTACTATCCTACAATTCAATATAGCATCTCCTGAAACAGTCGGCTTCTAGTTAACATACACATTTGTTGTGAAAGAAGGAAGGAAAGGAGAGGCAATATTTGTCTATGACCATGAGTGTAAAATGCCTCCAACCAGAAGTTGTTACTTCAAATAGCACATTCTATCAAATAACATCCCTTTACTTTGTCTGCATGGAATTTTATAGGAATATACTTTTGACCAAATGCAAAACCTTTCCTCCCATTTTCTGTGCTTACTCGTTTTTCAGAGCAAACGGTGTTCAGATTTCCTAACCGCCGAAGTGTAAATCACAACTGGGAGACTATTGAGGCGATTTGGGCCAAACTGCAGAGAAACAAGAGAAAAAGGGTAAAAACACATCTTTTCATTAAATTTCATTAAATTTAAATTTAGATAACTAGGAACAAGGCAGCTATTTCCTGTTTTATCCAGGTGTTTAACCTCCAAAATAACCATGGCTGTTGAGAAGTCATGTCTGTGCTTTGAGAAGTGCAGTCACACTTTCCAGATAAACTAAATTATGATTACAGAATAGCCTTTTTGTTGAGAGATTCACTGCAAATTTCAGGTTGCTGAAAAACTGATACCAAGGGGAAGGTTAACACAATACATACATACAAGCAGAGGGAAATGAAAATATTTTTTTCAAAACCGTTACAAGGCCTCTTTGCTTCTTTCCAGGAACTGTTAGTCAAATATGAAGTTCCAACTCTTGTCCTTCTTTTCCTCTGAAATGATTCTTTGATCATATCCATCTACATGCTCCTCACACCTCTTCCTCCAGCACCCCCTCCTGCACCCCCACCTGTGTCTCTTACTCTCTTGTCTGTCCCTCGTAAAGTGGCAGGGTGGTTTGAGGGGTAAGAACCTGACCTTGTGCCTCCAGGTCTGAAATTTGGCTTTCTCGTTTACCAGCTGTGTGTGCTCAAATTATTTAACCTCTCTAGGCCCCGTTTCTTCAAATGTAAAATGGAGATCAAAATAGTATCTACATTGCAAGCTTGATAAGAGAGTTAAAGTGTTAATTTATGTGAAGCATGGAGCACGGTAGGCATTAAATTATTACTAGGGCCACTTGCATGCAGGTGTCTCCCACATAACCTCCTTGGAGGCAGGGGCCCAGGTTTCTTTTTCTTTTAAAAAAAACTCCTGAGTTACCCGTTTCAGTGTTCAGTAGTCCTAGCTCTTAAACGAGTAGCGAACGAAGGAAAGAATAAAGGGGAGTGGATTGCAATGGTTAGAAGTTTAATCATCTGACGACAGTTGATTCTGTCTCAGACAGATTTTGCTCTGCTCTCTCATCTTTGCTTCCATTTCCCCACCTTCCATTTGCTTCCGCCTGGAATTCACTCTGACCTGTCTGCAGCCTGAACCCAAAGTCGGAGCACAGCTTTCCAAGCTGATAGGTCCTTCCGGAAAGAGGGGAGGGATGATAAGTGGGAACTCACATCAGGAACATATACGTCCCACTATGTTTCTATGTGAATTTCAATATGAAAACCTACATTTTCAGGATCTTGAAACCGATTCTCTGTGATGTTTACAGAAGGAAAAAAGAATTTTACTTCCAATACAAACTTTACATTTGGGCGCGGAATCACTTCTTATTAACAAGGAGATAAAATTCTGCAGAGGGAGAGAGGGCCAACTGCTTGTCACCTCTAGAGATGATCTCTATTTCAGCCAAGGAAATGATTATATGGATAAGTTTAACTTTGAAAACAGACATAATACCAGGCCCAGATCTTTATGTCGGGGGCTTCTGTTGGCAGTCACTCACATCACCTTGATCAGTGAACCCGATCATATTTGCGTGTTCTAATCACTGCCTTGACAGAACAAGATAAGCACCTGTAGAGATTTTTAAAAGACATTTGCTCCCTTTATCTGCAAACTGTCAGCACCCTTGCTTTAAAGCACGCTTGCCTTTCCCAGTATAGATTATTAGTCTGAAGATTTGAATTAGCGGGATGTTAAAAAATGCCAGCAGCTAAAGGAAAGAAATACACCATTTTCACTGCCCGCGCTAGGGCTGGTGCCACTGGCCACAGGAGTTAATAAACAAGTATGTTCCTAGAGATGGTCTTCAATTTTAAAATGCTGGCCCCAGCAAAATTCCTCATTGCATGTATTAATGGCAATTGATGTCAACAATGAAGGAAGGCCATGATAATTATTTGGCCGGCTACCGAGCTTATTTGAGGTGTAAACAAAATACCTTTCATGAACTCCAGATTGACTTTCCACTTTACAAACATTATCCCCTGTTTACTTGCTAGCCTTTATAACATAAACATTGCTGTATCATACTATTAAAAGGAGCTCTCTGCTCAGGAAACTCAAGGTAATATCATCTAGCATTTTGGCATTCTCCCGAAGAATTAGTACCTAGGGGAGGCAAAACAGAACATTAGTAAGGATTAATAGAATTTTTGAGTGAGCCTTCTTTTTCCCTCCTCTCTCTGTCCCTGCTTTTATGTGTTAACCTTCAAATTATTTTAGCATGTCTTTTGTGTGTGTTGAATTATTTAAAGTGGTGTATTTTTCAGTATCTAGCCAGTAGATTGTTTATGACGGCTTCACATTTTTTTTTCAACAGCCACACTATATTTAAATGTCGATGCTTCAATATTGCTATATTTTAAACTTGGTTTAAAGTCCAAGCAGTTATGAGATATGTCTTCTTAAAAATGTGTTCTCTCCAGGCACATTGATTTAGTAGTTTTGCTGACTGTCGCACAGGGCACTTAAACCATCCTCAAACATCTCTGGGATTTGATAAGAGATAGATTAAGAAACCCTCACAGGTTCTTGGGTGGCTCAGTCAGTTGTACGTGGGACTTGATTTTGGCTCAGGTTATGATCTCACAGTTGTGGGATCGAGCCCTGTGTCAGGCTCCTCACTGAGCGTGGAGCCTGCTTGGGATTCTCTCTCTCTCCCTCTGTCTCTGCTCTTCCCTTTCCCCTGACGCTTGCACACTCTCACTCTTTCTTAAAATAAATAAACGAACATTAAAGAAGAAACTCTTATAAAGAAGTTTCCTGCACCTCACAAATGGTGTGATGTTTTGTAAGTAACTTGTCTGTGTCTGCATCTAATAAATAATGGACTTAAGCCAGATGATTCTGTGAGTTGCTTCCACGCTGGAGTGATATTAGACACTGTAGGGGACAGGAAGTCTGAGGCCCTACCTCTTGTGGTTTGAGTGGCTCTATAATTGAAATTGGAGGGAAGAATGGGCTTGAGAGTGAAGCAGTTTATGTAGCATAAAGCTTTCTGCATAAAAAGCATCAGATATAAAATAAAACCTATAAGCCACACTGTTCCGATGAGGTTTCCCTCTTCAACAGTACGGTTATTTTTTAAAGCTCAAACTGTAGACTCAGGCACATTCCAATCCAAGACCTTATGCAAAGTGGCCATAAAATGGATTGAATAAACATGCTTCTGAAGCACTTTTAAGAATCAAGTAAGGTGAAATCCTTGTCATGTTCTCTGTTTTCATTAAAATAAAAGTACTTTGATTTCCTGCTTATTAACATGGTCACATTTTTTTTTGGTTGTAAATTGCTCAGAAAGCCAGTGATATTCCAAAATATTTTAACAATTCCTGTCTAAATATGTCAACTACAGCCCTTAGTTAACAGTTCTATCAGGCATCTACTCTTTCTCACACTAATAAGACTGGTGGAATTGTTTTCCTAATTTAATTCAACCCCGCCACACCAGTGCAATTGTCTGATTCCCAGATCTTTCAGTTAGCTGCAGAACTGAAGTTCTTGGTTAAGTCGAAACTATTATACACATAAGTTGCCATAAATAATGATTCATTGAGAAGAATGTGGGTCATAAACATAAAGAATATAATATAAAAGACAGTTTCAAACATATGTTGCTTCATTTCTGTTCAAATAGTCTGGATAGCCTGTTAAGATGCTCCAACTTCCTGTAATAGAGAGTGAAATGAACATTTTTCTACAAAATGTGTCCCTCTTGGTTATTTAATGTAGCAGAACAATAGCAAAATAAAATACCAGCAGAATATCTGATAATTTTTTATTGAGGAAACAGGGAAGTTAGGATGAAATGTAGGACTCTTCAAGTTAACAGGAAAATACACTTATAGCTTTCAGGCCCACCTCAAGATCCTCTACCATTTATCAAAAAATCTCTTCAATTTTCAAAGGCCTTCTAAAGACCTCCTGGGACTATAAACAAAGGCTATATTGTATCCTTGGCTGAAGCTTGTTAAGTGGCTCATGAATAATACTAAATGCATCCTCCCCATAAATCTCCTTGATGTAGGACTACTGTTATCCAGCCACAAACTTCACTGACATTCATCATAAACTTGGAGATGGGAGGTTTGCCATATGCACCCAAAACCACTGCTTCCAATGTCCCATCCATGTGATGATTCTCTTGAAGTCAGAGAAAGGAGAGATACCGACACTTTTTTTAGTGCAATATGTTGAAAACACTTCTAACAGTCTTGCCCTGCTCTTTCAGACCAATGATTTAAGGTGATGAATTATCGGAACTTACATTTGCAATAGCATCTCATTCAGAGAGACTGGAAAGAATTGAGCGTTGCGAAGACTGTTTTAGATTCTAGGCATTTATTCTTTAATTTTTTTTTAAAAGAGAAACCCACAAATAATGTCTTTAGATAATCTATGGAAGGTGGCAACAACTTGGAGGTGTTTCTTCTAACGAACAACCAGTTTTTGGCCACCTGTTTGTGACGAAAACAAAAGAAGAAATGGATGGCAGGTAGAACCTGGTGCATCTTAGTGATGTCCTCTGTAGAGCGGAAGGGGAAGTCTAGGCAGAAATCACCTGTTTTCTTTTTTAATTTTTTTTTAACGTTTATTTATTTTTGAGACAGAGAGAGACAGAGCATGAACAGGGGAGGGGCAGAGAGAGAGGGAGACACAGAATCGGAAGCAGGCTCCAGGCTCTGAGCCATCAGCCCAGAGCCCCACGCGGGGCTCGAACTCACGGACCGTGAGATCATGACCTGAGCCGAGGTCGGACGCTCAACCGACCAAGCCCCCCAGGCGCCCCAGAAATCACCTGTTTAGAGTCCCTCTATGGTGAACAGGATTTGGTGGGAAGTCCAGTGTCACTTGAAGGAGCATTACTCACCTTTTTTCTCAAAAGTATACTTATCATGTAAAACTACATCATTTCAAGAAAGAAAGGATTTATTTAATACCTCACAAGGAACTCTTGACTTTCAGGGTAAGCATAAACAACATTGGACACTTTCAACAGGTCAAAGAAGTGAAAGACCGTGTAAAATGTGTTTCATCCACCATCCTGCGATTTAGATCTTCTAGGAAAATATTTTAATTCCTGCAGTAATAATTTAGTGATGTCGTTCTTTTGGGGACAATGGATAAAGTTATACTTGCTCTTCAGTTTGTTAATGCTCACACAGAGAATGGGACTTTCTGAATGCCCTCGTCTCAGTACCTCTTCACAGTGACTATAAAGCAAGTGTCTATTTATTTAGACAGGTGCATATCAGCCTCCAATTTCATATGCATATAAATTGTGTTTAGTTCTTCTAGAAGTCAGACAGTGTAGCTTATCTGCTTGTCAATGTACTATAGGCTAACTATATATAACTTTATAATATAACTATGATAGATAAGTCTTCAACATTCAGTAGGCTTTTATTGTAATGACTTAAAATGACAATTAAGATGGGTTTGCTAGTGTTAAAAAAAGAAACAGGTCCAAAATGGAGTCAGCTGTGCTAAATGCTCTCAGCAAACCAAGACTTGGTACCTAACCTAATTGCAGTTTTATTTTTTCCCAGTAATCATATCTTAACCCAGTCAATCCGAAATTTCCTGGTCAGCAATAGTAAGGAAACCTGCCTGACAGATTCCTCCTGTCCCACCCCCCAGAAGATGAGGTAAGCCTCTCTTTCTTTGCCCCTGCCCCCTTCTGCTTATTAAATTCTTCCATTTTGTACAGCTCTTTGGATCTCCTCTCAATTTGCTAGATGGGATGCTCCCCAATTCATGAATTGTTGAAGAAAGCCAATTTGACTTTCAAGTTTACTCAGTTAAATTATGTTTTTTTAATGCTAGTATAGACCAAGAATATTAGATTAACCAACTGAAAGCTATTTTATTATCGGTAAGTGTTTCCAGACCTGGAGTTTGGGAGATTTAGGTGGAACCATTTAAGAACACATTTGAAACATGGAAATATTATTGTTGTTGTTATTGCTGTTCTTGTTTATTGTTCACTAAGAGAATTTATGAATGCTAAAAATCAAAACAGTGTTTATTTGAATAGATGGTTGCTAGAGGAATATTCTGAATTCAATAGCACACAATTCTTAGAAATCTCCCCTGGCATTGACCATGGTCAGTGATTAGTACTTAGTTTAAACTCCAAATCTATAGTGTTAAAAATCTATATTTAGTGTTTAAATATAGCATTTAAAATCTCTACATAAGAAAAATGTTGTAGAAGATTGAATACGTTAATCAAATACTTTATAGAATTGTGAATTAAATAAAGCATATAAATTATAAAATCAAACAATAAGGACCCATAATTCTATCCTCCAGCCCCCTTCCTCCAAAAAAAAAAATTTTAAAAATTAAAAAAAAAAATAAAACTCATTCAGGGGAAGTCTTCCAAACTTATGCTCATGGGCATTGAAGGTCATATTTTGCATCATTGGCCAAGTATGTCAAACTTGACATGCAATGTCAGCTGCATTCCAAAAGAAAAGAATATTCTGTTGATACAGCTGTAGCAGGATATGCTTTCTTCCTACAGAAGCAATTGTCTTTTTATTGAAAATAATGGAACTATGGGAGATAATGTCTCCAACAAACTTGAGGTGTATCCAGTGGATATCTAAATATCACAAAATAAAAATGAACTTTTTGCTCACTACATTTGTCTTCTTAATAGTTTGTGTGAATTCATGTAAATGCCTGAGTAGGTTACATCTGCATTGTAACTTTTGGTTTGTTATTTGCCTGAAAGTGGTGAGGATGTTATTAAGACCTCTAAAACTGGACAGTGTTTATTCTCCATTAATAATAGCTAGTACTGACACTTAGAAAGTTTTCATTGTCCGAGAGCAGAATATGGTAATTTTCTTTTCTGCAAAGGTCCAGATAGTAAGTATTATAGGCTCTCAGAGGCATCTAGTCTGTTCGGCAAATATAACTTTGTTGTTGTAGCATAAAGGCAGTCATAGATAATATATATATGAAGGAGTGAGACCCTGCTCCAATAAAACTTTATTTATAGGCACTGAAATTTAAATTTCACATAATTTTCACATGTCCCAAAATATTATTCTTTCTTCAATTTTTTTTCCCCAACCAATTTAAATTATGAAAACCAATTACAGCTGGCGAGATGTACAAAAACAAAACCAGGCACTGGGCTGCATTTGGCCAGTGGGTCAGAGTTTGCCAATCCCTGCCCTAGAGGAATGTTTGGACAGACATTCACTCCACAGTTTGACTCATTTTATGTTATTTTTGGTGTAATATTTTGCTTCTCTGGAAGAATCAGCTTTATATATTTCTTCATACTGAATGTCAGAGATTAATAATTTTCTTTGAAGATCAGGAATGCAGAAGAAAAACAGTGAAGAAGAGATGAGAAACTAAACTAAAAAAAAAAACAAACAAGAAGGCAAAGTCACTTGAATTTTGTTTTTCCAAAGGAAAGCTGTTTTTTGATATTTGACAGTCTCTCAATAATGATGTTGCAACCTTGAGACTCTCTGGAGAAATGTGAAAGTGACACCTTCTATAATGTGTTCATTACTGTGTTACGTTTGTTAAGAAAATTAACATAATCTGAACAAAATGAAAACTAGCAGTTGGCATATTAGCAAATTTTAGCATATTTCTGAAAGTGTAAAATTGAAGTAAAAGTTTATTTTCTCAAAATACTACTAAAATATGATAAACATGTTGATATGAAAGAGGTTCCTAATTATTATGTACAATTATCATAAGCATTGATATTTATGTTAACTCTAGAAGAAATTTTTAGTTCTATGACCTTAGACAAGTTACTTAACTTCATTAAGCCACAGTTTATTCCTATGGAAAATAGGTATAATTTTACCTACTATATAGGGATTTTTTCAATGTTTAAATAGGTAATACAGTTAAAATGTTTAGTATGGTTGTAACATGGAAAGAATAAATGTTCAATAAGTGTTAGTAATTATTATAAATACAATGATATCACTTTTTCATTTTTTAGCATTGTATTTGAAAATAGTGCATGGGAATAATAAAACTGTTATGTACAGTCTTATAATATTTGCCTGTCCTTCGCACCAAAAGACTTAACCTATAGAGGAAACCACTTGTAACAATTGTAACTGTTTTTCAGTGATTAAGTTTTTTTCTCCAGGTGATTTATTGATTTATTAATTTTTTACAATATATGTGAACCTCAAATTAAAATAGGTAAGAATTGGGGCACCTGGGTGGCTCAGTTGGTTAAACATCTAACTCTTGATTTCGGCTCAGATCATGATCTAACAGTTCATGAGATCCAGCCCCGTGTCAGGCTCTGAACTGACAGTGCTGAGCCTGCTTGAGCCTTTCTTTCTGTCCCTTCCTTGCTTTCTCTCTCTCAAAATAAAAAAAAAGTAATAATAATAATAAATTTAAAATAGGTAAGGATTTAACTCATTTAAACCATTCTTACTTACTCTCTTCCTGATTTTAAAACATCAACTATCTTTCTCTTCTTTCTTTCCTTTCTTCTTCCTCCTTTTCCCCTTCTACTTCTTTCAATTTTTTTAAAAAAAACTAGATATATACTTACTCTTTTCTATAACAAGTATGTTTAGAAGAATCATTGTGAAACTAAGGATATATATCAGAATCACTTGTGAAGCATTTAAAAAATACAGTTATCAATCAATCAGAATCTTCAGGGATTGAATTTAGGCATGTGTACTTTTACAAAACCATACCTGATTAAATCATTTGTTACAAACTTATTGATCCTTTTTAATCTATAGAATGAAGAATTTCTTTAGCTCAGGAAAGTTTTCTTCTATTATGTCATTCATTATTTTGTCTGTTTCCATTTTTTTTCACTCTGAAATTCCTACAATTTTAAGCTTGGTCCTCCATTCTCTCTCTCCTCCAAATCTATAATCATCTTTCTTAGTGTTCTGATTTATGTACTTTTCTTTCATTTTAACAATGACTGTACACTCAGCTCTGTACTCTTTTGCTTGAAGATGATGACACCGATAGGATTGTTCTCTTTTCAGTTAAATTATAATTTAAAATATAAAACTAATATTGTTATATTTAAGGTTTGTTTTGTCACTGAAGCTGACATATAATATTCCCATATTTGACTGAGACTCTATCCGTAAAACCTTTAGTACCTGAAACCTTTTTTACATAGTGGAATGGAAGTGGTATGATGGTGTCTTATCTCTCATCATGAGTTAATACATATAGAAGTAACTAGGGAGGCTTGAGGATAAAACGCCAGGGAGTTAGACTTTTCAGGGATTCATAGGGTCCCTTTAGAGCGAATTCATCTTGTGGGAAGACAGAGACCAAGCAAACAATGGATTTGTCATGGAAGGCTGAGAAAAATGACAGAATTTAGTTTACACTGTTCCTTTACAAGACTACCCCAATTGACTTCCTCATGGATTTCCTTTTTCCCCAATATACACAACATTTGCCACTAAGGCATTTGAGCCAAAACCATAATAAATGGAGGCTGTAAGATTTTTAAAGCACAGAACTCAAAGCATTCAGTGCACTGAAATTTAAATAAGGGAAAGTGATTGATGTCATTTTGATATGAAATACATCATTATTTTAGAATAAGGTAAGTTACAGAATACATAATGTGGCCTTGGCATATGAATGGCTTATTAAATTTTCTATGGCCTTGGGACCCGGCATCATGGCTGTTCCAGTGATAAGACTCTGTGCTCAAACCATAGCTATTTTAGCTCTTGTAGAGGCAGTACTATCACCAATAAATTTTGGCAGGTTTGATGTAGAACTAGGTGAGTATCATCAACTTCCGGAGCAGCATTGTCATCTCATCATCCATGGCAACAGATAATGAGTCAGTGTTCAAATTTAACTCACAAATGATCACAATGTCAGCTGAGACAAAGAACTTCATAAGTAAATGAATGAGGATTTGGTATGGAGAGGGACAACTTCCTAAAAAAGAGGTAGGATGCCTAGAGCAATGGCATTTATTTTCTCATGAATATGAGATAATAATAGATCGCATTTCTTTGTATTTAAGATTGGTCCGCTTGATGCACGCAGAAGATGTCAGATTTGGAATAAGAGTTTTAAAGACCAAAAAAGTCATAAGCATGTGAAATTCATGAGATTCTCTATTTAGGAAAACAATCATCAATAATCGATAGGTCAATTTTCCAGATATAAACACTGTGCTTACCGTAGCTTACAAAAACAACTCAAATTTTTCACAGTTCAGACTCAGAGCCTAATTCTGCTTATATCAGAGGCAGACAGGGGAGTCCTGCAGGAATCCTGGGGACTGGTAGTCCATAAAGGTTTGGCTGGTTTTGATGAAAATTAGTGTGAGATGATACACAGATGAAAGAGCAAATGGGTTTTCTTTACTTGATGAAAGCAGTGAATTCTGAAATTATGCACAGCAGGTACAGATGGAAAGATATTGCACAAATATCGCACATAGTTTTTATGCTGAAACATTTGTTTTATCCTTTTACCTCCCAGCCTTTTTGTGGGGAGAGGAAGAACAAAAAGTGAGCATATTAATCTAAATAAGTAGACCTTATTTTGTAGGGAAAATTAAATGATAAAAAGACAATGATAAATCATGCTGCTTACTCTTCCTTCATCCATTCATTAAATAAATATTTATTGAATCCCTACTATGTGCCAGCCATTGTGCCACAGCAGATTTCTAACCTCCCTCCACTGACTAAAATAGAATTGTGTGATTTGGGTAATTTCTAGGCAATATTGCGACGCAAGTGAATTTTTCAGAGACGTTGCTCTTCCCTCTCCTGAGACTCTGCTTCTTGCCTTCCCAGAATGATCACTCTTCAATTCTACCTGCTAGCATTTTTCTCTCTCCTTTCAATTATAATCTCTTCTAAGCATCAGCCTATAAAGGCCTAAGTCTGAAATCCAATGCTAACATAAAGCAATAAGGCAATGTGTGTGTGTGTGTGTGTGTGTGTGTGTGTGTAGAAAGATGTTTTGGAGTGAGACTTCTACTTGAAGGCCTACAGATCACATAATGTTGGTACCATTTTCTTCCCCTTCAAAAACCAAATTTGTGTACATTTCTTTGAAATCCTTGGGGATAGAAACCATTTATATTTCTTTGATCTCTCTGTAGTAGATAAAAAAAACTTTTCTAGAATGAGTTAGAAATTTTAGTTTATTCACTAATTCATTCAACATTTGAGTACTTACTCTATGTTGTTCTAGGGGTTTTGGGATATAGAAATGAACAAATTAGACAAAAACAAAAAAAAAATCCTTATTCTCATAGAGCTTACATTCTTGTGGGGGTAAGATGACAATAGAGTAAACATCATAAATAAGTTAATTATAGAGTTTGTAGTGTATTAATTTTCAAGTGAATAAAGTAGAACAGCAAAAGAAAATTTGGAAATGTTGAGGGTAGTAAAATTGAGATTTTAAGTAGGATGAGGAGTAGACCTTATTGAAAAGGTGACATTTGAACAAATACTTTAAGGAAGTGAGGAAATTAGCCACTTGGATACTTGGGTAAGAGTGTTCTAGATAGAAATAGAGTATGTGCAATGGCCTGAGGTGGAAAGTATTTGGCATACACCAGGAACAACAAAGGGGTCAGTAGATAAGGAACAGAATGAACAAAGGGAAGAGAAGTAGGTGTTGAGCTCAGAGGCACCATAGTGTGTGGGCCTTTCAAGACATTGTACAACTTTAGCTTTTCTTCTGATTAAAATGGAGAGCCATTACAGGGCTTTGAGTGACATAATTTGATTCATCATTTTAAGGGCTCCTTTTGGCTGCCTGGGCAAGAGTGAAGGCAGAGAGACCCATGAGAGGCAAATTTGGTAACTGAAGAGTTAGTTTCATTGTTTCATTTAAGTGGAGAACTATAGGGGTTCCTGGGTGGCTCAGTTGGTGAAGTGTCCTACTCCGGTTCAGGTCATGATCTCACAGTTCATGGGTTCGAGTCCCATATCAGCTCTGTGCTGACAGCTCAGAGCCTGGACCCTGCTTCAGATTCTGTGTCTCCTTCTCTCTCTGCCCCTCCCCTGCTCACACTCTGTTTCTCTCTGTCTCTCAAAAATGAATAAACATTAAAAAAAAACAATTAGATGGAGAACTCTGATTCTCTCCTGTAGAATCTCCCCACTCCAACTAGCCGCTACAGGAAAAAAAATTGTTATTTCTTTGTAAGCATAGATTAGTTGAATCCTGTGCTTAAGGGCATGGAAGGCATCCATCTCAAGGGAAAGGGGGAGCAGGGAAGGGCAAATTAGGGAGTAACCATTTACTGCACTGGGTGACATTTCAGGCTTCTTACTTTAGAAACACCAGGGCATCTGAAGCAATAATAGCACAGTAATAATAATAATATTCCTGGGCCCAAAGCCAAAATAATTAAATTGGAATCCTATGTTTGAAGCTTAGCCACTAGTTCATTTTAGAAGTGTCCTATCTGATTCCCATGTGCAGTCAAGACTCCTAGTTACTGGGCTACACATTGGAAACTCTAGAAATCCGTCTTCTACATATGATTTCCAAGGTTATTCTATTCATTTATATTCATTTTCAGCCAAATGGGAAGGAAACAGGAATAGCATGTCCAGGGCTAGTGTCTTTTAAGCAGAAGTTCTGCTTCCTTATTTTTATATTTCATCAATGAAAAATGAATTTTTTATTCATACCTAATCACAGGGGAGACTAGGAAATATAATTGAGTTGGGTATCCAAATGCGGATAATTGTGCATTGTGGAGGGGGCAACTAAACTGTTTGCCATATTATCTTGGTATGACAAGGGGGAAGATAAGTTTGGGGACTACTTGACATGGGCCACTTTTTTATCCAGCCAGTTAGAGACAAAAACCGAAGTCTATGAAAGCTGAGGAACTGAAACACTTGAATTCTAAAAGGTTTTCCTTTCTTGTCTACTCTGCGTCAAAGTAATGTGAAGGGCGTGGAGTTGACTATGAACATAAGCATAGCAGCATACGAATTTTCTCTGTGGTTTGTTTCCATAGTTTCTATAACTGACACTGACTCAAAAAGCCTGGAGTATGGGAGAGAAAGTGGGGAGGTCACAGGATAGTGTCCCTTTGTGCTGAGAACCTAGGCTTGTTAAATATATGACCTATTTAACTTCCCCTCTACTAGAGATCCACCATTGTGAGTTTTCTTAAATGTAGTGGGTTAGAAACAGAGCATCAGGATCTGACCGTGCTGTTTCAAGTGTCTATTACAACCAGTAATTGTTAGGCAAGAAGACTGGAGATGTCATGCACAGTCATTGGGTGTCCTGACAGTGGGTGGTAGGAAGACAATTGGATATTGGCCGAGGGAATGCCTAGCGTACAATAAGCGCAAAGAAGCATTCCGGAAGCAAGTGAAGAAGGAGAGGAAAGGAGAGGAAGAGAAAAATAATTTTCCATTTTGGAATAGCCAACTTGAGGTCCTGGAATCTGAAAAAAGCTTGCTCGTATCAGTTCAGGGTGATTATACAATTAAGAGCAAACAAGTCTCACAATCCAAAACTCACAGCTGCTTCTTTTGAAGCTATGATTGTAACAATTGCTCTCTTAATCAGAGAGATTAATTAACTTTCCCAAGGTCGCATAGATTCATAGCCAAGCCTGGCAACTTCATCAGACTTTGTCTTTTAATCTTGCTTGATTAGTTTTATTTTATTGTCTCACTTTTCCTGATCCTGTAAGTTCCTTTTGCAACTAGACATTAAGTTGCATTGATTGCAAGGACTCAAACATTGCTGCTCACAATTATTTTTATACAATGTACCCAAATATCGTTTTTCTAATAAATGCAAGAAAATGAAATACTATGTAAAGAAGTTCCTCTCATCTTCATAGAAACCAGAATATATCCTTTTATAACACTCTATCCTTACAGAATAGCATATCAAATTGTGGGAAATTTAAGAAAATGTTTCCCCCAGGAGTAGTCAGGTTATCTCTTTTGGGTTCATTGTTTCAGCAAATATTTTCCCATTGATTCAGAAGCCTTTAAAAGTAACTTCTCTTATCTTCAGCTGGTGAATAATGGCTTGATTTGAACTAAATGGGTGCAATTCTCCCTAATGTCACTGGGTATAACATCTGCTGTCATTTATTTTTCTTACTAAATTGTAACAGGTGAGACAGGCTGGAAGCTTAGGGGTAGCATTACTGCACAGAGACAGGCCAATTCCCAATCTAATGCCCAACTACATCGGGTGCAGTAAAGCCAAGTTAAGCTTTAGGATCTCAAGTGGATGTTATGGTGGTCTATGACACTGGTCATGTCAAGGAATACTTGACATCACACATAGCTGTGATGTTTTGGAATATTTTCCAGCATTTAAGGTATGGACTTTTATGGGGAACTGTTCTAGTCTCAAATGGATTGGGGTAGGGGTGGGGAAAGGATTTTTGTCCCTTGTTTTTTCTTCACTGATATACCCCTAATATGCAGAATAATATCAGGAACATAGTAGGTGCTCAATAAATACCATCTGTGGATTTAACACCCAAATCACATGTGGATTATGTCTACCTCCATGGAGAGGTCATGGAAGATGGAGGTGGAAAGGGGCAGCAAGATTGTTTGCAGTTTAGCCCAGGATCTAAAATTTAAACATGCTCAGGCCATACTCTCTATCTGAAATCAGTGGCCTCCTTTTCACACCCACCCTTCCCTAACGCATTGTCAAGTGTCCATCCTTCTAGGTCCAGATAAAATCCTACATTTCTACTGATACCATCGCAATTTCTTCATGAGAATGTGTGTGTGTGTGTGTGTGTGTGTGTGTGTGTGTGTGTGTGTGTGTTTCTTTTTCTCTTTGCTGAGTTCATCCGGGAACTCTGTGGAATGTAGCATTTAACACCTTTCATTACTGGCTTATCACCCTAGCTTGACACAGTGCCTAGCCCCAACCCTAACATACCAACATACCAAGTAGGAAATTATTAACACTTTATTGATTATTGATCAAACTATATTACTCACTGTGGAAAACATAATTTTAAAGTTTCTTTCTTCATTTTGGGCCAGAAGAATATATGTAATAGAATAATGGAAATATCAGTGCTCCTAAAACTAAAGACTATTGCTCTAAACAAAAAGGCAGAAATATCTAGCATTTAAAACAAATTTCTCGGGGTGCCTGGGTGGCTCAGTCGGTTGAGCGTCCGACTTCAGCTCAGGTCACGATCTCACGGTCCGTGAGTTCGAGCCCCGCGTCGGGCTCTGTGCTGACTGCTCAGAGCCTGGAGCCTGCTTCGGATTCTGTGCCTCCCTGTCTCTCTGACCCTCCCCCGTTCATGCTCTGTCTCTCTCTGTCTCAAAAACAAACAAACGTTAAAAAAAATAAAAAAAAATAAAAAGAAATTTCTCAGAGAAAAGAGACCATAGTTTCAACAGGAAAATGTTGGGAAGTAAAAGGTTGTCTTTTAACCTCTATCCTGTGTGGTGAGATATATATATATATATATATATATATATATATATATATATATAAATAAAATTTTTAAG
The DNA here is from genome assembly GCF_018350215.1 of Panthera leo. NCBI lineage: Eukaryota > Metazoa > Chordata > Mammalia > Carnivora > Felidae > Panthera > Panthera leo. Next base: position 115,970,176 of record NC_056687.1, on the reverse strand, counting down.
TATTAGAATAAAGAGGTTTGTGAATATTATTAAGGTAGTTGACACTTTTTTTTTGAAGGAGAAATAAGCAATCCCATTCTTATGTCAGCAAAGCATTTCAGTAACTGTACCTTCTAGTCTCTTGAAGGTACAAAATAAAATCAGCTCTTACTCACAAACCTGGCTGGATGGCATGTTAACCTAAAAATATTCCTTAGCATTCTTGGGGTAACTTGCTGGCTCAGTCAGTAGAGCATGACTCTTGACCTCAGGGTCATGAGTTCAAGCTCATGTTGGGTATGGAGATTACTTAAAAATAAAATGTTAAAAAATAATAAAAATAAAATCAAATGATAAAAATGTAAACATTCCTTAGCATTCTATTTCTACTGAAATTAATTTATGAAGTTGGGGTAATGCTATATGAAGATGAAATGTTAAATGGCACATACCGAATCCCAGTGTTTCTGGATTAGGGGAACCCCTTTTCATCGACACAATTAGTCTCTACTCACCATGATGTGAAGATACATACCAGGAGCAGAGTATTCAATCAGAAAATTATTAGTCGTATTTAGAAATATTTGACTTTGAAATGATTAGCCAACAATTTTGTATGTAAAGCTAATTTCCTATATTGAAATTTTTTTAATTTTTTCCCTATATTTAAATTTTAATCTGATTTCATAGACCAGGCACTTTACATTAGGAAACAAAATACTCTATCAAACACATCTAGGATGCCATGCTGAATCCCTGAGAAAACTAGTATCTGATAACAATAATTTTTCCATTGCCAATCTAAGTACATGCCGTATTAATTTGAAACTAGCCCTAGGCATTTAAAGTATAACAAATATATCTTTAACCTTTGCTGAATGGTAGGTGGACTAGTGATCTAAAACTTTTTTTATGTGTATATCCTTTTCATTATAAATGTGTAAATGCACATTCCCAACATATCTATGTTTTAACTTGAAACACAAGTATATTTATACTCAATATACCATTTACAAAGCATAAACAAAATTAAAACAATGAAGTAAGACTTCTACTTCAAGGTACTTTTATGTAAAGAATTGACTTGCACACAGGCTGAGTTGCAGGTACCCTACTTTGGAAGTCACTGATCTAAATGTACATAAGGAACAAAGGGTACAGTTCAGGACCTATGGCGAAAGGGATCTTGTAGCAATATGTATGAAGGAAACACTAAATACTGCAGTGAGGAATGGTGACCTGCAGTTCTGGAAAAATAGAGGCATAATAGTGGTATTATCGTTAACAGGAGTTTAGAGGTACTATCAAGATTTCTTTTGGCACCTGGGTGGCTCAGTCAGTTAAGCATCTGACTTTGGCTCAGATCATGATCTCAGGTTCCTGAGTTTGAGCCCTGCGTCTGGCTCTGTGCTGACAGCTCAGAACCTGGAGCCTGCTTTGGATTCTGGGTCTCCCTCTCTCTCTTCACACCCTCCCCCACCCCAGCTCACACTCTGTCTCTCTCTTTCTCTCAAAATAATTAAATAAACATTTAAAACATTTTTAAAAAGATTTCTTATCCTGCTTTTATCAAAATGATCACCTGACTGTATGGGATGTTTTTCATAATTGTAGAATGCACAAAAAGGTATTATGTAGTACATCTTTAGAGGTCACCTAATGTAAAAGTTTAGTTTAAAAAGAGCGGCCAAATGTTTTTGGTAAAGACTGCTGGTCTTCTGATGATACCAGGAGAAACACAATGAGTTCCAGCTTCATTTTGCCTTTTGGGTCTCTCTGGTGCTTCATGTGGTATCATAACACCATAATTTAAGTACTGCCTTGGCTTAAATGTTCCTCATTTATTTTTCAAAAGTAATGCTGTAAAAAACACTTCCAGGAACATTATAAATCACATGGTACTATACTGAGATACTTAACTAAATCCAGAGGCATTCCTGTTTTTCAAGTAAATACGAATTCTGTCTTGTTTGAATATGTACCCCAAATTCGTGCTATAAATTATTTTGCCTTTTGTCACCCACATAAGCGCACACACATACACACACATTTCTAGATAAATATTATTTTAGCAATTGACTGTAACTAAATACTTAGGCACTTGAAAAGATTTTTTCTAAACAAATGGATCATATGAATTTCTTTCAAGCCATTAGGTCCACACCATGAATACAGCGCCACGTGGGAAACAGCATTTTGTACACACTTTGCAATGGCAAAATAAATGTGTTTTTAAAAGAAAATTGAATACTTTTCATTTTTGAAGATTAATAACAAGTGAATTCTCCATTACTGACAAATAGCCATACAGATTCCGTTTAGAAATAGAGGCCCGACAGCAGATGTAAGTGACTATTTGGATACCTCACATTTAATTATCTTCAGGGGTAGCACATTATTACTCCTGAGAAGACAGTTCTGAAACAGGTCAATCCCCAGCAGGCACCTGGACGTTATGGGGGTACCAGAGTGTCGCTCCATCACTGAAAAATGTCCTAGGAATATCTGAACACCAGGGGAGAGAGATTTTTTTAATGTGACTTTAAAAAAATCATCTTCTTAAGCTTCCTGATCCTCCTATATCATCATCCCAATGACATGACCAGTTGTCATTTTACTTTCTGTCTACGTAACCTCATGCACAGCTAGGAAATAATGATTTAGGACTTGAAATTCAAAACATAATGGTGTTCCTTTTTTTTTCCATTCCTCATTTTACTCAACACCCCTGCAGAGTTGATGCAAGTACTGAGCTCCCTTTGAAGTCAGCTTGCATCATCTTTGATGGAGTATAAAGCAATAGGAGATACTGACTGTAGTTTTGAGCATCTCAATTCCCATCTCAGATGATGCCGATACATTTGTCATTAAATGCGTGACATGAGTAAATCCTTGGGAGAATTGCCAAGCAGTTAAAATTGGCAGGTATAGACTACATATTTATACTTTTATAAAAGAATAGGAAAGAAAAGTATCAACCTGTGTTTAAAGCATTTTATCTCATATTGCACTTAGGTTGTTCTTACTGTGGGTGATTTTGTAACAAATTCTTGTACTTGGTTCACTCTTTCTAATACTTGGAATACTTTGTGAAAAGTTATGTTAAACGGATATATTTAGATGCCAAAAACACTTGAGGCTTTGAAGGATGATGTTCTTCTTTGTTTAAGTAATGGTAAAATAAACCGGTTCTGTGGATGAATGCTGGTAGTGTTAGCTTTTTAACACAGTTTGCTCTTGGCAATAATTATAAGCCACAGAGTGAAGATGAGAGCAATTTGGAGATAAAAAAGAGCAAGGCATTTGATTGTGAAATTCTGTCTGCCTGTATGCTGGCACAAGTACAGACCACCCATCTCTGGTTCTTGTCTTCGATAAGGCACAAGGGAAAATTGCACTCCTCTGCCCCTTTAATGGTGGGTGTCAGCCACAGGACATGTTTTGGCCAATGAAATATGAGCAGAGGAGCTGGGTGAAGCATTTGATGACTTGAACTCTCTTCTTGCTCTTCGTCTGCAGAGATGCTCACAGAAGTATGTGTGCTACAGGATCAAAGCATGCCGGAATGCCAAGTAAATACGTGGCATACAGGTGCTGTGGAAAGTGACCAAGGAGAGACCATGGTAGATTTGCCTGCTCAAAACTTTAATTTTGTTGCGTGAAACCATCGGTATTAACGTGCTGCTCGTTAACACAGCACAACCTAGGCTATCCTAACCAATATGTGTATGTGTGTTTGTGTATCTATCTATCTGTCTATGTATCAATCTATAATTAGAAAGAAAGATAATTTTCATAATTACAATAATTCAAAGTGGAAGATACCAAAAATCCATTTGTGAAATATCCTACGCCATTTTTGTGATTCCCATGGGCCTCAGTGCAATATTCTGTATATAGTTCTGTAGTAAATGTCCGAAAGTCTTCTCTAAACACTCACATTCTACTTTTGTTAGGACAATCACATCAATGCCTATTGCCGTATCCCCTTCCAAAAGTGAAACCTTCGAAATCACCTTATTTTTATAACAATGTAGAATAAATCTTGATTGCTGGTGAAGAATTTCAAAGGAGAAGGACCAGCAGGTAACAACTTTATAAGAGCTTTAGAGAGCATAGTTTATTTGAGAGAATGTCTAGTTGATTTGGGTGGCTAGATCACAGGTTACAAGAAGGCTGGGAGTAGAGAGGAGGATTATGGCAGAAAATATGTGTGGCTAATTCTTTCCTGTGTTGCCTTAAGTCTATATATCACAAGATATTACATTCCGTTAAGTTCTACAACATTTCCATTAAAAATACAATCTGAATCCTAAGAGGAAAATAGTGACTACCAGAAACATAAGATTCTCGGAAGGCTCAGCAAACTGTATGCTAAATTGCAGACAGACATGTTAGTTTCCTTTGAATCAGTAATTTAAATCTTTCCCCTTATTTTTCCATCTAATTTTCAGTAGGTCACTCTCAAGTCAAAATTTAATTTTATGTGGTTGAAGTGGTAAAGCCAAAATGAAATTGCATGCTGTAGGGGGAAAACTTTAACCTACTTTTAATAGCCCCTTTGAAAGATACTTTGAAGACATGACTTACTCTCATAGTATGTTGACTATCTGAAGAATGAATTATTATATCCTTGTCAAATTTTAAATAGCATGCTGTTAAAAATATTAGTCACACAGGGGGCTGTTTGACAGTAATGTCACAGAAAAGCTCTGGTCTATACGAACAGGCAGAGTCTGCAACTTAATATCATGGTTCCATGGAGCTCTGTCTTCCACGGGCGGGCATCCATGGAGGGGTGGGGGTGGGAACCCGCTTCAGATTTCCTTGGAACATTGGCAGGATTCTGCCAACTGATGCATTTTGCTTGCTGTTCCAGCCAGCTGAGAGGGCCTGTGTCTTTCTCCCTTCCGTCCATTCCTGGCAGAGCTTAGACGAGAGCCTAAAAGAAATGGAAAAAGCTATCATTTCAAGCGAGGAAGAGTTTTTTTTTTTTTCTTAATACATCCAAGAAATGTGAGTTGAGATCTAGACTAGGGGTTATAAAGAAAATGATCCAAAGAATTTCTTTTAAAAGATAGGTTTCTTTTTTTTTTTTTAAGCCTAAAAAAATAAGATTAGAAACTGGCTTGGATAAGCCCAACTGTGATTAAAAAAATAAATTCTTTATAGTTAAGTCAAGAATTTTTCCCCTTTTTGTTCTTTGACTTTTCCTGCAGGGAAAGGGGCAATCTTTACCTAATCAGAGCAAAGCAAGAATTACTGAGGCAGCGGAAGCATCATGCAGGTGAAGGTCAGGCCAATTTTCCCCAAGTAATGCTGTTTTATCACTCATCGAACAAAGATTGGGGCCTTTCTTGCCTTGATCCTTTGTGCCTTTCCCTATTACTTTAACAGATCTGAACAAACCAGAGGCCCTTCATCCAAAAGTTCCATTTAGCTACATTTATTTCAAAACCTCCAAATTTCACGTTTCAATATTAGAGCAACTTAAGGATGATACAAAATCCACGTGTCAGGCAGGAAGGCAAAGTTACCTAGAAACAGAATTGACACGGGACACGGTGATTGTTTTCATTGGTCCTTTGCCTTTACTGCTGGCTGCATGTCAGCTCCATTAATTCAGGCACCTTTTGGTTTCAAAGATTTCTGTCTTCTGTGTGTCTACAAGACACGAACGTTGTTGGTGAAACATTGAATTACAAATTGAATGATGTTACTCTTGGCAACCCGGATAGGGGTCAGGCGGAGAAGCCAAGACTATAAAACAAACACTCACCCTAGGGATGTGTGGTGTCCTAAATAAATGTATTCTGCAGTTGCCTCTGAGTAACTGCCACAGAACTGTTAACACTCCTGGTCACATGCTGGTCACGTGCTGGTCACATGCTATGCCCCTTTACCCTCATTAGTAGATGTGGTGTTTTCACAGGGGGCATCAAGATGAGGACATGGGAAGAATGTCATTATGCAAAGACGAAATTAGGAATTAGTTTAATGTTTTTCTTTTTAATCATCTCATTTTAAAAACATAGCGTTTTGATTTAAACGTAGCCCCGTGGCTCTTCTTCTTCATCCTTCGAGCTTTGACTCTGTTTTCCCAAATCTAAGGGATTTTAAGTAATCCTGGCTTGTTTATCCAGTCCTCTCCCTATTTTTCTCCTTTCATTGATCTTTCTTTTTCTCATATCTTTACATGCCAATTACTTCTCCCTCCCTTTTTTTTTTTCTCCCTTCCTTTGCAGGAGCCCAGCTAAGGGGATGGTTGCTTTCAAGTTGAGGGATCCATCTGGATACTTTTCCCCCTCCCAAAGTGGCTTAAAGTAACTTTTTAAAGCTAAAAATGTCACAGCCTCACAGGAATACTGAAAATGTTACTTTGAGGGTACTCCAATGAATCTCTAAATACTAGTGATCTGAATTCTTTACAGATGAACAGACTAGAGACCCTGAGATTAACATTCATATTTAATCTTAAATACTTTTTAGTCATTAGGAAAGATCCAGAATTACTTGGTGGCATTTTACCAGCAAGTTAGTTCCTACTGCTCTCTCTCTCTCTCTCGCTCTCGCTCTCTCTCTCTCTCTCTCTGGAAAGAAAAAAGAATTTAAAAGACCCCCAGTTTTTCTCTGATTTGGGGATATATACTTTCTACCACCCATTTCAAATCATGAGCTTTCACAATATATTTGCTTCCCGTTCTCCAGAGTTTCATTTATCTTCAAACGGAACAATTTCAAACCACAAGTTTTGTTTTTTTTTTCTAATTATCATTAAAAGAATTCAGTGACTTCTATCACAAACATGGCTAAAATAAAAATGCTTACTTGGTAGGTTTTTAGTTGATTCAAGGGGTTTTCAGAAACCAATAATGTATGATTCTCTGGCACAGTGAGCAACATGACTTTTTTTTTTATCCGCTCACCCGATGTTTGTATGCTCAGTTAACCAGCCCTTGCATGCTCTGTCTGTTCTAAGGGTTGTGGAAATTTAAATACAGTAAATGCTCTATGACAGTGCTGATGTCGTGGAGCCAATTCATTTCCTTGAGTACAAGATCAGTTCACAATTACTGCGGGGCAGTCCATACAGGGCCTCTTAGTTGGCCATTAATTAGGCAATAGGACATGACAGGCAGTATATTTCTGGGCCATTAAACATATCTCTTGAGAGATTTTTTAAAGCAGGAGGCTAAAGGTCAAGTGACTTCAACCACTTGAGAAGTTCACTGCCAGGACTTTTTTATGACTACCAGAAAATTTAAATAGGAATTATTGAAACTAAGACAAACATGAGGATTTTTTTAGCGTATACTTAGGAAATGAGGCCAAAACAAAACTTTAAGAAATGAGTTTATACAATGCCGTGTATTGTACTATGGTTTCCCATATATCATGTCATTTAATTTTCCCAATGACCTTGTGATGTGTCCATTATCTCTATTATACTGCTGAGGCATGTGAGGCTCAGAGCAATTTTATGGCTAAAATGCTTTGTGTTATGTTTTGGAATTCTGAAATTAAATATTATTGGATTATAAACTCTTGAATTATCCAGTCTTAAAGCATTGTTCTCCCCAAACCAAACTCCACCTTCTTTTGATGAGAGCAAAGATCTTTTTAGAAAACATGGCTATCCCATGGGCTAGTAGAAAACCACTTCTTTAGACTTCAAGGCTCCTTTTAGTGAGTCTTGCAAAAATTAATAACAGAGTTTATTAAATAACTATTAATCCAATAAGTCAAAGAATAAATATAATGGTAGACATGTTAGGCAAACCATCTGGAAGAAATTTTTGAGCTTCACTGGGCAATATTTGAAATGTGTCTAGAAACTGACCCACCATGCTGAGATTCTTTCTTGATAACATCATCCTATTCAAGTACCTTATTTCATTTCCCCTGGCCCAGACATTTGTCCACATCTGTCTCCTAGGTGTCACTCTCAACTCCACTCTTGCTGTATGTATAGACACATTCTATTGATTTCTTATTGTGAAATGAACGTAGTCAGCTCTCTTTTGGGGTCAATTGTTTAATTTTCCCTAAGTTATTCCTGACCCCTCACTCAGCAGTCGGTATGCCTTGAACTTAGCCACTCAAGTCTAGCAAACTCTCTTGACTTTTTCCTACTCTACTGATTCTCACCTTTACCTGATTGTTGTTTTCAGTAGAGATACCCAGATAAGCAGGTACCTGATTTCATTTTTTATCCCAAGTGCATATCATGGTATCAGACGTAAATGCTCAATAATTGTTTTCTTTGCTAAATTGATGAATGAATTATTTTACAGATTTAAAATTTTCAAACCATAACTAAATATTAATCAGGACAGAATGTTATTTAATATCTGATTTGATTTTTTTTTTATCCAGGATTTTTTTTTATAGCTTCCCAAACTCACTTTCACTTAAAAAACAAACAAAAGAAACAGCTTATTTTATTCAAATTTCCCCAAATGCATACTCAATATATTGTTTCTAAATGTATATCACCCTTTATATAATGGTTTTATAATTTCATCTTTATTTTTATAGTTTTTTCATCTTGTCTTTATATAGTTCTTCAGCAGAAACCAGAGTCCTATGTTGTGTAGTTAGGAGCCTACTATTCTGATTAAGTTTCTTCTTAATATTTTTGACCAACATCTGCCTTCTAAATGAAAGGCTTTTGGTCATTTCAATCACTCACTGATAGGGTGAGACTACATTGTTACCCATAACCATATGACCTAATTTAGAATCAGTCTCGGCATCCAAACTTGCATTTCTAATCAAATTTACAATCCGCCTTTGAGCTTCTTCTGGAGTCATGGTCAGTTTGCCTGTCAACATGTTAATGCCGATACACACTAGTGGATGTGAAAAAAAGTCTTAAATACGAAGAGATGAGCATTTTCAATGAAATCCTCCAGACAAGCCACCAAGAAGTCATTCACAAGTACTGAATCACATTCCCTCAGCTTTTTCTGAGCCCCATCAAAGTGGTAGTTAACATATAAGCATTCAACAAATTCTGTAATTGGGTCTGTGTCTGTATATGTGTACGACTCCTGCTGAATGACTTTAATCAGATCTTTTAGCACCTGCTGGCATTTTTGAACATTCTTGTTTGTTATGACAACTGTAGTCAAATATGTGGACAAATGGTCTGAATTGCATTAAGATAGTGTGACTGGTAAAGGAAGCGATCGATCATGTTATCACACCTTTTGGGGTGGTCGAAGGCAACAAATAAAGACCAGTGGATGAGCCATGTTCATTACTGAGGAGACCAAAATTAAGATCTCACAAAATTATCAATGATCTCTTTTAAGCATGTAAGACCTTCCATAGCCGCATCCCAATTCTGCATTAAGATTTCAGAGGCCAGTTTTCTGCCATAATGAACTCAAAGCATTTCTGTGTTTGCTGGAACCAATACTCTAAAGAAGTAAAGATGTTCTGCTGCTCCAGAGTAATTCCCACATGCATTTGGAATTCTGCATGTTTAGAATGTATCTGAATATTCTTGCCATGCTTGTCCATCAGTTGGTCAAGCAGCATTTGACCATCTCTGGTTGATGGCATTTGCCTTGTAGTTTCTGGATCTTCCAACATCTTCAAAATCGGTTTAGTTTCTCCCTGAAGCTGTTTCAGCTGTGCAACAACTGTGGTCCTTTTTTTCTGTCAAAGCATGTGGAATATCATCAGAAGAAAGATTTTTGTGTACATCCATAGCAAAGTCTGTCATGTTGGTAACATTAAGAAGATCCTATTTCCTTTGTAATAATTCTTTTTCATTATTTATCTCTCCCATGGACAGAAACTTGAGCAACAGAAAGACTAGATGTGGATCCAAAAAGTGTGCAATGCAAGTAGTCAAGTTGTACTCTGCCCTCTTGCCAAGGAAAAAGCCACTTTCACTTTTAATACACCCAGAGCATTAAATATATTTTCTTTGCCTTCATGAGAAGTTTCTTCTGTCAGCTTCCATGACGCACCACTCACCTCATTTTTCTTCTGTCGAATGACTTCATTCATTCATTTATTCATGTTTATTGGGGATCGGCTATGCGTCTTCTACTTTTTATGTTATCAAGATTCTACTTTTATCAGGATTCAGTAGCTTTATACTTGGTTAAAATTGTTTCCAGATTCTGACCCTACATTATTGCCCAGTCTGTTTTCAAAATTGTACGATTTTGTTGTGTGTATGTGTGAGTGTGTGTGTGTGTGTGTGTGTGTGTGTGTGTGTGTGTATGTGTACCTCTGGATATACTCCAGGTCAGAATTTAGTGAGTCAAAAGTTGTTATGCAAAAGACATTTGAAACCAAAAGAATGTCCTTTGGTCACCCTCTTGGTCAAACTCGTAAGAAATCCACATGGTTTTCTTTTGTCTCCACTGGCTAAAATCAGAGGAAATCCCTGTACATTTTTTTTTTTTCATTTAAATCTAGGCCAGTTCGATTAAACAACAATCAAGGCTTTCTTGAGTTTTCAAGAGGGGTTTGCAACATTGAAGGGAAGGGAATAGCTATTGCCATAGGATATGAGCTTGTGAAGATGTGTGCAACCTTGCAGGTGCTGACAGCCTTCCTGTGGAACCGAGAGGGGTGCTTGCCTGAGAGAGGAGCCAGCCTAAAGAGAAGACCCCATGAGAGGTAGGGAAAAGCAGGCTGACTTCTGATGTCATCCTTCAAACTTCTGGATCCAGCTTTGCTCCCAAACCAGTTCTTTTTATTACTCATGAAAACCAACAACCGTTCTTTCTACATCTTTTCTTTAAATCAGTTGGGCGTTTAAATTTTGTTTCATTTTTTTTTTTTTGTCGTTTGAAGCCAGTATAATAAAGATAAGATTCATAAAATTCTGGGTGTAGGGGCTCCTGGGTGGCTCAGTCAGTTAAGCGTATGACTTCAGCCCAGGTCATGATCTCACAGTTTGTGAGTTCAAGCTCCATGTCAGGCTCTGTGCTGACAGCTCAGAGCCAAGAGCCTGTTTCAGATTCTGTGTCTCCCTCTCTCTCTGCCCCTTCCGCACTCACACTTTGTCTATCTCTCTCTCTCAAAAATAAACATTGAAAATTTTTAAAAAAATAAATTACTTTCTCCAAAGTCTATTACTTGAAATATTGACCCAGTGCTCAGATTTATTCTGTAAGAAAGAAATCCTGTTTTTGCAAGGACTGTTCATATGTTGGGTCACTCATATTTTGGACTCTCTGCCCAAATTTGCAATTATTTCCATTCCAGTAGGTCCCAGAGAAGTACAAATAATGAAACTGGTGAAGAAGGAAGTATTTTCAAAATTCAGTATTATTCTGAATAATGATGTTGTCAGGAGAGTGATATAAATGATCACAAATATGCAGAACCAAATAAGGCTAGCTCTCCATATATAAATTTATGGTAGGAGCAGATTTCTAACCATTTCCTCAGAGTTCTTTCATAAGGTGGATTAGATAGAATGTTTACCACATGACTTTTTCATGGTTTCACTGGTAAGGAAGATTTTCAGCCGTCAAGTTATGGTGTCATGTAAAAAATTTACTCAACGAAGTCTTCTTGTGGAAATCTCAAGCAAAATAGTCTTTACTGAGGAACTGTTTGAGTGCTACTTCCTGTTGAAATGGAGTTCCGTGGAAAGCATGCATTTTGAGGTCCACCATTGAGGCCAAACTTCAAGGTGTATTTTGTTCATCTTTTCTAGGCATCTGACGTCTGCACAAATATTAAGCTTTTATCCTTAGAATGCTTTTTCAGGTCATTTCCAGGAAGACCTGATCTGCTATATTACTGCAGATGGCTGTCTCTAATACACCAATAGTTATTAAAGGCTCAAATCACGGGTTCTTAGATTTCCTCCACATTTTTTCCTTTTTTTATTTGTAAAAGGCTTCTATAGGAATTACTGTACATGCACAAAAAGGCCCCATTTAGAAAATAGTTTGTGAATCCCCATTCTGTACAGTAATGGTCCATATAACTGTATTAAGTCAGCACCTTTAATAGGGAGAGTGCCTTTTTAGTTTGTGAGAAATCTGCCCCTGCTGAGATTTGAACCAGGTACCCTTGGATCTAAAAGCATGTGCTTTACTCTTTAGATAAAGTGAAATCTTCTTAAAAGTGGGGGGAGGGGGAGGGGGAGAGAGATGGGAGTTCTCTTTGACTTTGGAGCCATTTCTTTGACAATTTTATTTTTCTTTCTGAGTTACTTTCTCAGTCTCTTCCCTCCATCCTTTGTTTTATCTGTTCTGGGGTCTTTTTTTTTATTTGATCATTTGGCTGGTGTTGACCTTTAAAAATATGAATATGACCCTCTGAATCTAAGACCCACATTTAATACCTAATGAAAGCAATGTTGTTAAACCAAATAATCTTATACATGCCGGGTCCTAGACTTGGGCTACAGAATCTCTAATATTCTCTCACCTCTAAGAATTCGTGAGTGTAAGTTATTTGTGTCAAGTTAAAAATGGAAACTTTTTTTTCCCCTGTGGAAGAAAAATGATCATGTGGTCCTTTGAATTTACTACTTTCTGTGTATTGCCTGATGGTGGTCATTTTACCAACAAGGCTTCTGGAATCCTCTTCTTACAAATATATTTTAGTAATAAAAGAAAAGTTTGATTTTCTATATTTCCTAAGTTTCATTATATATGCAACTAGCCAAAGTCTAGTGTCATGTAACATTCCTTCATCCCTTGCAAATCTCATCATATTCAATAAGGTTTCATGAGAGCATTATAGATACTTGTGAGCTCTGAGAAGATGAGCTTGTTTTATTCTCAAAACAAAATTGTGTTCCAAGTGCTTTTTAAAGTAAAATAGAGTGCGGGGATTTCTAATAAACAGATCAGATGGGATAATAGGCTGTAATAAAGTAACCGAAGTAATGTTTCCTCTTCCTTTGTCATAGCAGAGTTCCACTTAGATTACCATAGCCACAGGAAACCAAGGTTTAGATTCTTAGTTGCCATTGTTGCATCATTAAACACTTCTTAAATGCTCACAAAATGCCAGGTGCTTTATGGAACATATAAAGACTAGGTCTTGCATAGTTTATTCAAGGATGACATTGGACACATTGTAATTACTCCCACTGGAGCCATATGTATAACAAAAAAGGATTTGGGTACAAGAAGGAAAATTTAGCAAGGCATATTTTCTTTTTGTTGCCATGCCAGCCCTAACCGCTCACTCATAACTCTCTGAGGTCAAACTGGCAACAATCCAGATCTGGATTTGGTAATTTATTCAAGGTCAGAATATGGTAAAATTTGTTATTTAATAGGATCTTCGAAAAAAAAACAGTGAAACTTGCGTGGATTCTTTCTTGGATAGTCAACTGAAGTCCAGCCCTAAATTCTTGGAGTCACCTTGTATTTGTCCTAGAATAAAGTCCCAAGCAATAGCTAGGACCTTGATGTTCAAAGTTGACCCAAAATCAGGCTGAGCCCATTGGAAAGTTTTGTATTAGAGATTAGTACCAGTTCTAGTACACTAGATTGGGAGACAAAATATAAAAAGAAATGTTGTTTAATTACCCAGAGTCTCTTTAGTGTCAGACCCAGTTGACTACACAACACATATAAGAATGACAAATGGTCAGAGAAGTGCTTGCAATATAAAAATCACTCAATGAATATTTGCGAAAGAAAGGAATTTCTAAGAATTGTGGTAAGAAAATATCAGTCATGATCCCTTGCCACAAGAAAACGAAATTAAAGTTTGTAAACCAGTTAGATTGGTAATTGTGAGGTGCGGGATCTGAATTTCTGAATTTCTAGTTTTCCGACCTCACCTTTTACATGCTATTAAATGTCAAAAATAATTTTTCTTTCAGGGTCAACGTGGACATCATTAAGTTTTAGGGGCAATAAGAAGGTTCCACTTAACACCACCCCCCGCCCCCCACCACCAAGTGATTTCTTCCCTCTCAACTGTTTTCTAAAAGCAAAAAAAAAAAAAAAAAAAAAAAAAGGAGCGAGTTCACAATTTCAGTAATAAAAGGTTTCAATGCTTTATTTCACTAATTGGAAAAGTTAAGATGAAAAGGTTTGCCAGAAAGTTTTCTTTCTTGTTTCTCTGGGACCTGGATATTAGAAAGTAGGAGGGCACTGGATACCTAAAGGAAATAAAATAAATATCATGGAAATGTTTTAAGACTATAGAAAGGAAACATTAAATTTTACACTTCTTGCTTCTGCTTGAAAAAGAAGATGTAAAAGTTGTGTATGGCTATTTCAAACAATCATGAGCACTCCAGTTAAGAATTCTGTCATTTTTTATATGAGTGCATTTGCCTCTTTTGTAGCATATCAAGGAGCACAATTTTCTCCAGGCAGTGGTTACTATTTCCCCAAATATGACTAATGTGATCAATACCTTTTTTCCCCCACCTTAAATTCTTTATTAAGGAAGCATAATTATCAGTAAACGTGGTCTATGGAAAGATACAGAGATGTGAAATTGCACTTAAAGGTGTATGAATGATTGCCTTCCACTGTATATTCCTTTGATTAATCGGCCTGTCATCACCTGCAGTGTAACTAGCACCTTGAAAGAGGGAGAATCCACAGGGTGCAGCCAGAATTCAACTCTGCCTTCCTTCTCCCTACTCCTTCCACTCCCTGCCATCGTCACCTTAATCTTTCAAACCTCTTCTCCAGCCTTGTTCTTCTCTGCTCCATGGATGAAATTTCAAGCAGGTAACATTACTTTCCCTGGACGTCCTTAGGTAGTAAGTCCTATAGTCAGTTTGGGTAAAATCAAGGACTCACAGGTATTATGAAAAGGTCCCATTCATGGTAACATTAAATATGACATGAATTTCACATAAAATCAAAGTTCTTTCTCCTTTCCAGCTTGGTATTGCTTTAGGCATAGGGCAAGAAGAGGAAGAACATGGCCGGCTCCATCTTTGTTACTTATCCCTAACACCTCCCTCCTGTATCTGCTCCCCTTGCTAGCTGAGGTTTCTAACCCTTCTTACAGATGGAGTGAGGAAAAGGAGAAGCTAGACATAGTAAAGATCTTATTTGACAATATTAACTTAATCCAATGATGTTGTTCTTAGGAAGGACACCCTAGATTCCTAATTCTGATTCTCCCAGAGCGTAATTTTATGGATTATTTCGAGAATACCTTGTTGAGATGCTCTGGTTGCAATGATCTCATATGATGAGGTTTCCATTTGGCTAGCTGCTAACAACTGCCATCCTCAGAGCGTGGGCGGTGCATGGCACACAGGCCCTCACCGAAGAGGCTCTGCTGTCATGCCAGGCATCTCACTTGGGAAAGTCCTTTTCAGGCTGGCTTGAGTCTGACTCCCTTTCACATGGTCCACATTTGGCCCATGGGAAACTTGTGCCTTCGTTTCTGCCAAATGAAGACGGAAATTGCCATTTCTCTCAATGTCATCATTTGTCTTTGCTCACCAGCTGCACAGATATTTCCAGTCATAGGCTTTAGCTTTTTACTCTCCCATGTGCAGGTCAAATGCCATCTGATACAAGAAGACACATTGTTAGCTCTATGAAAGTGGTCCCTTCTATCCCGATCCCTTCTTTATGGGCAAGGGAAAATTCAATAATTTTCCCCAGAGAAATTCTTTCTCCAGAAACAGTCATTTTTCTTGGCCTCTCCAACCTGTAAATATCCTCAAGGACAGTGTTAAATTCAGAGTTAGAAGATGGGTTCCTCATCACCTTCTTTTGTAGGTCTTGCGTGGTCTAGTCCCCCATTCTGGAATTCTCAGCACACATAATGTTTATTCTCTACGTCTGGGGTCTCAGCTAGAGCTAAGAAAGAAAGATTTTTACTTTAACATCCTTTTCTGATGGTTGGTAATTAACTTGCCCTTCTTTTCTTACTGGAGACATCCATCTACTACAAAACTGTAGCTCCTGCCTCTCTGAGCTTAGAAACATCTAGGGGAAAGGACGAGGCCAATTAGGTGAGGAAATGTTACCAAATATACTCCACCTCCATTTATTCATATTTATAGATGAAGACTCTCCTCCATTGAGATGATATTAAACCACATTATTTGTTCTTCATCCAATTTCACATAAATTCATAGACAAAGACCATGCCCATCTCCAGCCCTGGGTTTCTGTGTCTGATCTTTGCCCAGGCAGAGGTCATGCCTTGTGTCTGGCCTAAGTGTGAGTACAAAATACACAACAGTATATTGCCATATATTCTTAATCTCTAACTAAACCATATACTGTGGGACAGTAGTGGTGCCTCACTTCTCCTTTTGGTTAATTTAACCCAATTGGAACTTTGTTTGTTATCTCTTCTGCTTCCACCAGGGAACATTAGTTGTACAATAATTAATTGCTACAAATTCATACCTTAATCCATTCAACAATCCTTTAATTTCATTTCTGAGGAATGTTAGTGACTCATAGATAAATAAAAAGAAATAACACAACTACAAAAATTTAATGTAGTATATAACCTATAGAGTGTTTTTAATATATTCAAGGGAAAATGCTGTGAATATTAAAAGGAAAGAGATTCACCTTAGTTGAGAGTGGTGAGACCCTAGGGAGGACTTCTGAGAAGGAATTTTATTTCATTGGGGCCTTGAAAACAAAGCAGCAGATTGCAATGGATGTGTTATGCAGGATTGAGAAAACAGCATGGATACAGTTAAAATATTGGGGCCTGTTTTCAGTAAAATCTTCTCATTGTATGTCATATACAAAGGGAAAAATCTAAAAAGGAAGACTTCTGCCAGACTTGGGAGAACCATAAATGTCAACATCAGAGAGACTGGACTTTATTCAATCAGGAGAGTGTATGAAGGATGGTGTTGAAATTTCTGAGGAAGAGAATTAATTGGGGCAGCCATTTAAAAAGGTTAAATTGGTAGCAGAAAAAAGCCTAATAAGCAGAATGCCTGGAAATGGAAAACAGAAAGTGAACATGAATTTATGACAAGGATCTAATCAAGAAGCAATGGATTCATGAATGAGGGAGTATGGTGGGAAGGAACGAGGGAATATGGGAGCTCTGTCCGTGGTAGAATGAACAAGACCTGACTACTGACTGGACGTGAGATTAGAAAAGAAGAGTAGTCAGTATGACTTCAGGGTTTATAGTATGACCTATAGTAATCAGTATGACTTCAGGGCTTAATTTCCAGAGGTGGAATTAAGCAAAATTCAGGAGAAAACCTTCCAGTACAAGAAACAATTGATAACAGAGGCACCTGGCTGGCTCATTCAGAAGAAGAGAATGCGACTCTTGATCTCGGGGTTGTGGGTTTGAGCCCCATGTTTTGTTTTGTTTTGTTTTTTAATTTTAGTTGGTAGCGTACAGTGCAATATAGGTTTCAGGAGTAGAATTCTGTGATTCATCCCTTTACATACAACACTCAGTGCTTATCACAACAAGTGCCCTCTTTAATGCCAATCACCCATTTAGCCCATCCCTTGCCCACCTCTCTCCATCAATGCTCAGTTTGTTCTCTATCATTAAGAATCTTTTGTGGTTTGGGGAGCCTGGGTGGCTCAGTCGGTTGGGCGTCCGACTTCGGCTCAAGTCATGATCTCACGGTCCGTGAGTTCGAGCCCCGCGTCAGCTCTGTGCTGACCACTCAAAGCCTAGAGCCTGTTTCAGATTCTGTGTCTCCCTCTCTCTCTGACCCTCTCCCATTCATGCTCTGTCTCTCTCTGTCTCAAAAATAAATAAACATTAAAAATTTTTTTTTTAAAAAATAATCTTTTGTGGTTTGTTTCCCTCTCTTTTCTTTCCCCCCTCCTTCCCATATGTTCCTCTGTTTTGTTTCATAGGTTCCACATATGAGTGAAATCATATGGTGTCTTTCTCTGACTGACTTATTTCACTTAGCATACTATCTTCTAGCTCCATCCACATTGTTGCAAATAGCAAGATTTCATTCTTTTTGATGGCTGAATAAAACTCCATCTTTTTTTATCCATTCATTAGTTGATGGCTATTTGTTGAGCCCCATGTTGGGTGTAGAGGTTACTTAAAAAAAGAACTGATGACATAAAGTCAAGTGTTATATGACTTTCAGAGAGGAGAGCAATCAGATGTTGGAATAGTTGAAGAAAGACTTCATTGGAAGCTTTGAAAATTGAACAAGAATTCCTAGTGAAAATGTGAGATAAAATGAAGAAGTGCATGAAGGACTCTGGCTCCTTCCAATTTGTCATTAGTTTTTCTAATAAAAATGTGTTATAACAGATTATTCTGTCCTTTAGATAATACCCAAGTTGATCAAGGATAGAAATAATAGATTTAGATTCACTTAAGATGATATTTAAGGTAGCTCAGTCTTGGAAGGAACAGACTCTTTTAATCTCATTTTTTTCTTCTTCAATTTATTTTTTAAGTTAACAAACAGTAAGTTTCACTATTTTTGGTGAACAGTTCTAAGAGAATTGAAAAATTCAGAAAGTCAGGTAGCCACCACTAAAATCAATATATGGAACGTTTTCATTTATTCCAAAATATGTTCTCTTGCTGTCCCTTTGTAGCCAGCCCCTTCCCCTACATTTAACCCTTTTGCCACCAGATTTGTTCTCTTTCCCTACAGTTTTTCCTTTTCCAGAAAGTTGTTGTAGGGAACACAATTTTAAGACTGCATTTAACCCTGACCATAACAACTCCCATAATTATGCTACATGATATGGGTGGGTCTAACATAATCACATAGGTTCTTTAAAAGCAGAGAATTTTTGCCAGCTGATAACAGAAAAGGAATCAGAGATTTGAAGCAGAGATTTGAAGCCTCCTCTGATAAAGATGGCCATATGGACAGAACCTGAACATGGCCCCTAGAAGTTGAAAGCAATCCCTGACGGACAGGCAGCAGGGAAATAAGCACCCGAGTACTACAATCATTAGGACTTGAATTCTGCCAACAATTTGAATGAGCTTGGAAGTTGCTTCTTCCCTTGAACCTCTAGGTAAGAGCCCAGCCCAACTGATACCTTGAGTATCAGCCTGATCTGACTGCTGATATACAGAAGCGTGACCTAATAAAGGGAGGTTGTTTTAAGCTGCTGAGTTTGTGGTAATTTGTTATGCAGAGATAGAAACTTAATTGTCATGTAAATGAAATAATAGAAGGTGTAGCCTTTTACAACTGGCTTCTTTCATTCAACATGTTGCATTTGAGACTCATTCATTTTGTTATAGGGATCACTGAGTTCCACTGAATGGAT
The DNA here is from genome assembly GCF_018350215.1 of Panthera leo. Taxonomy (NCBI): domain Eukaryota; kingdom Metazoa; phylum Chordata; class Mammalia; order Carnivora; family Felidae; genus Panthera; species Panthera leo. The sequence goes on along the minus strand of NC_056687.1, from coordinate 115,951,007 downwards.
TATCTCAATTTGTTTATCCATTTGCAACCTGGAGGACATTCGGGTTGCTTCTAGTTTTTGAGGATCTGAGAAAGTTTGCTCCAATCATTAACACACAGGTTTTGTGTGAAAATACGTTTTCGTTTCTCTTGTGTAGCTATCTACGAATGGGATCTCTGCATTGCATCAGAAATATATGTTAAAATTTTTAGCAACAAACTTTTCTGAAATGGTTGTTCCATTTGCCTTTCAACCAGCAATATGTAGGAGTCCCAGTAGGTATTGAGGTATTTAGCCATGCTAATAGGTGTATAGGAATATATCATTTTGAATGTGATTTTAAATACTTTTACCACAAACATTAGAGGTTCTGCACAAATTATCATTTTAATAAAATTGTGATGCAAATATAATAAGGTCTTAGCATCTTCAGTGCTAAGTCGCATTCTGAAAATATGTCATCGGTAAAGACCAAAGTTTTTCAGAGAGTAGTTTTCCACTAAGAGACAGGGAAGTGACTTGACCTGAGATTATCAACATTTAGCGATATCAGCTACTGACTATGTTCCAGGCATGATGCTAGCTGCTAGAGATAAAAGATGAGTAATACATGCCCCGCCCTCAAGAAGCCCATGCTATCTGAGGAAACAGACACATAATGTGTAATTATAATATAGTCTAGTAGTTGTCATGATTCATGTATTATTAGGTCAGTCCTACTAGGTCACAGGTGAGGGAGCAGTGAATTTCGCTTGAGGGAGCAGGCTAGTGAGGTGATAAATTTGGACTGTAGGTGTACAATGCCCGAGACTGAAGACTTATTAGCAGTCAATATTAGCAGTGAAGATTTACATGATTTACATGAAGATTTACAGTTGTGTGCAATTGGAGTCACTTTGAACAAAGTTTAAGAATTGAGAGATGTTTTCTCTCAAATTCTTTCAGATTTTTGGAATCTTCCCAAATAACTGTGTTGGATGTATAACTAAGGATACTATATAACATGATTTTGTGGATTCCCACAGGAGAGATTCTCATTCTCACAGATGCATGTTCATCTGGGCAAGTATGAAAAAATTCGGTGCTTTGGATTTTTGTTTGAGGGTCACCAGTAAACATATTAAACAGGATTTCTTGGCGGAATCTTTCTCACTTGGACGTTGTCTTTGTTTTGAAGTTAGTCAATCATTTATGCAGTGTGTGTGTGTGTGTGTGTGTGTGTGTGTGTGTGTATCAGTAAAACAGTTAGATGGGCATCATTAGACATAAGGCTTCACAAAGGCCAACCAGGCCAACCATGTGCTTCTAAGTGGCTACCTCTGCTAGTGATACGATCTTTGAATTTCATATTCAAGATTAATTTATCTAGCGGTGCTTGGGTGACTCAGTCGGTTGAGCGACTGACTCTTGATTTCAGCTCAGGTCATGATCCCAGGGTCATGAGATTGAGCTCTGCATCTGCTAGGCGTGGAGCTTGCTTAAGATTCTCTCTCTCTCTCTCTCTCTCTCTCTCTCTGTCTCTCTCTCTGCTCTTCTCCCCACTTGCACATATGCTCTCTCTCTAAAATAAAAACTAAAAAAAGAATTAAAACAGAATAATTTACCTGTATTCTAACATGGATAGTACAGAGTATGTTAAAGGCAATAAAAGGGGCATTTGTAGTTCTGTTTTTCTAGTACAGCCAGTATCTCCCATATCCACGGCCGAAGCCCATGTGGCAGGACTATACGTGTGAAGATAAACTGAGAGGAAACAAACTGGTGTCAAACAAATTAGGGATTGCACATAATTGAGTAAATGTAGGGTTAATGATCCAATCATTGTAAAATCGTTGTAAAAAACATTTCTCACACACGACGCCTGAGTTCTAAGGAAACCATTTGGACACTGTGAGTTTTATTTGATTTTACATTTCAGAAGAGTTTTCACTGAGGTAACATTTACTTTTGAGGTATGTAATCTAGGCTCAGCAGGTTGTAATGCTAGAGCCTTTGATGTTCGCCAAGTTTGTTTATGAAGTGTGTCAGAGAAGGCAATCCAATATCTTCCACAAAAATTCGGAAACAAACACAGGACCTGTTTTTCTATTCTATTCATAATAGTGTCCTTACTGCCCGAATGCGACCACAGATCTGTTAGAAATGGAAACAAGATTGTCTCTGTGCGCCAGAGAGAATGTGATTGGTGATATCAAAACCCGGTGCATTTTAGATGATTGTAAAATGTGCTGTTACGGGTGCCATAGCCTCAAGCATCGCTAAAGCTGCCCGAAGCAACACATAGACACTGAGTCTACAGAATATGAGTGATTTGTGCACATCGTCATATTTTGAAAACATTAAATATGTTTTCCTTTGTTTGTGTTTGACTTTTTGCAACCTGTCAGCTTGAGCTAGGGTTTGTGAGGGCTACTGAGACACCATATTGCAGATTTTGAGAGCTCTGCCTTTGATGGCTTGTAATAAACCACATAGGATATTCCCATTGGGGGGAAAGAAGTTGTAAACTGTCAGGGATATTACAATTTACATGATTTGGAGCTTGGGGATCTCTTGTTTAGATTTTTAACTCCAGCTAATCACAGATTTTTCTGTTTTGAAAACAGCGATTTGAATGTAAACCAACTCAAAAAAGCACAATAAGGCAATTTCAACAAGCTAATTAATTTCCTTAAAAAAGAAAGAAATTTCACATGTTCTGAATTTTTTTTTTTTTTTGGAGGATGGCTCCAGAACATAAACTTCATTTATGGAATCATTCAACACCAGTTCTGCTGGTAAACAAACATAAGGTAGAACTCAAGTGCCTGTGTCTAAGGAAAACATCTAACCAGGTAGCACTGTGAAAATATATTAACACTCATTCAGAAGAAGCAATTAGGAAGTGTCAGATAAAAACGCTAAAAATAAAAATAAATTAAAAGAAACACCTTTACTACAGACGGGAAAAGGATTTTCATTTTCATAAAACTATTAATTTAGAATTTTAAATGAAATATTTATCATCTCTCTTATGTTCAAAGCAGACAGAATAATAGCAGATCTCAAGCTTTGTTTAATTTGTTTTTCCTTCCAAACAAAAATATTCTTCTTGACTTTTCTACAAATGCCACCATCTTGTCGGAATTACTTTCAGAGGGAGACGTATGGTGAATAAACCAGATGCATAATCCATTTGGTATCTTGTAAAAGTAAATGCTACCTGTCTATAAATAAATACTCCTTGAATTTATATTAACAGAAGTAGAAATGTTTACTTGTGGACATTTAAAAAGAATATCTATTGATCTAATTTCAAAAAATCTTTGGGGGCACTTAGGTGGCTCAGTAGGTGAAGCGTCCAACTTCGGCTCAGGTCGCCATCTCAGGGTTCCTGAGTTCAAGCCCTGCATTGGGTTCCGTGATGACAATGCGGAGCCTGCTTGGGATTCCTTCTCTTTCCCCCTCTCTCTCTGCCACATCCCCGAGTACACTAGTGTGTGCATTCTCTCTCTCAAAATAAATAAATAAACTTAAAAAATGCCTATAAAAAATCTTTGTACATGTCTTTTGTTCAATTTATGAACAGGCTATATTGTGTTTAAACAAAGTGTTAGCCATCACTGTTGAGATGGGAAACCTTTTACTACTCATTAGTTTAACAAGTATTTTCAAGGACCAGAGTCAACCATTTTCCCCATCCCACTGTTACTCTTCCATTGAGCGCCGCCATCATTTCTCACCTGAGTCATTACAGTAGGCTCTCAGTAGATCTCCCGGATTCTGCCCTTGTATTAGTGATCTCATGGCTCTTTTCTGTGTCAAATCTCCCGGTCATTTCCCATTGCACTAAGAGTAAAAGCCAAAGCCCTTGATTGGCCTCCAAGACTAAATTATCTGTTCCCATCTTCTACCCCCACTTTTCCTCTCTGATTGCATCTCCCACCTCTTTCCCCCCTGGCTCATGCTGTTTCAGATGCTTAACAAATTAAACCATTCCCAGAGAACTCCAGGTGAACTTCTGCTTCAGGATATTTGCCATTGCTGTTTCCTCTGCTTAGAAACCTCTTCCCAGCTATCTACAAGACTCACTCTCTTGCTTCCTTCACATTTTGACTCAAATGTCACTTTCTCAGTGAGGACTTCCTTGCCCATCCTGATAGTGGCACCTTCGCACTCCCCACAAATGTACACATCCTATCTGTCTTGCTCTGCTTAATTATTTATCTTCTTTAACGCTTAACCACTATCTAATAGACTATTTTACTTATTAATCTTATGTATTGTGGGTGTCTCTCACTAGAATATAAAATTCATGAATATAAAATTCATTCATTGTTTTATTTATTTATTTATTTATTTATTTATTTATTTATCCCTAGCATCTGGAACAGTTCCTGACACAAAATATGATACTTTGGGCAGGACGTATTGCAAGTGTTAGGGTCCAAGACGTGATAAGTTCCGCTCTTATGACAAGAACTTTCTAATAAGAAAAACAGATAATAAACAGGTAAATTAGATAGCATCAGATTAGGTATAGGTGCTACAAAGAATAAATATTGCCATTAAACAGCAAGGCTTTATTTCTCAAATGTGGTTAGTCGGCGTGTGGCTTTTAAAGAACATAAGATAGTTACTTACTATATACCTGGGGACACAACACTCACTAATATGAAGCAACACATAATAAAAGATGGCACTTCAGTAAGGAGATACAAACTACAATGTGAATCATAATAATCAGCACTGGTGAATGTGGAGGAGTGATGACTGGAAACCATCTGGGCAAAGTGAGAATGAGCACTGTATGCAAAAAGAATAAGGAAGATTGATGACTGGGGTTTTGTAGTATGGAGAGGGGAGCTCGGGATGTAGAACGCTTGCTTTGAAGGCTGGACAAATGAGGTTAGGACCCATCTGCTGGAAACCACGGGAGCCATGCTTGATTCTTCCATCTTCTTTCGTTTTTCTTTCATTACCTTCAGTTTATCAACAAGGCATGTGAACTCTGCCTCCAAAATATATCCTGAAACATCCACCATTCCAGCTACTACCTTACCCAGTTCACATTCCTTTCTTGCCTGGACTATGAGAATTCAAACCATTCTCTCTGTTTCCACTCTTTGACCCCCTGCATTCCATTTTCCATGCAAGGTGTGTTCAAAACATTTCAGTAACTTCATTTTGAACTTAGAATGAAATTCAAACTCCTTACCGTGTTCTAGAAGACCTGTGTAATCTAACATGACCACCTATCTTGTGCAAGAACTCCTCAGTCTCTCCATGCTCCAGTCATGTCTTCTTTATGTTCCTCATTTTCTAGATAGTATGTGGGGTTGATAGGCTTTAGGACCTTAGCTTTTGATATGCTTAAATATTTTTCGCTATCTTCACATAGCTTTCTCCTTCTCATTATGTGAGATTTACCTTAAATATCAAGTCCACATGGAAGAACTCCCTGACCATCTTATCTAAGGGGTGCCTGTGCAGCTAGGTCGGTTGAGCATCCGACTTGGACTCAAGTCATGATCTCACAGGTCATGGGTTCAGGCCTGTGTCGGGCTCTGTGCTGACAGCTCGAGCCTGGAGCCCGCTTCAGATTCTGTGTTTCCCCCTCTCTCTCTCTCTCTCTCTCTGTCCTTTCCCTGCTCGAGCTCTCTCTCTCTCTCAAAAATAAATTTAAAAAAATTTTTTTTTAATTTTTTTTTAACGTTTATTTATTTTTGAGACAGAGAGAGACAGAGCCTGAATGGGGGAGGGGCAGAGAGAGAGGGAGACACAGAATCGGAGGCAGGCTCCAGGCTCTGAGCCATCAGCCCAGAGCCCGACGCGGGGCTCGAACTCACGGACTGCGAGATCGTGACCTGAGCTGAAGTCGGACGTTTAACCGACTGAGCCACCCAGGCGCCCCAAAATAAATAAAAATTTTAAAAAATTAAAAAAATATATCACCCCTTGGGTGTCAGGGGGGGCTCAGTTGGTTAACTGACTGACTTGGCTCAGGTCATAATCTCACAATTCATGAGTTCAAACCCACATCTGACTTGCTGTCAGTGCAGAGCCTGCTTCAGATCCTCTTTCTCCCTCTGTCTTTGCTCCTCCCCCACTTGCACTCACTCTCTTGCTCTCTCAAAATAAATAAACATTTAAAAAATAAAATAAAAAATATCACCCCTATCATTCTCTATAACATTACTCATTTGCATTTTCTCCTTCCTTTTTAATCATTATGTGAAATACTTTATGTATTTGTTTACCTATTTATTATTTGTCTACCTCTACCAGGATGTAAGCTCGATGAGAACACAGATTCTGTTTGTCTTGTTCCTCGCCGTGTTTCTCGAGCCTAAAAACCATTTTTCTAGGCATTCCTGAGATGTAGAAGGTAGAAAATAAGTTCAATTGAATGAATGAAAATAATTAACCATTGAAACCTTTTAATCTATTTATATGAAATGGAAAAAAAGTGTATCAGAGTAGCCTAGCAGGAAGATCCTGAGTATCAGGACTGAAAATAAAGAGGGATTGACAGCTATGAGCTATTTCATAAAAGAAATCAATGGGGGCCCCTCACTGACAGCAGTCAGAGAATTGCAGTGAAATCAAAGGAGGATATATCAAAGATGATTCGTTCTGTAATCATCAGCAAATGAGTCAAAAATAATTTTTAGAAAGAGTCCAATGGCTAGATTATATAGTTAACACAGGATATTAATAATTAGCAAAGGGTGCTCTATGGTTGGGGAGAATTCTGTGTACAAATTTGTTCTTTTGTCGTTATCCTGGCATAGTTTTGCAATATTATTGTAGCTCTCATTATTGTGCATTTATTTGCAATTGTGGGCCCATAATGAGGTGTGAACTACTCCCCTGGAGTAAATTAGGCACTTTTGGAAAGTTCGCATCACATCTTTGAAGCCATCAGGGTGCTATTGGGTAAGCTGCTACACCCCCTGGCCCCACCCCATTTCCCCACACATGCTTTTCTCAGGATACTCTAGCCTCAAGGAAAACTCTTAATGAGGCTTGCCACTGTATTTCCCTTTCTTAGCTCCTTTGTATGAGAATACATTTTAGCCATAACATTTCCCTACCTCTGTTTTATCTGGACTAGTTTGGAGAATTGACTGATCAATATACCTCACAACAACGTTTCATTCTTAAAAATTGCTAAGACCCCCAGAGAACTTTTGTTTATATAGGTTTTATCTATCACTACTCACCAGATTAGAAATGGGAACTGTGTGCCTGCAAGAAAATGAGGATGGAAAATTAAATAATATTGCCATTAAAACAGTATTTCTCAAAAATAATTTTGACCTCTTAGGCTCCTTGAAGGGAGGTTGAAACCCTGAGGTCCCCAGACTACACTGGAGAGCCACTAGTATATAATAAGTAGCCTTTATATAGATCTACCTGGCCTGTCATCTTTCTTACATGACATAAAATCTTATACTCACAAAAGGACAGATTTTAGAGCTATTATTAATAACTCTTAATAAAAACTTTTTAGGTTTTGAAAAAAACTGACGTCTTTCATTGACTTCTGAAGTTTTCCACAATTCTAGGTTTGTGATCCATGGATGACAGTTTTATTTTTAAGAATCACATCTAAGGCCCATTTTGTTTAGTTCAAAACATGAAATAATTTGGCATATTTACCAGCAAAATTTATAATTTTTTTTTTTTTTTTTTTTTTTTTTGCTGAGACCACCATACTTTATGCTCTATTTTCAGAATCAAGTTGTATATTATGGTATACCAAAAATGCCAACTTACGACTTCTTCATAAATACAAAATAGCATTGTTAACGCCAAATGCAAAATTGGGAATTCAGGGGCTCCTTGGTGGCACATTCATTTGAGCATTTGACTTCAGCTCAGGACATGATCTCACGGTTCGTGGATTTGAGCCCCGAGTCGGGTCTGTACTGACAGATCAGACCCTGGAGCCTGCTTGGGATTTTGTGTCTCCCACTCACTCTCCCCCTCCCCCGTTTGCACTTTGTCTCTGTCTCTGTTTCTCTCTCTCTCTCTCAAAAATAAGTAAACATAACTTTTTTTTAAATTGAGAATTCAATCAATTCAATTGAATATTCTTTAGAGAAAGTTTGAGGGCAAGAAGGACTAATTCTTTTAAGTTATAATATCTAAAAATTTTGTGGTGTTTTTTAGTTTACAATGCTCTCTTCACAATCATCATGTCTTTTAGTGTCTGCAACAATTCTGTGAGACTATGCGTTATTTTCTGTATCTTTGTTTTGCACAAGAAAAAAAAAGAAAAAGGTTTTGGGAGTGATTAATTTTCTATGGCTGCTGTAAGAAAATACCACAGACGTAGCCACTTAAAACAACACAGATGTATTATTTTACAGTTCTGCATTTTAGAAATCTATTGTCATTGGATTAAAATCAAGGTATCAGCACATCTGCATTCTTTCCTGGAGGCTCTAGAAGAGAATCCATTTTCTTGCTTTTTCCAGCTTCTTGAGATTTTACACATTTTTTAATTTCATGGCTTCTTTCCTCCATCTTTAAAACCAGCAACATGGGGCCAGTCCTTCACATACTGCCATCTCTCTCGGTTTGTCTTCTGATTCCCTTTTCAACTTTTAAAGACCCTTATGATGACACTGCACCCATCTGAATAATCCAGGATAGTCTTCCCACTTTAAGGTCATTTGATTAGCAAACTTAATTCCACTTAGTTCTCCTTTGCCATGTGTCCTCATATTTTCATAAGTTCCAAGGGTTAGGACATAGACATCTTTGGGGTAAGGGATCTTGTTCTGCCTATCACTTGGCCATTTACCAAGCTCACCAAGCTAGGAAGGGTGAGATTTGGACTCATATCTGGCCCGCTGACTTTATTGTTCTTACGAAGCAAACTGTTCTTGCTCTTGAAAGTCTTACCATGAAGGACAGCAGAACTGCAGAAGAAGGATTGATGGTAGAGAGAATTGGAGTATGAAATCTGAAGCCATCGTGAGGAATTTGGGGCCTTTAAGAAGAGTTGTATGTTGAAGGAAGAGTTGTTTTCTGAAGGAGACAAGAAATTAAACTTTCCTCATTTTTTCTCTATGCTTAAGAGTTTTGTCTTTACTGGTCTATACTCTTCATCTTCCTTTTATTTCCTTCAGTCATCATTACACGGAGATGACATATAACCACAATGTTGTCATGGTTTTATTTTTGAAAATATTTTTATATTCTTATTTTTAAATACATTGTTATAATACTTCTTGTTAACTTATATTTTCTTATTTTTTAAATTAAAAAAAAAGTCTAAAACCAATTCTGCTCTAATTCTGTAACCCAATGTCTGCATTAGATGAGTAAACTTCTGTTTTTGGGTGTGAAAATGATTTTTATTTCTGTGAGTTGGCGAATTTTGATAGTAAAAAAGACCCAGCTATTACCTCCTTCTTTTATTTGATACAAATATATTACCTTGGAAATAAGGCACATTAAGCTAAATGATTAGGTCTGAATCTACTTCATCAATGAGTTATATGAGACACAGGGCAAATACATTTTGATAAAGGCAAGAAGACAAATGAAAAGACACAGGCCCTCAGACCATGAAAATAGTGAGGATCCTGGGAGACAACATAAGTACTGTGACAGTGGACAATTTCAGAAAATTACATAATCTTTCTGTGGCATGGTTTCCTCATCCATAAAACTGGGATTATGATACTGTCCTATTTTAAATGTTGTGAAAATTAAATGAGTTAATTTAGATAAAGTGCTCAGAACCTTACTTAGAGTTTTACATATATTAAATTTTCTTTTTCTTTTTTCTTTTTTTTTTTTTTTTTTTTTTTTTTTAGGGAGAGAGCAAGAGAGCAGGGGAGAGGGGCAGATGGAAAGAGGGAGAGAATCTCAAGACTCCCCGTGCTCAACACATAGCCTGAGACAGGGCTTGATCCCACGACCCTGGGACTATGACCTGAGCCAAAATGAAGAGTTGGAGGCTCAAGCAACTGAGTGAGTCAATTTACTTAAATTTGCCCTTAAACTTACTTATTTTAACGTGTGCAACTATTATCATTATTTTTGCTATTTTTATTAGAGATACAGCCCTAGAAGAGAGTAAAAGGGTGAAAAGTAAAATGTTAAAAGAAAAACCACTCTTTGCCTAATTCACAATTTTCTCTATCATTGAGCCGGTTCAGACATTGAGACTCAAGATTTCTGTACTTTGTTAACATGAGACAAACCCCTTCTAAATTGTTTCTACTTTCTGTAGAGAAACATGCCTATAAATATATAGATCTCTAACCTAAATTTAAAAAGCTTTCTTTGGAACCTTGGGCCTCCTATAATCACTGTTTTCCTCCTTCTAACTTTTGATGCCAAAAAGCTCCATCCAGGGGATGGCTCTTACTTGCTTTGTGTCCTTGCCATGTATTCTCTTCTCAGTCTCCTAAAATCTAGCTTTGAAGGCCACCACATCAATATCAGTTATTTCATCACCATCAAACCCTTCTCGAAACGGTGCTGCATTCAGAAATATTGGCAGAATAAAAGCAATCCACAAAGAGGTAGGTTAGACCCTCTCAAGTTACTCAACCCAACTGGATCCTCAATATCCTTTTCTCTAAAATGGAAATAATCAAAAATAAACATCACTCACTTTAGTACCTATCACATAGTCTCTGTCAGTGAGTGGCTTTTATTGTATAGGTCACTTTATTGAAATAAGGGAATTGCAAAAGGCATGAAAATTAGTACGCTCATTTTGTACACCAGATTTGGAAAATGGTCAAGAATTGTGTAGTTTGATTTTTTTAAATGTTTATTTATTTATTTTTGAGGGTGGGGAGGGGCAGAGAGAGAAAGAGAGAGAATCCCAAGCAGGCTCCTCATGGTCAGCAAAAAGCCCGATGTGGGGCTCGAACTCACACACTGTGAAATCATGACCTGAGATGAAATCAGGAGTCAGAAGCTTAACCAACTGAGCCACCCGGGTGCCCCAAGAATTTTGTGGGTTTAAAGGGGCAGGTGGAGTTAAATGGAAATTGTATCTGCTATTGTCACTTGCTGACAGACAGAAATACAAAATAAACGACATCATTGATCACGACGTACATGTCGCAGAAATTTTGTGAGTAATTTTGGTAATGATTATAGTATTAATTTTTGAAGTATCAATACTAAAACTGAAGTCCTACCTCTAATAATGTCACTCGAGTTCTCCTTAAGTTGCTGTGTTAACACTTGCTGAAAAGATGAAAAACTTTGGAAAGCTGTTTAGCTGTAATAAAAAATACACTTTGAAAAGGATCTAGAATTCCCATAATTCTCTGTGCTCTTAATTTAAGAGAGGGTACTTGGGGTAGTTTTACAGAAAGTGTCAAGAAAAAGAAGGCACTTTTTGATTCGTATATGTCCTATAACTGGGAAAAAAAAAAATCTTTAAAAACAGGAGGGAAAAGAATATGTGACATGACATGGCTGCAAGATTTTACAAAAAGCCAGGTCAGGTGTCTCTAAGCCCCATTGGCTAGAAATTTATGCAAATCAAAAGCACAACCTTTATGTTTATTCCCATGGGAAAGTCCATCTTAAATCATGTGTACATTGAATGACGTGAGGTCTTCAGAAACACATCCCTTTCACAATATTAGACCACCCTGCATCTTTAAGTTCAAGTCTGGATTCAGTCCACTGCGCTGGTGGAGTGTTTAAACAATTTGTTTAAATAAATACTCCTTGTAAAGCTTGCATTTATAAACGGACGACTTATTTTTAAAACTACCTCTGATACGTCTTTCTAAATGAACAGAGAAATGTATCCTGCAGTGAAGAATCACATGTCCCCCTCTGCGAGCTCAGGGATGGTCTTCGGCTCTGTTCTCCTTGTCGAGCTGCAGGAAATTCCCTTACCTGTCGTTCACACGTCTGGCCTGTGTTAGAGAAGCGGTTTTGGCAGAATCCAACGGCTTGTCTGATACTTCTCAGGTATATATACGTGACAGGTCAGGGCCTTGATGTCCAGCTCAGCTGTGACACTTGTGAGACCAGGAACACTTCTTGTTTTTTAACAGAGCCTGCTAAGGGACTCCTCCTGCCCCCATCAATTCTCATGGTCTTGACCCCTAGAGACCTCCACCGGAGGTAGCAAACTCTATTTAGTGCTTCCTAGAGACACTGGGGATTTGAAAACATGCCCATGACACTACTGTCCACTTGTCTGTGGTCCTTAGCATTGTGTGGCTGCTCTGGGAATCCTCTGTTCATGGTGCCCAGAGTTAGCAGGGGTGGGGGCTCTGGGGACAGCCGAATAGGCATCCTCTGAAGTCACAGAGCCCATCAGAACCTGTACACGGCTAATTCACTCTGTCAGTGTATTTACTGATGAGGTCACTGCTCTGCCTAACATACATCTCGTCACTACGTTTGCAACAGTGACACAAAAACAACAAACAAAATAAAACAAGAAAAACCCGCCTGGACCATAATCTGCTCCTACTTTAAAAAAGAGCTACTACAATTCTTGAAAATTTGAAATGATGACTATTCCAAATGGAAGATACTTCTGCCAAATGCTACAGATAGAGTGTGTGAGAGAAAGGTTTTCTCAAATTGCACAGTCTGTATGCACAGTCTATATGTCCTTTTCTCAAGGCTGCCTATCTAACTGTTTAAATAAATGCTGGCTGGAGAGCTTATATGAATAAGAGCTTTATTATCTAAGCTGCTTATTTTACAAAGTCCATCTCTTCCATCAATCATATATCTTCTCCCCTGTTCTCCAACTCCTGCCACCAGGATTGTGAATCACATTTACAGACAGAAAACTGTAACAGTTGTGGTATGCTTATTTCTACATTTCGGTTTATCAGATTCATTTGAATCTACAAGTGAATGAAAACTATAGAAATGTGAAAAAACTTTTCTCTATATGAATTTATACACACTCTTAGAATTATACGTGTCTTCCTTATAACAACAAAGAAGCTATTTTCCCCCATATAATGCACAGAATATTTTAAGTTTACCGATTTATCTATTTTGAGAAAGAGAGACTGCCCGCACGAGTCAGCGTGAGGTGGGGTAGGGCAGAGAGAGAGAGGGAGAGAGAATTCCAAGCAGGCCCTGTTTAACCGATTGAGCCACACAGGCGGCCCCACAGAATAGTTTTTAAAACTGAAAGATTGGGGCGCCTGGGTGGCTCAGTCGGTTGAGCGTCTGACTTCGGCTCAGGTCATGATCTCGCAGTCCGTGAGTTTGAGCCCCGCATTGGGCTCTGTGCTGACAGCGTGGAGCCTGGAGCCTGCTTCGGATTCTGTGTCTCCCTCTCTCTCTGACCCTCTCCCATTCATGCTCTGTCTCTCTCTGTCTCAAAAATAAATAAACGTTACAAAAAAAAATTTAAAAAAATTAAAAAAACTGAAAGAGAACTTACTTTGTCCTACGAAACTTCTAAATAAGAACTGATTTATGACAACAACAGCTTGATGTCCTTCATATTATGAGTGATATTTAAATATGTAATAAACCCTAAGGGCATGGGTGTCAGTTGAACAGAGGGGGTAGTGACCAGTTGGAATTGTCCCTTATAAATAACTGTGATACCAGCTCTGATACAGGATGCTGGCTGCTCCTTATTGTGATTTACATGGCTCCTCTTTTCCTAGATGACAAACACAGAAAAGAAAGAGAATGACAGATAGTTTTTGCTTTCCCATCTACTCCCTGTTGGACAAAATGGGTTAGCTGTAAATTGGGACCTGCAATGCAACTGGAAAGATTCTTAAAGAATATCAATTTTAAATTAAATCAGCCGAGAAATGTTTCTTCAACTTCTTCCAGTGTATGAGACATCATTTATAAGTTATTGTGCTGGTGAGAACACAGTGACATACAAGACCAAGCTTGAAAAGTGCCAAATTGCACCAAGGAAATACTTTGTCCATAGAAATTCAGATTGTGACAGCCAGATATATTGGCTCAGTGTCCACCACCTGGATGAGTACCCCATTATTTCCCCCTGAAGGAGCAAATAACCGTGTTGATCATCTACAGTCTGTCCGGCACCGGCCAGGGGCATTTGACATACCTCACATTAACACTGCATCTTCTGTGAGTTTAGTTTCTAACGTCACCTTGTAGAGCCAAATATCAAAATTATGCCTGGAAATCTCTTACAATAACATCACCATGGAGATGGAAACTCCATCTCTTAATAAATCCAGAACGAACGCTCTTTTTTTTTTTCCCCATCAGCTTTGGGACAGGATGTTCTTTCTTGCTTTAATTCATAGATTGAATAGTTAGCTTGCACCGAAACAGAAATGCTTATCTTAAAGCACTATAAAAATAACTCAAGATGGTAAGATGCTTACACCACAGGAGATGGATAGGACCTGAGACCAACTGAAGGAAGTGTGGATTGACACCTCTCAGCTAACGCTCACTCACACTGTCACATGAGTTCTTTGAATACATAAGTAGTTGGAATCTCCTACATTTTTTTGCAAGTGCCTTTTCTCTTTCTTTTCCGTCCCACTTTTGAGACCCAAGAGTGCAAATTTGAATTTGTATTACCGCTAAGTGAATGTGTATATCCTGTTACTCTACTGTATCCATAAGATGTGCAACTATCCTGCAAGGTAGGGTAATTATTCTCATTTAAAAGATAAAACATTGAGGGGAGCCGAGGTGGTTCAGTCAGTTAAGCATGTTGATTTTGACTCAGGTCATGATCTCACGGTTCCTATGGTCAAGTCCCATGTTGGGCTCTTGGGAGGGGAGGCTGCTTGGGATTCTCTCTCTCTCTGTCTCTCTGCCCCTCCTTACTTGCTCATACAAGCACATGCACTCTCTCTCTCTCTCTCTCTCTCAAACTTAATAAAAAAAAAAAGATAAAACACTGAGGCTAGGAGAGGTTAAATGACACACTACGGATCTTGCAGCTGGAAGAGCTGAGTTTGAAGGAACATTGCTCCGAAGGCACTACGTTCTCACCAATGCGGTGCGCAGAAACTTTGGAGCTAGAGCTGTGCTACTGTGTTATTTACAGAAGCTCCAACAGGCCCCTTCTTTTTCAGACATGCTGACATCCTGTCCTTAAAGTCTATTTATGGACTAGACATACTGCTCAGGAATCTATCTGACCTATGGAGTGATAAATTTTTCAACTAGATGCAGGATCTTAAAAAAAAAAGAAAGAATGAAAAGCTGGATCTCAGATAATTCAGGCCCACAATAATTATGAATTTGAAATAAAGCATTAATATAAAAAACATAGGTCTAACGATTCTGTCTGTTATTGGTTCTCAGGGTTATCAGCTATTATGTTGAACCAAATGATATGCCATTTTTGCCATTTTTGTGAATGAAAGTGTTGATTAGAAGCAATTTCATGTGGTTCAGTGTAAATTTATCAGCATGACTTTCATAGCAGAAAAAGGCCTTGAAATGACGTAAAGTATTTTCTGGTCACCTTAGGAAACACAGTCTTCTGGTGACTATTCTATCAACCTGACTTGCTTGTGTTTTGTGTTGTTTTGTTTTGTTTTGTTTTTGTTTTGTTTTCTCTCTCTCTTCAAAGCAATGATCAGAATCTGGACTTGTTTTGTCTTTTTGTTTTTTCTTCTTTATTTGCGTATCCTCTGTTTCCTTTTCCACAGTAGAGTTTACTCTCATCACCTAGAAAAGTGCCTGGAACACAGGAAGCACTCAATAAACATTTGTTGAATGAAATAAACTTGATGGGTTGAAACATCTGCCTAAAATGTTGAATTATTAGGTATATTTTCTATTTGGAGTGTTGCTATAAAACATACATTTTCAATTCCCCAATGTGCCTTTGAAAAAGATAAATTAATTCATTTTGTTAGTGATATTGCATTGCCTGTGGCCTGACTTCTCAGTGTGGCTACAATAGACTAATGATTGGGTAACAAGAGTTTATTTATCATAGAACCAATTTTTGCTACTGAACTGAAGTATAAATAATGGTATATCAGGATTTACATTATAAATACTGTTCTAGGGTTTGTTAGTTGGTCATAAAAATTCTCCCTAGGCTGAAACAGCTAGTGCATATACCACATATAATATATCAAAATAAGAGTGAAATGCTCCCTTTGTTAGGCAAAGAACAAACATTGCATACAAATTATTTTGGTACAGGGAGAGTGAAGCTATTGAAGAACCCCAGTTTCTTGATGACACACACGATCTTGGAAAAATGATTAAAATAGGAGGAGATGAAGTGTATACCACACAGAAGAAATGGAGTGCTACTAGAATGTTCATTCAGAAGAGAAAATTAGATTTTTTTTTGATAACATCAAGAGGCAAGAAGGTTTCATAACGGTGGCCAAAAACTGGGGGTACCAAAAAGAGTTGCCAAGAACTACACGTCAGGCTGCTGGTGGTAGTCCATCGTGCCAGCACTCTTGACGTTGAAGTGCAATCTGATCTCCTACAAGCATAAGAGATTGTATGAGTTTTACAAACCTCCTGTATAAGTCATTACTTTTGGGGAAAATACAATTTGGCTACAAAATTCTCTCTCACGTCCAAAAAACTTATTCTGTAAAGCATAGTATTTTGGTCAATTGAGAATATTCAAAAATCCTTCCTCTCCTACATCCTCAGACCATGGAGGTGCCAAAATCAAGTGACTTCTCCAATGGGACTTCCCTGGCTAAATATGTCACCACTATAGGGCGCCTGCTTGGCTCAGTTGGCTAGGCATCCAACTTCGGCTCAGGTCATGATCTCGTGGTTCACAAGCTGGAGACCTGCCTCCAGCTCTGTGCTGACAGCTCAAAGTCTGGAGCCTGCTTCAGATTCTATGTGTCCCTCTCTCTCTGCCCCTTCTCTGCTCACACTCGTTCTCTCTCTCTCTTTCTCAAAAATAAATAAACATAAAAAAAGAAAGTTGTCACCATTACAGAACAACTTAGGGAGCAGCCTAAGGATGGAAGTCTACCCCGCAGCTTCTGGTTTTCTGGTAGCTAGGATAGGCAGATTTTGCAACAGCCAGCCACAGGAAATAATGGTGACTGCCTTGGAACCAATAAGCATTAAAAATCATTGTTCTGATGACTTACCTAAAATTCTTTAAACATTAAGAATTGTTGTTCTGGGGCGCCTGGGTGGCTCAGTCAGTTAAGCGGCCGACTTCGGCTCAGGTCATGATCTCGCGGTCCGTGAGTTCAAGCCCCGCGTCGGGCTCTGTGCTGACGGCTCAGAGCCTGGAGCCTGTTTCGGATTCTGTGTCTCCCTCTCTCTGACCCTCCCCAGTTCATGCTCTGTCTCTCTCTGTCTCAAAAATAAATAAACGTTAAAAAAAATTAAAAAAAAAAAAAGAATTGTTGTTCTAATGACTTACCTAAAATATTTAAAATTTCCTCTGATGAGAGAAGCTCTTCAGAGATGTTATACATATAATTTTATCTGCCTAGATTGTTTGTCTCTCGATAACGGCCTACCTATCCTTTCGGAGTTCTGGTTGTATCTTATTTTCTCAGACAAATCTTCCCCACCAGCCCCTCAGCCCTTATCTTAACAGCCATAGCTATACACAGAGGCACACACACTCGGGCCTTCCTAGTACACATCCTCATAGCCCCTTCTACATTTCCCCCATAGCACCTTGATATGTGTGTGACCATTAGCTCTATAAGGGCAGGCACATCTTTTCTGCTTTCTGCTGCATCCCCAGAATCTGGCAGACTACCTGGCACATAGTGGTTACTTAATAAATATTGCCGAATGCTTGACGCTTTGAAGTTGTTTTTCTTCGGTTCCTCTGTGTTTTCCTTTGAACTAGAGTTTATAATAGATACAGACGGTGCATTCCTTTGTGGGACTGCCCTGTTTTGTTTCCAGCCTCAACTGCACACTCCTGCCAAACCAACCATTTGTCATGTCTCGTCGATCGCTCCACAGCTGCCAACTGCAGCGGCTTCTCTGGGGTTGGCTCTCTGCTAACGTTCACGGCTGAGGCAAGTTTCTTTGGCGCCCAAGTTTTAGTTCTAGTCAATGAACATTTATTGAGCATCTGAAATTTGCCAGACACTGTATGAGGACCTTAGATTTAAAAATGAAGAAGATCGTGGGGCGCCCGGGTGGCTCCATCGGTTAAGCGGGGGACTCTTGATCTCGGTTGGGGTCATGATCTCGAAGTTTCTGAGTTTGAGCCCCGCATGGGGCTTGGCACTGATGGTG
Organism: Panthera leo; assembly: GCF_018350215.1. NCBI lineage: Eukaryota > Metazoa > Chordata > Mammalia > Carnivora > Felidae > Panthera > Panthera leo. The sequence continues at coordinate 115,932,851 of NC_056687.1, read as the reverse complement.
TGGAGCCTGTATGGGATTCTCTCTTTTTCTCTGACCCTCCCCTGCTTGTGCTCGTCTCTCTCAAAATAAATAAAATTTAAAAAAATTGTAGAAAATCATTTTTACCTTTGAGGATCTTTGAGTCAAGGGTGAGGAGAGAAACACATTGATAGATCAATGCAGTGAAAGGTGCTAAATGTCACAGTTGGGGTCCTATAGGATTTAGCCTAAACGGAGGGAAAGGAGGTTTCCTCATTGCTGGGACTTGCTAACACTTATGGGTCCCTGGTACGTGTATATTCAGCGACTCTCTCACGAGAAGCAAGTGGTCTGTAGGTTGAATCATGAGAATATCAGATGCTGATAAAAATCCTTTTTTTTTAATTAAAAAAATTTTTAAATTTATTTTCAGAGAGTCAGAGACAACATGAGTGAGGGAGGGGCAGAGAGAGAGAGAGAGAGAGAGAGAGAGAGAAAGAGAGAGGGAGGGTGAAAGTCCCAAGCAGGCTCCCCACTGCTAGCACAGAGACCGATGTGGGACTTGAACTCACAAACTGTGAGAACATGATCTGAGCCGAAAAGAAGAGTCAGATGCTTAACTGACCGAGCCACCCAGGTGCCCCGCTGATACAAATTCTTAAATAACCACATAAAAATTTTGTCTGGGACAGGAACTTCATACATCTCACTCTTGGTGTGGGTTTCTTTTTAAATGCAGAGTTCCAAGCTCTAAACTCTAATCAGAGTTATTGCTTCAGGAGGTTTGTGTCTAAAAAAATTTTTTTAATGTTTACTTATTTTGGGGAGGGAGAGAGAGAGAGAGAGCTGACAGCAGAGAGCCTGATGTAGGGCTCGAACTCACAAACTGAGAGATCATGACCTGAGCCGAAACCAAGAGTCAGACGCTTAACCAACTGAACCATCTTCTCCCACCACTCCTCCCACACCCCCAGGAAATTTGTTTCTAATGAGTATTCAAGATATTTCTGATGCTGCAGGGCTACAGACCTAGCCCTTCCTTCACAAACGTCAACATCAGCCTTCTGGGTTGTAACAACTGCGTTTCACCTGGCAACCGTCTTCTCTTTTACCCTTTCCTCACTACCTTACAGAAAACTTATTTTCCCAGAAATCTTTCTCATTTTGAAGATATTCTCCCTTTAAACAACGGGAAGACATCATTATGTTTGGTGGGGAGGACAGCCTCCAAGCACAGATGTCCTTCCTCTATTGTTCCGGATAAAAGATGGAACTGCAAAGCCAACTGTAGGTGCCAGTGCATTGCATCCTGCTTCCTCACTTGTTAATGACCAATCTCTTTGAAACGCTCACACACAGTAGATTGGAGTTGTGAATGGCAATCCTAGGAAACAGTGATCACTGGTTTGGGGGCATTTATACCAGCATAAAGCAGCCCATTGTGGGAATCTGCCATTTCCATCAGGTTATGTGTTAGCTCTAATTGAGAAGCCTTCTGCTATTACCCCAGTTGGATATGGTCCTTTATTCCTCAGGGCTTTATTTATTTATTTTTGGCACTTCCTCTTATCTATTATACTTAATTCTTTCTTGAAATATATTCTGCTGGAAGATAGAATCTGAGCTCTGAAAGGGACCTTACCTTGTCTCTGAAAATACAGAGCAAGATCAAGTCAGGAATGTGAGCTAGAAACCACGGGTCCTGCCTGCCTGCCTCCGGCCAAATTATAACTAACTTTTTGTAGAGCACTTCATGCATTCAAAATGCATTTTTTTTTTACATATTATATTATTTAATTCTCATACTTCTCCTGTGAGTTAGTTATTCATAAATATTTCACAGGTAGAAAAATAGGGCGCAGAAGTCAAATGACTGGCCAAAGATCACAGAGCAAGCAGAGGGGAAATAAAAAAAAATCAAAAGCAGGCCTTCAACCGTTAAATTCTGTGATGTTCCTGTATCTTGTAAATGTACAGTGTCACCCCCTACAGCCTGTGTCAGTCCCCTGGAAACCAAAGGTTTTCTTCATCTTTACACCCGCACCCCCAATGACTCTTTCATCTGGCATAAGGGGAGTTTAATGTGTTTATTATTCGGTTGAACAGAATTTGTTTTTTGGGTGTCTGTTGAGTATTCATTTGTTTTCCTTAACAAAACATGTGTATTTTACTTTCCAAGCTGGCCTTCAAAGTTCAGAAGTAAGCAAATAACAGAAAAGCAAAGCAAACAAAACAACAAAAACGAACCAGCATTTCCTCCAAAAAAGAACGCAATGCCATTTAAGCTTCAGTTACACTTCTCGCTGCCCTGGGAGCAGCCACGCCAGGGCCCGAGGCCTCTGGCTGATCCAGGGCCCATTTTGAGTTCCCCCCATTGTTCTTGGCACCACGGCTCCTGTGTAGCAAGCAGGATATTCGACTTGACAAGGCTCTTTCTTTCTGGATCAGGGAGGGAGCAAGGTTCTTGTCAGTTTGAATCACGAGTCCACACTTGGCGGAGCCGACTGGACAGGCCCAGTGGGGGAAGGGGCCATGTGCGCGCCATCCGTGCGCGCGTCACGTGGGCCTGTCTCCCCATCTCGCAAATAACTCCACTGGCTTCAAGCTACCCTGCTCCGAGAGGGCCTGTTTACCATTTGGCCAGCTGATCCGCTTCTGAAGCTGAATCTCCTCGTTATCCAGCAGCTAAAATTGTACTTTCAGGCTTCATCCCTCTACCGCGATTTTTCTCACAGCGGCAGCTGAGAATATCCAGTTCTGCAATTCTCAGGGTTTTACTGTTTTAAAACACATTTCTAAGGATATATATATATATATATATATATATATATATGCCTTTTTTGGAGTCCACGTCAAAAGGCTTTCAGAAGTCATCAAAAAAAAAAAAAAAATCCCCCAACTGAAAACTTAGTATATGTTGTTCTAAAAAATGTTTTGTCTTTATTATTATTTTTTGAAAAAACTGAGGTTTAGAAGAATAACATAGAATTAATGAAAGGTACAGTCTGGGAATTTTGATTGGGTAACGAAGAAAACAAAAGTGTTCACGTTACTTTATCTCTTTATCCCTAAAAGTTCGCACTTCAGTTGTGTTTGTTGGAAGAGGAAAGAAGAAAGTTTGATTGGTTGCGAATTCTCACACGTGTCTGAAAAATAAGTAATCTGGTTCCATGTTTCTTTACATGGACCTTGAGAACACTATTTTTGATTATCATATGAATGTGAAATTCTATCCTTTGCCGTTTTTTTTGTTCCCTACTAGCGAAATGGCAAGAAAGCCTTTTTTCTGAGCCCATGCAAACCACTCTTTACAATGTTTTTATGGCAACAGAACCGGTCACTAGCTATTTGTGATTTAATTACAGAATTTTGTGATGCTGATTATCCACCCAACTTGCTAAATATGTCAACAAACCAGGTAATTAAGGGAAGGAAAAAGGAAAATGGCTGATAATGTTAAATTCAGTCAAAACAATTGTTCTGTGCTTTTTTGCATCCTTTTCAATAATGTTTTCTGCTGAAACTAAAACTCAAATAATAAAATCACACTTTGCGTAACAAACATGATTTTTTTTTGTCTAGTTTCCTGATCCTCAACGAAAATTTACCACACTTTTGCAGGCATATCTGAAGCTGAACTTGCAGTCAATTTTTTTCAACAGGTGATAATTATAAAAACATGGCTCTTTGGGACTTTTGGCCATGCTCTTTTTCACTTTTTCATTCCCTTGTTTTAGTTACGTTCGGCTTGTCCCCTTTGCCAGAAACTTATAGGGGCAATATACTATTATTATTCTATTACCAACTTAGCTACACTTTGGGTGTAGCTTTTTCTCATTGGGGTACCTTATGGGATTTCTCTGATGCACTAAATCATTACTGCCATAATTCACTGATAATTAGTTTTTGAGTATTTACTAACCTGGATGGTACCCAACAGGGCGCTCTGATACTGCTTCATTGTTTAGTTATCATTATAGTTCCAGCCCTAAAAGATTTTGTAGTCTAAAACCACTAATAGAACAGTCTAAACCCGTTAATATAGAGGTTAGTGATTGCTCATAAAATTGAGAAAAGAACTAAACAGATACGAATATGTAACTCATCACATAAATTTGGAGCTACATAGTATTTAGGATCAAGGTCAGATGAGAGCTGAGCCAACAGATAAAATCCAGACCAGTCAAGCAGAGATTAAAGTGCAAAGCAAAACAATGTAGAGAGCAGAATTTTTCCCCCATGGGGGTCTTCAGGATAGTGAGAATGTCTCCTGTTGTAAACAGATGTTCCGAGAAGTTGTTATGAAATTATTCAGAGTTGAGAAAGTGTCTGTGCCCAGTAGATGGAGGAGGCTTTCATATTAATCCTGAAAAACAAGCATTGCTTAAAACCTGTGTTGCTCACTAACCTTGGAGTATGTAACTTGAGGATTAGAGTCTCACTCTCTCAGTTTTTGAGAGGAGATCGAGAAAGGGTACTTACTTTGCTACCGCTTGATACTACTGGAAATACGTTGGGTGACAGGAACCACCAACTTCCTAGGATGTTAGAGAAGCCCCTGAATGAGAGCAGTAGAGCCCAGCATTGGGTAGGGGAGTCAGTGATAGAGGAATGAGAGGAAGTCACAATTAGGAAAATCTCATTCTCCGATCCAGTTCATAGATTTCCCAAGTGCAAGTTGATGCAACACAAAAGTGAACGAAAATTTGTTTTGACTTGTCGTTTTGCTGTGTTTGTTTAGTTATGATATATAGCTGTGTATTCCATTAAAAATGTAAAAACAAATGTTGAAATAGTTCAGAGATGATCAGATGAACTATCTGCAGGAGAGACAATAAAGAGCATTCTAAAATGGAATATAAAATCATCTGTAAAAAGCTAGACTTTGAAACAACTGAGCACACTCACATGTGTTACGAGTTAGTGGTCTTGTGATTTTCAAATTATGCCACTGTACATAATAGAGCGTTGTTTGATAGACCTCACTAAGTGGCCTGGCACTAAACCAGATCTGTCATCTACAGGAGAAGAAGGCAATTCCAATTTCATCTAAATAAGCTCATATTAAAATAAGGAAAAACAAATGTGACACAGCTGCAGTAGTTTGGCCAAGTCAAAAATGCTTACAAATATTTTATGTCTGTAATATAAGACTGCTTACTAATGGGAGGATCTTATGTGTAAAGAGTGCCAGATTGCCTCTGATATAAGTTGGTAATAAAAACGCTATAGGGTTAGTATTTATGATCCCTGTAGGTTATAATAACATGCTTCCTGTGTTATTGCTTTAACAGACACTAAGAAAAAAAATCTATACAGTGTGGTCACTTTCCTTAAATAGCATGTATGACATGTGCACAATCAGCTAGGACATTGAATCAACATTTTATCAGAACTTGTTACACATCTTGTAAGCCACAGTTTATATAAACATGTGCCTTTTCTTTCCTGAAGAGAACGTCATGCGTGCTCTGGATCATGCTATGTTCCACTGACATACAAACAGGGAAGCATGCAAAATGAATAAATGTCATGTTTTAGTCAATACCTACAGTGTTCTTTAGTAGAAGGGGAAAAAGAATGTAGCTAAGTTAAAGCAATATAATAAATGATGAAGTTCTGAGGTTTGTTAATAAAGACACCTTATTTATTATGCAAAGTCAAGGAATTTCCCCTGGGGAAAAGAAAATGTAACATAACTCTACTGATGTATTTGAAACAACAAAAAAAATAGTCTCCTAAAGGGAATGGTGCAATTCCTATCACTTCAATCTGCTTGGCAACTATGAAATATGGGAATAACCTCAAGGAAAATAACCCAACCGTTCTGTAGATCATTAAGCAAAGGGGGGGATTGTTGTGACATTTTGGTTTTGAAGTCAACAAAGGATTTAAGTGTGATTATTTAATGGATATTATGTTAGGAGACACATATATGGATGCTTGTAATGTCAATCCTGAAGTATGGAGATTACTTCTATCTCAGTTGAACACTGAGGTGTTCCTATAAGAGTGTCATCAACATTAAATTTGAATCCCCCCACCCTCAGACCAATCCCCGCCAACTCATTTACCTCTTGACTTTTAACTGGGGATATTTCTGGAGGATGAATCCCACAGAGTGGCTCTACTGAAGGTGATGTCAGGTTTTATTGCAAGCCTGGAAAGACACTTTTAGGCAGGCACGGACATATGGCACCCCTTCAACCACATATAGGCTGACTATTCTACCTCTATGCTGGGCTGGCCCATCCACAAGTTTTCCTCTTGGGAAAATGTTCTGCAAGCATTTTTGATAGGAACAAATGGGACTTCTATCTACTCCATAGTTAGGGTGAGATTCAGCAATTAAATAGAAAGTGATATAGTTTGGAGTCAGATATGCAAAAATTGAGATTGTGTGGTAGGCAGGATTCCAAGATGACCTCAAAGAGTCCTGGCCTTTCACATGCATAATATAGTCCTTTCCCTATTAGTGTGGGTGGGACTTGCGAATATCATGGGGTATTAATCCCATGATTCTATTATATTAAATGACAAAAGTGAAGTAATTTTACAGATGTGATTAGTTCTTAATTAGTTGATTTTGAATTAATCAAAAAAGGAATTATCCTGTGTGGGCTGAATTAATCAGGTGAGCCATTTCAAAAAGAGTCTAGAGGCAAGACACAAGGAGACTCAAACAGACACAAACAGACTCTCTCCTGTTTGCCTTGAAGAAGCAAGTGCCAATGGCGTGGAAAGGGACATGTGCCAGAGAAGGGAGCTTCAGTCCACACAGCTGCAAGAAACTGAATTCTTTTGTTTTTTAATTTTTTTGTTTTACATTTATTTATTTTTGAGAGACAGAGACAGAACGTGAGTAAGGGAGAGGCAGAGACAGAGAGAGACAGAATCCCAAGCAGGCTCCAGGCTCTGAGCTGTCAGCACAGAGCCCGACGCGGGGCTCGAACCCACGAGCTGTGAGATCATGACCTGAGCCGAAGTCGGACGCTTAACCAACTGAGCCACCCAGGGGCCCCAAGAAACTGAATTCTGCCTACAACCAGTGAAGAGGACTCTGGGATAACACGAGATTATACCTCCCGTCAATACTCTGATGTAAATTTTGTGAGACCCTGAGCAAATTACCCAGCTAAACCGTGCTCAGACCCCACAGAAATGGTAAAATAATGAATAGTGGGTGTGTGTTGTTTTAAGCGCCTAAGTTCGGGTACAGACTTCTTTGTTACACGGCCAATACCAATAGCCTACCATTCTCTTTGTCAGTGTTTAGCTGGTCTTGCTCCCAGGAAAATTTTTACTGAACTGAAGTCCATATCCTTCAGTTCAGTGTGCTAAGGAGAAAGAACTGTTGGAAAACCTCCTCCTTATAATAATAACTTAGTAACTTTTTTCTTCCACTCTAGTTTATACATCAAGAAATCTGGATTCCCTTAACTTTTATATGTAAAACACCTAACCTCCACATTCAAATAACATTCCTATAATACATATTTTCAGTTCTTAAGATGTTCCTTTCTGAATAGCTTCAGTTTTCCCACATATCCTGTGTTGACTTAAATGGATTTAAGATCCCATAAGGAACTTGCCACCGAGAGTGGAATAGAGGCGTGTGTCCTTGCCCTTGTACCTCATGCATTCTTGCATGCTATATATAGGAAAATATCTCATTTGTTTGGCCTTTTGTCTACTTGTTGATTTGTTACAATTTGTAATGCCAGCTGGAAATTGTTGATTCAATTTCAGTTTGGGTGTGCATTCCAACTCATGTGTCTTCTCTTTGTCATTGAAACCATTGCAGATGTTTCCCAATTTTAACTCTGTAGTTTATTTCAGATCCAGTAGAACCAGGCAGGTATTGATAGCTTGTCATTGTTTTCTGTTTTGCTTCATTTTGTTTTAATTGTGGTAAAAAACAAAACAAAACAAAACAAAACAAAACAAAACAAAACAATCTTAACCCTTCTAAGAGTACAGTTCACTGGTGCCACGTGTATTCACATTGTTGTGCAACCAATCTCTGGAACTTTGTCATTTTGCATAAATGAAATGCTACACCCATTAGACAACTGCCCATTTCCCAGTCCTCCCAGGCCCTAGCAACCACCATTCATTTTTATGTTTATATGAATTTGAATATTCTGAATACTTCATATAAATGGAGTCATATGGTATTTATCTTTGTCTTTTTGTGACTAGCTTATTTTGCTTAGCATAATGTCCTCAAATTTTATCCATTTATTGCTCAGAGTTCTATATTAGAGTTCTCCAGAGAAACAGAATCAATAGGAGATTATACATATATATGTGTATATACATATGTATATATACACATACACACACACATAGAGAGAGAGAGATAGAGAGAGAGATAGAGAGAGAGAGATGATATAGAGATAGAGATAGAGATAGAGATAGAGATAGAGATAGAGATAGAGATAGAGATGAGATAGTGATAGAGATAGAGATTTTAAGGGATTATCTCATACAGTTATAGAGTCTGGAAGTCCAAAATCCACAGGAATGGCAAGCTAAAAGCCCCAGGGAAAAGTCAATGCTGTGGTTTACATCCATAGGTTGTCAGGCTAAAGACCCTTCAAAAGAGCTGTTGTTGTAGTTCATGTCCAAATGTCCTCTGCTAGTATTATTTTCTTTTTTAAAGCTGAATAACACTTCATTTTGTGCATATAACACATTTTGTTTATGCACTCATCTGTGGATGGATACTTGGAGTGTTTTCATCTCTTGGCTATTGTAAATAGTGCTGCTAGGAACCTAGGTGTGCAAATATCTCTTCAAGATTCTGCTCTCAATTCTTATGGGTATATGCACATAAGTGGAAGTGTTAAATCATACAATAGTTCTAATTTTAACTTTTTGAGGGACCATCATACTGTTTTTTATAGTGACTACACCATTTTCCATTCCCACCAATAGTGTGCCAAGATTTCCGATTTCTCCCCATCCTCATCAACACTTGTTATTCATTTGTTATTTTGTTTTGTTTTTGTTTTACCAGTAGCCATTCTCACAGGTGTGAGGTAATATTTTGTTCTAGCTCTGATTTGCATTTTTCTAATGATCAGTGATGTTGTGTATCTTTTCCTTTGCTTGTTGGCCACTTGTGTCACCTCTTTGGAGAAACGTCTATTCAAGTTCTTTGTACATTTTCTCATTGGGTTATTTGTTGCTGTTGTTGAGTTTTCGAAGTTCTTTGTATGGTATGGATATTGGCCCTTAGTAGATACATGACTTGCAAACATTTTGTCCTATTATGTAGGTTGCCTTTACACTGATTGGGTTCTTTTATATGCAGAAGTTTTTATGTTTGATGTGGTTCCATTAGTCTATTTTTTTTGTTGTTGTTCTTGCCTGTGCTTTGATGTCATATTAAAAAAAAAATACTTGCCAATCCAATGTAATGAAGGCTTTTTTCTGTGTTATTCTAGGAGTTTTATAGTTTTAGGTCTTCCATTTAAGTCTTTGATCTGGTTTGAGCTAATTTTTGTATATGATGTGAGCTCACAATCCGGCTTCATTCTTTTGCATGAGGATATCCAGTCTTCCTGATGCCATTTGTTGAAGAGACTGTTCTTTCTCTCAGTGGCACCCTTGTGGAAAATCATTTAACCATAAACGTGAGGGTTTATTTTTGGGATCTCTGTTCTATTTTATTGGCCTTTACGTCTGTCATTATGCCAGTATCATACTGTTTTGATTATTGTAGCTTTGTAATATGTCTTGAAATCAGGAAGTATAAGATCTATAACTTTGTTCCTCTTTTTCAAGATTTTCTTGGCTATTCGGTGTCTCTTGAGAATTCACATGAATTTTAAGATGGATTTTTCTGTTTCTTCAAAAATGTTATTGAGATTTTGATAGGGATTGCATTAAAACCGTAGATCACTTTGAGTGGTATTGACATCATAACATTACTAAATCTTTCAATCCATAAACAGGGGCTGTCTTTCCCTTTCATTGTTTTCTGTAATTTCCTTCAGCAGCATTTCTTAATTTCCTTCAGTCTTCAGTGTACAAGTCTCTTACCTCCATGATTAAGTTTTTTCCTAAATATTTCTTCTTTCTTACGCTATTGTAAGTAAACTTGTTTTTTAAATTTCCTCTTTGAATCATTCATTGTTAACATATAGAAACACAACTGAATATTGTGTATTGATTTTGTATCCTGAAACTTTGCCAAATTCATTTATTATTAGTTCTAATGTGTATTTCTGTGGGATCTTTATAGGGTTTTCTACCCATGACATCATTTTGTCTTGAATAGAGATATTATTTTCTCGTTTTGATTTGGATGCTTTTTTTTTCTTGCCTAATTGCTCTCGATAGGACTTCCAGCATTATGTTGAATAGAAGTGACAAAACCATACACCTTCCTCTTATTCCTGATCTTTTTTTGGGTTTAGTTCTTTTTTTTCTAGTTCTTTAAGTTATAAAATTAGGCTCTTGATTTGAAATCTTTCTTTTTTATTGTAAGCAATAACAACTATATATTTCTATTTTAGCACTGTTTTCACTGCATCCCATAGTTTGGAATGTCATATTTTTATTTTCATTTGTGTCAAAATATTTTCTAAGTTCTCTTGTGATTTCTTTTTTGACTCATTGGTTGTTTCAAAATGTCTTATTTCATTTCCACATATTTATAGATTTTCCAGTTTTCCTTCTATTGATTTTTAGTCGTGTTCCATTTTGATCAGAAAAGATGCGTAGTGTGATTTCAATTTTATTAAATTTACTAAGACTTGTTTTGTAGCATAAAATGCACTCTGCCCTGGAGAATGTTCCCTGTATACTTGAGAAGAGTGTATATTTTGCTGTTGGTGGGTAGAGTTTTCTCTCTATGTCTGTTAGATCCCATTGGTGTAAGATGTTGCTCACGTGTTGATTTTCTGTCTGGTTATTTTGCTGTTGTTTTTTAATTGTGAAGTTTACTTCTGCACAATTTGTTTGATTACTTCTACTGTACAGTTTGTTTGATCTTTCTCTAATTCTCTAATTGGTTTCTAAGTAAGTTTTTTTTCTTTTATTTTTGGTGTTTGTGGGGGTGGATATGGGGGAAGGAATGGAGAGAGAAGAATAGCGTCACATAGACTGTTATAGAAACAAGAAAATGATTGGGCTATAGAATGGCAAACTCAGCAACTTCCTCCAGAGCTTTCTGAGTGGTTGACTCAAACATTCATCATCTGCCTAAAGCTATACATATTACTGTCTAAAGTAGGAGGGCAGATACCTGAGATTCCCAAATGAGTCCTGGGGCCAGAGAAATGGGGCAAGGATTCCATACAGCTTAAACCTTCTGTGAGGGATAAGTACTTTAGCACTTGCTGGATAATCTGCATACCTTAAAGCAGACCCTGCTCTGCTGCAGGTGCTCATTTCTCCCTCTGTGGACCCTCAACTTCTGCAATCATCGTTCCTTCATCAGACATTGTATTTATTGCCGTGCGTAGATACCCTCATTTGGGTTAATGAAATGTAAAGAAGGAAGAAGAAGAAGAAGAAGAAGAAGAAGAAGAAGAAGAAGAAGCATCAAGATATAAAAAGGGAAAACTAATTCAAGTGGAAGAGAATTAATATAAGAAAAAGAAAATATTAAAATAGTTATAATGGAGATTTTATTTATTTTTAGGTACTCTGTATACCCTACATGGGGCTGGAACTCACCACCCCAAGATGAAGCATCGCATGCTCTTCCTCCTGAGCCAGTCAGGTGGTCCTTCTCATGGAAATTTTAAATAATAGAATTCAAAAATCAGTAAAATAGGCAGCACTGGAGAAATTCCTGGAAGTTAGACTTAATTTTCCATGTGTCACTTTCCATCTTTCATTTATTAAGTTGATTTTCTTTTTTTTTAATGTTTATTTATTTTTGAGAGAGAGAGAGAGAGAGACAAAGTGTGAGCAGGGGAGGGGCCGAGAGGGAGGGAGACACAGAATCTGAAGCAGGCTCCAGGTGCTGAACTGATAGCACAGAGCCCCACATGGGGCTCGAACTCACATTGGTAGGATCATGACCTGAGCCGAGGTCGGACGTTTAACCAACTGAGCCACCCAGGTGCCCGTATTAACCTGATTTTCCAAACCAGTGATTTAGATTTCAAAGTGTGGTCCCTGGACCAGCAACAATAGTAGCAACTGAGAACTTGCTAGAAATGCAAAGTCTTGAGCCTCAATGTAGACCTACTGAATTAGAAGGTTTGGGTATGGAACCCAGAAATCTGTTTTACTGAACCCTGCAGGTGATTCTGAGGCATGCTAGAGTCTGAGACCCATGGCTTGACTACTTACTGGAATCATCTAAGGAATGTTAAGAGCTGCTGGTGACTGGCCGCTCCCCCAGGCAATTCTGACTTAATAGACTTGGGGTGCAGTTTGGGTTTCAGGAGTTTTAAAAGCTCCCCAGGTGATTCTCAGCTACAGATGAGAACCAATGATCTATATCTACTGGGTTCAAACAATTAGATCCCTTTCCAGATCTGGTTAAAGCAGTGGTTTCCAAACACATCTGCTCACTGGGCTCACTTGGTAAACTTCACCAATAACTGATGCACTGAAGCACCCCCAGAGACTGAGAATTAATTGGGATGTGGCCTGAGCCTGAAAAATACAAAAATCAGCTGATTCTGATGTGCAGACAAGTTTGGGAAAGAGTGGGTTAAAGACTCAATTCCCAGTTCTAAAAACTAAATTCCTAGCTTTAAAGTAGACACTAAATTTATGACCTTTATAAAAACTAATGATATATAATTATATATATGTATAACTGAAGTAAGAGTTAACTGCCTCTCAATATCCCTAAACAAAATGGAGATTAAAAAGAAAAAAAAAAGGGTGATTCGTAGCCCAAGGTAAGGTAAAGGGAGCAGTGCTTCTCAACCTTGGCAACACATTAAAATCTCATGGGAACTTTTAAAACTTCCAATACCTAGGCCTCACCTCACGCCAATTAAATCCAATTAAACCAAACCTCTGGGTGTAACTGGGATATCAGTATTGTTTAAATTAAATCAGAACGTTGCGGAGTAATCAAAGTTTCACTATTCCTTAAATCTCCTCCAAAAGGGGAACCCTGTTAGGGCACCTGGGTGGCTCAGTGGGTTAAGCGTCAGACATCGGCTCAGGTCATAATTTCAGTTTGAGCTCAAACCTTGCATCAGACTTGCTGCTGTCAGTGCAAAGCCTTCTTCGGATCCTCTGTTCCCCTCTCTATGCTCTTCCCCTACTCTCTCAAAAAAACTAAAAACAAATACTAAACAAACAAACAATACGGGAATGCTTGAGGACTGTTGGTGGGAATGCAAACTGGTGCAGCCACTCTGAAAAACAGTATCGAGTTTCCTCAAAAAAGTTAAAAATAGAAATATCCCATGACCCAGCAATTGCACTACCAGGCATTTACCCAAAGGATGAAAAAATACTGATTTGAAAGGATACATGCATCCCAATGTTATAGCAATATTATCAACAATAGCCAAACTATGGAAAGAGGCAAAATATCCATCAACCGATGAATGGATGAAGAAGCGACACACACACACACACACACACACACACACACACACGCATGCACACAATGGAATATTACTCATCCATCAAAAAGAATAAAATCTTCCCATTTTCTACGACATGAATGGAACTAGAGTGTTTTATGCTAAGTGAAATAAGTCAGAGAAAGGTGAATATCATATGATATCACTTACATATGGAATTTAAGAAGCAAAAAGGAGGAACATAGGGATGGGGAAAAAAAGAGAAGGAAGCAAACCATAGGAGATTCCTAACTATAGACAACAAACTGAGGGTTGCTGGAGGGGAGGTGGATGGGAAATGGGCTAAAGGCGTGATGGGCATTAAGGAGGGCACTTGTGTTGAGCACTGGGTGTTATATGTAAGTGATGAATCACTAAATTCCACTCCTGAAACCAATATTACACTACATGGTAACTAACTAGAATTTAAATAAAAATTTTTAAAAAATTGAAAAATGAAAAATAAATCTCAGAAGTTTCCACAGGGCACCTGAAGTTGAGAACCATGGGTTAGAGTGTAGCATCACTTCAGGAAAGAAGATTTAGTCATTCCAGTTTTCTTACAGGTCACAGATGAGCTGGACCTGCGTTGTGTGCTCAGGGAAGGAATGACAATGTCACTAGCAGGGGTTATGATGCTGGCACCAGCATAGGACTTTTCCTAATATATGTCTGTCCAGTATACTTTTGGCTTTTATTGTGAGTGATTTGGCATTTGGTGGCTGAATACTACCTACATAAGTCACCTAAAAATCTTTCAATGTTATATTACTACTAAAAGTCAAACATTTGAGCCCCATTCAGCTTATGTTAGTGCTTATGTTAGTGCTTATGTTAGTGCAGTGGTTTTCAACCAGTGGTGATTTGTCCCCGAAAGAATGTATTACAATATCTGGAGATATTTTGATTGTCACAACTGTTGGAAGGGTGGGAATCTTCCATGAACACCTCATAAGTAAAGGCCAGGGAAGCTTCTAAACATCCTATAATGTACAGGACAGCTCCAGACCAAAGAAGAATTATCTAGTCTAAAATGTCAGTAGTGCTGAGGCTGGAAAACCCTGCTTTTGTGGTAAGCCTATAGGCTTCATCTATTTCAGAAGAAAATGTAGATCACAGGTAGAAAGTACATTAAAAAGAAGAATTTGCCTGGAGAAGAGTCCAGAAAAGTCTCTAGAACTTCTTGATAGAAGCAAATACTGTGAATTCAATACCTTGTTCCTAAGGAAAAATAAATTCATCCACAGAGTGGTTTTGAATCGACAAATAATTATTATCACAATATCTATTTGAAGTTTGCTCCTATGTTTCTCAAAGTGAATTCAAACTTACAATATCAAATATATATTTAATGATAGAATCCCACATCTGTGGAAATATATTTAGACCAACCAACAAATCCCCTAGAGTATGTCTTCCATCCATGCTTTTGTTCCCAGGACCCTGAGTGTCCTTTGCTATCTTCTATCCAGCCTAGTCCAAGTACCTTTTTGAAGTCACAGTTAAGGAGTCAAATCCTCCTTTGGCCTAGGACCCTCATGCTAAAAGAGGTATTTCTTCTTCGTGTTCTCAGAATACTCTGTGCACATTTGCATTATAGTATTCATATAAACATTTTAAAATATGCATCTGTCTCCTCAAATAAATAGTTTCTTGAAGGTAGAATATTTGTTCTGTAGTTCCAGGATCTAGCAAAACACCTGGCACATTATATCTACTCAAATTTTTGTTAAATAAACAAATAAAAGATGATACATTTACATCCTTAGTTGTTCCTTATGCAATACTAGGAAAACAACTATTTTGGATGAACTCTTACGTAGGTAAGAGATCTATCATATCAAAAACAGTTTTGAAGTTCACTCAGACACAAAAGTCCACATTTATATTTAGATTCAATTATGGGTTTTGCTTCCTGCCTCTCCTAGTCACTTTCAACCCTCATTTTTAGAGTTCAAGGTCACTGAGCACAAATAATAAGTTATTTCTTTTCCCCATACAAAATGCTGTAAAAACCTAACCTAAATGGATTAGCAAAAAAGCCTTGGAGTTTAATGTGTTTTTTCTAGGCTCATTATTAAAACGATCTTCATATGAATACATTTTGATTGTCTAAAAATATTTGTATACATAAAAAAGAAAAGCTTGAAACTTTGACACTCTGAGAATATATTTTCCAGCTCTTTCTAGCTGTATCCTCCCAAGTCCTAGTTCTAGGTACTCATAAGGTATTTTTAATCATTTCTGTCTGTTCATTTTGATTAAAGGAATTGGGTTGGGGGAGGGGTGAAGAAAGTAAGTTTGCCCTTCCAGAAAGGGCTACAGAAAGTATGTCATTAACATTTTTCTACCGCCAAATTTAGTCATCAGCTTAATTGCTGGGATTTAATTGTTCTCATGAGGTTTTAACAGTGACTGCTTCATTGACCATCTTGTTCTACAAAGACAATATATGTACAGACTCTGAGATTCTATATTGTTTCTGGTAAAAGATCACCATTTAGCTGATAGAGAAAGCAAAATATGTGTTTGTGAGAATTGTGGAGAATAGTCACTGCAAATCTAAGAATACTTCCTTTTCCATCTGTACCTGACAGCTAAAAGTCTCAATGCACCATGTACGGCATATCAAAGTGAGCAGCTAGTCAACAAACCTCTAATAAGACTCTTTCCCTTCACGTACATTTAACAAAAATAGAAAGACCGTTGAAATGCAGACTAAAGAAAAAAACAAGACTGTAAACTTTACATCTGACTCACTAAGGACTTTTTATGTCTTCCTTGCTGCTGAATTTCGATTGTTTATGTACTTTTTGCTGCATTTCTGTGAGTTTTCTTCCTGTTGTCCCAAGATAATTTTGTATCGAGGAGGAGGCGGGAATCGAGGCTTTTGTTCTGGAGGTAAGAGACCAGATTCCTATATATGTACTTTAACATTGCTATTCATACAATGAACATCTGCATAGCATTCTAGTCTTTGTATTTCCCATAAATCATCACTGGATATAGGTTAATTCTAAGTAAAAGACCCTTAAGTCTTATTTCATGCCATTCCATCCACCACAATTATATTTGTATATGTGTATAAATATACAGATTTATGTGTATTGTTCCGGAAGCAAAGTTTTTTTTTTTTTTTTTTTTTTTATGTTTATTTTTTATTTTATTTTTTTTTTTTAATATATGAAATTTACTGTCAAATTGGTTTCCATACAACACCCAGTGCTCATCCCAAAAGGTGCCCTCCTCAATACCCATCACCCACCCTGCCCTCCCTCCCACCCCCCATCAACCCTCAGTTTGTTCTCAGTTTTTAACAGTCTCTTATGCTTTGGCTCTCTCCCACTCTAACCTCTTTTTTTTTTTTTTTTTTTCCTTCCCCTCCCCCATGGGTTTCTGTTATGTTTCTCAGGATCCACATAAGAGTGAAACCATATGGTATCTGTCTTTCTCTGTATGGCTTATTTCACTTAGCATCACACTCTCCAGTTCCATCCATGTTGCTACAAAAGGCCATATTTCATTTTTTCTCATTGCCACGTAGTATTCCATTGTGTATATAAACCACAATTTCTTTATCCATTCATCAGTTGATGGACATTTAGGCTCTTTCCATAATTTGGCTATTGTTGAGAGTGCCGCTATAAACATTGGGGTACAGGTGCCCCTATGCATCAGTACTCCTGTATCCCTTGGATAAATTCCTAGCAGTGCTATTGCTGGGTCATAGGGTAGGTCTATTTTTAATTTTCTGAGGAACCTCCACACTGCTTTCCAGAGCGGCTGCACCAATTCCGGAAGCAAAGTTTAATGGCTCTAGAAACCACTAATTGTGTATTGTGATGTCATAGAAAGAAAAATATAAGATGCATTTCCCAAAGTTATATATACACACATACACATACACATGTGGGGGTGTGCTACTGGATATAGAAAAGTGGGAAGCATGAAGGCTTACTTGAGAGTGGCATTTGCCCACATGTTTTGGATGAGTGGCAAAGACACATACGCATGAGGAAATGCATAAATATATTTTTTAAGCCCCTCCTCCACAAAGTAGGTGAATCAATTGCCTATCAATTAAGTTGTTGAACTAGATCACGTAGGTTTCGTATTTCTATAAATTTTAGGATTCTATGAATGAGATTGCTTTTTTTTTTTTAACGTTTATTTATTTTTGAGACAGGGAGAGACAGAGCATGAACAGGGGAGGGTCAGAGAGAGGGAGACACAGAATATGAAGCAGGCTCCAGGCTCTGAGCTGTCAGCACACAGCCCGACGCGGGGCTAGAACTCACGGACCGCAAGATCATGACCTGAGCCGAAGTCGGCTGCCTAACCGACTGAGCCACCCAGGCGCCCCATGAGATTTTTTTTTAAGCAATGCATACGCCCACCAAATTTTTCATCTGATGGTGAAAGCTGGAATCTCTATCTTTGTGGTCCTCCCAAGTGTGTTCAGATTTTTCTAAACAGAAATTTGTACCCAGTCCATCTTTTTCATTTTCCTCATCACTCGATGGTTAGCTCTTTCTTCGAGTTCTCTATGAATCATTTTTTGAACATTAGAAGTGTTTAGAGATTCAGTAAGGGAAGAAAATTACAGGGAATGTTTCACAAAGTAAGAATATGAAAATCTAGGTGATAACTGGTCTCTTTCAAGGGACATTACTAACATTTTCTTCCAATTTTCTAATTTGCAACAAAGTAGCTTACTTTAAAACATTTCATTATTTAAAATTATTTCAGAGCTGCATAGGCTGCATGGGGAGAGTGACTAGTCCAATTATCTTAGCAGTTATTTCTAACATGTAATGCTGTTCTGGAGGCCCAGTAGCAATCAGACAGTATTGTTTGTCCCTGGAGAAACGTTACTTCATGAAAGGAGGAGTCTCCAATATTTTTTTTTCCTGGAAAATGAAATGGTAGGTCCTAATAATGTACTATTTTATTATTTTAATGTTTACTTATTTACTTTGAAAGAGAGAGCATGAGTGGAGAGGAACAGAGAGAGAGGGGGAAAGAGAGAGAATCCTAAGCAGACTCCACACTGTCGGCACAGAGCCCCAGTGTGGAGCTCAATCTCACAAACTGTGAGATCATGACCTGAGCAGAAATCAAGAGTTGGATGCTTAACTGACTGAACCACCCAGGAGTCCCTAGAGGTATTATTTTAAATTGTAATTCTCTATTCTAACATATACACTTGGTTGCAGATAATAGAATCTATTCTAGTTATTTTAAGTTGTAGAGGATTATTAAGAAATATTAGAAATATAACAGAACTTTTGGAAGCACTGAGGGAATAGATTCTAGGTTCAGCTAACAGTAATTATTCCAATCATCACACTGTAGAACTGACCTTGCCCACATCAGAACCACAGTACTTTTGCTGAAGTCAGCCATTTCCATTGCCAAGCCCAGAACCATGCTTGGTTCCATGACAAGAAAACTGCCAAGGCCACTGGAAATCTCAGATATCTCCATCTCTGCCACTCCACACCTGATGCCCTCTCCTCACATCTGTTCCAAATTAAACCTCATACAAGTGCATCTGATTAGTAGAAAATGCACTTAGCACAGAGGAGGAAAATGTAGATTTAAAAAATTCTATTTTGGAAAAGTTTCCCATGTAGGGGACTACCAAATGTGAGAATGAGATTCAGAAACTTGGAGATAACAACAGGTGACAGTTACCTACTCTACGAACTCTTTAGTAAGCACAACCTCTCAATATTGTGGTGTTACCTTTATAATGGTTTACCATTTTTTGAGGTTCCAGTTTGGGATCTAAAAGTCAGGGTAAGAAAAACCAGCAAGGTAACTGGCTGGCCAACCTTGAAATATACAGAAAACAACAACAACAACAAAAAAACAAGTCAGGACTTGGCCACCCTGTGCTTGATGATCTAACTTAGCAGATATTTAGGCTTCCCTGATACAGCATTGAATCCCATTTCAATATGGAAAACTTGAGTTATCAGGTCAGGACGATTTTAACAAAACTTATTTCTGTAGTTGCTAATGAGGTCCAGATCAAGCCAATAGAAATACAAAGGTTTCAGCTCCCCTGGCTTTTGGACTGTGGAAATTTCCAATTCACTTTTAAACAGTTCTCTACAGAGAGCACATGTTGGCATGATTAAATCATAATAACCTCCCCATAAACACAGTCTTAACTTTCTCTAGGTAATGGTTAGGTGGATATTCTCTCCAACTTCTTCTATATGAATGTGGAAGAATATGGAGTAAGATGAATATAAGAAAGATATAAATAAAATATATAAAAATATATAATGTACATAATATCTAAATATACAAGTAAACAAATGTAAATAATAATATAAAAATACACACTACAGTATTGAGTTTAAAGTAAAATTTATTTTTACACTTCACAAATAAAAAATACCATCTACATTTGTGCTTTCCAGAGAATGAAAGCATTATAATGGAATATTTGAGGACTTAACTCAATTTTACCAGCTTTCTTTCCTTTGGACCATGTATGTGTGGTAAACATTTCATATAAATAACAGCATGTGCTCAAAGTTCAGGCAAGCACATAATTGCTTAATGAAAACAATTAGTAGCATTAGAAAACACTTATCTCGACGTTTTCTTTTTCCATGCCCATGAATGGATCTATGTGAGGAGCATTCACATGCATTTACAGTTTTCTAATATTCCTTTCATAATTTATGTCTCTTGAAGTATTTTCTAGGGCTTATGCCATCTTTATCCCAAGCAAAATCTTCTCTATACTGAATCTGTTTCCCCTACTTTCATGCCAATCTCTCCCCTTTTCATGTTCCCTGGGGCTATAACCACTTCTTATGTTTTGTTCTTTGTTGTTGCTTCTGCCCAATCTCTCCCTGTGTTGCTCTCTCTTTCTTGGTTTTGCTCTATGTATTTATAAGTTTTATAAGGGTTTTCATGTACATATCAGCTCTCCCATATAAACACAATGGACTGTCACCCAGTGGGCTAACAGTAAGGCCAGTCCGTTAAGTGGCAGTGATGGTACAAAGGATAGTATCCAGGAAATGCTGGGATGATGGTCCCTACGTGCTAAAAGGAGCATGTCTTTATTTCTTCATGGGTTGGGACATTTGGTTTCAAGCATTGTTAAGAAAGTTAAGTTTTTAATCCTAAAAGTCAGACTATCATCTAATAACACTGAAGGGAAAAAAAAGAAGGAGACTATTGAGATTTAAGAAAGTTTTCAGGGGTGCCTGGGTGGCTTAGTTGGTTAAGCATCCCACTCTTGATTTTGGTTCAGGTCATGGTTTCATGGTTGTGAGATTGAGCCCCAAATCGGGGTCTGTGCTGAACATGGATCCTGCTTAAGAGTCTCTCTTCCCCTCCATCTGCCCCTCCTCTGCTCACGCACACACACACCACCTCTCTTTCTCTCAAAAAAAAAGTTTTCAGACAAGGGAAATAAATAAATGTTTTTAATTTATTTACCAAATAAATACATGCAATATCACACTCAGACACTTCAAAGGAAAGGAAAATAGAGCTGAAGCCTGAAAGTACAGCTAAAGTAGTATTTAGGAGGTGATAGAGTACAATACATAGTGTGAAGATTGTTTTTCAGCTAGGAAAACAATGTTTGTACTCTCTAAGGACAATTTCATTTTTAATCATTTATATTCCTTTTTTACAAGACCGGGTGCTTAGTGAACAAAATGGTTTTTATTGATTGGTTGATTTTGTTGGGATGGTTTCTGATGACTACATAGCTCATCTGACACAGAATATGATATCACCTTTAGCTCCAGAGGGTTTTCTCCAATTTTCATGAGCAAGAGAGAACAAAAGAAAAAAAAAGAGGGGGGGGGGGCAGAGAGAGAGAGAGAGAAAAGGGGGAGGAGTGAGAGGCAGAGATACTGTGAGTATGTGTCTGTGTGTGTGAAAGAGAGAGAAAGAGAGGGCACTTACATAGGAATTTGGCTAGGTGTTTGAGTTTGCAAAGGCAAATATAGAATGGCTGTTTTCATGGCTTTTATTCTAGCAGGGAATCAATTCTTTGGGAATGATGTATTCTGTCTCAAGGATCAAGGAATTCTTCACAGAAGAGTTGTTTTCTGAACATGGTTTTTAAAGCAGTGTTTTCAAAGTCTAGTTCAGTGGTTCTGAGTGGTTTCTTGCTGAACATTAGAAGTCACCTAGGAAGTATTTAAGTCACACCATTGTCCAAACATCTTGTGAGTGCCACCCCACCTTTCTTCAAGACCCTGGGTTATTCTAATGTGCAGCCTGGGTGGAAAATCACCAGTGCAGGGCTCATTACCTATGTCGGAAATACCCAGGTCCTTGGGATCTCAAGGTATGGGGCCCTTGGAACAGTACTATAAATGATACTTGTAGACCTGGAAGTTTGAAGACCTTAAATGACCAACAAAATTTTCTATAAGGATTGCATCCTACGCAGCGGTAGCAACTTATCCAAACTCAAACAGGCGTGAAGCTGGATGGAGGATGATGAGGCTGAAGATTAAAAGAAGGAGCCCCATTATGAAGAACATATGATGCCAGCCAAGGAGCTTCACTCTTGCCAGGCAGATGAGAGCCACTGAGGGTTTTAAAGGTCCAGGTGACATCTTGAGGGTAAATTTAGAAGGACCATTCTGGTGGGGGTATGTAGGAAGTCCTGAAGCAAGGAAGGCCAATGTAGAGGCTATTGAAAAAGTCCAGGCAATGGACAGAAGAGATGAGAAAATGAAAGATCCTACATACATTTAAAAGAACAATTCACAGAACTTGGAGATGTATTGGGAAGAAGACGAGTAGAGGAAACCTTCCCATGTTTGTTTGCTTGTTTTTTCTTGAGTGGCCATGGCACCACGTGGGTTTTCTACTTGACATGTAATTAAAGGGAATGACACAAACCCAATCCGTGTTCTCTATGAACGTTAAATAAAAATACATGAAAATGCAAAGAAACACACCGTATTGGCAGGTAGAAAAATGGAAACACTATCAATCAGTAATGAACTTCCTTGAAGGGCTAACAAGAAATCTAGTTCACATGGTGAGTTTTAGGATTAATAGTCACATGCAATATCAGCTAAACATAGTTTTGAAAATCCAGAAATTGTGTAGTAAGACTGAAGGGTTATTTTCTGACCATTTTAGGTTTTCTTAAACTGACTTAGACCTAGTAGAAACATCTCTGATCCAGAAAAGGACTTCCTTGGCTTTACTTGTTGTACCAGATTCTCTCTGGAGCCAGAACTAGAGACAACTTTATTTTTGAGTGCTTTTGTTCGGTTGGATTATATTTCATAATTTAATAACAATATGTGAGAAATAACTAATAAAATTGCTTTGAGGAATGCTGTGAATGTAAAATATGACCACATACTAAATAATGTGCTTAATGAACTATAACGATTAGACGGGTAGATTAATGTCCTGTGAAACTTTAGCAAGTTAATTACAATACAGTGAGAGGCAAAAGCATATGTATTGTACTTAGTGCCATGTGGGAAGGGAATTTTACATATCCCTGGTTCACAGGTGATCTCTGATACTCTGCATCACAGAAAAAAAATGATATTTATTAAGGACAAAGTAGGGAAATAAAAATGAAGCAATTATGGCAAATGCATGTCTTGTTTTGAAGTTTCAGTCATTTATTTAATATTTTAATGGCTTCCAAGTTATACGTATTGTTTGAAATAAAGTTATCTAGAAATGAGTGAAGTCATATTTTTGGAGAGTTACAAGCAAAATGATAAAGTCACTGGATGTTGGAAAACTATGGCCCCAACAAAATAGTGTATGAAACTAAGTCAAAACATCAAAGAATTAGTTCATTCATTACTTATTCAGTTAAATAAGACTGTTTTAATGAAAATAGCCATGTCAACTTTTTCATCTTTTCTAATGGTAAGAAAAATTCATCCTCACCGACCGCAAACTTTTCAGAAAATTATGAAGAAAATAAAGATCTTCTACCCAGAGCTAATTGTTACTAATAGTTGTCGTTATGCACCCTTATAAAATAGTCTTGGAGGTTATCTGCCTTCAGCTGTTTGCATAACTTTCTCTTTTTCTCTTAATAATGTGGTATATATACTTTTTAATGTCAACCATTTTAAACGGTCGTAAACCCCCACCATTGGACATTAAGTTTTTACCATTTTAAGAAATATAAACAAAACTGCAAAAAGTACCCTTATACACAAACCCTCACACACTTATCTAATTACTTTCTTAGGATAACTGTCTAAGTTAGTAACCTCAAATTATATTACTTACTTGATATCTAAAAAGATATCAGTGTTTAATTTACACTCATATTGATACTAAAAATGTTAATGTTTAAGTCCTATCCAATTTCATACCTGAAAAATATCTTCCTAAACAACTTTTCATGTGTTTTTTTTTTTTTTTTTGGCCATTTATATATTCTTTTCTTCATG
Source organism: Panthera leo (assembly GCF_018350215.1). Classification (NCBI taxonomy): domain Eukaryota; kingdom Metazoa; phylum Chordata; class Mammalia; order Carnivora; family Felidae; genus Panthera; species Panthera leo. Next base: position 115,908,901 of record NC_056687.1, on the reverse strand, counting down.
ATCCTGCTCATTACTACATTTTCTATTGTTTTATTGTTCATTATAAGTGTTTATGTAATTCAAACTATCAGTCTTCTGCTTAGAAAGTTGTTCCCACCCTAAAATTATAAAAATAACTTCCTAAATATTCTTTTAATTTTGTGATTATTTTCTTCCCGTTAAATTGTTAATTCATTTCAGATTTTTGGCATTAATTCATTTGAGACTTTGGTATGAAGAAAGGATACAATATTTTTTTCATCAGAATCAAATTGTTGCAATGCCATGTTTTCTTTAATCCATCCTACCCCCACCACAGTAAGAAAAACCTTTATTATTACATACTAAATCCTCATATACACATAAATCTATTTCTGGAATTGTTAGTGAATTCCATTGATTTTTTTCCAGGGACAATTTCATTATATTTTTACAACAGACTTCTAATACTTGGTAGAGCAAATCTTTCTTATTTTTATTTTAAATTATTTTTCTAGTTATATTCATGCAAGTATTATTTTAATGAACTTTGAAATAATTGTAAGTTTTTTTTCCCTCCAGTTCAATTGGGCTATTAATTAGTATTCATTATAGGTTAATTTTTATTTATTTTTTTAATGTTTTTAATTCTTTCTGTTTATTGTTATTTTAAAAAAAATTTTAATGTTTATTTATTTTTGAGAGAGAGATAGAGTGAGCAAGGGAGGGCCAGAAAGAGAGGGAGACACAGAATTCCAAGCAGGCTCCAGGCTCTGAGCTCTCAGCACAGAGCCCAACACAGGGCTCGAACTCATGAACAGGGAGATTATTACCCAAGCTGAAGTGGGACACTTAACCACTGAGCCACCCAGGCACCTCATGGGTTAATTTTTAGAAAACTTATATCTCTAAGACACAGAGCAGTACCATCCAAGAATATTGCATGTGATTCTGTACTTTAAGGCAGTTTCAACTCTTTAGTGAATTTTTAAAGTTTTCCTTACACAATTTTGCCTATCTGTTGTTTTTTTTTTTTTATGTTTATTTATTTTTGAGAGAGAGAGAGACAGAGCATGAGTGGGGGAGGGGCAGAGAGAGAGGGAGACACAGAATCCAAAGCAGGCCCCGGGCTCTGAGCTGTCAGCACAGAGCCCGACACGGGGCTCGAACTCACAAGCTGCGAGATCATGACCTGAGCTGAAGTCGGAGGCTTAAGAAGCTGAGCCCCCCAGGCGCCCCGATTGCCTATTTCTTGTTAAGTTCATTCCTGATGGATTTATTTCGAAGTGTTTTATGGTTTCTGTGTTCTTTTTTATTATCGTATTTGCTATTGTTGATAACTCTCTTTTCATAATATATTTACATAATAATTTTGTATATTTATTTTGGGATTAATTCTTTTACTGAATTCTTATTGTTTCTGAAGAATTTCCTGGATTTTCCTTGTATTATGTAACTTATAAATTACACCGTTTTCACCATATCCTTTCCATATTTATGCCTATTATAGAGTAGGTCTTTTGAAGCAACAGTGAAAAATAGTAGTGAGTGTATGGGCGTGTGGCTGGCTCAGCAGAGCATGCTACTCTTGATCTCATGGTCGAGAGTTCAAGCCCCACATTGAATGTAATGCTTACTTAAAAAAAAAAATAGCAGTGACTGCATATAAATGTATTTGGGCTTAACTTATACAGGATTGTTTATTGTATTTAGCTATTAGGCATAAAACTTGCTCTAGGTATATACACGCACGCAGATGAATTTTAATAAATGTCTTTTTTATAATCAGTTGAGATAATTATGGGTTTGTTTTTTTTTTGCTTTTTTACGCCTTTACTATGGTGAAAGTCGTACATATTTTATTCATACGACACCAACAGATAATTATGAATTGCTGTTCATTCTGCAAAACAGTTTTGTTTGTTGGCTGGTTGGTTGGTTACGGAAGAATGGTTGACACACAATGTTACATAAGTTTCAGGTATGCATCACAGTGACTCCACAACTCTGTCTGTTATGCTTTGCTCACCCCAAGTGTAGCCACCATTACTGCAGAATTCCCAGTGGTCTCCAAATTGTGGTGATACATTCAGGTAACTGAGAGAAAAATGTTAAAACTTCCATCTCAATAATCCATGTCCTTTGAAACAACTGCGTAGCGTATTAGTAGAACATTACAACTCTACAAATTTTAAATAAACACGTGCTGGGTTTGCAGACTCAAAATTTTATCCTGTACTGATTTCCTAGATCAGTGATAAGATATACTGAACTTTTATTGTTTTCCTGAACAAAGGACAACTTATCTTCCTTGGTGGAGTTATGCTTCTGTCTGAGGTCAGTCATCTCAAACCATAGTTGATTTTTCGTTAGAACTTTTTTCTTTCGATCACCTTGATGGCATTGATGCTATGGTATTTGGTACATGAACAACTGTTCATAAAATTAAATTTCATATGGCCCCTTATGAATAAAAAATGCTCACTGTTTTAATTCAGTGTTCTACCATTGAAAATTTTACAATATTAATACTGTACACATTACTTTGAGTTTTCATATTTTCCTGTTGTATTTCTAACCATCTATTTTTGATATATTTTTATTTGTGTTCTGCATTATGTTTCACAGAAAAATACTAAAGATAAATGTATATACTATCACTAATATTTTAAATATTGTTTCAGAAGAGTAATTCAATAATAGAACCTATAGATCTAGAAAGGATAAGGCATAAGTAGTATTATTTACAGATTTTATTATTCACAGAGTCCGTCTTTTCAAATTTGCTTAAAGGTTCAGAGGCACATTTTATAAATGTGTATTCTATTTTTTGGAATAAGTGCTCCAAAATGTTTTCTTGACTTTTCTGTCATCTGTTATGTTGTTTTTCTCCCCTTGAGTGAAATTTTTCATTGGCCCCATCAGTGTTTTGTTTCCAGCTTCTTAAGGCTGTGGAGGAGCTCAACATTGGGCGAAGATTCCTGTGAGCGGACCCTCCTTGAACTCTCTCCCAGTTAACCCCATTGACCATTAGACTCTTAGCTAGAGGCCTGGGCAGGTCCCTGTATTGCTTATGTTCCGTTTTTCGGCTATTCCGTGTTCGTAAGGACGTTGAGGCGGTGGGTGAGGCAGCTTGAGCAGACAGCGTCAATACTTTATGCATTCTCTGACCACTTTAGCCCGGTCCTCGGCCATGGGTATATCTGCCAGCGTCTTCCTGATCTCAGTAGTTTCACGGTCATGAGAACACGTCAGCCTGACTAGAAGTGGTGAGTGAAAGACTTGGGACTCAAGTGCTTTTGTTGGCTGCTTAGTCTGCCTATACATAAATGAGGTTTTTGTGTTCCCAAAAATATCCTTCAAGAAAGTAGATATTGCCTTAAACACGAATTCTGCTAAAACTTTCCCTTTTAGTGGACTATATCTCAATTATTTTATTTTTAATCTTGAAAATTGTTTTGAGGAAAGAGCTTAGCCTGAAATGACTGTAGTCACTGGTAGAAAGATCCCACATGCAGCCTCAATACCTATTTTCTGGTGGTTTGACAAATGTGGACCGTATCTGAGCTTTATAATGGGATAACATATAACTTGCATTGATACAATTAAAATATTTTGTAATGTTTTCTCCAAACTGCTCTACTCATATCAGGCTTTCACTGTCTCTTAAAATCTAAAACTATACAGTTCTTTCAATACTCCAATGCTGAAACATTCTAAAGAAAACCAAAAACAGCAGTATGTTGCTCAATTCTTTCAAATAAAATGAGATAAAAAGAGATAAAATCTTGATCTAGTGTGACCAGCAGCAACCACTCTCTATAGCGATTAAATCTTAGTAAATATTTTATGAAAATCCAATCTTAGTGTTCAGTTTCCATGTAGCTACCAATGCCAGGGATCTGTACGTAGCCTGTTACATCTAGACCTACATTTATATAAATATAAGAAGAATGTAAGTTGTTTAACGTTGTGAAATATCCCTCAGTCCCTGTGTGTGACTGTTACAAAGTGCAGTCGGGAACTCTAAGTACCCCGGGAACTAAGCGATAGAACATGAAGAAGAGGGAGAAAATAGAAGGTCGGCACTATTGGGAAATACATATTGTACAAGAAATATTACGCTCATACTATCTGAACTGAAGAATTTGCAAGTTACTTAATTTGTCTCTTTCCCTTCCCTAGTTGCTTTGGCTACAAAAATCCTCCTTGAGCTTGAAACTGCCCCCATCCTTAGGGCACAACCTGCAGGTCACCAAGGCTTACAGATGCATTCAGCAAGAATGCTGTGAACAAGGGGCTCCTGGGTGGCTCGGGTCGGTTAAGTGTCATACTCTTGATTTCGGCTCAAGTCATCATCTCACCCTTCGTGAGTTCGAGCCCCACGGCAGGCTCCATGCTGTCCGCGTGGAGCTCGCTTGGGATTCTCTCTGCTTTCACTCTGTCCCTCTCCCATCCCCCTCTCCTTCAAAATAAATAAATAAACTTAAAAAAGGAGAGAATTGTGTGAATAAGAGTTGTCCCAGAGAGTGAATGGTGTCAGCCGCGAGAGCCCATGTTTAATTGTGTGGTGCCAGGGCTGAGCATCGAACTCGCTATGACAGAAGGGCCTATACATGTATTCATGAATCTGCTTTTGCATGTTTCTGATAGACAAGACACAGGAGACTCTCTGAAGTGCCTGACCCAGGGCAGGGATTTCTTTTTCGGGGTGTCCTGCTCATTGCTGAAGGGCAGTCCTGGGGATAAGGCCCCAGGGAGCCTTCCTGCTTTCCTCCTGGCTCACTTCTCTCCCTCCCCTTTCAGGTCCTCCTTCCTCATCCTAAGTTTGCTGTAGCACCACTCAGGAATTGCCTCACTTATTATCCTCTAGAGATTAAAAACAAAAAAGGCTACATATTGAAACTCTATGTCCTCTGTTGATTTGCTTCAAATTTTGTTGTATCTGGCCCATATTCTTCAGAGGCCATGTGTGTGTGTGATTATTGCCATTTTCCGCTTATATTAAGGATAGAATACACTCTATTTTTAGTTCTTATTTCTCACTCTGGCATGTTTTTGAGAGAAAAGAGGGAAAGCGTGCAGTCTCCGCTGCCGGTTTTAAACATTCCCGATTACTTTTTAAATCTAGAAATACTTATGGCTGACTTCATAACATTCATTGTATTCAGCATGAAAAGGCAGATTCAAGCATTTCAACAGGATTATAAAAGTCACGTAATACAATTTCATGAGATGTATTTAGACCTTGCAGATAACATAAACTATTTAGGACTTCTATGCCTGTCTGTATTTTAGATTATGGCCTAAAACATTTAAATAATTATAATAAAATAATAGTAGAATAGAAAAAGTAACTGGAAATGAAAGGACATACCTTTTGTCTGACAGCTGCAAAATCTTGCTTAGTCTCCGTTCAGATGTATTAATAGCACTATTATGACAGAACACAATGGTGTCATCATATACTGGATATTTCTTCAGGCTGGGGAGCAATAGCGTGCAAGTGACACATTAACAAGAGCACATTTGTTTCATTTTGATAGTGTTAATTAGCGCCTCTTCTATAATTACTGTCATCTGGTCTGGTTTTCATCTCCCTGCCTTTTGCTGATAAATCCCCTCTTCAGGGTGCCTGGGTGGCTCAGTCAGTTAAGCATCCAGCTTCAGCTCAGGTCATGATCTCGAGGCTTCATGAGTTTGAGTCCCGAGTGGGGCTCTGTGCTGACAGCTCAGAGCCTGGAGCCTGTTTTGGATTCTGTGTCTCCCTCTCTCTCTGCCCCTCCCCTACTCGTTCTCTCTCTCTCTCTCTCTCTGTCTCTCAAAAATAAATAAACATTAAAAAAAAAAATCCCCTCTTCATTTAGGTGAGTTAGCAAAGTGGGTTGCAACCTAAAGAACTATTTAGCTAAAAAATTATATGGACTTTGATTTTAATATCAAAACGTGTTGATGGTTACTTTAAAGAAACCAAGAAACGGGGTGCCTGGGTGGCTCAGTCCGTTAAGCGGGGGACCCTTGATTTTGGCTCAGGTGATGATCTTACAGTTTGTGAGTTTGAGACCTGTTGGGCTCTGTGCTGACAGCACAGAGCTTGCTTGGGATTCTCTCTCTCTCCCTTTCTCTCCACCCCTCCCCTGATCATGCTTTCTCTCTCTCTCTCTCTTTCTCTCTCTCTCTCAAAATAAATAAATTAAATTAAGTACAAATAAAAATAATAAAGAAACTGAGAAGTGAAGAAAAGTAACCTAAGGAAAAAACAATACACCTATATTTATATCCAGTAGAATCACTGTAGACCATGAAACTGGGAGTTCAAAGAAGGTTCTGAAGAGTATATCTGTATATTCATCCTAATTCAATACAGAAAATATTATAATTTTCTTAATTGAAAACAGTGCTGAGAAAGAAGATATTTGAGTTAATGAAATTTTTGCTCTGAAACTGATCTTTGTTTCAATACATATTGGTTGGAAAGCCTTCTAAACTACTTATTGGTAGTGCCTTTTTCTAGCTTAGTAAATGGCAAGCAAATATTTTGTGGAGAATGAAGATTATGCAATACCTTTGGGTCATTCTCTTCACTAAACAATTTGGTCTTGAACTAGCATATTGATAGATTAAAATTTCACCTAGGGGATTATAGCACAAACTTCAGCGGTTAATATTTTGAAAAACTCCTGCCTGTTTTACTGTCATTTTCTTTTTCATATCATATCGTATTATTTCATTTCATTTGCTTTCATCTCATTTTTTGGTAAAAGTCTGCTGAGGCAGTTTAAATCTACATTTGTCTAGTAACTTGTTTTTGTTGTGGAATCTATCCTTTCATGTACTTAAGAAAATCCCTTACATTTCTTCTCCTTCTTCTTCTGATTGTATTGAGAGAAAATACAATCAGTTTTTCTCTACTAGGTCATTACCAGTAATATGCAAACGTGATATTATTTCCCTTACCTGAAAATATTTTCTTAACCTAAATTCTCTGCCAGCTGCTACTCCGATTCTCTGAAAATTTACCACAGACTCCTGGAAGTAATGCCACATATCTGCTGTCTTTAATTCCTCTCCACCTTTCCCTGTAGCCCTTTCCAATTATGCTCTTGTGTCCACCACATCACCCAGACCTTGCTTTTTAGGGTCACCTCCATGTTGCTAAATTTAGTAGTCATGATCTCTGCCCTCTTCTTACTAGACTCTTCATTGACATTTATTTACACCATTGATCATTCACCCCCTCCTTAGTATGCTTTCTTCTCTTGGTTTTTAGCTCACCACAATCTTTTGGTTTCTATCCCACCTCCGTGCTTTTTCCTTCTCAATCTTCTTGTGCCCAGTTCTTCTCTTCTTTGATCCTCTTCATGTTAGATTTTTGCCCCTATCTTCACTTATTCTCTTGATGGCCTTATCCAGACTCAGGAATGTACACATTATCTGTAAGTCAAGAACTCCCAAATTTGTATCTCCAGTCCAGACCATTCTCCTGAACTCCACATGTGTATATTCAACCACCTGCTCAATGTCTCCACTCAGAACTATCATCGATAACTCAAACTTAATGTGTCCCAAACTGGACTGCTGGCTTTCCCACAAAAATCCACTCTACTTAGAGCTTCAGGGGACTGCAATGTTTTTGTTTTGGTTGCTAGGGGGACCCACTATCCAAGTTTGCTGGGGACTGAGGGAATTCTCAGGATCAAAGGCTTTCACTGCTACAGCTGGGAAAGTCCTGAGGAAACCAGAATAAACAAACCCTATCAGTTGCTAAAGCCAAGAACCTTAAGATCATCCTTGATTCTCTCACATTGTGTATCTAATATATTTAAAAATCGTGTTGGTTCTGCCTATAAACTGACCAGTTTGTCCCACCTCAATTGCTGTCACCTGGTCAAGCCACCATCCTCTCACTGGCGTTACTGACGTGGCCTCCTAACTGGTCTTCCTGTTGCCACCTTTCCTTCTCCTATTATGCATTCTCAACACAGATGTCAGAGTAATCTTTTTTAAAAAAATAGCTGGATCATGATACTCCTTGTTACCTAAACTCTGTAATTCCTCCCTCTTTCAGGGTGGAAGCCAAAATCATTACCATGGCATCTGAAACTAACATGATCTAACTCCAGCTTCTGTTTTATACAGCACCCCCTCTCACCAGCCTGTCAATTAGGTGAAGTCCTACAATTCTTTTCCTGGTTCGCTGTGTCTTCAGCCACGTTAGTTTCCTTACTGTTCTTTTCTGCAGATATGCTATCATCGTAGGGCTTTGGCATTGTCCATTCTTTTGGCTTAGAACATTCCCCGAGTATCTTCATGATCAGGTCTTTCATTTGCTTTAAGTCTGCCTCAAATGTCACTATTTTCATGATGATTATACTATTAAAAATTATATTCTCCTCCATTCCACATCTCTCTTTCTGTGCTCCACATGCTCTTACTCTTTTAACATTCTACATAATTTACATGTTTGTCATGTTCATTTTTCATGGTCTGCCTACTTGTGGGATAATATAAGCTCTAATAAACCAGGGTATTAAAAGAATCTTTCTTACCTAAGAAGTGTCTAGAACCTCTTAGACATAGGAAGTTCTCAATAAATATTGAATAATCAAATTTGTTTATTTTACTTCACTTCGTTAAGTACCTTGTAAATTCCCCATATACCCATAGCTTCATCCCAGATAACTATAGAAGATTCCAAAGATGAATGAGACATTGTCCTCAAATTTGAGGTACTTCCCATCTATTTGCTGAGTTGAGATACAATGTAATATTGTGGAGGTGATTAAATATTACAATGTGTGGTAATAGCTATAAATCTTGTGAGCATGAGAAGATCTGAGATTTTCTTTTTTTAATCTTGAAAATTAGTTATTATTGTAGGGGTTACCTCGAGATTCTTTCAAATCTAAAATTATAATGTTCTATAATTTTACAAGTTATTAACATAAAAAAAAACTACAAAATATAGACGTACATGGCTAAACTAGTACAAAGACCTACACAAATCAGCAGATGTGCTGTGGGACAAGCTAAGAATGAAAAAATATAGCACATACCACAAACCAAGGGGAAAAGGAACATTCATGGCCTTGAGAATTAGTTAAGTATTCAGTAACCCCCTCCTCAACCTCTTCCGACTTCTGGAAGGACACAACTCACTCTGGGAAAACTGGGAAGAACAAACACACCTAATGACAGAAATAAAATTGAGCAGAAATGACTGAAATAAATAGAGGTTGAAGTATCAGATGGTGGAAGGGATTGGAAAGGAGGACACAGTTTCCAAAGGGTACTTTGAAGCATAATATAACACCCAATACTGAAAGCACCATCCAGGTTGATAAGGCTTGTAGAGCTTATGGGCTATGTGTAGCTCTGAGGTCTGAAAATCTTCCTGAGCAGACAAATCTATATGGAAAGGCTATATTTTCAGCACCTTTGGTAACAGCAAAAGAGCAAACCCTTGAACTATTATGTCTCAGTCCATTCAGTCTGCTATAACAAGATACCATAGACTGTGCAGCTTTAAACAACAGAAATTTATTTCTTACAGTTCTGGTAGGTGAAAGCCCAGATCAGGGTGCTAGAATGGTCAGGGGAGGGTTCTCTCTCTGGTTGTAGCTGGCATTTTATTGCTGTGTCCTCATATGGTGGAAGGTGCTAAGAATCTCTCTGGAGCCTCTTTTATAAAGCACTAATCCCATTCATGAGGGCTTTGCCCTTATGACTTCAGCACCCCCTAAAAGCTTCATGTCCCAATACAATCATCATTAGGGATTAAGCTTTTAATATATCAGTTTAAGGGGACACAAACATTTAGACCACAGCACGATAATATTGGAAAAGCTACACTATTGCCTACTCCCCTTCCAAGGAGCCTCTCTCTAACAGCCTGGGAAAATCTATCCCTTTTAAAAATGTTCGGAGGGGGATGTCTGAGTGCCTCAGTCAGTTAAGCATCTGACTCTTGATTTTCACTCAGGTCATGATCTCATAGTCGTGAGTTTGAGCCCCACCTCCCTGCTATCAGTACGGAACCTGCTTGGGATTCACTTTCTCTGTTCCTCTCCTGTTTGTGCTCTCTCTCTCTTTCTCTTTCTCTCTTTCAAAATAAATATTTTTTAAGTGTGGGGGAAAAATATAATCTCACTCCAACAAAAGTTGTTGCAAAAATAGTGATGTGTTTCAACAGACAATAAGAACACATCAGGAATAAAACATGGCCTCTAAACAGATGGGAACACTAACATAATATTTCTAAGTTATATAAAGGAAATAGTAGAAATTTTGGAGGAATAGCACAATTAAGAAATTTTAAATCTCAGAACTTACATGGCTAGATGATAGGAAGATCTGAAGGAAAAATTGGCAAAAGAAAAGAAAAAATACTCAGAAATAAAACTAAAGTAAGCAGAACACTGAAGTGAATAGACACCAAACAGAACACCATAAAGGAGGTAAGATAAATAGCTAACAAATGAAAACAGAACAAAAAGATAAAGAAAGATAATAAAAGGATTTGAAAAACCGATGGAGAAAACCTACAAAGTTAAATATTTAATTAAGTATTTAATAAGTTGTTCTTAAAGATGGACACTAAAGTACTGAAACAGAAAAAAGATTTAAAACCACAGTTCAATAAAATTTTTCTAGAAAAAATCAAGAAGACTTTGAGTAGATGGAACCAGAGCAGTGAAAACCAAGACAGAGCCTAGTAAAATTATTAGACTTTAAAGATAAGGAAAAATTACCTTTGGAAATCCAGACACCAACACACACACATACAAATCAACTAAAAAATAAAGGAAATAAAATGAAAGTAACATCAAATTTCTCAGCATCAACATTTTAAACTACAAAACAATAAAGTAACTTTGTTCAAGTACTCGAGGAATAAAAAAGACACGAACAGAGGTTTTTATATCCAGCCAAACATCCTTTTCATATCTAGGCTACAAAGATTTATGAACATGCAATACTTGAAAGAATGTTATTCTGATAAACCTTTGCTGAGGAATATACTACAGAAAGAGCTTCATAAAAACATAATATGTGGAGAAGCTTCTTCATATAAGGTCTTGGGGCTTGGCAGTAAGCATTTACACACTAAAAGATGGAGATAAAAATGACACAATGCAGTGTGAATACTACAAGATCTGATGTCAGAAAAATAATGCAACCAATTAAAACATGGAAGAAGAGGCATAGAGTAAATGGTAAGTGGAATAAACTTGATGATTGACTCACCGGTAATAGGAGTGAAAATATATAACACTGATAAGAACTAGAAGCTTAAGTATATTTTGTTCAACAAACATCAACACTAAGATTATACTAACAAAGGGGAAATAAAACAGTTACTTTCTGACATTAATACGGATAATAGGAAAACACAAATAGTTTCAGCACAAAGTTGTGGATAAAAGTATTGTAGGAAGGTATCAGTATAAAACTAACGATTAAAAAAGTCCAAAACTTTCCAAATAGCAAAGGAAACAATAAAGAAAAAAATAGCAAAGCAAACAGCTAATATAATGGCATACCTACATGCATACATTTATAAGTATAATACTCTACTATAGAACTGAGGCAAACATATTAGTTGTATCAATGTATGTTAGTGAGCTTAACTTACATAATATAAGAAAAAGATTTTCAGATTAACTAAGAAAGCAGAATTCAACTTTATGTTGTATGCAAAAGACATAACTAAAATAAAGTGAATTGAAAAGGTGAAAGATAAAAGTAGGAGCAAAAATATATCAAATAAAGGCAAGTAAGAAGAAAGTGGGGGCCATGATCTTGATCTAAAACAAGGTAGAATTCAGGCCAAGAAGAATTAATACAAAGTAGGACACTCTATAATGCTAAAGGCTACCATTCACAGTGAAGATATTAATATCTATTCACCAAATATCAGTACAGCTTTCATAGAGCAGAAATGATAGGACATGAAAGGAGAAACAGACACATATTAAAAATAGGAAACTTTAGCACACTTTGCTCAGATCTAAATACATCAAGAGAACAAAATGTTAGCAAGGACACAGAAGACCTGAAAACCATAAGATAGAGTCTACAGATATATAATAAGCACTTTTTCCTCAGAGTACAAGATATGCCTTGTTTTTCAAGTGTACATAAACATCTACTAAAATCATCTATATGTTAGGTTACAAATAACTCTAAAAACAAGAATACAAACAATATTATCAGACTACAATGCAATTAGTTCTCAATTACTAGTAATAATAATAAAGAGTTTCTTCCACCAGGAAATTTAAATAAGTTATCTCCTATCAAAGGAAAAATACAACTCCAAATTTCTGTATTTCTAGAAAAGAATGATGAAGAAAACATAATGTATTTTATTGGAATCTAATAAAAATAAGAATGTCATAAAAGAGCTAGTACAACATCTTGTGTTTGGGAAAGCCTTTCAGCCATAAAGCATTAGAGAAAATCATATTTGCAAATCACAGTGACTGCATTGTGGAAAATGGTAGAGGGGGAAGAGAAACTCAGAGACCAGGTAGCTGAGATTAAAATGTTAGCCATGAGCATGGAGAAAACTGGGCAGATTTTACACATATATTTTTTGAAGGCATAATCTGGAGAACTTGGGAAAGGACTAAATATAAATGGTAATCGAGAGTGAGAAGCAATTGAGTCATGGTTTCACCATATAGGAGCTGAGTGGATGGAAGGGCCATTTAGTGAGATAGATTTGGGGTGTTGTGGATGTGAAAAATAATTTATAAAATAAATTACAAAACCAATAATTCATAATTAAAATATCAATAAAATATTAAGTTTAACTTTATTCTTCATCAAAGAAATAATCTTAAAATAAAGATACAATTTTTAGCTTATGAAATTGACAAATTATCGATGACAGTGGTGAAATGAACACTTTGATGGTTTGCAAACTTTTAACATTTCTGATTAAAAATAAGGAAATACATGCCCTATGACTATAATTCAATTTCTAGGAATGTATTCTGAAGAACTAATTGGTTGCTTAGGCCAATATCTATGCCCAAGAATGCCAATCACAGCTATATAATAGCAAAAATTGGCATCAATCAGTAATATTCATGATGTAAATTTTAAGTAACAAGTGTTAAATTATTATAACGACATATAACCAATACCTATATAGTTATTATTAATTATGATTTGGAAGGTATACTTCAAAAAGCCTTTTTGGTTCATATCAATGGAGAATTCTTTGAAGTTGGCAAGCTCTCTACACCAAGCCTCGTTCTAAAAATACACATAAGGTAAACTCAAATAAAATAAGCACTAGAAATGTATCAAGGTAAAATACCATATAAAGTTACAAAAGGAACGAAATAAGTTCCTTAATATTCCTAAAGACAGTGGAAACATGCTGTAATGACATACTTCTAAAAATAAAAGCTAGGGGCGCCTGGGTGGCTCAGTCAGTTAAGCATCCAACTTCCGCTCGGGTCATGATCTCGTGGGTTGTGGGTTGGAGCCCCGTGTCGGGCTCTGTGCTGGCAGCTCAGAGCCTAGAATCTGCTCAGATTCTGTGTCTCCCTATCTCTACTCCTTCCCCAGTTCATACTCTGTCTGTCTGTCTCTCTCTCTCAAAAATAAATAAACATTAAAAACAATAAATAAATCAAAATCGAAACTATTACATACTACTTCAAAAAAGATTAAAAACAGTTAAGAAAATTATTCAAGAAAATTTGTCAAGAACAGAAACAGGAATTAGAGAACTCAGAAATTAAATAATGTCAATTGAAAAGACATGAACTTTATAGAGTGATTAGAATTATGGATTCTCATGTGAACAGAGAGAGCATAGACTATGAATATTGCATAATACACACATACATCCACACAGGACAAAAGACAAGAAAAGTGTTTCACAATGTTCCTGGTGACTATCCCTAAGTGGTAGAATTAAAAGTGATTTAAATTTTATCTTTCCTATGGTTTCCATTTTTTTATACAATATACACACATTCTCTTCATAAAGTCCTCTTGTTGTGGGAGGACCTCAGGTGCAAAAGATGACACTAATGATGCTCCTTAATTCATGGCATTATCACCCTTTGCCCACATGAGGCTTTCTTCTTTTTTTTATTTATGTGTTTATTTTCCTTATTTCCATCCCTGTTTTTATTCCTCTTCCTTCCGTAAACAACCAACTTCCTATAGACAATGCATGCCACTTTGTTTATACGTCTTACAATTTTTTTTTTTTATTTTTTGGGCATGCATTTTAGCTTACATGAATGGAGAACTCTTTAAAGTCAGCAAGCTATTTGCACTAAGCTCTATTCTAAAAATACAGATAAAGTAAATTCACATAAAATATGCAACATAAATATATCAATGTAAATTACCGTATAAAGTTACATTACAAGAATAAAGAGGAGTAACATAAAATTTGTAAGGGCAAGGAGAGCATGCTATAACAGCACACTTTATTCATTTTATTTATTTATTTATTTATTTATTTATTTATTTATTTTTAGAGAGAGAGCTCAAGCAGGGAAGAGGGGCAGAGGGAGAGGGGGAGAGAGAGAGAGAGAGAGAGAATCTCAACATGGGTTCGATCCCATGACCCTGGGATCATGACCTGACCCTAAATCAACCCACTGAACCACTCAGGAAACCCTTTTAAAAACCCCCAAACTATTACATACTATTCCAAAATAAGTTAAAAGACATTAAAGTTAGGGTGGCTTAAAGAAAAAGACATTAAAAAAAGATTCAGGACATAAAAGAACAACAGAAACATGAATTTGAGAAACTCAGAAATCAGTGATAGAAGTTAAGGAAAAATCTAAATATAAGGAAAATGTTTAGATATGAAGACTAAGCTGATAGAAACTCAAGAGAAAATGAAATAATATCCTTCCTTGGGACTATTACAAAGGTAAAGAAAATGAAAGGTTTTTTTTTAAAAAAAAAAGGAAATGAAGATAAAAAAATTTTTTTTGAAAGAAAGAGACAAAGCATGGAGGTGGGCAAAGTAGACTCAACATGTGAATATAGGAGTCCCTGAAAGCAAAACCAAAACAAGGGAGCAGAAGCAATATTAAGACCTATAACTCCATACATTATTCTTGAAACAAACACATGGATTTGAAAATACATATTGAAAGAATTCACTTTGTACCTGATAATATTAATCCAGAAAGACCAACATCAGAACAATTTATAAAATTCCTGGACTTCAAGAAAAATAAAATATACCATGGGGAATTCAGCAAAATGATTCTGTGATTTATATGTGAAATAAAATTAGATTATCATCAGAACTTTAAAAATCTTTGTTTAATGTTTGTTTATTTTTGATATGTATATAGAGAGAGACAGAGTGCAAACAGGAGAGGGGCAGAGAGAGATGGAGGCACAGAATCCAAAGCAGGCTCCAGGCTCTGAGCTGTCAGCACAGAACCCGATGGGGGGATCAAACTCACTAACTGTGAGATCATGACCTAAGCCGAAGTCGGACTCTTAACCTAACTGAGCCACTCAGGCACCCCTATCATCAGAACTTTTGACAGCAACTCTCTATCATCAAAGAAAATGAGTAATGTATTTAAGATATTCCAGGAAAGAAAATGTAAACCAAAGACATTTTTAGCATAGCAAAAATGATCTTCAAGTACAGAGGGCAGAAGCAAAAGGTTACCAAAATGGCAGACCTTAGAGAATATGGTTACAGTGACCTTTCCTGAAATATCTACTATAAGATCGACTTTAGGCATCAAAAGTACTAGAGAGATATTTACATGGAAACTGGTGATGAGCATTAAATACATAGTTCCTCAAGAACTAGGATTATAAAAGGGTTAAAGAAAGGCTGTAATATACAGTCAATACGATCTGTAATAGTAGCTATATTACAAACCTAAAAAAGGGGGGAGCATGGGGAGAGTACATGCAAAATTGTTTTAACTGTTTCATAATCATATTTTGTGGTGGTAATCCACATTATTCTCAGACTGTTATGTGTATAAAGTGGTTATAAAGGAAATAAATATAGAATATTCTAATTGTCTTATATCCAGTATCCTTGTGAACCAGAATTCGCAGTGTGAAAGACAGGAGATTTTGTTGTTGCATAGAAGAAATGAAGTAAAAGCTCTCAGGTCATGAATTAGCATTGGTACTCTAAAGGTATCTTATTTTTAAAAAGATGTATATGTAATGTAAATATTCTCCTTCGGACCCCCCAGAATCCTAAAAACAATGCCTGATGACTCATCTAGTAGCAATTGGTACCTAGGCCCCAAATAGTGGTCTTAAGAGTGAAACATTTTCCTTGTTGCTGTTTGTTACTATTTACAAGAATTAGAATAATACAAACCTCAACTTCCTTCTTTCTTTTCCTTCCTTCCTTCTCTCCCTCCCTCCTTTCTCTTTCTCTCTTCTTTCTTTCTTTTTCTTTCTTTCTTTCTTTCTTTCTTTCTTTCTTTCTTTCTTTCTTTCTTTCTTTCTTTCTTTCTTTCTTTCTTCTTTCTTTTCCTTTCCTTCTTTCTACCATGAAAAAAGCCTGACAGGGGTGTCTGGGTGGCTCAGCTGGTTAAGCGTCCTACTTCAGCTCAGGTCATGATCTCATGGTTTGTGGGTTCAAGGCTTACATCAGGCTCTGTGCTGACAGCTCAGAGCCTGGAGCCTGCTTTGGATTCTGTGTCTCCCTCTCTCTCCACCTGTCCCTTGCTCATCTCTCTCTCTCTCTCAAAAATAAACATTTAAAGAAATTTTTAAAAAGAGATAGTTTGACAAAGTTTAAGTAGTCTAAATTTTAAAAAGACAAATTACCTTTTCTTCTCTTTACTATAGACAACTTTTGAAAAAAGTATGTCTTAAAAAAGTAATAAATGAAAAACTCTTCAAAAAATCGGTAATTAATTTTAGCCTAAAATATTGACCACCAAAATTAAAGTGTTAGAAATAATATAAACGATACACAGCTAAAGATACAAAACAGCATTTGAAGTAAATTATTTGGCCAAAGGAAAACTTATGGATACTTAAAATAATGTTAACACAATAAAAAATGAGAAACATTGCTTTGGAAGAATTTTTTGTACAAAAAAATATTCAAAAATGTGTTTTTAGCTTTATCAAATTATGGTTTTAGCACTCTGAAAAAAAAATTTGTTGTTCTGTTCCAGAGGTTTTCTTCAAGAATGAAAATGTCTTTTTCTGGCTTTTTGAGTGACTCTTTAACATATGTTAGATTTTCATTTTTATTCTTTACTTCATATAGTTTCTAATTCTCTTCCTGTGTTCTTTTACTTATCAACTGATTTCAACTTTCAGGTCTTGTAGTCCTCTTAATTGTTGCTCACTGCATTTATTTTATTTTTTTTAATTTTTTTTAACGTTTATTTATTTTTGAGACAGAGAGAGACAGAGCATGAACAGGGGAGGGGCAGAGAGAGAGGGAGACACAGAATCTGAAACAGGCTCCAGGCTCTGAGCCGTCAGCACAGAGCCCGACACGGGGCTCGAACTCACGGACCGAGAGATCATGACCTGAGCCGAAGTCGGACGCTCAACCGACTGAGCCACCCAGGCGCCCCAACTCTCTGCATTTAAAAGGCACCATGGAATTGTCAGAATTGCTAGATATGTCCTTGTCTTGTATCATGCTATGTTCATTCCCTACAAGTCTAAAAATGTTGAACTTTTCCTTTTTCAATATCAGTATACATGGCTGAAGAGATTAAGCTCATTCCCTAAAAAACATAGATGAGGAACTTAGGTGTTTATTTTATGAAGTAAGTCTTCAGGGGAAGACTCTTTAGACTATGTATAACCTTTCTTTACAATAAATGTAGGGGATCCTGAGTGGCTCAGTCGGTTTTAAGCATCTGAACTCATGATCTCACAGTTTATGAGATCAAGCCACGGGTCAGGCTTTGCTCTGACAGGGTGGAGTCTGCTTGGGATTCTCTCTTCCTCTCTCTCTGCCTTTCTCTCTTTCTCTCTCAAAATAGATAAATAAACTTAAAAAATAAATAAGAAACAAAAAGAAAAGAAAAAAGAAAAGAAAACATTTAAAACTACTACTCCGACAACTAATAGGGTTTCAAAGCTCTCCTATGGGTTTTATGGGTATGCATTAATAACTCCACATCTCCACTGTTTCATCTTCAGAACCGTCATTCTCTATTGCCATTCCACTGGAAAACAAGTTATCCTGTGTTGTAAAGTCCAGATTTTTACTGGGGTCCCCTAACAATTCTTTCTTTTTTTAAATGTATTTATTGTTGAGAGAAAGAGAGAGCATGAGCAGGGCAGGGCAGAGAAAGAGGGAGACACAGAATCTGAAGCAGGCTTCAGGCTCCGAACTGTCAGCACAGAGTCTGACGCGGGGCTCCAACCCATGAACCGCGAGATCATGCCCTGATCTCAGGCGCTTAACCAACTGAGCCACCCAGGTGCCCCTCAACAATTATTTCTGAGCATATGAGAGAAATGCTTGAATGTTCCACAAGTTCATGCTCGTTTTCCACTCAGCCAGTCACCTCATGTTGGCTCACTCTTGCAATTACTAGATAACCTTTCATTTCTTTACAACCGCCGCTCCATATTGTAAACAGGTGATATTCCTTAATTTTCTAAACTATAACTAATAACAGAATATAACCATTTCCATATACTACACTGAAGTCTTGGTGATTAAAAAAAAAGGAAATTATAATGTGGGGGGACACCCCTTCAAATTAGCTACTGGCATCACAGCTCCTGTACACTGAGACTGAAACCTTCCTGATCCCATCTGTCTCCTCGACATTGGGTCATCTGTCAACAGTCAGACTACCTCTCCCTAAACAAACTGCCTATGCCCCTAAATAATTTCCCTCCAGTTTTCTCTACCACAGTGAAAATTTGTCAGTCATGAAATGAATTCTGCTCTGACAGTAACCCCCCAGATAACAGTGTGAGAGAGATCAGGAGGCAGCAGTCTAGGGCTGGGATGGAAGATGAAGACCTATGGCTTCGCAGGCATAAAGCAGGCCCCCTCCCCAATGTTTCCAAGTAGGATATTTGAATTCTAGTGATCATTTTCCTATTCTACCCAGGAGGAAAGAGGAAAAAGGTTTTGCTCTTTCACTTGGATGAAGATTTCCTTTGTAGGGCTACATAATATGTCTTTTTACATCTCATTGGCCAGATCTTATTTAAATGGCCCTTTTAGCTGCAGGACCATGTGCCTCCCTGAATAAATTTGAAATTCTGCTACTGAAGAGGAAGAAAAGGGGTGTTCAGAGACAACAACACATCTCCACCAAAGAGAGGGCAAAATCAAAATCTGTTTTCTCTTCAGCTCAAGTCTCTGGGCTACCTCACCATTATATACCCTTAAATTCAACCACGGAAGAGAGACTTATTTCTATATTGTTTTTCGGAAATTTATAGTTCCTCATAATCTCAAACTTTCAATGCCCATAGTAAGATCTTTATCTTTTAATAGCTAAGGGTTTTTTGAGAATTTTAAGACACAAAGTATTTGTATGTCCCAAAGATAAAGTCTTCTGTCCTCTCCCAAATTTAACAAGGTAAAAAAGTTGGCAGCTTGCAACATAGTACGTGGCTGTGTATACATATGCATGGGAATATGTGAGTGTGTGTATTTGTGTCTCCATAATTGTGTGTGCACCCATCTACGTAAGGCAATGAAGATATGCAAATGTTATAACTGTTATTCTCCTTGGCTGGTGAGGTCATTTGTAGATTTTAAGTTTTTATGTTTCTCAAATTTCTCACAAACGACTTTTCTAAATTATAATAAAAATAATATTTGCAAATCTATATATTGATGCTTAATAAATAAATGCCAGTGGAATATTTCTGGTCCGGAAAAAAATTAACACATTTAAAATGTAATACCGTCTAATGTGTAAGTAGCAACTGTAAATTGCAGACTCCTGATAAACAAATGATCATAACTGTAAGTAACAGCAGGGTAGGATTCCTAAATTGTATTTAAAAGTAAAGATTTAGCCTCTTCAGTATGCTCATTTAATAAACTTGCAGTTTAGAAGCTTCTTAATTAAGTCTCTCTTGGGTGTACTGGGCTCTGTATGCTGACAAAATATGGAATTCTCCTTTTCTATATTACATGTTGTTAATGCTAATATATATGCATTGCTGTGTCTTTGTAATTTATTTTCAATTTCCCTACATTTATATTTCTGTTTATTTTTGTATTCTGTGAAAGCAACCATTTCCTTTTGAAGATGAGGTAAAAAATGCATGTGTATATATGTGCCTATGTATGCATATTTATAATAATGCATTATTATAATATATAACTTTGTATATAAAATATATCATATGTTAATATTTACATGTATATGAATGTTTATGTGTGTATATCTGTGTGTGTGTGTGTGCTTTCATTTCTAATGTTTTCTTTCCACATATGTTTAAAGCATCATTGAGCATGTTAAGCATACTGGGATAGCCACTGATGTTACCATGACAAATACTACTTAATCAATGGCTGAGCATATAACTTTATGGAAGCTAGGAGTATGTAATTACTTGCCCCTGCCCAAGTATGACATTGCAAGCATTTAACAGTGTTCCATGACCACTGACCAATCAAAATAGACACATATTCAATCAGAACATATTTCCAACACTTGCACAACTTTGCTAAGTTTCAAACTTTCTCCTAAAACCTAATGTATCTTCCAAAAAGTTGCAATTAGTTTTTAGCAGTAAAACACATATATCTTGAAGTTTGGGGTTTTTTTGTTGTTGTTTTGGTTTTTTGGTTTTTTGTTTTGTTTTTTGTTTTTTTTTTTTTTCCAATCCCATTAATGGAAGAACCAGGGAAGAATGAATACTCAGCCTTTCTCTTCACATTCACTCACAGACTGCTCCTAGACATCAAAAAGAGCTCTGTAAGGAATGGAGAAATAGACCAGAAAATTTATAGAGTTTCCAAGGATACACAGCTGGCCCATTGCCACACAATAATTAGAAAATGTTTTCTTCCTCTTACAGCTTTCTTTACTGACTTTGGAGAACCTGGCAGGAGTAGGTTATAGAATCATTCCCAGGGACAAATGGAGGCCAAACTGCCAAATATGATTATGGTGAGCTCTGAGCTATCTCCGAAGGGGCCCTTGATCCTTTCCATCTTTTAGTTTTCTTTTGTTCAAATTTTAAGCTTTTTAGAACTGTGGCCATACTAGGAGAGAAATCGATGGTGTGGATCTCTGAATCAGTATTAACAGATATGCAGACTATGGGGTTTCATTTTTTTCCCTCCCTTAAAATTAACTGATGGTTATTTAAAATACTATAAAATACATGGGGCGTCTGGGTGGCTCAGTCGACTGAACGTCCAACTTCGGCTCAGGTCATGATCTCCTGGTCCCTGAGTTCGAGCCCTGCGTTGGGCTCTGTGCTGACAGCTCGGAGCCTGGAGCCTGCTTCGGATTCTGTGTCTCCCTCTCTCTGTCCCTCCCCTGTTCCAGCTCTGTCTCTCTGTTTCTCAATAATAAATAAACGTTAAAAATATTAAAATACTATAAAATACATCAACATGTAAATAATGGACTTTAATACATTTATGGGTTTCTTTTTATTTCAAGTAAAGAGAAAATTAGGCAAACTGGCTTAAACAAAGAAGAAAATTTATTGGAGCATCTAATTGAAAAGTCTAGGCAAATTTTGGGCTTCTGGTAACTTGATCTAGGGTCACAAAGCGAGGTTTCTTTCCATCCCTAACTCTGTTCTCTGGAATGTTGGCTCCATTACCAGATAGTTTCCATTCTCAAGACAGCAGTCATCTTTGGTTTAAATCCCCCTAGGATGGATCTCTTTCAATAATCTCATCAAAAGTATCAGTATATCTTTTTGACATTGATAGGACACCTGCCTAATCAAGAACAATTCTCTCTGATTGGTCTGGCCTGACTCACAAGAGTGGCTGAGGACAGAGTAAAATCACAGTATGGTCAAATACAAAGTATGAGTGAATGGGTAGCAATGACAACACATTTTCTGATCCATATAGTCAGGGGGCTCTACCACGCACAGACTCTTACTGAAAGAATCAGTGCAGCATCCAAATTAGCAAGAGAAAAAGTAAGCTCAGGAGCAAGGATGGGGTGCAAGAAAAACTGGATAGCAACAGATAAAGTATTTTAGCAAGTTTAAGAAACTACGCGTGGTAGATAGAATAATGGCCCCCAAATCTCCACGTCCTAATCCCCAGAATTTGTAAATATGTTACCTTACACTTAAAAAAAAACTTTATAGGTGTAGTTAAATTAAAGGTTTTGAGATGGGAAGATTACACTGAATTATCTGGATGGGCTCAATGTTATCACAGGGTCCTTATAAGGGGGAGACAGGAGTTCAGAGATGAGAGAAGATTCTAGGTGGTAGACTGTGAGAATGGAGACAGGAGCCATGAGCAAGGAAAGTGGGCAACCTCTAGAAGGTAGAGAAGACAAGGAAATAGATTGTCCTCTGAAGCCTCCAGAAGGAACACAGCCTTGCCAAAACCTTGATTTTAGACTTTTGACCACCAGAACTGTAACAGAAGAAACTGATGTCTTAAGGACTGAGTTTGTGGTAATTTATTACTGCAGTTATAGGAAACTGACATAGTAAAAAATGTAAAAAGTAAGTTTGCTATAATTTGCAAATCAGAGCAAGACATCCAGTTAATTAATTTTCTTGGATATATGAAATTCAAATTTAACTGGGCATTCTATATGTTACCTGGCAGCAGTATTTAAACAACCTTTTCGTGATGTTGGGTATTTGTTTGTTTGCTTTATTTTTTTATGTGATTAGGAAACTAATGAAAAAAAGAATTTAAAAAACAGTAATGAACAAATTAGAGAAAGTATTTCACGGATAATATTTTTCAAATTTTATTTTCATTCCAGTTGGTTAATATACAGTGTATATTAACTACAGGTGTACAATATAGTGATACAACGCTTCCATATCCAACATCTGGTGCTCAGCATGACATGCGCACTCCTTAATCCCCATCACCTATTTAACACATCTCCCCACCCCCCGGTTCTGGTAACTATCAGTTTGTTCTTTATAATTAAGAGTCTATTTCTTAACTTGTCTTTCTCTCTTTTTTTCCCCATTTGCTTATCTGTTTCATTTCTTAAATTCCACATGAGTGAAATCCTATGGTATCTGTCTTTCTCTGACTGACTTATTTTGCTCAGCATTGTACTTTCTACCTCCATCCATGTCATTGCAAATGGCAAGATTTCATTCTTTTTTATGGCTGAATAATATTCCATTGTACATATATACCAAATCTTTCTTATCAATTCATCAATTGATGGATATTTGGGCTACTTCCATAAGGTATCTGAGAGGTAATTTAAGTAATGACATAAATACTGATAGGATTCTCCCACTTCTTCTGGTACACTGGCAGTAGTTTTGGCAAAGGTGACTTTGTATGGACTTAAGCAGCTTTCTGTAGAATGGAAGAGATCTTTCCAGCCTACTGAAGTGACGTTTGTTCTGAATAGTGAAGTGCAAGAAGGAGTTAGACTTGCCATGAGGTGACATACTTGGGCTTTTTAAGTTTTTGTTTTCTCAATTGTAAAACAGAGAGAAAAATGATACTTAAATTTCATTTGCGTAGCCTAGGGATTAATGAGATAGAGCATGTAAAGTGTTTGAACTAGTACTGAGTAAATAATAAGCAGTAACCAAATGTTTACCTATTATTATCATGACATCTACCAACAGACAGTGACACAATTATGTATATATACACACAGTGCCTTGTCTATTTTGGGTACTGATTATTCCTTCTATATTCTAACCACTTATGTTTAATTGATTTGTATGTAGGCAATATAGGCAACTCTTCTTCTCCAACCTCACCGTTCCACACATTTTCTCTTTGGATTTCCTTCTAAGTTCATGGTATATTTTAATGCCACTTTCTATACATTTAAAATTCACTTTCATTTCATTTTCCATTTCGCCAATGAAATCTAAGTTACCTATGCCCAGGATTGACTGCAGGGCAGTTTGCTATGTACCTGAATATTAATTTTCTTCATGAGACATATTTTCTGATTTATTGATTATTAAGAATAAAAAGGCTTGGCCCAACTAAGTCGATGATAAGTGGTCATATTTGATGAGGACGTGACCATCACTCACTTTAAGCTAGAGAACTAATTTTACAAATTTTTTTTCTATCTGTGACATGTATCTTAGTTGTGTTAACATTACCACAATTATTTTAAAGGTGAAATAATTTTATGATTTTGCAAATATATTGCCAAAGAAAAAGATCAGTTATTTTTTTAAACTGGAATGAATCAGTTGATTAAGTATTGACATCGTAAACTTAGCCTTTAAGTTTTTAATTTTTCCTCATAAATTTTTCAATATTAGTTTTGAAGACCAAATTTATAAATTCAGTATAAGCAATATAGTATACATTTCAAATCATGTAATGTAATTTTTTATAACCTGGTAAGGTAACTTCACCTTAACATTCTTCCTGAGGATTATTATGTTCTGCACATCTATCCTGACACCGACCTTGGTGGAAACCAAATTATTGCACCAACAATCACAGAAACACAGCTCCTCATAATTTATTGTTACTTCAAAAGCACTTTTAACTATGCTATGAAACCTACTTATTCCTAGAAGATTCATTAATTGATGCATCACTCTACAATAGTAGAAAATATCTGGAATGTATTCTCCCACCAGTAAAATGTAGGGATCTTTATCTATTGGAGATTAACGTTAAAATAAAAGAGAAATTAAGAGTCACTCCATCTCCTTCATTTTGCAGGTAAAGAAAGTGAGCCTCAGGGAGATGAGAAAGTTTTAATCATTTGAGAGGTGACTTTTGGTGAGTCATACTTAAAGAGATAGAATTTTGACCTACATTATTTCCACATGGAATTGGCCTTTCAGTTCTTTGGATGATTAATTTTATTTAACAAATTTCAACATGTTGAAATATCCAGCAAACACTGTTGCTGTTGTTGTACTTCCCAATCTGTCCCATATACCAGTCACACCCCACTTCTCCAGTGCAGATGTAAAAACCAAGAGGTACTCTCCAAGATATACATCAGTGTTACTATTGTCCTCTGTTTTGAGTGTCTTGATACTTTCTTCCTTTTAAAAATAACTAGAATGTAAACTTCAAAGGAAAAAAGATACAGCGATTGTATAGATTTTTATATAGATTTTATCGTCAAAAGAATATTTCTATAGTTCTGGCTTTAACTTAACTCTTTTGCATTTAAAACACTGGCAGATTCTGGAATCAGAAAACTGTGTTTAATATAAGTGAATATGATCCTTTGACAAGTTAGTAATGAGACGCTAACATCTGAGCCCCACAGGAAATGTCTATGTAATCAATCAACAAACTTAAAGTATATATGCACAAACACAACACATGTGCACGCACGCACACGCATATTATAATGTAATGGTCCTGTAGAGCCAAACCAAGGAAGCTAGACTTACTTAATACTAATCCATGTTTTCTAGCTTCATGGGGGCTTAGATTATTTTCTATTGAGCTTTCTTGTCCACTGCATTAAAAGAGAAAACCAGGGACTGATTTGCTAAGCTACAAAGCCTAGCCCTACTCAAACCATTTTAATCTGTAGATGTGCTGAATATGAAAGAAAGACATGAATGAAAATGTGAACAGGCGCTTTGGGTCATAAAATTCCTAATAAAATGTGCGTTCTTTTCTTGAAATGAATACTCTTATGTGTATAGGTGTGTGAACATTACATGCATTAACATTTCTATATAATACTTGAATAGACAATGCGTGCATTTTAAAATGTATTTTTGATATGGTCTGACAGCAATTCTTTTTATCATAAACTGTTATTAGATTTGAAATCATTATGTGTCTCGAGCACCTGGTTAATCTTTTGCTTAAATTCTGTATCAGCCAGGTGTCCTCTTATGGATCACATAAAGATTGGACCTCTTTAAGTATGAAATAATCCTGTTGCTTCTATCTGAGAGTGAATGAGCCCAGGATTAGATCAGATAAAACACACTCAAGCTAAAGTGCACAAGGTGGATTATGCAAGAAAAGAGGATTTAGTGAAGAACGGATCCACAACTTTTTGTTAACACAGAGAATGGTGGCTTTTGTAAGCAACATTTGTGGAAATGCAACCGGAGCTTTAAAAGCTATGTCTTTTGTTGTACATTTCTCTGCATACATTTGCTTTGTAGTTGGGAGTGCTAACTTTGGAAGCCATGCTGGGCCAGGACTCATGCTCATTTTGCCTAATGAAAGGCTAAGGATGTACTTTTACTCATACATTCTTGTTTTGTCTTCTTTGAAGTTTATTAAGCTCTCCTGAAAGATGTGAAGTTCATTAGGCTGTTATTATCAGGGCCACAAATTAAATATCTGTTCCCTGGGGAGTGGTAAGCTTCCAGTATAAGTTATACTTACTATAATATTTACTTAATTACTAACATACTGCTTCTCATTCTTAATATAAAAAAGTAACACACCTATAAAGGTCTATTAGGATATATCCTGAATTTAATGCTATGCTTAATTATTAATGTTCTAATGTATCTTCTCAAAGTTATACATTATACATACAGCTGACAGGTATGTAGGCAAGAGATGCTTTAAGCATTTCCAGTGTAAGGTTTTGTATTAGAACTCCTACATATCATATCTCTACGCAACTCTGTGGGCATTTTTCCAATTTTCACACATGTTCCTTCATCTCTGAAGTTTCAGTATTTCTATTTTAGCATATGAGTCTTTTAATTGGCAAGGGAAGTAGACATTTCATTGCATCTATTGGTTTTAGTTTGTGATAGAACAGATCAGTGGTACCTCTAACTTAGATATTAAATGATTATCAAGTCCTTTCCATTTGATTGTTTCTACTCTATTATAATTACCTATGTGTTCTCTGATCAACCAAATGATTAACTGTTGGATGTCAGTGAGTGCTTCTTACACTTGTTTTCACCCGTAACACAGCATCATGTGTTAAACTTTCTGAGTGTTTTTGTTAACGTTGTACTTAAAAGTGATGATGAAGTAGATACGGCCAGGAGCCAGGTAATTCTTGAGGTCTGGATGTAGAATTGTTACCTGATCAATATTTGGATTGAAAGACTATCTTAATCCAACTGAGTTTTTGAAAATGAACCTAACAATCATAACTTTTTTAGAATTTTGTTTTGCTCTAATTTGTTCCTAATGCAGAAGTATTTAAGCATATTTACTAGTCTATGGAAATATCACATAGTTACACATAGGAAAAGAAATATCTTTACTTTTAAGTAAATTGGGATATGATTAAAGAGGAAAAGAAAGTCTGGCTACTTCCAAAATACCTTTCCCATCAATCTATCACACATGTAATTTTTACCAAGGCAATCTTTTATTAGATAGGTACTTTGTGTGGCTTATCTTAAAATGTCTTAAAACTTGAGTAATAACTTTAAAAATGAACACATTAAAGCAGTAGAAGGTGATAACAGATGAGTGATTCATTCAACACTTGTTATTTATTATATATAATATATTAGGCAATGAATGAATATAAGAATAGCTCCACTACGGTAGGAAGGTTTTGTTTTGTTTTTTTTTTTAATTTTTTTTTTTTAACGTTTATTTATTTTTGAGACAGAGAGAGCATGAACAGGGAAGGGGCAGAGAGAGAGGGAGACACAGAATCTGAAATGGGCTCCAGGCTCTGAGCTGTCAGCACAGAGCCCGACGCAGGGCTCGAACTAACGAACCGTGAGATCATGACCTGAGCCGAAGTCGGACGCTTAACCGACTGAGCCACCCAGGCGCCCCTAGGAAGGTTTTGTCAGTAGGGTCTCAATAAGAGAGAGATTTCCGGCATCCTCATTTGGGTATTGGATAATCTAATAGTAATTCTTTCAGATAAATAATGCCATGATTTTTTTTTAGCTACCAGAAAAATTGAACCAAATTCAAAACCCAGTACTCTTAATTCTATACAAACACTTAGCATAAGGGGGGAGAAAAGACTTTTTTTCCTTAATGACGTTTTCCCGCTCATCAGATTCCTTTGGTTATTAATATCAGCCTCTTGTACCACCAGTATTTATTTAGGCCTCTTTAAGCCCTCGATGGAATGGAACAGGAAAAAAACATATAGACAGCGCTTTAAATGATCATTCTATCCATTTGTTTACTTGTATTTACTCTTTAATTTTTTTATAATAGTTTTCCTGTCTCCTTCAGGGTTTGAGTTTAGGGAGCTCGTGTGTACCGTCTGGTGAAAGAAGCTGCTTTGTAGTTGTGTGATGGGCCCAGGGCAGGGTGAGGCAAAGGCTGTCACCCGTGAAGTGGCTTGGACAATTGCTGCAGGGGAAAGTTCCTCCAATTTTTCCCGAAGTGTTGATATTTAAGGGTGTTGAACAAAGTGCCTCAGGGCGGAAACAGTTTTCAAACCATAAAGAGCGTTATTTTCACGTCTTTGGGAATACACAGGCACCCTCTAGAAGTAGTCGTCCTTTTTAGGACCAGTGTTTCTGCTCTTAGTTCACCAGAAGTAATGAAGATTTTGTCAGCTTTTGTGAGGCAACTGTAAAAAATACATTAAATGCTGTAGTGTGGAGTAGCAAGAGACCTTTCTCTGTTTCTTACTGAGGAGATAGCTCATGATCATTGCTTAAATACGAACCACATAGGGCACCTGGGTGGCTCAGTCGGTTGAGTGGCCGACTTCAGCTCAGGTCATGATCTCACGGTCAGTGGGTTCGAGCCCCGCGTCGGGCTCTGGGCTGAAGGCTCAGAGCCTGGAGCCTGTTTTGGATTCTGTGTCTCCCTCTCTCTGACCCTCCCCCGTTCATGCTCTGTCTCTGTCTCAAAAATAAATAAATGTTAAAAAAAAAATTAAAAAAAAAAAATACGAACCACATACCATGTGCTGATGGATATTTGCTCTGCTCCAGCCACTGGGCTACCTTCTGTTCCTTGATTATGGCAATCCCCCTCCCACCTCCGGGTCTTGGGTTTGGCTGTTCCTTCTGCATGGAGTCCTAATAGCTGCCTATTTTCCTGGGCAAGCTTTCTAACCACCTTAACTAAAATGAAACTGAAAATTACATTTTGGAAATCATCCGGGTCGCCTGGGTGGCTTCATTGGTCAAGCATCTGACTCTGGCTCAGGTCACGATCTCATCGTTCGTGAGTTGGAGCCCTGCTTCGGGCTTTAGGCTGGCAGCTCAGAGCCTGGAGCCTGCTTCAAATTCTGTTTCTCCTTCTCTCTGCCCTTCCCTCGCTCATGCTGTCTCTCTTTCTCTCTCAAAAATAAACATTAAAAAAATTAAAAAAAAATAAAGGGGATTAAGATTGTAAGTATGTTCTAATATCTAGAATAAACAAAAATTTAGTTTCACGTTGACTTTTTAGCAGCATTTCCTCGAGAAAAAATGCAGAATAGGGCAAAACCGCATCCTCCATTTCATCTGAAGTTTTGTGGCACCATCATACAGGATTCTTTTTGCAAGAACATTGGAGGGGGTCATTCATTTTCCCTAGGACCTTTCTTAACTTCAGCCGTGCCACCATCATCCCTTACCTGCCCTCTTCTGCTTGCCTTCTAACTGAAATCTATCCCAGTTTCCACCTTTATCAGCCTTAAGCATTTTTTTCCCCACTGCAGCAAGAGTGATCTTAAAATGGAAATCCTGTCATTCACTTGTCTACAACCTTTCAAGCGCTACAATTTAGTGATGTCCTATTGCTCTTAAAATAAAATCCAGTTCCTCGTCATGGTCTACAGACTCACCATGACCCACTCATTTGCCCCTTTCACTATAACCTCTGCAATAGTCCCCACCCAAATTATGCTCTTTAGGTTTTTTTTTTCCTTCGGTTCCTTGAACACCTCAAGTTCTTTCATGCCCCCAGGATTCTGCACATGGAACACTCTGGACCTGGCCTCTTGCAAATCCAGCTCCTTTCATTCTTTAGATCTCAGCTTAACTGCCACCCCTTCCAAGTGCCCTTCCCTGGTCACTCATCTCCATGATTATTTTCTTTATAGTCGTTATCACAATGTGAGATCGTTTTGTTTATCTATTCGTTTTTGTCTCTCTTAAGGAAATGTAAGATCTAAGAGGCCAGGAACCCTACCTGACTTACTCTCTTCTGTATCTTCAGGGTCAATCACATTCCTTGGCAGGTAGTAGGTATGCAAGATATTTGTTAGTTGAGGGTAAGAGAGAGAAATCTCTTTCTAAAAGGTCCCTTAAAAAACTCCCTAATCTCCAAAGGAGGAAAGGAGCTAATATTGGGATCTCCTGGGTACCAGACACTGCTAGGCTCTCTCTTCTGTGCATACTTCTATCTAGATCGTTTCCTGAGATTTGACGTGATAATTTCCTAAGGAACTCCTTCTAACCTCTCTCACTGTTTCATGCTGTACTCAGCTGTCTGTTTAATCTGACTTTGTCCCTTTCTTGCTCACAACCTTGGTTTCTCCCTACCACCTGGCAAATAACACCCAGTCGGCCTGGTCTGGCTTGAGGGCTTGACTGATATATTTTCTTAGGTTTATCTCCCTGACTTCTAATTTCCTAATAAACCCCTGTTTTCCTTCCTTGTTGCTTCTGCCCGTGGGTTTCCCCTTGGTGGGAATTTTAGCCACCTCTTAAAATCTAACCCAATTCTCAAGGCAAGGTATATTCCTATCAAATGAGGTAACCAGTGTGAAAAGACTTTACAAAGTGAAAGAAATTATATAATTAGTAGCAACATGGGGTGGGGACAAAGATAACATTTCCTCTCTTTCCCTAATTTTCTTTAATGTAAAACCACATGTAGCTGTTGAGCAGCTAAAATGTGGCTAGTTTGAGTTGAAATATGCTGTATATGCAAAATAAACACTAGGTTACAAAGATTTAGAATGAAAAGAGAATGTCAAATATCTCATTTTTGAAATTCATTGCATATTGAAATGATAATATTTTGGATATTGGATTCAAATATTTTATTAAAAGTTTAAAAAAATTATTATACTCCCCTACATGTGATTCGTATACAATTTCTCACTTAATTTTGAAATATATGGCAGATTAGCCACAGAGTTGAATAAACTTTTTGAATAGCTTTTATACATTACTTATTACTTAGTATTAACCAATTAACTTAATTAACTTAAGTAATACTTAAGTATTAACCAAAATTTATAATTTGGAATTTCACAAAATGGTCAATTGATCAAGTGGTTCACAGAGAGTTAGGTAGTTTGGATGTAAAAACCAACTACAATTTTTTTTTTCCACAGGCATTTCAGTAGTTTAAAAAAGGAAACTGATTAAGATTATCATACAAAATCCCATCACTTGCTTAATAATAATCTTTACAATATTGTTCAATATTATTCAATATTATTCAATATTAGGGGTTGTGAAGGTACAGCAAAGAAAGTGTTTATCAGTTTATCTCAGCTGTTCTTATTTATCAGGACACAGCTCACCTGGATTTTTTTCCTGCTGTTATATATTTCCCATATGCTAAATCTGTTTTTTTTTTTTTAATTTTAACTAATAGATTATAAGTCCGTAATTTTGAAAATTATAAATGGCTCCAGAGTTGTTCATTGAGGAGCAAAGGACTCGAAAATCAAATAGCAGTATTCAGAATAATGCCGTAGTTTTAAATATTGAACAATGCTCCAGTGAGATTATAAGCTGTAAATCTGTATGTGTAGAAATCAGGGAATGTATCACAATGTCTTTAAAGAAAATGATAAGGAACACTAGAAATACAAATGTAGCATGTAATATCTCCAAATTGGTTTTTATTCAGATAGCCAGAGACCATTCTGCTCTTCAGGGCATTGTCTGTTATAAAGTACGTTCAAATAGTGACATAAAACTGTGAAGACTTGTATGCCAGTTTTAAAAGCAAAATGACCCTCTGGGGCGCCTGGGTGGCGCAGTCGGTTAAGCGTCCGACTTCAGCCAGGTCACGATCTCGCGGTCCGGTCCGTGAGTTCGAGCCCCGCGTCAGGCTCTGGGCTGATGGCTCGGAGCCTGGAGCCTGCTTCCGATTCTGTGTCTCCCTCTCTCTCTGCCCCTCCCCCGTTCATGCTCTGTCTCTCTCTGTCCCAAAAATAAATAAAAAATGTTGAAAAAAATAAAAAATAAAAAAAAAAAAAATAAAAGCAAAATGACCCTACTGGTAAAACAATCAGATTTCTCCAGAACAATCCTCAAATCATGCTTTTTAGCACGAAATTGAGTTTTTCTGCTAAAATAGAAAATGGTCAAGATTTACCCTTTCCTTCACAGTAGAGCAATTTGCAAGTCACACATTGCCAAGAAACATATAAAACCATCTGTAAAGTGCCAAGTATGCTCAGAAGAAAACAAGGCAAGCTGTTGGCCCAATTCCTGATCCATTGGCACCGTTTGGCTTCATAATTCAACAGCACACAATCAGAAAGAGAATGACTACGTTAGGTGAGTGTGAAAAGATTTTGACCTAGAGTTGGATGAGACCTGCAGAGGAGGAACCCATTCTTAGTATAGGCAGAGGGACGACATATACTCAATAGCTTATTCTATTAATTTCTGAACACCTAAACTATGGAAGAAGAATACTTATTTTATGAGCCATGATGTAGATTGGAGAAGGTGCTTCAGGCTCATTTCTGAGGGAGCACAAGCACTGCGTGCATCAAGAAAGGCATTGCTGAATGAACAAAGCAACACTGCCAATCCACACATTGCTTTGCCCACATACTGCTTTATTCGCAGAGACCAGTTGGTGGTTAACAAAATGCCTCCTGGTTTTGATTTAGTGCTGAAGGAAATGGTGAAAATCGTGGTCCAATGATGCTCAACATTTGAGCAACCCTGCTAAATGTCAGGCTCTTATAGTGCCTCATTAAAATTATTGCTAGAACCTTTCTAATTAGTTTGTGAAATCATTCTTGACTCACTCTAATCCATGGGTCGGCAAACTTTTTCTATAAAGTCTTCAATTGTAAATACTTTCAGCTTTGCAGGACATATGGTCTCTGTTGTAACTACTCAACTCTATCATTGTAACACAACATGTAAACAAATAAGCATGGCTGTGTTCCAATAACACTTTATTCACAAAAAGCAAGTAGTGGGATGGAATTGGCCCATGGACTATAATTTTTTGATTCCTGCTAACTCATCTGACACTTCTTCCAGGGAGATTAATGTAATGTGAAATTTTGATCACAGCACACCTCTATTTAGACTTCAAGTTTCTTTTATTTGTTCATAATTAAGGATTGGATTCTTTAGAATGATATTTAAGATCCTTCTTTATTTTATTTATCTCTCCCTTTGGAATTCCATCTTACACTTTTCTTCAACATATTCCTTGTATTAAAGCAGTGGAGTGTCTAGATCTTTAATAATTCTGTTTAACTTTTTGTAGAACCACTAAACTCACTCGGATATTGAAAGATAATTCCAGTCGGTAAAGATGCTAGGTTAATAGTTTTGTTTGCTATAGTATTAAACACCTATGTTAGAAAATAAGAAAGGTCTTAAATCAATAACCTCAGTTTCTACCTTACAAAATAGAAAAGGACAAACGAAACTCAGAGAAAGCCCAGGAAAGAAAATAATACAGTTCAAAGAGGAAATCAATGAAATAGATAACAGAAAATCAATAGTGAAAATAAAGGAAACCAAAAGCTACCTCTCTGAGAAGATCATTTAAATTTATAAACTTCTAGTCACCTGATCAGAAAAAAATAACAGGACACAAATAAACTATATCAGGAATAGAAAAGGAGACCATTATTAAAGATTCTAAAAGTATTAAAATGATAAGGGGATATTATGAACAACTTCTGACAAAAAAATTGACAGTTTAGATTAAGTGAATACATTCCTTGAAAGAGATAAACTTTCAAAGGTCACTCAGAAATTGGATAACCTGAGAGCCTTATCTTTATTAAAGAAACTAAAGAAATTGAATTTAGAATTGATAATCTTTCCACAAAGAAAACTCTAGGCCCAGATGGCTTCCTTGGAAAATTCTACCAAACATTTAATAGAAGGAATAGAAGAAATAACATCAATTTTACATACACTCTTCCAGAAAATTGAAAATCAGGGAATATTTCCCAACTCATTTTATGAGACCAAAATCACTCTCACGCTAAAGCTAGAAAAAGACATTATAAGAAAACGACATGCCGATATTCTCCATGAATATAAATTTTTAAAAATCTCAACACAGTTTTAGCAAATGGCCTCCAACAATGTATAAAACAGTTTACATCATTAGCAAACGGGATTTGCCTATGGAATAAGGTTTAACATTCAAAATGCAGTCCACACAGTTTACCGTATCAACTGACAAAATAAGAAAAACCACACATCATCTCAATAGGGGCAGAGAAATATTTCACATAATGCAACATCAATTCTTGATTAAAAAATTATGACCATCAGCAAACTAAAACCAGAAGGAAACTTCCTCAACCTGATGAAGGACAGCTACAAAACCTACAGTCAACATCATGCTTACTGGTAAAACCCTAATCGAGAGCAAGACATGAATATCCACTTTTACCCATTCTATTCACCAATTGTACTAGATGTTGGACCTAATGCAATAAGTCAAGAAAAGACCAGGCATCCAAAATCAAAAGGAAGAAATGCAAGTCTTTACTCACATATTACATGATTATATATGTAACAGATCTGATGGAATCTATAATAAAAGCAACTAGAAGTAATGAGTGAGTTTAGAAAGGTGAAAAGTATAAAATCAACATAAAATTACATTATATTTCTACATGCTAAAAACAAAAAATCAAAAATAAAATTGAAGTAATTATGCCATGTATAACAGCAACAAAAATATAAAGTACTTAGGAAGGAATCTGATATAAGGCACACAAAAATTAAGTTCACTAGAAATTACAAAATATTGCTGAAGATAATTAAAGACCAAAATAAGTGAAAAGACATACTGTGCTCATGGATCAGAATAGTTAATACTTGTTATAACGTCAGTTCTTTCCAAATCAATTTTTAGATTTAATACAGTCTCCGAGCATGGCTATTTTGTAAAATTTGACAAACTGATTCTAAGTTGGAATACCGACAGTACCTAAGTTTGAGATTTGTTTTAAAGCTACAAAAATCAAGTGCCTATATCAACATCAAGATAGACAAATTGATTTATGAAACAAAAGGGTCCAGAGACAGCCCCACACATATGAAGCCAATTGACTTTTGATGCTGTTGCAAAAGCAACCCTGTGAAGACAAGATGGTCTTTTTAAATAATTAAGCTGATAACACTGGACTTCCAAAAAACAAAAAAGAACCTAAAATCATACTTCCTACCATTGGAAATGTTCCACTCAAAATGAATAACGGAACTTAATGTATAACCTAAAATTATAAAACCTCTAGAAGAAAACATAAAATAAAAACATCTTATCTAAAACACCAAAATCATGATCCAAAAAGAAAATACCAAAAAATTGGATTTATCAAAATTAAGAGCATCTCTTCAAAATACACTGCTAGGAGGATAAAACAAGACAAGCCATACACTGAGAGAAAATGTTTGTAAATCATTTGTTTGATAATGGACTTGTGTCTAGATATATAAAGAAATCTCAAAACCCAGTAAGAAGAAAACAAACAACCCAATTATAAACATGGTCAAAATATTTTCATAAGCACTACACCAAGCAGATATACAGATAGTAAAAAACCACATGAAAAAATGCTCAGCATCATTATTCATTAGGGAAATTCATATTAAAACCATAATGAAATAACATTATACACCTATTAGGATGGCTACAATTTTTAAAAAGTAACCACATCAAAGTGTTGGTGCGAATGTAGAGTAACGGAACTCTCCTTCACTGCTAATATGAGTATAAAAAGGCACAACCACTTTGGAAGAAATCTTGGCAGTTTCCTAGAAGTTAAACATATACCTACCATATGACTCAGACATTCCACTCCTAGATATTCACTCAAGGAAAATGGGTATATGAATATGCATATCAGTTTTATCTGGAGTAACCCCAAACTGAAAACAACCCAAATTTTTACCAAGAGGTAAATGGATAAACAAATTGTGGTTTATCCACGCAATGAAATAATACTCAGTAATAAAAAGGAATAAATATTATTGGTACACATAACAACATGGTTCAATCTAGAAATAATGAAAAAGGACATGTGTATGATTCTGTTTAAGTGAAGTTCTAGAAAATGCAAGCGAGTTGATAGTGACAGGAAGCTGTTCAATGGTCACCTGTGTGTGGTGGAAACATGGAAGGAGAAGAGATGGCAAGGGGAAATTTTAGGGGATGATGGATAAATTCACTATCTTGATTGTGGTCCCAGAATCATGCGCATGTGCACATAAAATATATAAAAGGGTGCTTTTAAAACATACACACATGGGGTTTCTGGCTGGCTCAGTCAGTAGAGCCTGGGGCCCTTGATTTCAGGGTCATGAGTTCAAGCTCCACATCGGGTAAGGTAAAAAAAAAAAAGGGATGCTTGGGTGGCTCAGTCACTTGTGTCCCACTCTTGATTTTGATTTAGATCATGATCTCATTGTTCATGAGATGGGGCTCCCTGTAGGGCTCTGCACGGGCAGCATGGAGCCTGCTTGAGATTCTCTCTCTCTCTCTCTCTCTCTCTCTCTCTCTCTCCCTCTCCCTCTGCCTCTCCCCACTCTCTCTCTTTCTCTCAAAATCAATAAACATTTAAAAAACAAACAAGCAAATACATAAATAGAATGAATGCTCTCTTTAAAAAATAAATAAATATTCACGTTTTTGTATGTTTTTTTATATATTTTACAAAAAAAGTTACAAGAAAAGTAAAGGCAAACAACAGTCTTTATACTCTCAAGGAGGTTTAATCAGCCTTGAATCTTCTGGGGAGGGGTTATGTGGCTCTGCAGTGTTTTTGAACAAAGATATTCAAATTTAAATAGTATCTCATTCTTTTAAGGGCAAATAAAAGCATTTGTCAGTTTCACAGATAAAGATCCCTTTTCATTTACTTATGTACACAGCCTGCCAATGCTTCTTATGTGTTTGGTGTTCCTAATGAAAACATGGTTGGCCTTCTAAGAAGATAAATACGTACAAACATGATGTCTATGAAATAATACCCTGAGGCAGACTCTGACGTTTCTCCATAGGTAAAGTTCTGTATTGCTCATCTCCTATGAATTTCACAGCAAGTATAAGAATTAGCCAATTGGGAATTTCCTACAGAATCAAATATAACAACTTTGTGTGTTTAAATCAAGGAATAGTTTGTTTTTCAATTGTATACGTCTTTCCGGGGAGAGGCAATTTGTATGCTATCTAGAAAGTTCAAAGTTAACTCCCTGAAGGATAGCAATTTACTTATTTCACTTATTTTTTCTATTCACACTTTTACTCATTTATTCCCTTAACAAACCCACTGAAAATGTTGTTCTTCCAATGCTCCCATCTCCCTTTGCTGATTTTGCTCTTCCTGTACCTTCTTTTTCTGCCTATCATGTGCTCTTTGCTATTTCTTCTCTTTTCTTAATTTTTCTCCAATTTCCCCCAACTCCCACTTCCCACTGCCCACTGACCTTACAACTACCCTACTTAGGGATGTTTGGGAGAAAACCCACTCACACAAAGCAATAGTGGTTATAATACATGTGTTGAACAAATACAATTTGTGATATAATCCAAGTACAACTTTATCTTCCTATCTCACCATCAGTTCAAAATAGTTTTAATAAGACAAATGTTTCTCTCCCTGGATAGAAATTTGGGCAGATCCCGTGAATTTTATGCTCACTTTTAGATACACTCTTGGTTCAGTAATTAGGAAGTGTCCAGGAGAAGATAATTAATAACTAAATTTTCTTCCCGAGTTAAATCTTTGTTTCCCTTTCCACAAGCTAGTTAGTGGTTGTCTGCAACATCCTAAAAGGATTACAGTTCAATTCCCTTCCTTACCTTCTACTTCACTTGGTAGCTGCTGTGTTAAGTCATTTCAAGTTCAAAAGAGAAGGTGGGAAGGTAAGAGACAGGGATTTTCTGTTAGGCTGAGTGGCCTTCTACTTTCTGGGTCTGATAGATGATAAAAGACAACCATCAGTGGGAATTTAAGGGTTCTTGGAGACTCCTATCAATGGGATATTCCTCTGCCTCCCAATGGACACTACTCTATACTGAGGGGTCCATTATAATTTATTCTGCAGGTTCTAGAATCCAAATTTGGCATTAGCTTCCTGCTGCAATCCTTAGGTCCTTTCTTTGAATAGAACAGAACCCAAACAGTATTATTCTCCTTAGTAGTCCATTTAAAGTAAGAATTCTCATGCATCCCTTGCACTCACAAAGCAAGTGTTCCCTTGTAAATCTTCTTATAGACACTTTTTCTCATAGCTCACTTTAGAATTTAACATGTCATATTGACTTTTGAGTCAAAACTTTGATTTTGAACCTTATTATACTAATTAGGTTTAAAGTCTTATGTATCTTATGATCATTTGTACCTTAAAAGAAATCACTCCTTAAGACATCCAAAGTAATATCTAGCTGCAGAATTCCAGGTATTATCA
The DNA here is from genome assembly GCF_018350215.1 of Panthera leo. NCBI lineage: Eukaryota > Metazoa > Chordata > Mammalia > Carnivora > Felidae > Panthera > Panthera leo. The sequence continues at coordinate 115,870,312 of NC_056687.1, read as the reverse complement.
AATGAGAATAAACATTTTATACATGCACACATGCAAGATATTCAGAGAGATAAAAATTCTTCCCAGAAGTCTGGAAATCATTCCACAAAGACAGCTACTGTGTTAGCCATAATGCTTATCCCAAAGAGATTCAAACTACCAAAAAAGGGAAGTGTTCATTGCTTTACAGGATTGAAAAGTCCATCTCCTTCCTTCTCTTTCCCCTATAGATTTCCTATACTTGCCCATAGGAACCATGCTTCAGCATCCACTAAGATGGTGGCAAGCTTCTTCAGAGAAAAGATGATTGCAGAGCAGAAGTGTCTCAAGTAAAAGGATAACTCCAATGCACAAGCAAAAGATGAACTCTGCCTAATGGGATTCTAACAGAGCTTCACTTACTCAGCTATGACTTCAGCTACCCAAGACGCCTGGACCGAGACAGAAGCCATATTTCAGCCGTCTGGTGGGTACTGATCATGGCTCTGGCTGGGCAGGTTCCAGGTGGCTAGTCAGAAGTCAGAAGAATCATGGAGGACTTGATCTAGACAGGGTATGGTGGCCTATTCACTGTTCTCCACCTGGAAGGTGGAATGTAGTAGCTGGAAATGAATCTTTAAAAAGGGTTAGTTCTAGGTGAAGGCAGACCATTGAGAGAGTGCTGGTAAAACATGACAGGAAATGGAAGATTATAGATGTTACTCAGTGGTCAAATTTTCTACTTAAACCAAAGAATACTGAGAAACTAGAAAAAGACATGCTGAAAGCAGTGCTTGTAATGCTGGATTTGCCACATTTCTTCTGATCGAGAGAAAGCTTTTAAAATTTCCATCGTTGCTTTGGACCAGGAAATGAGTTTAACGATTTCTTAATGATAAATTCGGGAAAGACTATTTTATTGCATTCTTTGTAAGAATTTACTTGTTTAACCTTCCTTTCCATTTCTACTAATTCAAATGTATTTTTATCAAATATTGTTGAAAATGAGAAGGGCTTTTTTGCCCTGTGCAAGACTGATAAGATACTGGCACAAATCTACAGTTCTAAACTGTAATGGGTAAGTCAGTAATTATATTCGAATTCATATACAGGTTAATATGAATCAATTATTATGTTTAAATCCTCAATATATCAATAAAACATATGTGTAGAGGCATTGCAAAATAATGTGTCTACATAGAAGTAACTGATTATTTTTCTCTAATTAGCCTAAACAAGGGGAGTTCTAATGATTAATGCTATTTTGCAGGAATTGACTCTATTTTGGGGAGGGGAGACTAAGGTGGAGGAGAATACACAAGAAATAAGATTTTTATCTTGCAATACTCAGACCCCACTTGCCTAGAAAGCACTCGTGGAACATCTTGCCAAAGCTTTAGTTTGTTCTCTTTTGTTTTGGCTACAATCTGACTGTCCTGGGCAACTGGATAAAGCACTGTGCTTCCTTATCTCTTTTCTTCTTGCTCTTGAACCTAGGACTAGGTTTGCTATTGAGACAGAGTTTGCTAAGTGCTTTGAGAAGTTCAGGACAAAAGGTCTTATACTACAAATATAATTACTCCTAATACATTATGCTGACATCAACTTCGGATTTGTGGTTCCCTTTTTCTTCTGTTGCCCCCACCCACGTCTACCATTTACTTCCTCATAGTATTTCAAACAAAGATCAGCCAGTCATTTTAGGGGAGTCATGGAAAGGTTTTGACCAAAGCTGATTTCTAAGACTTCTGTACGTGTTATCTTTTTCCTCCAAAATATGCAAGTCAGATCCTTTGGCATACATATTGTATATTTGATGTGATGGATAAAAATATAAAGGCTGGGCTGATATAATAACGCAGTGCAAAATTACTTTAATGATTCCAAGTTACTGATTTGTATTTTCCGTACAGCATTAGATCTTTTTCTTCTAATTTTTAAAAAATGTTTATTTATTTTTGAGAGAGAGAGAGAGAGAGAGAGCTGGGGAGGGGCAGAGAGACAGGGGGACACAGAATCTGAAGCAGCCTCCATCCAGGCTCTTAGCTGTCAGCACAGAGCCCGACACGGGGCTTGAACTCACAAACCATGAGATCATGACCCGAGCTGAAGTCGGAGGCCCAGCCAACTGAGCCACCCAGGTGCCCCTATACTGCATTAGATCTTAATGGGCCATCCTAGTATATGTGCATCTATTTCTAAATGTATGGCAAATATGCATCTGTGTATTTCTTCTCAGGTTTAAAACTTTTTGAGAAGCTTTTTTCTATAACACCAGTTTTTAGTCAGATCTGACAGTATACGTTGATTGTAAATATTTCCATAAAATGAATATAATATTTAAAAGGTGATTTTTAAAGGTTAAAATCAAGCCACTGGGTATTGAGTAACATATCTGAAATGATCTTAAGAATATATATACTTAGGCACCACATTTTAATTTAAACTCCTGTTATTACAGTAACTAGTCACAAAATGGCTCCCTATTTATGCAATATGTTAGCTGCAATGTTACTTAAATTGAACAGATGAGTGCCTTCTAATAATGTATGTTTACTTCATGAACTTGTGGGCAATTACATTGTAATTATGTCTTTGTAGGTGCTTTTTACTGACATATAGAGCACCAGTGCATTTTAAATGTAATTGCAGTTCTCTGTACCATTTAGCAAAGCTGAAAATTGTTAAAGGTTTGTAAATTACCTACATTTAGACCATAGGCAACTAGGCAAATTAAGTGACACTGTCAGTAATGTTACAACATAAATTGGTACCAAGTATAAATTCAAGGTAGACTTTCTTTTCTAAATCAGAATGTTGTTTATAGAGTGCCTTCTAAAAAAAAGATAAGCTTAAAAAAAAAAAGAAGGAGAAAGAAAGAAAGAAAGAAAGAAAGAAAGAAAGAAAGAAAAGTGCACACTGCTCCACTGACAGAATAGATCAGCCTTTAAATACATGTGAAAAACAATGACCTGCCTGCAATAATGTTTTAAACTGTAAACCTGTTTAAAATTGGGAAATTGGATTGGTTTCCAATTGAATCATTTCCAAAATGACTACATGATGGCTCCAGAGAAGACACTTCTGTGTAGTTTCTGTGAAACTATGCGGCAAAGAGGGGAAGACCTGGCATTCAGAGTGTATCAGAATTCTGTCACTTTTTATCTCTATGGCCTTATTTCAGTTACTTAATTCTTGAGCCTCAACTTTTTTATCTAAAAAATGAGAAGTATAATAGCTGGCTTCAAAGGGCTATTGTGGAGACTAAGATGGAATATTGTATTTAGGCTGTCAATAAAATGGGAGTTTTCTTAGTTATCTTATCTTCTCCTGACAGGTGATTTGGCTGCTCTATAAAAAAAAAAAAAAAAAAAAAAAAAAAAAAGTGTCTTTAGATTTGGTGGAGAATAGACTTCTCTGAGTCTGTGTTGAATCAGCCACAGAACTGCAAAGCTTACACAGATTTACTTCACCTCATGGGATTAAAGAAACGGAGCGACAACTGTATGCTGAAAAATGTTCACTTTTCCTTCTAAGCAATGTCCCATAGAGGAGACCCGTCTCCAAAGACCAGCAACGCCAGTTAAGGAAATTAATTGTGAAAGTATTACTCTGTCACTTCATGCCTTCAGGCCAGTCGCTTATTGATGGCAGGGGTTTAGGTTCGGATAAAACCATTTCACCCATGCAAGCCCTCTCCATTAAGCGGGAAACAAGCATTTGAGCTTGACAGCTCAGAGGGCTCCGCTGTGCAGAAAGCCATTCTTACAGGGTCATTGTATTTAAGTGCAAGATTAGAGAGACAGTTGGTGCGAGGCCATGTTCCTAAAGTACAAATAATGAATTAATTATATGATAAAATTACATGCATTTTTTTAAAACCCGTATTCATATGACATACAAATTATTAAAATTCATGCTGTAAGCTGGGAAATCCTGGAGTTCCATAGAAGGGTTCTGAACAAGCAGTAGACAACAGATGTCTAATGGGGAGTTCTTTCTCGCTTACCAGGTGACTTCGAGTACCTCACTTACCACTTGGAATCACAATTTCCTCCTTAAAAGAGGAACAGTGATGAAGAGCTGTCCTTCCCCCTGGCAATTTTAAGTTTTAAATGCGACAATGTATGAGTAAAGACTTTATCAAGTATTTACATAAGAGAGTACTTTATGATGTACTGATTTTTTTGTAGACGCGGTAGTTCTCTTTCCCATATTCTTTTTTCTTTTTAACATTTTGTTTAATTTATTATTATTTTTTTAAATTTATATCCAAGTTAGTTAGCAAATAGTGCAACAACGATTTCAGGAGTAGATTCCTTGATGGCCCTTCCCTATTTAGCCCATCCTCCCTCCCACAACCCCTCCAGTAACCCTCTGTTTCCTCTCCATATTTAAGAATCTCTTATGTTTTGTCCCCCTCCCTGTTTTTATGTGATTTTTGCTTCCCTTCCCTTATATTCATCTGTTTTGTCTCTTAAAGTCCTCATATGAGCAAAGTCATATGATTTTTGTCTTTCTCTGACTGACTAGTTTTGCTTAGCATTATACCCTCTAGTTCCATCCACGCAGTTGCCAATGGCAAGATTTCATTCTTTTTCATTCCCGAATAATACTCCGTTGTGTGTGTGTGTGTGTGTGTGTGTGTGTGTGTGTGTGTGTGTATATATATATATATATATATATATACCACATCTTCTTTATCCTTTTATCCATCGATGGACATTTGGGCTCTTTCCATACTTTGGCTATTGTTGATGGTGCTGCTATAAACATTGGGGTGCATGTGCCCCTTTGAAACAGCATACCTGTATCCCTTGGATAAATACCTACTAGTGCAATTGCTGGGTTGTAGAGTGGTTCTATTTTTAATCTTTTGAGGAACCTCCACACTGTTTTCCAGAGTGGCTGCACTAGAGTATATTCCCACCCTTTCCCATATTCTTATAATTACCTTTTTTTTTTTTGTCTTGTTTAGAGAGGTATTTGAATATCGGTTTTTGTAGGAGGAAGGTCCAAGACAAAGCCACCACTACATTCATACAAGCAAAAAATTGGCACATGAGCCCCATCAGGCACTGTTTTCTCCACAGTTGAAGCCAGTAGAAGTCTATCAACATGTAGAAATAAGCCAACTTCAAGTGTCCACTCAAAGGTAGTTTGCTTTGGAGGGAAGCAAATTTGACTTAAGTTTGGAAATGAAGGGAATTTCTCAGGAAGGAGAGGTGCTGTTTACAGTGGATTTGGGATTTCACAGAGCTCAGAAGAAGGAGGCTATCAGGTCTGGGAGCACACAGTTACACAGTGCTGAGAAAATGCCAGCAGAATTCTTACCCCAGAGCCAGAGGGCTAAGCATGACAGGGATTGGCAGCTCCATGAAACTAACTGGCCTCCAGATTACTAGCCGGTGAGAAGACCTTAGGCATTGTCAGAGACCCAGAAAGGCCAGAAGTATATGTTCTGATCTGAAGCGTTTGATCTAACTCAAAATGGAATACTGGCACAGTGTGTATCAGAATCTCTGGAAACCTTTGTCCAGTCACTTGAGGGAGAGATTTAATTTCTCTGAAAATGGAATGGAAAATTTCCTTGGGGGTCTGATTTTAATGGAAAGCCACTGATGCTGGAGAAGCAACACATAATGGAAGGCTAGAAGCAGGCTACCAAGAAGGGGTATCAAGCGTAGATAAGAGAGGGAATTCAGAGAGCGAACTTTCCAACACACATATTACCCAGTTCCCATTTCCCCCCAGGGTTGGCTTTACTAGAAAAACTCCTAAAATGAAAGTGATTTTGTTGTCAGTTAATTGTGCTGGATGTGAAGGGTAGACAATGGAGAATATGGTGTTACTGATGAAAATAAAGTTCATTTGAACAGTATTTAGTCTCTACAAAGCACTTTTAAATACATCTGTTCCTATGAACTTCTTGATAATAAGTGGGATAGGTTCAGCATATATCTGAACCCACATTTTACAGAAGGAAAATCAAGATCAAGAAAAGATGAATAACTTGAAAACATGTTGGTGGAACACTGAGAGAGATCACCTCTCAATGCTTCCATGTTTCCAAGCTGAGTAACCTGAACACTGTCCAGTGGTGATAATGAAGCTGGTGGGTGGTGAACAGAAGCTGAGATACTGAGATGACGCTGAAGATCTGGGGACCAGAAACCGGAAAAAATTGAACTTTTTGAGGAAACAGCTATGTTAAAAACTTGGAGATAGGGTTTCCTTCATTTTCCTTTTCTTATTTTCCTTAAAAATTAATAATTATTTCTCCGAAATAGATAGCATGTCATATTAGCGTTATTTATTAAATAACACATTACTTCCTCATTGAGCCAGATGGAAACCAGCTAACCTCAAAATAATTATAATACTAACATCTACTGAACACTGTATTCCAGGGCATTCTAAATCCCTTATGTGCATTAAAGTAGACGTTTAACACTCAAATGAAGAAGGTTTTCTTGTTTTGTAAACGAGGAAGCTAAGCTTTGTCCAAGGTCATAGAATTGGGACAGGACTCAAAGACCCAAGTGGTCCAATTCTGGAGCCCATTCTTAACCACAACATGATAAAAATCAGAACAACAGAAAATACCAATACATTTAATAAGAAAATTCTAATTTTATATCAATAAAGCTAGAAAATCTTATTCATGGACCTAAAGACTATCTAAGTGGTTAGAAAAACACACCATTCTCTTAGAGAGGTTTTCTCAGTGAAGGCTTCCTTTATCCTCAAGGCCAGTGGAAAGCTGAGACAGACTTTTGCCCTGAGCAGTAATATGACTGTGGGCTACAGTATTGGTCACAATTGGTTCCTGTCTTTTTTTTATTAAGGACGCGGGTAAAATTTACTCACTAGTTGAAAGATGGAAGTATCTTTTGACTCCATGCCTTCCCACTCCTCCTCACTGGCACAATATGAGTCCGCCTTTTAGCACTTGGCCTCTCAGTTACTGGGTTGTTATCTCTTGGCTGATCTCTTCATGTCTTGGCTTCTGTCAAATTCATCCCAGGCTGCACCCAGGCTCTTGAAAGTCACTTGCATTGCGTTCACTGTCAGGGGCTCCCTACCTTCTCTCACATTAAATCCACCCTTCCCTGTGTGACTTACCAGCCTCCCTCCATTCTCTGTTACTGTATTAGCCAACCTACTATATTTCTGACTGTATTCTATGCAGCGTGCCATCTTCTTTCCCAACTTGGCGATTTTACTCATAATCCCTGCCATCTTTTTTGTGTGTGTGCAAATCTATCCATTCCTCATGGCTTAATTCATATCTTCCCTTCATAGTGAAGCCTGCTCTGGTGACCAAGATCCCACCAGTTTCGCCCTCCTTTCAGCTCCTATATAATATATCTTTTGTAGTATGAAATTAAATAGGTGCTTCATTATCATTATATATCATATTTAATATTATTTCAGGTAGAAGTCCTGTCTTCCTAACTCAATAGTAGCCCCTTTGAGGGCAAAGACAGATGATAATAGATAGATAGATAGATAGATAATTTTTTTTTTTACTCTCTCCCAATGCCTAGGCTAATTGTAAGTCCTGTCTCCTGCCAAAACTTTCGTTATCATACAGGTTTTACTTTTCATTGTGCCACTCCTTCCTACTTCTGAGTCTACCTGTTCCCAAAGGTTCTCTTGCCCAAAGCTATGACCCCTTCCCAGGGCAACCCACACCCAATAACGGAAGTGAGGTTATAAAGGCCTGGCCTCCTAGCCCCAAATCAGGACAGCTCTAAAAGACTGTTCCCCCTGCAGGGCTCCTAACCAGGTAGGCTGAGCCTTCCACACTGAGACTGTTACTTCTCAGCCTCTGGTCATTTCTCCCTCTGCCCCTTCTTGCTTCCTTGCCATCTCTTTTCCAGGTGCTGATTCCAAACCCATCCTTTGGAAAGCCTTTGGTACATGAATCTCCTTCTCAGATTCTGCTTCCTAGGGAACCCGACTTGCATGCGCAACCCTTCTCTTCCTGCCCCTCTTAAGAACTTCCATTTCCACTGTTCGCATATCTACCCCCTGAGAAGCCCCCGACAAGGGCTGAGTGAAGCTCCATCTCTCCCATAACAATGTTTCTGCCGCTTCAGTTTACACAGTTTTCTCCCACCCTGCAGCCTTCGTGTCTCTACTGTGATGATGCTGAAGAGGATGATAAGGAAAAAGAGGAGGTAATTGAAAGTTTCAGCACCACACAACTTAGCGGCTCTTTGGTTCATAATTACTAACATTGGCAACTTTAGCTTTAAAACACACTTGTAAGTTGATGAATATGTTATAGAGTAAGCACAGGAAAACAGAAGAGCAGGGAATATGACATTTCTTTTTTCTTTTCCTTTTTTTTTTTCCTGTGGTAAATAATACACTATCCACACGGTAGGAAAGGCACTTGTTGATTAACAGTTAAAACTTAAAAACCTTTGGTTGTTAAGTTTCAGATCTGAAACATTCTACATATAGCAGGCTTCTGTACAGGAGGAGCAGTGGTCCCTGAAATGTTCATAAGGAGGTGAGATTCTCCATGCTTGATGAACTACTCGATCCCATCGCCGTCCTTCTTTCTCCTTAATCCATCTGTCTCCCTTCCCCAACCTTTGTCCTCCCGGCTCTTCCAAATGTATAAACTCAATTCTCTCTACTAAGCCATTCTTTCAAGGATTTGCTAGAGTGGCTTCTGTTTGTTTGTTTGTTTGTTTTCTGGACTGTACCCTGGCCAAAAATACAGCAGGTAAACAACCAGCGCCCACTGTAATTACCTTAGTGGTTGTCTTTTCCATACAGAAATTTGCCATCCCTTGTCTATTTCCTTTACGTCTGTTACTATTTCAACTTTGGCAAACAATTTCAATCAATAACCAGTAAAAAAGAAGAGGAAGACTCAGGAACCCAGAGTTCAGAACACACTTTTCAGAAAACATTACTTGAAAAAATGTGTTTATGAATGCTACGAAACAGAAAACTCAAGGCAAAAAAAATGTAAATGTGGAGATCCACTTCTTCTTGTAGATACAGAACAAAGAATAACCCACATTATGACTGCTCATAAAAAAAATGCTGTGCAGCAACACGGGTTTCCAACAAATTTGATAACCTGTTTCTGTCTCCCCCTTTCTCCATTAAATTGAACTCTCTGAATTATTCATGAGGGCTATTTTAATGGGATAATTTTTTCTTGCAAACGCTGACACTAATACTAAGGAATACCTCTAGGTATTCATCTTGGATAAATAAGGCTCCTGGTAACTAGTTTTCTTGATGCTTCACCTTATTCAAATGAACATATATGGAAGTAACTAATGTAGACCATTTTTTTAAACACTTAATGTTTTCAATATGTTCCTCTCCATATATGTATAGTCAAACGTATGTTTACTCAAGAATTAGCCAGGATGTTGAATTAAATGAAAGTAGAGCTGAAAGTTAAGCAATTCTCAGGTGAACTGGGGCAGGGCATTAGGAAGAAATTTAAAGTCCACATTTTCCAGCTGTGAAGACAGCTCTGAATGACTTTGGGAATCGCCCATCCCTCCATAGTGCTTTGACCACATTCAGAACCAATCATTCACTTCAATGTGTACATTAGGAGTTCTTAACTCAGGATAGGAGGATTTTAGGGGGTTGGTGAATTCCCTGAAACTGTATACCAATATTCTGTGTGTGATTTTTTTTTTCCCCTGGAAAGGAAGCTCGATGCGCTCATCAAATTCTCAGAGGGGCTCTTGTCTACTCCACTGCCAAACCCCTCTAATGTTAAGAATTTTCATTTTACAAAGAAGTAAGACTTCAAAAGTCAGGATTCTTTAGATTTCTGTGTGATGTAGGGGTGCGTGGGGAGAGTGGATGGCTATTTATCTTTTGATAAATTGAGTATTATGAAGAGTCACATGCAAGATTTCCAGGACTTGGGGAAAATTATACTTTGTGGGTGAGCTACATTTCGTTGCTTAATAAAGGTTTAATTTTTACCAATATCTGACCATTGTTTTCCAGGCGTCCCTGTAGGTCGGCTCATGTCTGTCCATAAATATTAACCCAAATCATTTGGGTTTTTTTTTTCCTACTGACACACATTAATTAAAAAAATAAGTTAAATATCCGGATGATCCTCTCTAACCTATTCTATCAGATAGCAGGTGCTAAAACACGAAGTAGTCAGATAGCTTACGCTCTAGTACAAAAAAAGAATGCTGTCATTTAATAATGTTGTAGATACCAAAGCTTCTAGGGTAATAAAGTTATTTTTATTTCAGTCGCAGTGTTAATTAAGAGCTTAAAGAAATAAAATTGTAAAGGAAATACTCATTCTCCGCCCGCCCCCCCCATGCAGCTTTCTAACATTTCTAACAGTTCTGTGCTAAATGTAACAAGATTTTTAAGACACAGAGGTGACTGTCACTGCTGGAATGTGTCCTGGAGGCTTTTTCTGTCAGAGGAGATGACAGTGACTCTTCCCATGCAGATTAAGCTGGTGTTTACAGATTTGCCCTGGGTGTGCATTTTTATCCTGCTGTGATCAAGTAACACAACCTGACGAGTGCCAGACAGATCTCTCGATAAGAAAGGTTTGAATGTGCCCCCACTTTGCACAGGGCACAGCCCTGATCGGACGCCCTTGGCAAGGATCCTTTTCCTGTTCTCCTTTGCAATGAACAGTTATGTACAATTTACCTTGTCCCCTTTCCCTTTGGGTGAAGCATTGGGAATGAATGTGCAAAAGATTCAACAGCAAATTCTGTGCTGAAACTCAGATTGTTAAGTGTTGACTTTAAGAAAAAAAAAATCAGTATTAACATTCAATTTTTGGAGATGTCAAAGGAGGCCTGTGTGACCATGTGAGACATCTAAAAATACTTGAGTCATTTACGGTAATTTAAAAAATTTTGTTAATTTTCACACTGCGGAGTTTTCACAGACAAAATCACTGAGATAAGAAATCTTATTCTGGGCAAAAGCTAATCGGGCTCCAGATGCTGTGAGTGTAAAACCAGGAGCTGCCTGCAAGGGCACATCACTGAACCTTTCCCCCATCCCTCAGCCCTCCCACCTCCTGCCATTTCATTTTAAAGCCAGCATTTTTAATATCCATGGAAGAAAACTAGCTGTTGTCATCAGATAGTGAAACTCAGCTCTCTACATTTTGATTTCTTACTTCATTTCAGTAAGAGAAGTCCATAAAGAAATTTGTTAGGTTTTGAAAGGGATCGCATTTTTGTTTGTTTTTTAGTTTTTTTTCATAAGGATTGTTTAGTTCGCTGAATTAAAAACTAAACAGAAGAGCATTGCTAAAGAAGAAAATGTATTAGAGTGAAGACTCAAGTTCACAGTTCTGCCACTGTTAAGCTTTGAGATCTTGGAAAAGTCACTTCCTGTCTGAGTCTGATTTGCCTTATCTGTGAAACAGGAACAAGACCTTTCTGTCCTGGGTGTCCAACCCGCCCTAGGCAACCTGTAGAATAACAAACAAAGAGCAACAGTAAAAAAGAGTTATGTAGCATTCTAGACCATCTAGCACATGTCTCTCTTTCCTACAATGCAATCAATCAATATTTGCTGATTTAATTATTAACTTTCAAAAGTATGTAAATTTAGTATTGTTAGATCCTTATCTAGACTTTGGAAAAGAGGTAAGATTTCTCATTACAACCAAATACTGGTAGCAAAAACTTTTTATTCTCAACAAATAGTGCTGGAAAAGCAGAATATTTTTTAGCACCTCCTCTTTCAAATGAAGCTTTTGGTTTGCATTTTGAAAAGAATTATTTTTAGAATAACGAATGTCATATACATGGGAGATACAGGAGAAGTACACAGAATCTTTAGAGAGTGTTTCATAATATTTTCTTTTAGTCATTACTAAATACAACTAAAAAAGGAGTGCCCGTGTGGCTCAATGGGTTAAGCGTCCTACTTTGGCTCAGGTTACAATCCCAGGGTTCATGGGTTGGAGCCCAGCATCAGGCTCTGTGCTGATAACTCAGAGCCTGAAGCCTGCTTTGAATTCTGTGTCTCCCTCTGTCTCTGCCCCTCCCCCCTCAGAAATAAATAAACATTAAAAAATAAATAAATAGAGATAACTAAAACAGCCATTAACGATATTTTTCAATTTCCAATAAATTTGATAAATTTCTGTGACTCCCAACTATTAAAAAAATTCTAAGAAACTATGATGCCTGAGAATACCTTGAGTACACTGTCATCTCTGAAGGTCTGGTAGTTTAGACATTTATCCAGTTTTTGTTTGAGACCCATCAACTTCTAAAAAGGAGTCTAGTCCACAGCACAAATACAACAAATTAAGCTGAAGGAAAGGGAGTTGATGATTATTGCACCCTATCAGTGTGGCCATAGCTGTCTCCACCCTTCTCTTTCTTTACATGGTCTCCATTTTAGGTGAGCTGGTTTCAGGTCCCACAGCGGGTGAAGGAGGCAGGGGTCAGCTTGATTCCAAAGCCGGTAAACTTCCTTCATTATTTCCATCCCTAAAAGACAGGCCAAAAGATTACAATATTTCTCTTCATATGTGTTACTTTTTAAAGTAACATTTATTTTCATAATTTTGTCCAAAATATGTGTGTGTGTATAAGAATTAAGTTATTTGTTTTATTGACTCGAATTTTTTTTTTCCAAAATAAGTGATGGACTGGTTAATTTATTCTTTAACTTTCTCCTACCTTTTTTTTTTTCTTTTCTGAAAATTTAGGCACTATCTTGCATTGGGTTCCTCCAGATGCTATCCTTATTGCAAGGATCTGAGCAAGCAGTTTACTTGGAAAGAGATTCCAGAAAACAACTGTGAGGTTGTAGGGATGTAGGATGGGTAAAGGAAGGGGGTCATACAGGGTGTATTAATAAACACATTGTGAGTCCCTGGCAAACTCTGTGGGACAGAATAGAACACACCTGTGAGTTAGTTTTTCCGCCAGAATGAGAAGAAAGCTAGGCTATTTGTCTACCAACTCTTAAACCTTATCACTGACTGCTGCTCCCGGAAGCTATTAACCCCCAGGGATTCTGCCGGCTTCTGACACAGGTGCGCATGCTCCTGCCACCAGAGAGTCCCAGGGGAGAGTTGCAGGTGAAGAAGCCGCAGGTAGGTGCAGGAAAAGTGACCTTCCGGGGGATCTGGGCAGAGCACCTACAAATGACTGCTACCGATTCTATTCTGTGGTGAGAGGATTCCATTATCTATTCTATGATGTTTCAACAGATTTAGTTTAACAATTAAAATGAACAACAAATACACCGCAGTCAGAGAACATCTGACCCTTTTCTGTAGAGAAAAATAAATGCCAGTAGGCAGACAGAGAATAATGGGTCTAGCCTGACCTAGATTGGGAGGAATTTAGAAGTCTGTCCCCTGGGAAAGAAGGTTTTACAGTGCTCAGAGTAGCTAGGATGAGCTGAGAAAGCTTTTCAGCCCTTCACTTTAAAGAACATTATAAAATGGACGGTAGGCTTTAAAAAGTACCTATGAGGCCAGAGTTAGCAAGACTGCAAAAAGAGCCATGATATGCTGTCATTAGCTAACTAGAGCTTATAACAGTTAGTGAGAATAGAATTCAACTTGTACTTAGATTTTTATTTTGCATTAAGCTCTTGCTCTGTCTAGGGTTTTGAGCTATAAAGAAAGCAAAACATAAGTTTATAGGTATTCAGTTATAGAGAATTATTTCATTGAGGGAACGGTGAAAAAGTCCCTTGATCTTAAAATTACTTTCTCAAAAATATGAATTATATTACAGCTTCTTGGAGAAAACTATTAGAGATTTTTGAATAATGACTTTTTCCTCTGAGGGGAATTGTGCCTTCTCTTCGAGAAAAAACGCAGTATCAGGTTTTTGAAGTAAACATATTATGTTTTACACTGCCAATCATATTTAGTTAAGATGTAAGCCTTAGAGATTTGAAACTTCAAGAAACAAACTACACGCTAATGAGAAAGAAGTTGAGTGTCAGATCCTCAAATAGCAAGGTAATGCAATTTTCTCTGAGTTTGAATTTTTTGATTACTTTTTCAGAATACAATAGCATACCAAAAAATTACTTGGCATATCAATTTATTGCTCATTGAAGAGGTTTTAGGTTCTTTTAGGCATCTTTGATAAAGAAAGTCTTAGTGGAAGTTTTGGAATTAAAAAGAAATGAGGGGCACCCGTGTGGCTCAGTCAGTTAAGGGTCAGGTTGTGAGATCTCCTGGGATCTCATGGTTGTGAGATCAAGTCCTGTGTTGAGCTCTGTGCTGGCAGTGTGCTTGGGATTCTCCCTCCCTCTCTCTTTGCCTCTCCCTGACTTGTACTCTTCTCTGTCTCTCTCTGAGTAAATAAACGAAAGAAAGAAAGAAAGAAAGAAAGAAAGAAAGAAAGAAAGAAAGAAAGAAAGAAAGGGAAATGAGACCAAGAGGGAAATTTAGTTGGCTTGAATTTTTGGAAGTGTGTTCTGATTATTTTTATAAAATACTTAGAAAATAAGAGAGTGGTTTTACAGAAGATATACATGCATAGAGGTGTGTGTGTGTGTGTGTGTGTGTGTGTGTTCTAATTATAACAGGATTCCTTTCACATTGAAAAACAATGTATAAAATGCAGAAAATAAGTTGCAAACAGTATGTGATCTCACCCCGCCTGCCTCTTCCCTGTGATTTTGTGCTTCTCTTCTTCTCATCCACAATGCTCCAGCCATACTTGTCTCCATTCAGTTCTAGAAGCATCTTTATGCATGCCATTCTTCTGGCTAGGAGGCCCCTCTGACTGTTTCTCCCATGGCTGACATTAGGGTTCAGATTAAATGTCCTTGTTTCTAGAAGGCCATTTATAAATACTTTGTGCAAAGTAGTTCAACGATCTACCCCGTATTTGCTTCCTTTATGGCACTTAACACCATTTGTGATTAAATATTATCACATGTATTTGTTTATTTCTAGAGTGGGAGCTCCACAAAGGCAAAAATACTGTTTCATTGGCAAACCTCTCTGAGATCCACCGCCTGAATTAGTCTTTCATTCTTTTTCCTTGGAACGAATGAAGAAAGTGTCCGTGCAGAGGGCTTTTCACCCCTCCTCCTACTCTGGTCATGCAAAGTCCCTTTAGGACTTAACTGTCTTCTATGCCTTTGGTCCCCTTCTTGTTCCCAACGAAAGGAAGTGTCGCCGTAATGAAACGATGTAAAATTATCTTAACAACAAGGATGCTACCTGACATTATAAGGAAGTTCCAGTGTGGATGAATGGAGCAGCTTCACATCATGACACACACGACTTTTTGCACTCTGGCCCAGCCCCACCTCCCACCACTCAGTCGTCTAGAGCCTAAGCTGCCACTGACGTATTTTATTCCTTTACACACTCCATTCCCTCCCTCGGGAGCAATAATAATTTAGCTCATATTTGTTGAACATTTACCTTGCCAGGCACTATACCAATTGCTTTCCCTTCATTATTACATTTAATTCTCACACAATCTGATGAAGTAATGTGATTGATCTGGTTTTACTGAGGAGTCAAATAGCATAGCCAAAGTCACACAGCTGGAATGTGGAGAAGCCAGGAGGTAAACTCAGTTCATGTGACCCTAACACCCTTGCTTCATCAACTCATCATCTGACTCACTTCTATGGAAATCACCTCAAACATTTCGCCAACAACTCCCTGTATGTAGAAAGAGCTTTCTCTCTATGTATCCTCCCAAATTCTAATCTTCCAAAAATGCACTTTGTACTAAACTCTGTTAGCCCTTAGCTCACTAGATAATTTTGCATTGAGCATCCCAGAGATAGTCTATGTAAGGCAGGAATCACAATTTTTTTTTCATTTTTCATCCTGAGAACCCCTTGAGGTTCCTGGTTTACAATACACGTTCGATAAAGGTCCATTCAATGAATGAGTGAATTATTGTTCTGATTTAAACGCTCAACCGAAACAAGTCAAAAGGATCCCGTTAAGATGGATTGTTGAATGTGATGATGAACCTTGGGCAAAAAATTGCTGTGTCTGCGCTGAACAACCAGCATCTGATCAAATAAACAATCACTATATTCCCTTTGAAAACAAACCTTCTTTCCTTAAAAAAAATCGCAGCACGTGGCATTGCTCCTCAGTAAAAGTTAAATAAAATAGTTAGTTCAGCTGGTTAGAAAATGTGCTTCAAGTTTAACACCACATATCATTGTTTATACAGATGATTACTTGGGACGAACTTCAATAGAATCATGCTTTGCTCGCAAAGAAGGCGGCTTTGGCAGCACATAATGATCAGTTAGGGTGACTCATGTTTTCCAGCTGAGATCAATGGACCTTAATCCATTAACACAGACTTAAATATCACCAGATAGCAAGGTATGACAGTAGAGGTAGGAGTAAGAAAGGTATGGAGTATTGAGATTGAAGAGATTTTGTTTTTCATGTTCTAATCCCTTTTCATACGCTATAGGAAAGCAGTATAATTTTAGATTTTCAATTAGTTTACCCTAGGTATTAAATGAAAACTATCTTTGTGAGTAATGTAAATTATTTTTGTTCACCTACTTCAAGCTGCTCTTTGCAGAATTTGATTTTTAAAAGTCCTTGGCAACATATTAGTAATAAGCCATTGGAAAATGTCAACAAACAGTTTCATTTTGGGGGAGGATTATAATCATCCCAGTCAATCAGATGCCTGTTAGATATTTAAATTTTAAAGGGTAAGCCAGTGAATTCACCACAAAGCAATCCACAATCAACTATTTTAAACTAAAAATAAACAATTCAGATACCTGATTAAAAAAAAAGGTATTTGGTGGCAAAACGTGATAGTGTCCTTTAGTTTAAGAATAAGATTCAGAATTTACTCTTCCTTAGTTTATCACAGTATTTGAAGTATGCATTTGCTAACAGAATTATTTTATCTACATATTTAAATTTGTTGTGTAGCTTTTCATGAATGATATGTGACATCGCATAGGTATAGACTGAGAAAGGAATCTAGGAGTTGTTTGTGAACCCATGATATATAGTCTGTGGTTTCCTTTTCATTTTTCCTCCTTTTCTCTTTCTTTCCTTCTTGGGTATATTTTTCTTATATTTTCTTGTCTACTTTGTGGATCTATGAATTTCTTCTTTTTCCATACTCTAAGAGTTATAAGCCTCTTGAGGGTGAAAACCATAGTTTATTTTTCTTGATATCCCAGGGCTTAGTCAGAGTGTGAATCATGTCCCAAATGAACATGTATTAAATGAATGAATGAATGATAATGAATGAAAGACTGACCTCCATAAGGATAACTTCACAGTGAACTTGCCTGAAAAAGCTGGATGAGCCCATTCAGAACATCGTTAGTCGAAGCAACAGAGTAAAGTAGATTGCCATATTATACTTTTAACTACTAGCAGTTTTTATATCAAATATTTTCTTCTAGACAGCACAATGATGATATGAAGACAATTATACAACTTTGCCGACAACGTTAAAGTGGACCCAAATAAATGCAGAGGTATACTCTTCCTGGATAGATTCAAAGTTGTAGAAAATATCAATTTTCCACAAGTTAATCTCTAAATCTAAAGCATTTCTCAAAGTTTATAACAAGGTGTCTGATTTTTACAACTTGAAGGGCAAATTTTAGAGTTGAAATGGAAAATATAATTGGTAAGAATATTTTAAGAGAAAAAAAATAGAACATTGAGAACACTTTACCTCTTGGATAGCATAACACATCGTACAGATTCAGTAAGCTGAATAATATAATCTTGCCACAAAGTAGGCAACAGGGGAAGCAGGAAGACCAGTTAGGGGATTATTGCAATAACCCATGTTAACAATCCCCTGAGACTCCATGTCTTTACTAATTTGCTTGGTCAGCTTTTGCTAAATGTGCTAAAATAATCCACTGTGAGTGTAGATTGGTCCATTTCCCTTTATTTGTCAGTTATTGCTTGATAGATTTTGAAGCTATTTGCCTACGTTTGTGATCATTATTTTTTCTTTGTATCAATATGCAGTTGCTATTTCTCTTAATTAATGCTCTTTCATTTAAATTCTATTCGATTGAGATTAATATTGCCGTACTACTTTGTGGTTAATAATTTACATGGCATATCTTTTCCCATCACTTGATACTCAGCTGTTCGTGCAGTTTTACTTTAGGAGTGTTCCTGACGACCACACCTTGGTTAATTTTATTTTCTTTGTTTTCTTTACAAATTGCTAATCTCTTTAGTGGGATAGTTTTACCTATTTAATTTTAATGTGATGACTGACAGATTTAGAGTTATTTCTGCCCTGTTATTTTGTGTTATCTTGTTAGATACATAAATATTAAATATATGAATATATCATATACTATATAATATATATTCCTTTTTTTCTATACTGGTTGGGAAACTATAGATTTTTATTTATATTCTTTTGGGGATTTTCTTTTAGGTTTTTTAAGATACATGTGTATCTCTCTTAAATAGTTTCTGTCCGTCCAACCACAATAAGAGTTTTAGCATGGCTTACATTCCCATTTAACAACCTCTACTTCCATCACATTATTGTTGTTCACAGTTGTAATTTTGCCTTCTTTTAATCAAACAAAAAATGGTGTAATGTTTGTCTCAATAGTTGATATTTAATTAGTTTTGGACAGATTTTACCAATGTCGGCACACACTATCATTTCATACGCTCAACACTTTCTTCTGCATTCGTTTTTATTTTACCACAATTCCATTCTTTAATAACCACTTGAGTGATAGCTTTATTTACTTTTAAATGTTTGCAAATATCTTTTTTTCCTTACCCTCAAAGAAGAACTTGGCAGGGAATAAAATCCTATGTTGACAGATATATTTCCTCTCTGTGAGAAGATAGAATTCTACTCACTTCTGGCATGAATCAATGCCAAATAATTCTGGCAAAAAAAAAAAAAATTTGTTGCTGTTAGTTTAAATGTCACTTATTTGTAAGAAAAATATATTTTTTCTCTGGAAGTTTTTTAGATGATCTGTTTATAATTGATGATCTGGGGTATAGTTAGGTATCTAGGTGTGGATTTACTCTTTTTCTTTATTGTGCTTCTTTTTGGAGAATAATTTCAATTCTAAAAGTTGTCAATAATTACCTCTCCAAATGTTGATTTTCTGCCACTTTCTCCAATCTGTTCTGGAATTCTTATTAGATCAATATTGGAGCATTTCAATTTAATCCACAATATTTCTTAACTGCTTTTCACATCTTTATATCTTTAACTCAGTATGGTACTGTATTCCAGTTTGTTCATGTCCCTTGTGACCATAATCAGTCTTAAGGGTATCCCATATATTACATTATTTTTCATTTTAATAATTATACCTTTTATTTTCAAGAATTTAAACTTCTTTTTCATTTTATGATTCCTTTTGACTGCTTTGTTTCATACATTGTCATTTTTTTAAAGAAACAATGTGTAGTTGCATTTCTTTGGAAATCCACAACATATTTTATTTTATTTTATTTTGAGAGAGAGAAAGAGAGCATGAGTGAGGAGGGGCAGAGAGAGAGGGAGATAGAGAATCCCAAACTGGCTCTGCACTGTCAGCTCAGGGCCCATGTGGGGGTTGAACCCACAAATTGTGAGATCGTGACCTGAGCCGAAATCGTGAGTCAGATGCTTAACCGACTGAGCCACCCAGGTGCCCCCACAGCAAATTTATTTTGAAATTGTCAGACTGTTCTCAAGGAATGAATGAATGGATTTTGAATTGTTCATTCTTTGGCATTTTTAGCATTAGTTTTTTCACATTCTAAAATTTGCATTTGCAGGTTAATTTCAATTTGGACAGATCTTACGTTTGTTCCTCTCTGTCACCTCCCCTCTTTGCCTACCTCTCCCTGCCCTTGCAGGTTTTGCACTTGCCTCTACCCAACTCCCTGGACGCTCAGCCTGGGACAGTGGTTTTAAAGGCAGTTCAGAGTGCACAGCGACATTGACGGTTTGCCGATCTGGCCTCTGATTCAGCAATAGTTTGCCTTAGCTCCAGACTGGAGGCTGCGCCTGTTCCCTTTGCAGCCTGCAGCACTCCTGAAACCAAAACTCCATACAAAACATAGTAATTGGGAGGGGTTAAGGCAGCGCTTATATCTTTGTTGGCCCTGTAGGGGCCAATTCCTGACCACCTTGTTTCTTCTGGACTCTGAGCCCAGAAAGCCCACCTACAGCCTTGGACTCTAGATTATGTCCCATTTATGTCCCAGTTTTAGTCTGAAAGAATGTTTACCTTTATTTGAAATAAACATTTCCCCCCCTCTCATCAGTGCTCTGTTTTGGGAAAAGAAAACTTTTAACCTAAAAGCTGTCAGTCTTTCTTTAAAAGGTCCCGGTTAGGTAAATAGGCAGGGCTGGGAAAGTCTGAGATCATTAGGGGCCTTATTTTATTCATTTTTTACAGGTAAGATATTACAGAAATCTAAGTAGTTTCCCACTATTTCAGAGTAAGTTGAATGAAGAAGCAGGGGTAGGGCTCGGGTCTTTATATTCCCATTTCAAACCCTGTTTTGCTACAGAATCTTTTTGTTTGTTTTGTTTTGTTTTTGTTTTTAATGTTTTATTTATTTTTGAGAGAGAAGGAGAGAGAGAGAGAGACAGAGTGCGAGTAGGGGAGGGGCAGAGAGAGAGGGAGACACACAGAATCTGAAGCAGGCTCCAGGCTCCAAGCTGTCAGCACACAGCCTGACGCGGGGCTTGAACTCACAGACCATGAGAGTATGACCTGAGCAGACGTTGAACGCTTAACTGAATGAGCCACCCAGGTGCTCCTGTTTTGTTTTTGTTTTGATCTCACTTTATTTCTAAAAAGAAAAGAAAATAAAATAAAGTAAATATTTATTTGAAAATAAATCTAGGGGCGCCTGGGCAGCTCAGTCGGTTAAGCGGCCGACTTCGGCTCAGGTCATGATCTCGCGGTCCGTGAGTTCGAGCCCCGCGTCGGGCTCTGTGCTGACAGCTCAGAGCCTGGAGCCTGTTCCAGATTCTGTGTCTCCCTCTCTCTCTGCCCCTCCCCTGTTCATGCTCTGTCTCTCTCTGTCTCAAAAATAAATAAACGTTAAAAAAAAATTAAAAAAAAAAGAAAATAAATCTAATGTTTCTACTTTGAGAATATATTGAATTATTACATACTAAGACACCTTGTGCTAGTGTCTGATGGCTTTAAATGGTTACAAAATCTATTTCTTCAGTGTCAAGGCCAGGCCTTATAAAAAACTGACATTTATCACCTCAATACTTCTGTCCATTGGATTGCCATATGAAACAACTCTAGTGATTTCCTGACCTTTGTCCATGGCACCCCTCAGAACAAGAATATGATGAGCGAGAGTCTTGCTCATCTAATCATTCTTTCAATGAATAATTTTTAAAAAATTTATAAATTTATAAATTTGAACTCACAAACCATAAGATCATGACCTGAGCCGAAATCTGACGATTAACCGACTGAGGCACCCAGCCCCCCCCAAATGAATAATTAATGAATACCTATTACGTGGCTCTCTCCAGTTTGCCAAGGAGGACTCAGTGCCTGTCTGGTTTAGCATGTTTCTCAGACAGAAGTGTCCCAGTCTGTATGATAAATGGTACAGTTCTCCTAAGTAGGTGCCAGCACTGATCCAGGGCAGTGACTGCCTGAGTGACTCAAACAAGAAACACCACCTGCCTCTCTCTTTAGTGTCCAGCCACTTTCACTCTATCATGAAAGCTCACTCACTCTCAATGGAGAGGTCAAGAGTTTTTTAGATAAGAGATGGTTCCTGCTTTCTCTACTCAAAGAGTGTGATGGGCATTCAGAGACTAATAAATAGTATACAAAAGCAGAAACCATAACCCGCCAAGAAAATAAAGAAATCAAGGGTGCTGAATGACGGGGCTGTTGTCATCGGTGATGCCAGCTTTACAGGACTGCCTCCAAGTCCTTTTCTTGGTCTCTTGTCTCTTTTACTAGGTCCATTAAAGGGGAAAAACCCTAAAACAAACACGCAGCGATCATTTGTCTGGTGGGTTTGTGGACTCTGGGAGAGATATAATTTCTGTATCAAAGTATAGAGAATCAGGCATTCCGTATTTCAGATGCAACAAATACACCCATAATTCAAGGGTTTCAGAGTAAGGTAAGTACCAGGGCTCTTATATGTTCAAAGGCCCCCAGAAAGGTAAAAAGCAAAGAAATGCCCAAATTTTTTGATCTCTAAAATGCAAAAATTGAGTATTTGGTCTTGAATTCCATATATTTATATTTCTTTGAATAGTTTGCTAATATCAGGAGTCTAAATGTGAATCACCTCTGGGGCTTGGGATTTCTATGCACACACACACACACACACACACACACACACACAAAGCCTCTGCTTTCAATGGCACATTTTAGGATAAAAGCGATAAAGTATTTTTTTCCATTCTCTCCTTTTTTGGAGCAAATCATTGTTTTTAGCAATTATTTACTTAGGCATGAAGGCTGATTCATAGCACAAAAATACTCATACATGAATATCCATATATAAAGAAAGATGTGTTGCTTTATGGACAAAGTTGCCCATTGACCACAGGATTTTGGTATTCAAATTTCAACCAAAGAGGGAGGAAAAGGTGTATTACCTTGGCTAGGGAGCATAAAGATATCTTAGGAAAATAAGAAGCTAGGCAAAGCTAGTTGCAAAAGTGCAAAAGGTTCTCTGCAGGGAACAATGCTTCCTCAGATGGGTACAGACACGGGCAGAATGTGTTTTCTCTCACTGAGCACCCCAACCCTTCATTAAAGGACAAAGTCAGGTTCATTGCCATGGGGAGTCATTTCCAAGTACAAGTGCATCTGTACCACTTAATTCCCCAGGACAATCTCGTGAAGAGGTATTGCCTGAAAAAATAGTTTACACGTGTGCCTACTGACTTTGTAATCTTAACCAGATTAACAGACTTTGAAAATGATTCAGAATTGCCTCTGGTGTTAGTCATACTCATTTTATCAGTTTATGTCCTCTCGTACTGTGTGTTTATGATACATGCCAAAAATTTGGCAGAAAATCTTGACCATATAAGCTGCAAGCTGCTTTTTATTGTAGATTTCACAAACCTACTTGAGTGGATTCTAATGAAACGGATGGAGAAGGAATAAATCCAAGAAATGTTGCATCTGTATCTACTTCTTGAGGATAAACTGGTAGTAAGTGAAATAGACATGCTGCTTTATGAGGAAACCAGGCCTGCCCTTGATTCTCATCAAGGTCCAGGCATTTAGGGTCTAGGCTGTTCACTACTTTAAAAGCATATCACCAAAATCCAGTTATGCTCTTTTATTTTAAATAAAACTTTAAAACAGCTGCATTAGCCACCTTTACAATCAGGACCTATAGATAGCAACTATTTTAGGGTAGTATTAAAAGTTTCACTAAAACATGGCATGGGGTAGAAACTCACATGGGAAGATCTTAGGGACCTCTTAAAAGACACCTTTCACTATGATTCCACCTGGAAGACATCTGTTCCCTGTGCTTGACCACCATTACACATTGTGTCCACCGTTCCAAATTGCACATATATTGTTAGTTACCTTCTCACACATGTGTCTCATATTACTAATCAGATCATGAGCCTGGAGGCTATAACACAAAGTCCCAAACAAGAAAATTGTCTATGTATGAGTTTAATGTTTGTTACTATTTTACTTCCAGAATAGAGGCAACTCCAACCCTAGATGATCAAAGAAGTTTAGATCTTGTTGAAACCTTGGATATTGTGTGCAGTCAAGTGCCCTTCAAACTCTTTAAGTGTCTGAACTTGAACAATTTAAGTTAGGTGTGTAATGTACAAAAGAGACGTAAAAAAGAGCTAGAAGGGCAGAGCCCAGTAGACTGGATTTCCGTGAACCTCCCATTGCCCACATTTTCCTCATTCTAACCACTTTCAAAGAACCTCTAGGACCCCATGAAGTAGTCTCTAAAAAAACACTGATTTCTTTAATTTAAAAATGAAAGATTTATAAGTGTGGTAGTCTTCAAAATCTTCAGATCACGCATTCTTATCACTAACACATTTGCACATATGCCCCAGAGTATATTTATATACTACTATAGGATGCTTCTTATAAAACATACACACAAGGGGCGCCTGAGTCGTTCAGTCATTGGAGCTCAGGTCATGATCCCAAGGTTGTGGGATCATGCCTTGTATTGGGCTCCACATGAGCATGGAGCCTGCTTGAGATTCTCTCTCTCCATTCCCCTGGAATTCTGGATTCTGCTCCTCTCCCCTACTCACTTTCTCTCTCTAAAAATAAGACAAAAAATTTAAAACATACATACATACAAAATAAAAATGTATAAATAATGACGTGAAAACATAGACATTATATTTTCTTCTCATACCCAACAGATCATCTTGTGTGTCATATATTCCCCATATGAAGAACACAGCCTAGAGATGCCAGGGCTGACATTTACAAACCTTATGAGCAATTGTAACAAGACAAGGATTCAAAATCTGGTTAACTTAGTGGTCCAGTGTTCTATTCATTCTTCAAATATTCACCCCATTTCAGAGTTTGTCACTCCAGAACTGTGTTTTTTGAGTAATGTACAACTTTCTTTAAAACAACAAAATCCTCATCTTTCTAGCTATTGTGCAACAACTAAAAAAGTTATACACCAAATGTGATCCAAACTACAGAATCAATAACCACTGAAGATGCTAGCATGACTTGATTGTGATAGGTTTTGGTGCTTTAATGCAATTAAATTATCGATTGTATCAACTAGGAATGATTTCACATGTATATGACAGCAAACAAGATTTGCAAAGGTTTAGAGAAATAGGAGTTTATTTTTCTTGCACAGTCTATAGACAGGCAGTTATTGCATTGATTTGGGGGGTTCAACAATGTCAAGGATGCTGTATCTGGAAGTCCTATTTTTCCTTCATGGTTATAAGATAACTACTGTAGTTACTTTTTTTTTTAATGTTTATTTATTTTTGAGACAGAGAGAGACAGAGCATGAACGGGGGAGGGTCAGAGAGAGGGAGACACAGAATCTGAAACAGGCTCCAGGCTATGAGCTGTCAGCACAGAGCCCGACGCGGGGCTCGAACTCACAGACCGCGAGATCATGACCTGAGCCGAAGTCGGCTGCTTAACCGACTGAGCCACCCAGGCGCCCCTGTAGTTACTTTTATTTTTAATAACATTTCAACCACTGACTGATGAATTAGCTTACTCATAATAGTGCACAATATACAAAACCAAAAATATCAATTGTTTTTAAAAAGTTATTTTCTATGGATTTACAACTTTACCTTTGCTAAATAGTTGATTTAAGTTGATGCATACCAGACAGATCCCACTGACATTTTTCACTATTTCAAAAGATTCGTCAAATTTATTATTAAGACTGAAGAGCCTAAGAAATGGGACTGTTGAGATAAAGAGTATAGTTCACAATATGCTGTTTGGAGTACTCCAGAATAGAATGCTTTAAAAAAAAAAAACTATTTTTAGGGTCTATAGACACTTGATGCTACTTTCAGATGTTAGTAGGAAATGAAATATTTAGGAACCAATGCATGATTGTACTGGATATGTAAGATAGTAATTGGCAAGAAGGGAAGGTTGGAGAACGCATGAGGTCCCCTGAGTGGCATCTCCATAGACAGGAAGTGAGAAGGGGAAGGTCACAGAGATAATCAGAGACCAGATCATGTGAAACCCATGAGCAAATTTAAAAGAGATTGTACTTTATTCTCAGTGGAATAAGGAGCCTTCGAAGGGTTTTAAACATAGTAGTAACATGACCTGAAATACACTTGTAGAAGCTAAGTAAATTCTCCAAGATCACACTGCTGATGAATTGGTGAACTTGTGATTCAAACCCAGGTCTGTTCTACTCAAAAGGCTGAGCTTTTAACAATCCATACTACAGGGTGTGGCTTTACTTTTGATATCATTATCCAAATCAAATCTTCAACACAAGGCTTGGGTTTGTGTCAAAGTTCATTTTAACTTAAAGAGTCTGTTACATCAGCAGCAACATATTTTGACTCTCTGAAATATATCATGAAATAGGAAGATACAGAGAAAAAAGATAAAATGGAAAACAACCCTCTGTTGGAAAAAAGATAAAAAACTTTACAACATTGGAAACATTTAAGCACAATGACACCCATGAGTAATTCATTGACTTGTTAGTTGTACTTATACACTAAGAATTAGAATGTGAATTATTACACCAAAATAATTTTGATTTTTCTTTCAAAATTTTGTATAAAATAAAAATTGAGCTGGACATGCTATGCATATAATTTCTTTATGAATTTTTCATATATCTTCACTTCTAGATTGCTTCGAGGTATATGATTAGTTGTATTGAAATCCATGAGAAAGCCTCATGTTGTATTTTGCTCCTGATTGGAAGAAAACTCATGAGATAAATTATTCCCCGTTCCTTGCACAATTTGCAGTCTCAAGAAGGTTGGATAGTTCAAAGCAAAGCTTCACACTGTTCTGAAATTCTTCCATTATTTATTTATTTATTTATTTATTCTGAAGTCATATTACTGTATTTTTCTTTTTCCCTTTCTTCTTGAGGAAGGTAAGATAAAATAGTTTTATGAAGGAAAGTAACTATCCTGGAAAAAAGTTGCACATTTATTTATTCAGTCAAATGATGTATTGATGATCCCTAATTTCCTGTGCCTCTTTATTTTTCTGTAAAGCAAAAAAATAAATAAATAAAACTTCCCAAGTGGATCAGATCATACATCAAGGCTACATAGGCTATTGTTCTATGTTCCCATAAAAAAAGCAACAAATTTGCTTGCTAACGGCTGAATTTATTCTTTCCTCCTATCTCAACCTTCATTTGGCCAATACTCTATGTGAGTGGTTATATTTTGTCCTGAGGACCATGCCAGTCTGAGGTAAGAATAGAGATATTTTATTGTCATGTGAGTCTTCGTTTAGTATATTGGGGACAATTCTTCATGCCAATAAGTACAGTTCTACAGTATTATAATTTTGAACAACTTCAAAATATTTCATTGTATGAATGCACTAAAGTTCATTTAAAGAAACCCCCATTGTTGTACATTTCAGCTGTTTTCCATTTTTCATTATGATTAAAAATGCTGTAAAGAACACAATTATAAGTAACTTCATTACTTTAACAAATATTCAACAATCTATTTTCTCACAGAGTTGAAGCAGTCCTTCCCCAAAACAGTTCTACCTACGTTTGAAACTCTTTAAAGCTATGAAAGGAAACCTTAGTTTTTTGAGAAAAAGAACAAAACCTTGAGAAAAAGAGAAAGTGTTGGCATTTTCTTGTCCCTTCCTGCCTTATTGACCACATTTCCCCTATTCTCAACATTCTCCCCACAAACCACAACGGTGTCCTTTCAGTACTTTATATTCACCGAGTCCCTTTCTACCACAGGAACTTTGCACTTCTCTGATTACTTCTCCGATTACTTCTCTGAATTACTTCTCTGATTGAAACCTGCTCTCTCCCCTCTTCTGGTTAACATGTGTTCACCATTCAGCTTTCAGCCTAAAGGGCCCTTCCTGAGAGAAGCCATTGTTGATCCCTTTATATTAAATACCTCTGTTAAATGCACTCATATCTCCCTTATATGGCACTTGCCACCATTGCTGCATGTTTGTGCGATTTTTAATATGTCTCCACTACTAAACTGTAGCTGCTTGAGGGAAGGGACTATTGAATACCCAGCACCTAGCAAACTGACTGACACAAGTACATGTGTTGTATGTGTGTATGTGTGTGTGTGCATATAATATATTTATCAAATATATACTATGTGCCAAGTACTATGTTAATTGATGTATCTATGTGAATTTCTTAAGCATGTTCTTATAATGCATTTGTAGAAGTGGAAGCTATTTAGTCAAGGCACATTTTTATATTTATACACATTGTCAATTAGCTTTCAAGAAATGTACCCAGTTGAAATCCTAAGAGCAGTGTTTCCCTGAACCCCCAAACTACTGATAATTGACATCTGCTGTAGTTTTCATTTTTTTCCAGTAAGAAAGAGTATTTATTTATGTTTACTAATCATTTGTACCTATTGTGCAAATTTTTAGACTTAAACCCTTAAGCAGTATATTATAAATAGAAATTTATATGTTCCTGTGGTTCCACAAATTTCTTTTTGGAGATCTGCAATACTATTTCATATTTTGTGTTTTCATGTGGATAAAATTATAAAAGAAATTATATAGGTATATTCTAGCCAACTGGAGAACCACCATATAATCAATCTTACCAAATAATTTTAGTAGCAATGTTTGCATTATGATAAAAAAAAGAACCACTTAACACAAATTTACTTATAAATAGTGAGAAAAGAACAAAGGTAGACTTAATAATGAAGTGATGTTTTCATACCAAATGAAGACCAAATGATGCCATGCTGTGCTCTATGAATAATAATGCGACAGTTATTTCAAAAGAGAAAATTTCTGGAAAAACTCAAAAACTTGCATAAGTACTGTAGCATATTCTAAGAGGATGTTTAGTTTCTGCAAAACATCATCTTTCATATTTAATTATTGTTGGCTTGAATTTTAAGGTTTTTATAGAGATTTCATTGTCATTTAATTTAAAAATCCAGCTTTGTTACATAGTATAATAAGATTTCTACATTGAATTTTAGATTTGCTGTTATTTGCCGATATATAATTAATTTAAATTAACATCAGGAGTCTTTAAGGATATTTTCCTTTTAGGGATGCCTGGGTGGCTCAATCAGTAAGTGTCTGACTTGATTTAGGCTCAGGTCATGATCTCACAGTTGTGGGATGAAACCCCATGGTCAGTGTGGAGCCTGCTTGGGATTCTCTCTCCCTCTCTCTCTGCCCCTTCCTGGCTCACACTCTCTCTGTCTCTCTCAAAAGTAAATAAATAAACATGTAAAAATAAAAGAATTTTTTTCCTTTAAAATAAAGGCTTCCTATTGTTCAACTGTGTGAAACACAATCATAGACCAACATAGTTTCAGTTGAAATCTACAAGTGCACACTTACCTAATGAATTGTGAAGAAGAAATATCTACTATTGTTAAGAAGACCATAAAATTTATCACTCAAACCACGAGCACACTACAAGCGAGTCACCTATGGAGATGTTGAATCATTATACCTACTGTGACATTGTGGGTCAATTACACTCAAAAAAAAATTAAGAAAATGGGGCATCTGGGTGGCTCAGTCAGTTAAGCACCACCTTCAGTCAGGTCATGATCCCACAGTTAGTGGGTTCCAGCCCTGCATAAGGCTCTGTGCTGGGAGCCCGGAGCCTGCTTCGGATTCTGTGTCTCCCTCTCTCTCTGCCTTTCCTTCATTCGCACTCTGTCTCTCTCTCAAAAATAAATAAACGTTAAAAAATTTTAGAAAAAAAAAGAAACACCGGCACACTTTGAAGAGTGAATGGGAATGCTGTTAATAATCATGCCAGGACAACAGGTGTAAACCTTATCACTCCTGCGTTTGGTCATTCTAAGTATATATTTGCCTTTGTAGTATCTTTTTGTCATATAACAAGCAAAGTAGGGAGAAATACAAACTTAATCACGAGATTTTGGCTCTGAGATTTGATTCATTGAATTAAAGAAAGAGAAGCAAAAGGAGTATCTTCTGGAATGGTTACATCTAGAAACAGGTAGAAAGCACAAAATGAGTCATTATGTATAAAGTCAAGTATGCTGAGAAAAGAACAGGCAGCACTTGGTGTGAATTTCTTTAAAAAATTAGACTCCATGCACACTTTATGAATCCCATTTCTTTCCCTAGAAATAGGAATTGCACGAATAGAACACACAGTACACTTAAGCAGTAAATCTTCAGTTTGACTTTAAATGTCAACTGTAAATGATAACTTCCAAACCCTCATCTCTGGACCCAATTCTCCCCTGAAGTACAGAATCATATACACAACTCCCTACCAGTATTGAAGACATCTCAAAATTAACATACATTATTGTGGTCTGCTAGACCCGCCATAAAAAGATACCGTAGATTGAGTGGTTTAAACAATAGAAATCTATCATCTCACAGTTCTGCAGGATGGAAAGTCCAAGATCACAGTGTCAGCCAATTTGGTTCCGGTTGGGAGCTCTTCCTGGCTTGCTACCTTCTTGCTGCGTCCTCACATGATGACATGAGAGTGAGAGAGAGAGAGAGAGAGAGAGAGAGGACAGAGAGAACATGCATAGGTGTGAGCAAAGTCTGCTATCTCTTCTTATAAGGGTTAACCTCATCCAACCCTAACTACATCCAAAAGGCCCCATCTTCAAAAGCCATCGCATTGGGGGTTACGGATTCAAAATACGAATTTAGGGGAGACAAAACATATGCTAAACTTTGTATATATCCTCCAACTTGAACTGGCTACTCTCTGAGGCTTCTTCATTTCAGTAAATGCCACTTCATTTGAAATTGCTCCTGTCAAACATTTGGAGTCATTCTTGACCCCCACCCCCTGACCCCACACCTGCCAATCTAAAACTCCTTTTAGCAATTACTGCAAAATAATTCTTGTCCTGGATTATAACGCCCTCTGAGATCTGGAGTCTGGCTAACTCTGATTTTCTCACCATCTCTGGCCATGTTTCTTAGTTGATAGTAAGTACATTTTATACTACAACCAAAATTTCCATAATTGTTTAGCTGTATTTCTGGATTTAAATGGATTCAATACTCATTTCCAAATATTTTTCTTTACTTTCTCTAATCGTCTATTGGTTGGCCAGATTTCATCATCCTGATGGTATCATTGTGCTGTGACTTCTTGCATATTTGGAAATGTATGCTTTTGCCTTTCTTCTTTTTTTTTTTTAATGTTTACTTATTTTTGAGAGACAGAGACAGAGACAGAACGCGAGTGGGGAGGGGCAAAGAGAGAAGGAGACACACACTCTGAAGCAAGCTCCAGGCTCTGAGCTGTCAGCACAGAGCCCAACGTGGGGCTCAAACTCATGAACAGTGAGACTTTGACCCGAGCTGAAGTCAGACACTCAACCAACTGAGTCACTCAGGTACCCCTGCTTTGGCCTTTATTCTTAAGCAAAGACTTGACTTTACTTCATCTCTACCCTGTGATGTATGTCCCTGGACTCAGAGATACTCTCTCAAGCCATCCCTCCCCAAATTTTGCTAACCCAAGTACAAGGAAAAAATTAGGCCCATTTACATTAGCAGAATTCTGAAATTTGCACTAGATCTATAAAGGTATGTTTTTAACTCAGCATTCTCCCTTAAACAGACCCAAATATCACATTTCAATCATTGTCTTTGGGGTTTGTGGCTGTTTCCTAGTTTATTGGAGATAGGGTTTATAATTATTTTGTTCTTTGCAATGTTTGGCTGCTTTTAGAGAGAAGAAGGAATAGAAATGCCTTTATTTTGTTTATCTTTAACTGGAAGTTTAGTTCATAAGATTTATAAATAAAAAAAATATGGATCCTGTTGCCAAAATACTCATAGTATATAGTAAGAGGAAATCATCCTTAAACAAGCAATTCCTATTTCATGTGTATTTCATATGGGTGTAATAGTCAATAGCTTAGTCATTTAGTGCCTTGATCAGCTCTTATGAAATAGCTTTTTAAGCAAAAATATACATGTAAGCAAAATTTATAATGTTATATTACATTTAAAAGCAGCTGAATTTATGTTTTTCTTTGCTAGGAATTTTTAAATTTCAAATTAAAATAATTGAATACTATTAAATACTCAATATTAGCAAAATTTTAAAGTTTAATGTTACCATATTTGTGGGGATTTAGAACTTCAAAACTCTCATATCACTAGAGTCATCAATGCTACTCCAAGTATAGAGCCTAAAAAAATATTATTTTTGTGTGTAGAAAAAAAAATAAAAGGATTTTCATTATAACATCACTGGTAATAATAAAACTTTGGCAACCAACTAAGTATACCTTTATCAAAAAATGAGTAAGTAAATTGTAGTGAATAAAATATTAGTATATTATATGTCAATTAAAATGAATAAACTAAAACCACATGTATTAACTTGGATTCGTCTCAAAAATAAAAATGAGTGAAAAAGCAAATCGAGAAAGGGTAGGTGTATTAGATTGCTGTTTGTAAAAAGTTGAAAATCATATAAAACAATACTCACTATTTCTATCTGGTAGAGTTTGATCAGGAAATTAGAAGGCACATTACATTCCAAGTATTAAGGACTTTGATACAAAAGATAAGAGGCATAAAAAACAATGGAAAGGGCAGGGAGAATATAATTAAGAAATCCACTGGTGACAATCTCAGTTATAAAAACAGAGCTGGTCGTTTTCAAGAGGTTATTTAGAAAGCATCGAAAGGCTCAGAACCAAGGGAAGGTCCTGACTATCCCAGCAGGCAACACTGATTCTCAAGAAGCCATTACTTGACATTTAAATTGCCTACAGCACTAAAGCAGGTGATCTTGCCAGAAAGCTGTTGTAATCTTCTTGTTTGCAGTCTACTCAGTGTCTGTCTAAAAGTACCTTGAGAAAATCCTTTCCACCCCTTCTTTTTTACCTTCCAAGTATCACTGGAGTGCCACTGATTGGCAAACTCTAACCCAGGGCCATGTGGAAAAGAGAACTCTGAAATGTCGTTCTCTGTTTCTGCTCCCCCTGCAGGGACTTTTGAAGACCTCGAAAGGGATGGTAGTGATGCCATATTGATAAGGATCCAGACAAATATTCTTGTTGGATAAAAACAATTCTAGTTAGGTGAAAAAGAAGCTTGGGAATGATAAACACTATACACAGGAGAGTGATTACTTCTGAACAGGGAGATATTCAAAGTCAAAGCAGTGCAAGGTTAAGTGGAGAAACTACCAGTCTTAAAAAAGAATCTGATAGCATTGCAGTTTCTAATGAATAGAGTTGTTAACTGAACAACCATTATTGCAAGCACATGTGTAAACACTGTAAATTGACTGGTTCACTTATCATCTAGGCTTAATTGGATTTATTTTATGCTCTGAGTCTAGTCAAGTAAAAAAAAAAAAAGTTTTCAAATTGCCCAGATTCTCTGATAAAAAAGATACGTAATTGTCTTTAGTCTGAAGAACTTGGCAACAGTGACTCATCCATAATCACAGAGGTTCAAGACCATTTAATTCCGTGTAAGAGGAGGGGGGCACAGCTTGAGTACCACTTGGGAAAACTGTAGGCAGATACGAATGACCTTAGATTGTATTTGAACAGGAGAGCCTACAACTAACTTGAAACTGATCAGAGGATCAAACCAATTCACTTTTTCAAGTTTCTTGTGCGTGTATACATTTCCTTATCTCATCTTATGTGAAAGTTAAAAAAAAAAAAAGGAAATTTAAAAAGCAACGTGGTGCTATTAGGCTGTGTGAAAATCCTATGAGGACTCCTTTTCAATCACAAGAGAATACTTTTTACATTTTTTAAATTAAGTTTATTTATATATTGAGAGAGTGTGTGTGTGTGAGTGGGATAGGGGCAGAAAGAGAGGAGAGAAAGAATCCCAAGCAGACTCCGCACTGTCAGCACAGAGCCTGATGTAGGGCTCGAACTCACGAACCATGAGATCATGACCTGAGCCGAGATCAAGAGATAGACATTTAACCAACTGAGCCATCCAAGTGCCCCTACTTTTTACATTTTTTAATCTCAGGTTAATTTCATCTAAAGTTCTCCCTCCCATCTTTTTTTGGTCTCCATAATTATCACAGCTCTCTTATAGTGGTTTTATCTTAGCCTCTGACATTGAATACTTTCTTTCAAAAAGATAATATCCAGTTTTCTACAACTTTAAAAACATTTAAAATAATTTTATATTTTAAACTTTTAAAACATGGATGTGTTTAGCATGCTTACACACACATAGGTAAAATGTTTATGATATAAATATGTACTATTATCTATAAGCATACTTTTATAAAATATTTATAAATGAGTAAGCAAATTGTAGTGTAATATTTATAATATCTATAACTAGAGATACTTCTATAAGTACCTTTGTATTTCCAAGAACTTATTAATATCTAAAAACACAAATGACAAAATTACAACCTGTAGATGTTCAGAAATGAAAATATAGCAATGTTGTAACTGTTGCTTTGTACTAATGTGAATGTCAAATAGATTGTGATGCAAAAAAAAAAAACTGTTCAAAAGATTTCTAGAAGTCAGTCATGTAAGGTGGGTTGAAAACTGGAAATCTTTTTTTGGTTTAAGTTTATTTATTTATTTTGAAAGAGAAAGACAGAGCACATGAGCAGGGGAGGGAGTGTACTTAGGAAAGTACACTCCTCACTGTCAGTGCAGAGCCCAACGCAGGGCTTGAACCCATGAACTGTGAGACCATGACCCGAGCCGAAGTCAAGAGCTGGGCACTTAACCAATTGAGCCACCCAGGCACCCTGAAAACGGGCAATCTTTAATAGAAGGCAAGAGTAGTAAATCATCAAAATCAGCAAATCATAGCTATCGAGGCCAACAGAAGAGCAAGGAACTAGAAAACAAGCCAAGAGCAAGGAATTCCGACTACTGTCCAACAGTAAACCCATGCCCATTTTTCCATGATCACATGAAAACAGTCACAGAAACTATGGGATAGGACAGTTGCCATATGTGTTTTCCAAAGAGTTTGTGGTTGTAGTTTCCAGCAAATGAGAAGCAGACAGGAAAAAAGATCTAGCTGCAGATTTTTCCTCAGAGTTGAGAGTCAACATATGGGTAGATTCAGAGAAGGAAACTAGCTTATCTAATTAAAGCCTTTGAAAACTTGTACAGCTCACTTAGGAATAACTGACTTGGAATTTACAGCTTGCAA
Organism: Panthera leo; assembly: GCF_018350215.1. Taxonomy (NCBI): domain Eukaryota; kingdom Metazoa; phylum Chordata; class Mammalia; order Carnivora; family Felidae; genus Panthera; species Panthera leo. The sequence continues at coordinate 115,835,530 of NC_056687.1, read as the reverse complement.
AGTGTTGTCACATTAAACAGTTTGCAAAGTGTTGTCACTTTTAAACAAAGTGTTTAAACACGGACACTCAACTAGAATATCATAACAAGCACTTAAAGTTTAGTGTCTATGTTTATTTATTTAAAAGCATATTCTTTCTCCACTCCATTAAACACAAAATAAAACAGCAAATAAAATGACAACAACAGAAAATCTCACAGTAGAAAATGACTTTTGGTCATTAATAGAGAAAGAGACTGAAGGCCTAGGTGGACTAAACAGTTTGACAGGAGACCAAATGTGTATTGAGAGTGTAAGCTTAAATCCACTTTAAGCTTGGACACATTCAAACTCACAACATTTCCCAGCTGCCTCAGTGTCCCCATATATTTCTGTATATTTCCAGTATTCCCCGGCAATAAGACACAAGGGGATGGGAAGTAAATATTCACTTGATGATAGCCATTTTCTATATAAAGTAACTCAGAATAAATTTTATTTAAAATCTATTTAAAAATTAAGTAATCCATTTAATGTGGCTCTTCTGAACTGTGGTTCAAGAGTCAGAGGCTTCAGGGACCATTTGTCTCCTACTGTCTTATGATCTACAGTGTTAAATTAAAGGAAACATGAGGATGCCCATAAGCTAGATGGCTTCTGTGATTCATTCCTTGGTCTTCAGCTTCCTCAGTGCCCATGATGTCACAGAAGTTAAGAGAAGGCTGATCAGGTTCAGCTCTGAAGTCAGAACGCCGCTGGCCAGAACAATAGTGGTTGTTCTGAAAACAGTCTGACCCAGAGAACATTTCAATGTACATCAGACAATCTACCTAAATTTTCAGAGAGGAGTGTTACAGAGTTGTGGGATCTTAAAGTTCATCTAAGCTAACTGACCTGCCAAGTCATTTTTTCTACTTAAACTCTTGTTAAAAAGAAAACTCATGAACTACAATCTTTCTCATAGTATATAAGTAAGTTGAATAATATTTATTCACTCATTCTTCTGGTAAATAGTTGTGCTTTCTGTATACACAGCACTGTTTTAGGCATAGAGGTACAGCAGTGAACACATTTATTGTTTAATAAACTTTTCTTACATAGCTTCCATTCTGGTTGGAGCAGAAACATAGTAAACAAATAAATAATCCACATAATTTCACATAGTAGTAAATGAAATTGAGCCAATAATGGAATAGAGGGCACTGAGGGTTGGAGGGAACATAGTTAAGATAGGGAGTCAGGCTTCTGAGAGAAGGTAGTGTTTGAATTAAATTCCAACTAAGGGAAAGAGGGCAGCCATGCCAGGATGTGGGGCAAGAGTATTCCAAGCAGAGAGAATGGCAGGTGCAAAGGCCGGGAGGCAGGAATAAGATCATTACAGTGCAGGAAAAAAAGGAAGGCCAGTGTTCCTGGCGTACGGTAAACTTAAAGAGTGCAGTGTAAGATAAGACTAAAGATAAGGCCAATAATGTAGAACCATAAGGCCATGTTATAAGAAAGCGGAAGCCATTAACAGATTTTAAGCAGAGGAACAACAAGATTTCCTACTGGATGCTTGTAAAGTGGACAAAGCAAGCAAGAGCAGAATCAGGGAGACAAGCTGGGGACTATCGCAGTAGTTCAGGTGGAAAAGATGTTAAGTTACTCAGAAATTTGGATGGAGATGCAGAGAAGGGGACAGATTTGTGACACGTATATCTTGAAGGCATAATCTTATAATTAGTGTATAAGATGCGAGGGTATGAGGTAAAAGAGGATGATATCAAGCCCAGACATCTAAACTGAGTGAATGAATTACTCATAGGGACAAAAATCAAAGAACTAAGGTTGGAGACATAGGATGAGAACTGAAAATTCTGTTTTGGATATGTTAGGTTTGATATTTTTATTAGACACTAATGTAGTGGATATAAGTTAGGTAAATATAAGAGTCCAGAGTTTGGCAAAAGCACCCAGGTCTGGGGTGGTGGGGTAGCGGTCAGCAGATAGGTGTTATTTAAAACTGTTAAACAAAATGAGATCACCTAGGATGGAGACATAGAAAGAAAATAGAATAAGAACTAAGACCAAAGCTTGAACATGTTGACATTTGGAGGCTGAAAAGAATATAAGCCAGCCAAGGAGAATGAGAAGAAGCAGCAGCCAGTGATGCAAAATAAAAATCAGGACATTTGAATATTAGCAAATTATGTGACTCTTTTTTTTAAAATATGTATCTAGACTCTCACTCCTCGATATATCCATTGCTTCCCCCTTTGTCCAAACCTCCTCCATCTCTTGCCTGAATTGCTAGAATAGCTTCCTGCTTCCACCCTTTCTCCTCAAGAAGCCAGGTGATCCTGGAAATACAAGCAGTTGACATCACCCCTCTGTTCAAAACCTTGCTTTGGGTCCCCCCATCTCATCTAGATTTTAAAGTCAACCTTTTTTCCATGGCCCCAAAGCCTTGGACAGTTTGCGCCATTATCTTTTTGATCCTGTCTCTTTCCCTTACCCCCTCTGCCTCTGTTGCACAGGCCTCGTCACTGTGCCCCAGGCACAGCTGGCCCTCCCCAACCTCGGTGCTTTGCACTGGCTGCTCCCCCTGCCAGGAATGCTTTTCCCTCAGAAGTTATCATGTTTTCTCACCTCTGTCAGGTTCTTTGCTTGACTATCACCCTTGTGGTGAAATCTTCCCTGAGCTCCCTGTTTAAAATAGGAACCCCTGCCCCCGCAACTTGCCTTAATTTTCTTCCTTGCTTCATTTTTCCATAGCATGTAGCAGTAGCTGATGCCTTATAAATTGTGTTCATTTATTTACAGTGTTGTTGCCTGAGTCCCCCATGAGGGCAGGATTGTTTTTGTTTGTTTGTTTGTTTGCTTTAGTACCTACAATTCCTGTCACATGGGCAGTCAATAAACATTGGTTGAAGAGAACCCCATCAATTAAAGTATTGCAAAAAGAAAGGATTCAACTTTACTGAATACTGCTGAGAGACTGAAGATGCTGGTATTTGGCAAGACAGAGGCCACTGATGATCTTGACTAAAGCCATTTTGTGGAGTTGTGGAGACAGACTCACTGGAACTTGCTGAAGAGAAACCAGAAGTGAAGAAGACCATAATCTGAACATAGACACCTCTTTTAAATAGTTTCACTTTAAAAGACAATAG